>NC_068916.1:79087058-79712058 GCF_023091745.1 Budorcas taxicolor
GGACAGGCCAGAGACTCTCAGCTCATTTAAGTTTCAGGTGCAGAGCGTGATGATTTGATGCCTGTATACCCTACAAGTGAACACCACCACAAGTCTAGCGATTGTCTATCACCAAAAACTGACCACCCCTTCACTCATTTCACGTATACCCCAACTCCCTTCCCCTCTGGTAACTACGAGTTTGCTCTCTGTATTGATCTGTTTGTTTTTATTTTGTGTGTTCATTTGTTTAGGTTTTTTTCAGATTCCACATATAAGTGAAGCCATACAGTAGTTATATTTTTATGTTTCTGACTCATTTCATTTAGCCTAATAACCTCAAGGTCCATCCTTATTGTCACAAATGACAGAATTTCTTTTTTCATGGCTGAGTAGTATTCCGTTGAGTATGTATTCCACATCTTCTTTATACATTCATCCATTGATGGACATTTCAGTTGTTTCCATATCTTGTCTAATGTAAATATTGGTGCAGTGAACATAAGCGTTCATTTATCTTTTCTAATTAGTGTTTTCATGTTCTTTGGATATATACCAGGAGGTAGAACAGTGTGTCATATGGTGGCGCTAGTGGTAAAGAACCCACCTGCCTATGCAGGAAGTGAGAGACAAGGGTTCGATCCCTGGATTGGGAAGATTGGCTGGAGAATGGCATGGCAACCCTTTCTAGTACTGTTTCCTAAAGAACCCCTTGGAAGGAGGAGTCTGGCAGGCAACAGTTCATAGGGTCACACACAGTTGGACATGACTGAAGCGACTTATCGCGCACGTGTGGCAGTTCTGCTCTTCATTTTTTGAAGAAGTTCCGTATTGTTGTTTATAGTGACTGCACCAATTTATATTCCCACCATAGTGTACAAGGGTTCCCTGTCTCCACATCCTCTCCAATACTTGTTATTCCATGTCTTTTGTACACGAGCCATTCTAACAAGTGTAAAGTGATACCACGTTATGGTTTTGGTGTGTATTTCCTTGATATTTAGTGACACTGTTCATTTCTTCACGAACCTGTGGGCCATGTTTATATTGTCTTGGGGAAAATGATACTCTGCCCATTGTTGTTTCTTTTTTGTTGTTCATTGTGTGAGTTCTTTATATATTTTGGGTATCAACCCCTTTATTGGAGATTAGATTTGAAAATATCTTCTCTCCTTAAGTAGGCTGCCTTTTTGTTTTGATGACGGTTTCCTTCACTGTGCAAAAACTTTTTAGTTTGATGTAATCCCGTTTGCTTATTTTTGCTTTTGTTTCCTTTGCTTTTAGAGTCAGATCCACAAAACCGTTGCTAAAATTGAAATCAGTGAGGTTTCTCCCTATGTTTTGTTTTAGGAATTTTATGATTTCAGGTCTTATGCTCAAGTATTGTCCATTTCTTAGTTACTTTTTATATGACACAGGGTAGTGGTCTAGTTTCCTTCTTTTGCATATTGCTGATCAGTCTTTCCAGCACCATTTATTGAAGAGATTATCCTTTCTCTGTGGTATATTTTTTGTACCCTAGTTATCCATTGTTTATAAATGAGTGGATTTATTTCTGGGCTCTCAGTTCTGTTCCATTGACCAGTGTGTCTATTTCTGTGCCAATACTCTACTGTTTGAATTCGTATAGATTTATAGTATACTTTGCAATCAGGGAGCATGATACCTCCAGTTTTGTTCTTTCTCAAGATTGTTTTGGCTATTCAAGGTGTTCTGTGGTTCCATGCCAATTTTAGAATTATTTGTTCTAGTTCTGTGAATATGCCTTAAAATGTCAACAGGTATTGCTTTGAGTCTATAGATTGCTTTAGGTACTCTGGATATTTTAACAATGTTAATTATTCCTATCTGTGAACATGGAACATTTTTCCTATTTGTGTCTTCTCTAATATCTTTCATCAGTATCTTTATAATTTTCAGTGTATAGTTTTCACCTCTTTCGGTAAATTTATTCCTAGATATTTTATTCTTTTTGATGCAATTGTAAATGGAATTGTTTTCTTAATTTCTGTTTCTGATAGTTTGCTGTTAGTGTATAGAAGCACCGAGTATTTCTGTATCTTTATTTTTGCATCCTGTGGCCTTACGGAATTTATTAGTTCTAGCAGTTTTGGGGTGCAGTCTTTTGAATTTTCTATATATAGTCTCCTGTCCTCTGCAAATAGTGACAATTTCACCTCTCCCTTTCCAATCTGGATGCCTTTTCTTTCTTTTTCTTGCCTAATTTCTGTGGCTAGGATTTCCAGTACTGTTTTGAATAAAAGTAACAGAGGAGGCATATTTGACTTGTTACTGATCTTAAAGGAAAAACTTTCAGCTTTCACAGTTGAGTATGATCCTAACGGTGGGTTTTTCGTGTATGTCCTTTATTGTGTTGATGTATGTCCCAGGGGCGGCGGAGCCTGGTGGGCTGCCCTCTATGGGGTCGCACAGAGTCGGACACGACTGAAGCGACTTAGCCGCAGCAGCAGCAGCAGCAGCATGTACCCTCTATACCCACTTTCTTGAGAGTTTTATCATAAGTGGATTTGAATTTTGTCAAATGCTTTTTATATGTTTTATCCTTAATTTTGCGAATGTGATATATTACAGTGATTTGCATTCATTGAATCATCCTTGCATCCTGGTATTTCAGGATGTATGATCACATTAATATGTTGTTAGATTCAGTTTGTTAATAGTTTGTTGAGGAATTTTACATCTATATTCATCAAGGATACTGGCCTATTTTTCTTTTATTTTGTGGTATCCTTTTCTGGTTTTGTTATCAGGGAGGGTAATGCTAGTTACACAAAATTTGTATCAAAGATTTCCCTCCTCTTCAAATTTCTGGATATACTTGAAAATGATAAGCATTAAATCTTTGAATATTTGGTAGAATTCTCTGCCGAAGCTATCTGGTCTTGGACTTTGCTTGTTGGGAAATTTTTTATTACTAACCCAATCTCCTTTGTAATAATCCTTCTATTTAGATTTTTAATTTCTTTGGCTTTCTTAGAAGATAAATTAGCCAGAGGAATTTATATGTTTCTTCTAGGTTGTCCAGTTTTTTGGTTTATACTAGTAGCTTCTCAGAATCCTTTGTATTTCTGTTTTATCAGTTGTAACTTCTCTTTTATTTCAGATTTAATTTGTATCTTCTCTTTATTCTTGGTTAGTCTAGCTAATATATTTATGTAGTTATGTGATATATGACACACACACGCATATAAAGTTTATCTTTAAAAGGAACCAGTTCTTAGTTTCATTGAACTTTTCTATTGTCTTTTAGACCATTTTAGACTTTTTCTGTAGTGGTTTTTTAATTTCTTTTCTCTACTAATTTAGGGCTTCATTTATTCTTTTTCTAGTAAGTGTAAAGTAGATTTGGGATGTAGGAAATGGCAATGCATTCCAGTATTTTTGCCTGGAAAATTCCAAGGACAGAGAAGCCTGGCAGGCAGAGTCACAAAGAGTCAGACACAGCTGACCTGAGCCACTGAGCGTGTATGCACAGATTTGGAGTGGGAGGATTTTCTGTTTAAGGTAGACCTGTATTGCTATGAGCTTCCCTCTTAGAATTACCTTTGCTGCATCTCATAATTTGGACTTTCATTTATCTCTAGGTATTTTTTTTTTAATTTCTCCTTTTATTTTTTCCATGACCCATTTGTTGTTCAGTAGCATGTGATATTTATGTTTTTGTGGGTTTTCACATTTTTTTCCCTGCAATTTTTAGTTTCATATCATTGTGGTCAAATAAGACACTTGATACGATTTCAGTCTTCTTAAATTTGAGACTTTTTTGTGACCTAACATTTGATGTATCCTGGAAAATGTTCCGTGTTTACTTGAGGAAAGAATGTGTATCCTGCTGCCTGAGATGGAATATTCTGCACGTAGCTATTAATCTAGTCTAATATGTCTTTTAAGACTGATGTTTCCTTATTGATTTTCTGTCTGGATGGTCTATCCACTGATGTAAGTGTGGTGTTAATGTGTCCTATTATTGTGTCTCTTTCAATTTTTCCCTTTAAGTATATTAATATTTGCTTTATATACCATTTACATTTAAATTAATTATTGATAGGTAGGTGCATATTGCCATTTTATTCACTGCTTTCTGCCTGTTTTTGTAATTCCTCTGTTCTTCTTTCTCTCTTCCCTTGTGTTTCGGTGGTTTTCTTTATGGTCATGTGCAGACTGCTTTCAAGTTTTCTTTTGTTTTATTGTCTTTATCTGTGGTGACTGTGAGGTTCACATATGGAATTAGTAGCTTGTTTTAAGTTGGCCGCAACTTAAAACACTCTGACGTTTTATCTTTTTACCCCCCACCTGTTTTATGCTGTTACATATCTTACATCTTATTTTATGCATCTGTTTAACTGATTACTGTAATGTTAATTATTTTTACTGCTGTTGTTTCAGCCTCATGATTGCCTTGTAAGTGACTGATCTGCTATTTTTATATATTTATCTTTACCAGTGAGATTTTCGCTTTTGTATGTTTTATTACTAATTAGTGCCATTTCTTTTCAGCTCAAAGAAATCCCTTTAATACTTCTTGTAGGGCTGGTCTAATAGTGATGAACTCTTTTAGGTTTTGCTCACCTGGAAACTCTTTCTCCTTCAGTTCTGAATGATAAGCTTGCTGGGTAGAGAATTTTTGGTTGAAAGTTTTTCTTCCTTTTAGCACTTTTAATATGCCATGTCACTCCTTTCTGGCCTGTAGAGTTTCTGCTGAAGAAAATCTGCTGATAGTCTTCCAGGGTTACCCTTGTATGTAACAAGTTGTTCTCTTTATGCTTAACTTTCACTTTAATTCCATGTGTTTTAATGTGTGTCTCTTTGGGGTCATCATATTTGGAACTCTCTGGGCTTCTGGGACCTAGAGGTTTGTTTTCTTCCCCAGATTAGGCAAGATTTTAGCCCCTATTTCTTGAAAATAGTTTTTCTGGCTCATCCTCTCTCTCTTTTCATTCTGGGAACCCTGTAGTGTGATTGTTGTCCTGCTTGATGTCCCCACTGTGCCTTATAAGAGTATCTTTAATCTTTTTAAAAAAATTTTTCTCTTGATGATCTGAGTCCCCCTTTTTTTTAATCTTTCAGTTCATCCAGTCTGCTGCTGAACCCTTCTAGCGTATTTTTCAATTTAGTTATAACTTCTGTTCTATATCGTCTCTTTCTTGGTTGATGTTTCACTGGCTTCATCCATTACTCTCCCAAGGTCAGTGAGCAACTTTATGACCATTATTTTGAATTCTATCAGGTAGATTGCTTATCTCATTTCTTTTAGTTCTCTTTTGGAGGTCTTGTCTTGTTCTTTTGATTGAAACGTACTCTGTTTTCTTTATTTTTACCTAACTCTGTGTTTGTTTCTATGTATTAGGTAAATCAGCTCTTTCTCCTAGACTTGAAGGAGTAGCTATATTTAGGAAATGTTTTGTGGGGCTCAGAAGAGCAATCCCACCTGGCTACCAGAGCCAAGTTCTCAAGGAGTGCCCTCTTTCTGTGCAGGGTTGTGACTGATGTGCAACACTAGATTTGATCGGGCTTGGTCTTTTGGACTGGCTGTGGGGCCCTATCGTAACTTCTATAGCATACTCACGAGTGGGACTGTCATTTCACCAGCTGTGAGGCCCAGTTGAGGTGCAAAAATGGGCAGGGCTTTCTGCAGGGCACTAATACCTTAGAGGGAGAATGCCAAAACGATAGCTGCCAGCAGCAGCAAAGTTGGCTACCAGTGTCTACCAAGTCGCTCCAGCCAGCGTCTCAGTCCTTGGGGCACAGGTCCCTTCACCTATGGTCTTTGTGCTTCTCAGTCAGGTGTTTCTGCACATTTTCAGGTCAAGTAAGTACGCACACAAGCCCTTTAACAGCAGCTTTTCTGTTCCCTGTTGTCCTGTAGTTCTGTTTTCCTGGAGATATTCCTCATTAGTTTTCAAGGCGAGCTGTTTGGGAGGCTCATATCTCCTGTGCAGGCTCTAAGGGTTCAGGTGCCTGGTGTGGAACTTGAATACTCCAGAAGGAAAAATCCATTCCTTTGTGACACCTACTGGTTGTGAATCATCATGATGGGTCTGGTTTTTTTTTTTCTTGCAGGACTGTATCTCTGCCTCTTTTACCTGTCTCAATGCTGTCCTTTTTCCATTTGTTGTAGAAGCTCTGTTTATCCAGTTTTCTGGCCTCTTTCCATAGGAGTTATTCCTTGTGTAGATGTAGATTCATTGCGCTTCTGGGAGAAAGTTCAGGATCTTCCTGTGTCACCATCCTGAACCCTCGAGACTCAACTCTTGTAGTGTAGGTATGTGCTTGTTCAGATCCACCCTGATTTCTAGAGTTTTCAGCACCACCAGACAAGGTTCAAATCAGGATTCATTGAATACTGCATGAACACATTTTGTGCCAAAAATGATGCTGTATATTCACTTCTCATTGGGAACCTTCTTTGAGGCCCTGGGCATGTCACTTAGCTTATCTGGGCTTTAGTTTTCGTCTGTGTTAACATTATGGCTCTAGGTAACATGCAAGGTAACAATTTCAAACCTGGTTTACTTCCCTGGTGGCTCAGATGGTAAAGAATCTGCCTGCAGTGCGGGAGACCTAGATTTGATCCCTGGGTGGGGAAGATCTCCTGGAGAAGGGAATAGCAACCCACTCCAGTATTCTTGCCTGGAGAATCCCATGGACAGAGGAGCCTGGCGAGTTATACAGTCCGTGGAGTTGC
This sequence comes from Budorcas taxicolor, assembly GCF_023091745.1. Taxonomy (NCBI): domain Eukaryota; kingdom Metazoa; phylum Chordata; class Mammalia; order Artiodactyla; family Bovidae; genus Budorcas; species Budorcas taxicolor. Next base: position 79,093,744 of record NC_068916.1, read on the forward strand.
AAAGAGTCAGACGTGACTGAGCGTCTGACACTATCACTTTCTTTACTTAAAAAGGAGGCTGAGTTGACTAGAGGAAACCAGAGCCATTGCTATGCTGGAGGCTCCTTGCACATGCTGTGTATGTTTCTAAAACTCTTTTTCTCCACCCCAGTTTATTCTGTACTCCTTGTTTTTGGCAAGAGTTATCTCAGAGAAGCTGAGAAAGGTTAGCTACCTCCCCTCCCTCCCTCCCTTGCTTTAGTCAAGGATTCTCAGGCTTGCCTGCGCACAAGCATTAGGTGAGTTTTCCTAATATTAAATGGAGTGTCTGAGAGAGAGTGTGGTTCATTGTGAGTTTAATCTACAGCCTTATTCGTCTTCTGACCACCCACCACCTCCCCCAACAACAGTGAGCTCCTGGACCAATGTGGGTGGGAACCACAAGGACTCCCGGAAATGCCCAGGCCTTGACACTGAGGAAGAGGTCCAAACAAAATCTGTGCAGTCCAGGCTAATCTGACCTGTGATACTGCCAGATCATTGTCAGAAAGAGACACTTCTCACGTTCACATTGGGCATGCTTATCAAGAAGGCAGACACTTGCCATTTCAACAGATATCCCCAATTAGTAGCATCTTTACCGTGACAGTCCTACTTTGTTTTCTTTCCTTTTTGTTGCCTTGCCCTAGTACTCTAACGGAGAAGGCAATGGCACCCCACTCCAGCACTCTTGCCTGGAGAGTCCCATGGATGGAGGAGCCTGGAGGGCTGCAGTCCATGGGGTCGCTGAGTCGGACACTGAGCGACTTCACTTTCACTTTTCACTGTCCTGCATTGGAGAAGGAAATGGCAACCCACTCCAGTGTTCTTGCCTGGAGAATCCCAGGGACTGGGGAGCCTGGTGGGCTGCTGTCTGTGGAGTCGCACAGTCAGACACGACTGAATCGACTTAGCAGCAGTACTCTAACTGAACATCCTCCTCAGTACTTCACATTCACCAAAATGCTCCCTCACAAAAGCATCACTGAAAACTCAGGCATGGTTTCCACCTCTAAGTAGCCATTTAAATTCCTGAAAGAGGTTTCTTTCTCTTCCTTTCCTCTCTCCTGTTGGCTCCTTGTCTAGATGTTAGGCTTCCAAGCCCTTAACTTTCTAATTTCACTTACTTCTAAAATATAAGGAGCTATTATTATTAACTTTTAATCAGGGAGCTAAAGTTTAGTTTTTGCATGTGAATAGGCCACTGTTCTTCCTGTATTAGAAACTGCTTTTTAAAGCTCTTGTGTTCCATTAAAATAACAATATCAAATTATGTAAATGTGTTAATTGCTTTATTGAAATTAATACCCTTATTTAGCAAGTTAAACCTTGCAAAATGGCCATTTTTATTAAAAATTATGGAAGTGTGCTAGCTGTTTAAAGGCTAATGTAATTGGGTGAACCCAACAACTGGGAAATGTCAATTAACAGGAGATTGTTAAATAATATTGTTTAAACAATCAATTTTCTCTTGTAGCTTAGAAAATGGTCCTGGTAAAGTCGTAATGACTGTCTAAGGCCTGAGGGAAGGTTTATGACTATTTTGTTCTGCCCTGTTTTTGAATCTGTTGGATTTTCTTTTCCATTTGTCAGAAGTAGGTTTCGTTTAGTAACAGAATTTTAAATTTAGCAGTTTGTAGGAAATTACACTCAGAACATTTTTCCTATGTGAAGGTCATTTTCTGGCTGGCCATAAAAGGGCTACATGGTATGTCTGCCACCATGCCGTGGGTACATAGAGAAATATTTGGAGATGTCATTTTATTCCTTTTTTGAGATAGTTTTCCTTTTAGAAAAGGATTTTGAGATTATAAAGACATCTTTCTGCTTTTGATAGCATGCATTGCATTCCCTTAAGTTCTTAAAATCTATACTGTTTACAATAACCCTTGCCATACAACAGTCCTAAAATCTGTCGTCTTCTCAACAGCCCTCAACTGGAACTGCTAGTAACTCTAGCCGTGCAGTGTAAGTGTTCTCATTGGAGCATACTACAGAAACCTATTTATGAAAATATCTTGTGGTTTCCAAATAGTTGTAGGGAAGGGAATTTTTGGTCACTTATGCAATTTACAGAATCGAGGTCAGTCGAGGATGTTGGGATCTTTTCGACTGAGGCTGTGAAGACAAAGGTATGAATAATACTCTAGAGCTCTAAGCTCATTTCTTACTGCATATTGTTTGTGAGTCATTAGCTTTGCAAACCGGAAAAGAGTCCCACATTCGAGTTTCTCTGTCAACACCTGTTCTGGGTGTCATCCGGCCTTTGAAGGTAATCATTGTAGGTGGTGGATCCTGTAGAATTTCTAGGGCTTCTTGTGATGACTAAGCGATAGTATTTCTTCATTTTATGAAAGGACACAGTTCTCTTCTCCCCCTCCCACCCTACTCCCCCATGGTTCTGGAACCAAATCATCAGAGAGTTTCATCTCTTCAAGTTTTCTTTGTTCACTTTGGGGGCTTCCGAGGGGACTCAGTGGTAAAGAATCTGCCTGTCAATGTAGGAGACACAAGAGTCGTGGGAAGAGATGGCTACCCACTGCAGTATTCTTGCCTGGAAAATTCAGTGGACAGAGGACCCTGGCGGGCTACAGTCCCTGGGGTCACAACGAGTCGGGCACAGTTTACTGAGCACACGCACTTTGTTCACATAGAGACAGACACGTGTGGGGTTTGTTCGGTGGACTATTGTGATTAATACTCAAAGTATTGATTTTGTCAATCCAGTCACTTGTGAAGCTGATTACTTTATTGCAAACCAAAAATTAGTGAAATAAACTCTCTTAATAGACTAAACTTTTATGTTTCCCCAGAGAGATTTACCCAACTGGCTGTAATGTTTATCCTCCCCTCCACTAAATTTCTGCAACATGGACAGCAGAGTAAGAAGTATACGTGTATATCTAGATTCCTAACAGTTTCAACATAGTATTTCTCACAGGAAATTACTCAGTTAAAAGACAATCCATACAGTGTTTGACCATAGTCAATCTGATTTCTTTGTGGAAGCAGGGATTCTTTTGAGAGAAACACCCTTATGTTCCAATACAGAAGGGGAATAGGCAGCTGCTGTTTTCACATTTGGAAGATGCAAATAATCTTTTAATATCAAAGCATCAGTGAAAACCCCACACTGGTTGACTGGGTTTTCACTCTCCAGATTTTTTTTTTTTTTTTTTTTTTTTTTGGCCAATTCTAAGGGGGAAAGTTCAGTTTTTAACTGTATCAGTACTTTGTACAACATGTGTTTGTACAACATGGAGGATGTTTGCCTCTGTTAGAGTTTCTTGCATTCCATGGTATTAAAATTAGCTGGCATCTGCTGAGTGAGATTTTTCTGTTCTGTGTGCTAAAGATACCTTTTCTGTCAGGTGCAGGATCATTTCCAGCTTTTTGAGGTCTCAACTAGATTATTCTTTGATCTTTATCTTATTCTGAACTTACTAATGGTCAAATCAGATCACAATAGGGTATATCTCAACCCTGCAGACATTCAGGAAAAAATGTCGTTTTGTTGGTAGTTTAATTTTCTTTATAACAAAATATTTTTATTGACCTATTTCATCATTTGAAAATATGTATATTATGTTGTTTCTGACTTCTGCCTTCCTGGAATGTGTTTGGTATAATTAAATCTCTTTTCATGGACTCTGGGTGGTTGCTAAAACATCCAGTTTCTCAGAACTTTTGAGATATTTGAGACTCTTTGCTGATATCCTAAACGTGCCTGGACTATTGTGTTTTGATGAAGTTTTATGTCTTTTTGTTTTCTTTTTATAATGTTGCTCTCTCGTGTGTTGCCTTAATGCTGTTAGCTTGTCACAGTGCCTGGCGAATAGTAGGTGCTCGTTAAGTATTTGTTAAATGAATAAATGTCATTTTTCACTTTTGCTCCTGCATTTCTGGCTTCGGTGTCTCCCCTTCCCTTTTTGAAGTGCCTATGTCTAGTTTGTTCAGGTTTGGAAATTTGATAGCATACATAATAGTAATATGTGCAAATCAAGATTAAGCAGAATATGAATGAGGACTTGACTTGCCTGAGGAATGACAATCCAGCAAAGACATGGATTCTGTGACATCTATTTTAACTGCAAAGAGGTCACTTTTAAATTTTGCTTCTTGTTTTGAAACTGAGCTCTGGATCCACAATATTGTATGACAGCCAAATTCCAGATAGATGAGGTATTTTTGTATTTAGTTTTCCTCCGATGGTCACTATCAGCACCTAGGAGAACTGCCAGAATCAGGATGTGTAAAAAAAAATTACTAAGCCATTACTGTGTTTGTACTTATTTTAATTAGATTTCTCTTAATTTATTTTAAAAACTGTCCAGAGAGTAATGTGTCCCATGTGAATGTAATGTCCATTATATAAAACTTAAGTGCATCGGAGGCTTTGGAAAGTGTAAAATGTACACTCAGGATCTTGTTTTGTCAATTTGATGTGATTTAAGATCAATTATGGAGGGAGAAAAGAACTGAATACATTATTGTTTTCAAGAAAACTTCAAAGATAAGAAATTTTTTTTTCTTGCTGCCAGATGGCTGACAGTTTGCTCTTTTGAATTTCAGTTGAGCTTTTGGGGTTTGTTGGTCAGACCCTCTTCTGCCACTTTCTTATTGTGTCCTGGCTGGAAGGGTGAGGAGGACAAGAGAATTTCTCATTAGTGACATGTAGTGACACTTCACTTTATTGTGTGTGGACGATTTTCTGACAGAGATAGATGACATGGTTCGTGTTTCCAAGAAAATGTTATTCCATCATTGAGTGGAGAAGCTCTGAACCAATCTTTCCGATTCACAAACAGGCTGTAGATGTGCCAAATGTGACAAAGTGATACTGAAATCTGCAGCCTTGAAATGGAAGATGCTTCCTTGTTCATTTCAGGCTATATAAGGCTGCAGGTAACTGAACACATTAACAATGTCAACTTTTCACTTTTCATTAAGGAGTGACGTGCACGGTACTCGGTCTGTGGTGAAGACTCTGCATTGGTTTGAATTTTTTGACACTGGAGTCTTATTTTCCCATTAGGAAATATTTTTCTGGAGTAGAAAGGGAAATGACAAATTCTTCTGTTTTCTTTAACCCCCGCATCTCCTCAATTTGATTCTCCAAACTGGCTTGGTAGTGTCAAAGAGAAAGGCGTGTTCCCACACAGAGGTGGACATCTGTGTCTTACTCCCCTAACCCTCTGCAACAAGCAAATTTTGTCACCCCCTTGCCAACTGTGCCCAGTGTCTCCTTTGGGGTACAGGAGAGGAAGCCAAGATATAGACTAAGCCTGCCAGTCGAGTGGATCCTTCTAGCCATGTGATCATTGACCTAAGCTGGCCTGACCAGAGAGCCTCTCAGGACTCTTAATGACAACCAGGACATGAAACAGCTCAGAGTGAATCAGTAGGGTGCAAAGATGTGAGGACAGAAATGGCTGCCACCAGTTTTACCTGCTAAGAGAGAAGCCAGCCTGAAGATAAAGTGGGTCCTCCAAAAAAGGGAAGAGCTAAAAGAATCTCAAAGAAATGTGAGCCAAGTGCCCAACCTTTGAATTAAGCCCTCTCTGAAGCCTGTCCTATTTCTAGACTCTTTTCTAAATTCTTTTCCTTTATTATTCAAGATCATTGAGCTTTCCATGGCTCTCAGTCAAAAGATACTCACTGGTGAAGCTACTCAATCTGCCATTTTGGGTTTTGGTCACCTGCTATGAAAGTGCAAGCCATGCAAATGTAGTATAAGATCAAGGATCTTATACTAAATGTGGATCTTTCTAATAGAGTGTCTCGTCAACGCTGTGCTGGTAAATGGTTAACAACAGGCTCTGGTGCACGAGTTGAGGTTGGTCTACAGCATTTGCCAGTTTGATTTCCATGGTGTGAACGTTCTCACCATGGCCAGATTTCAAGCTGCCAGTGTGATACTGAATGTGGGATTAGAAAGAGATACTAGTAATTGGATCCCATGAGTCCATAATAGTCAGCACCAGCATACCACCACCTCTATTGGAAGTTTCTGTTTTACATAGGAGATAAACCACGGTACAGAGGAGTTAAGAGGCTCTCCTGAAATCACGCAAAGAGAGGAAAGGCTTGAATCGCAATGTCTGTCTCCTAACTTCTGAAGTCTAGTTTTTAACAAGTGGATAATCTGGCTTACATATGTTTACACACACAGCTGCTAACATTAGCACATTTTTTAAAAAAAAACCAGAACGTCCTATGGTTCTCTGCTGAAGACCAGAAGACTATCCAGATTTTCAAAGTCACTACCTCACTCTTCGCTGCCCAGGTGATCAACAAGAATCCCAGCAAATCCTCCCAGAAGTGGCCACCACATTTTGACGGTGCCTGTGCCGGTTACTCCATATACATGATGTCCTCAAAATGCAGCAAAGGAATCCTCCTTCCTAAGGTTCAGAGAGGCAGAAGTCCAAGGTCACATCTCACACCTAGCAAGGTGGGGGGTGATAGCTCTAGGTTTGTCTCACTTCAGACAGTAGTTAGACTGCCCCGCCTTTGGTACCCTGTCTGGAGAGATGATGTTTCCACTGTGTCCTAGTGGGCTTTGCAGGTTTTCCATAACTTAGGAAACACTTGTGGGGAACAAATTACAACTGTTTTCCGGTCACTAAGTTGCATCTGACTCTTTGTGACCCCATGGACTATAACATGCCAGACTCTCCAGTCCTTCACTGACTCCCGGAGTTTGCTGTTGCCATCCAACCATCTCGCCCTCTGCCACCCACTTCTCCCCATGCCATCAACCTTTTCCCGCATCGAGGTCTTTCTCAGTGAGTCAGCTCTTTGCATCAGGTGGCCAAAGTACTGGAGCTTCAGCTTCAGCATCAGTCCTTCTAGTGAATATTCAGGCTTGATTTCCTTTAGGATTGACAAATTACAGTACCAAACAAAAATGCAGCTGGCCCCTTTGCTGAGAAGGGCATGAACAGTATTCGTGGCCCTTTGGGGTTCTGCTCACGGTTCTTATTTATCATATCTAATTTGACATGCCATCTTTGAGACTTGGTAGGACTAACTTTTGAGGACTCGCACAAGAAGATCTGTGTTCTGTCTTGAACGCCCTGTATAAAATGGCATGAGAAATAGTCCTTCCAGTGATAAATGTGAGCAAGCAGTAAAATCTAAAATGAAAGCCAAAGGACCACATGTTATAAATATCAGTAATAGTGGTTCATAAATGTCAGTCAATCATAGCAATACTTATGGTTCCTAGAAACTTGACTGGTTAAAGAAAAGAATGCCCTGTTCCCTCATCTCATCCTTCTGCCAAACAGGTACCACTCATAGGACGTCCATAGTTTCCCAGTGTCCTCTGTCTGCATTATTCAGAGTGACTCTGCAGCTTTCAATAATGTGGTCTGAATTATTTAAGTGGAATGATTAGCATAATCTGTACGGCACCCTTAAGAATACGGGGGCAATTAAACACTGAGCCTGACCTACTGCCCTCTTTTGTAGGGCAGAGAAGATCCACACAGCAGAGGTGATTACAAAAATCAATTCTGTTCATTCTCCCTCCCTCCCTCCTACCCTCCCTCTGTTTTAACTGCCGTTCTCCACAATGCACACACCCAGTCTTTATCCTTCAAAACTGGTGGGAACGCACTTGCTTTGTTTCAGTCTAAATGTCAGTAGCCTATCTCAATGAAAATTGAATATTCTGGTCAAACAGGGTCTCCAAATGATCCAAGCATCTGGATGTTTAGTGTCGTGTAGACAAACTAACCAGTTATATCCACGGTGCCTCTGGCTCTCTTTGGAGTCTTATGGAGACGACAAGCATTAATGTATAAAGAGAAAGAATAATAACAAAATGCTATTGCTTTGAAGGTCCACTACACTCATACTGTGGCGGGTCAGGCAGCCACATCCAATGTGTCTGAAAATTATGGTTAACTTGTAATAATAATCTCACCCACCAATTCCCATTTTGGAGTCTCACAACGTACATGTGAACAAAACTACCTAGGGGTACCCAAGGTCATGCCGTTATTTCACAAAGCCTAACAGAAAGAGCACCCTTCTTGATTCAGGCTACTAAAATGTCTAGTTCCTTTTGGTTAGAAAATCAGTGAGTTTTCTTTCAGTTAGAAAGTCAATACTAAATAAATGCAACTTGGTAAACAAAACCTTTTTATTGAAATACGTAGCAGATTGTTTAGAAAGGAGAGTTGGGCACGATATGAGAACTGTTGACTGAGAAAGTTTGGAGGGCCGTTCTTATCAATGCATCAGTTATTCACTGGACAACTAAATAAGTGCCATGCGGGGATTAAGATTGAGACCCCATGCATGATACTTACCATCTAGTGGGGAAAGAGAAGAAAAAGGAAGTTTTATAAATTTGATGTTACCGAAGGAAGTTGTAAATGTCTATTCCTGCTTCTAACCAAAAGGAATCTGAACACAAATGAGCCATCTGCCTCTAGTCCATGATTTTAAAGGAGACAGAAATGCAATATAGATCGGTAGGTAGGTAGGTGAGCAGGTAGGAGGGTGGGTCGGTGGGTAGATAGATAGATGGGTAGTTGGGTGGATAGATGGGTGGGTAGGTAAATAGATATCCAGATGCCTATTTTGTCCAGCAAGTATCTATATCTCTCATTTCTTCGGGTTAAGGTGTTTAGTAAAGTCAAGTCACTCAATCGTGTCTGACTCTTTATGACCCCGTGGACTGCAGCCCACCAGGCTCCTCAGTCCATGGGATTCTCCAGGCAAGAATACTGGAGTGGGTTGCCATTTCCTTCTCCAGGGGATCTTCCCAACCCAGGGATCAAACCGGGGTCTCCTGCATTGGAGGCAGACGCTTTAACCTCTGAGCAGGTCTCAGTAAAAGATTGTCTCCTCTGAGAAAATGTAAAGCTGTTAGAAAATCTTAAAAATCCTGCTCCAATAAGTGTGTTGGATTAGCAGCCAGTCACCTAGGACCTCTGCAGCATCAGGCCAGGACAGAAATGCTGGGGGTGCTGCAGGGAGGCATTAGAGGAAAGGAAGTGCTTCTTGACATGCAAACTTCCAGGAGAAGTTGCCCCAGAGAGAACTTGAGGAAGCAGGGAGGCCTAAGGAGGGTCTGGAGCAGCCCCACTGTGGAATGCCAGCGAGGAAGCCCGCCTTCCCCAGCCACAGGGACCAAGCTGGTAAGCCTTGGGTCGACCTGGCTGCAGAGAAGCACTGGCCTCCCTGCTGAATGGTATGGAAAATGAAACTGAGTTGATGAGAGTTGCCCAAGGCCATAGAAACTGTCCCTGTCACACCTGGGATTCTAAGTCAGCTCTTTCTGCCTTCCAGAAAGACAACTCCTGTCGCTCCCCATCATGTCCTATTTTTAAGTTCATTAGTTCACCTCTGGGTACTTAGCCAGTTGCAAGAGCCCGCATGTCAAAGCACTTTAAATGGACGAGTCTAAAATGATGGTCCTCTGGACACCAGGCTCATCCGATGAGCCCCTGCAAAGGTTCCGTGGTTCCTACAGGGGCGGACTGCTCATCACCAAGTTTCCCTGGGAGGTGGGAACGTCTCTCCTCTGATCAGAACATGCCTGTCACTGAGTGCCGCCGGCTACTGAGCCAGTGCCCCAGCCCAGGAGTCCAAAATCCTTCTTCTGGCAGAGGCTTAACTGTTTGGCTGCCACATCGGAAGGTCCATGCTGATACCTCCCAGGAAGAGAGAACTCAGCTGGGAAGTTGCCAGTTGCAGGCAATCTTCTCCTTCATTTCAACTCTACAAGTATTTAATGTGTTCCTGCTGAGGGTCCGGTCCTGTGGGGTGTGCATCCCTCGGGTGGTCTACAGTCCTGGCAGGGAGTCCAGACACGTGGGCAAGAGGCAGCGAGATGATCCATGGAGCCTCCACGTAATTAAGAGCTTGGCAGTCATGGCTGCAGGAATTCAGGGATTGTTCTGGGCTCTTGATGTAGCGCTCCCCCTGCAAAAGGACCACTGGCAGCATTTAGTAAACACCCGATGAGATTGCCCCTGCCCTGTCCTGGTTCTGCCTATCACTTTAGGACACACGATGTAAGACAGTGTGGGGCCTCTGCTGAGGAGAGACCTCACAAGGATGAATAGGGCTGCCTCTGATCCATGGGGTGCTTTGCCAGACAGTCTCTTGGGGGCACTCAGCTGATCCATATCCCTCTGAGGTCAAAGGAAAGCCAGGCCAGGCCCCAGCAGTCATGGCTGATGTGGTTGATCCACCCTTGCATTCTGAACGCCTAGCTCCTGTTTGCTTTTCTTTCTTGTTGTGTTACTTGCGTGATTTTTTCTTGATTTTGTTTGTAACTCAGAACTCAGGTTGCTGTGCGTGAGCACTCAGTGTCTGGCAATGCAATAACATTGCTTTGATGGACATTTCAGGCTAGGGGACATTCTAATTGTTTTATCAAATAAGAAAGTAGCATTAGAGGCTGTTAGAAGACAAAGTGATACATAGGACTTGAGCTTACGTTGGGTAGATGGTGCCTGCTTTTTCCTACTTTTGACACCCTCTTACTTCCTAGGAGAGTGACTTCCTATGCTAGGCAATTTTCTTTTAGACTTACTGCCACTCTAGCTAAGTAATTATTAGTAACCTAATTTATTTGATGTCTTTCACTCTTGCAAGACTGTAATTCCCACAAAGGCATAACAAAACATGGATTCTTCACTATTATAACCCTGATGCCTTGAGCAGATTTGGCAGGAAGTACTCAGTATCTAGTGAAGGGATTGTGTTAGTTCAGTGGGGCTGACATAATAAAATATCACAGTCAGGGTGGCTTAGACGACGGAGATTTATTTCTCACAGTTCTGGAGGCTGGAGGTTGAAGGTCAAGGCATTGGCAGGTTTGGTTTCTCTGGACACCTCTCTCCTGGGCTTGCAGGTGCTGCTCTCTCCAGCTGTGTCTTTACTTCTGTGTGTGTGCAAATTTCCTCTTCCTATAAACACACCTGTAAGACTGGATTAGGGCCCATCCTGGTGGCTTCATTTTAACTTAATCACCTCGGAAATGGCCCATTTCCAGTTATAGTCACATTCTCTAGTACTGGGGGGATTAGAACTTCAACACGTGAACTTGCGTGGGGCAGGGCGGGTGAGTGGGCAGCACACTTCAGATTACAAGGATGAAAGAGATAAACAGAATTATATATTATACAGGAAACTGGTTCATAGTAAAGTGGAGAAATCTGAGAATAATGGACATAAATATTACATTAAAATGAGTTAAGCTTATTCCTCGTGATGGTCACAGGCTCCCTCCTAGGTTCCCTTGGGCAGAAAAAGAAGGTGTTACAGCCAGCAGACCAGGGGTGGTGTCCTCGCTGGGGCTGGGGGGGGGGGGGGGGGTGGGGTGGGCACAGGTGAGCTCTGTCATTTGGGGCTCTTCTATTTCTGGGCCTCAGTTCTTTAACCTACAAAATGAAGGGCTTGGAATCACTGAGTCACTCTGTGATTCTGTGAAAAGCAGACCAGAAGGGAAATTGTCCTTCTGGCTAGTCTGTTTGACTAAGAGCAGTGAGCTGCAGTGATTCTTTCTCAAACGCTTGGGAAAAGAAGGCAGGAATCCAGAGTCTCCCCTGTCGTTTCCTTAGTGGGATTCCAGTTCTGTGCTGCAGGTTGGAGACCTGGGGAGGCAAAGTCTCTACCCCAGGATGCTTCCCAGATAACCTCTTTTAAGCAGTTTTAAATAACTTCCTGAATAGGAAAAAGCTGGCCAATGCTCTGGGTTCCCATCTCGTTGACTGGGAGCCACTCTTGGCTTCCATCCATCTCTACCTACTTGGTCATGATGCGTTTGGGGGTTATGGTGGTTGAGACAGTAAGAAAGACCATATTTCTGCAAATGTAATAGTCAAAACTTAGCCCTTTTCCCCACTCTGCCCCAAAGCTCAGAATAGATAACTGAAGAAACCCCATAAAGGACTACTTTCCACCTTGTCTCACTGATGTTCTCTATTCTTTCCTCTGAGGGCTTAATTGAGACATTTTCTTGAGCAGTGAAATGACCGAGTTGAAACATGGAAATTTTTTTTGCTCCCTCCAGTGTAATACTCCAGGAAAGTGCAATAAACAATTTTTGGTAACCCTCTTCTACCCTTCTGTCTCTTAAAAATGGTCATTGTTTCGCTGTGTGAAAACTTGCTATGATGCTGCTAGAATAAAATCTTCGGATGGTCAATAGACACAGGGGTTTCTGCTTTGTTTCACTAGTGAGGTGTTCTGGTCTAGACGTCTGCCCTCTTGCTCATTGCATTGCAAACACAGGATGGTAGCTGCATTTGCTTAGACGTGCATACGTTTCTCCCATTTTCATTCACTGCCCCATTGCCCAAAAAATCCCCTTTCTGAGTCGACAGTGACTCAAATATGTATCTTCACTTTCTGGCTTTAGTACTGTCTGTTCCTTTAATCCATCACATAGGGTTACAGGGACAGAAAAGGAGAAACTTGTGCAAATCATTGTGATCTCAGAAGTTCAAGGTCATTTGCATTTCAGCTTCTGAAATACACTGAATGGAATTTGGAAAACTTTGGTCACACCTGCAGCTGACAGAATCCTTCTCTTGTCTGCTTTGGATTGTGTGGTCAATTGACATTTTGTTGACTCGACTTCCCTTCAATCTCCCTTTCTATATAACTTCAATTCTCCTTCTGCCCGGATTTCCCATTTCTATTGCCGGTGGCTTTATACCTCAGCTCAGCCAATCTTTGAGAAACAATGCCATGCATTGCTCTTATTTCTTTTCTATTCCATGTCCTACTTGATCCCTGTCTTACCTCTGCAAACACAATTGGGATAATGCCAAGATAAAAACCACCCTTTAGCCTCAGTAACTGGGGCTAGGGACTCATGAATGGCACCTGATAGAGGTCAACCAGACGTTCATACTCTGGGCTTTATTCTGAAAGATTAAGGATTAGGACAATCTTGATTTTCTCTTACTGAGAAAAAACATCCCTGACCTGATTCTTAATTCCTTCTTGGTGGTCCCTCCACCTTTGACCTCATCAGCCCTCACTACCCCTTTCACTGCAAGGTTCTAGCCACACCAGTCTCCTTTAGACCCTGCATATATGCCAAGCTCGTGCTCATCTTGCTTATCTGAAAACCCTGGACTTTGTTTCCTCTTTCTGGTGCATCCCTACACTATAGCTGCACTGTGTCTTTCTTGTGAACCTGAGAAGTTCAGTCAGAGCTCACATGTTATCTCCTTCAGGAAATCTCCCCTGATGATGCTGGTTGAAGTGATCTCTCTATCTCCACTGGTCACTCTCCTTTCTACTTCCTTCTTAACTCGTTAACCTTCTTACTATCACCAGTAAGCACCTCTGAGGGTTAGAACTTTGTGCTGTGGTCCCTGTTTTCTCCAGAATCTTTAACTGTGCTCATTACAGATGAGATGCTCAGTAGATCTTTGTTGAATGAATAAATTTTGAAGAATAGGGTTAAGGGAGGATGAATCAGAGTAAAATATCTTCTAAAGGGAATCAATGGGGAAACTGTCTCATTGGTTCAGGTTCTGGCTCTCAAGTTTGTAGTTCTTCAGGAGTTTCCAGCCGTGGACCATCCCCGAGACTTGGCTGTGGTGCAGCCATCTTGCTTCAGACATCTGCTACTGCTTCTGCTGTCCGGTCACTGCTTTGACGGACACTTTTCACCTCCAAGGACTGTAGCCCCCCAGGCACCTGTGTTCATAGGATTCTCCAGGCAAGAATACTGGAGTGGGTTGTCATTTCCTTCTCCAGAGGATCCTTCCCCACATATTCTGCTTGGCAGGCAGATTCTTTACCACTGAGCCACCTGGGAAGCCACGTTAGACATCACTTCTACACAAAATGTTCTCAGGGATGTATGCCATCTTTCCTCATTCCTAGATTCTGCTATCACCTCTGAGTCAACATATTGAAAATATTATCATGACTTCTGGCTCAGCAACTACATCTACCTTCCGAACTCTCCTGTCAGTTTCACTGCCTGTCTTCTCTTTTCTCAAGGAGAAAAAAACCAGCCCTCCCTGGCTCTTCACCATCTGTAGTCCCTTGTTCTCAATATCTCAAAAAAGAGTTATGTTACTTTCTATAAACTTAAGCAATCATGCATTCATTCAGCACCTGTTGTTACTCCTAGAAACTATGCTAAGCCTATAAACAAACCAGGCTCTGGCCCCTGGGGAACTAAGAGTCACCCTGCTTCTGTTTTAATTGGATGAAAGAACAATGAACGAGCAATCCCTCCCAGGACCCAGGCCCTCACCACCTTTCTTTTTTTTCTTTGGCCACACTGTGCAGCATCTGGGATCTTAGTTCCCAGACCAGGGATCAAACCTATACCCTCTGCTTTGAAGGTGTGGAATGTTAACCACTGTACCACCAGGGAAGTCCCTCAAGCCCTCTTTCTTGAATAACAATCTTCTAACCATATCTTGCACACTGTTGTCAAACTAATCATCCTCATCAGCAGTGAATTATTCTACCTCTTCTTTAAGAATCTAACTCCAGTTTGGGTCTGCTGCTGCTGCTGCTACGTCACTTCAGTCATGTCCGACTCTGTGCAACCCCATAGACAGCAGCCCACCAGGCTCTGCCGTCCCTGGGATTCTCCAGGCAAGAACACTGGAGTGGGTTGCCATTTCCTTCTCCAATGCATGAAAGTGAAAAGTGAAAGTGAAGTCACTGAGTCGTGTCCAACTCTCAGTGACCCCATGGACTGCAGCCCACCAGGCTCCTCCATCCATGGGATTTTCCAGGCAAGAGTACTGGAGTGGGGTGCCATTGCCTTCTCCGAGTTTGGGTCTAGAGTTTTCTTACACTGAACTTTGGAAAGTTTTTATCATCTGATCATCACTCTAAATTCCTTCCACATTTCTCCAATAATTTCCTCTTTCCCAGCTATACCAGTTGCTTCACTGTCCCTTTAACCCCTATTTTTATTTCTATATTTCCTATCATAGATTTCAGATGTGGATGGAACGTTAAACATTATTCAGCCCAACCCTTGCATGGTATCAGAAAGAAAACTAAAGTTCATAGGCTTCAAGTCAGAAAGCTAGCCCTAAAAATATTTGCTGAGTTTTAAGTCTCTTTAGCCAATATATTTTCACTTAGGCTTTGTAGGTGTATGTCTACGTGGCTAGTATTTAGCAGCTACTGTCAGAGCCCATTTAGAGTTCTCAAATCAAGTGGAGAATTAAGAGAGTTTTCTCTAGTAAACTGGGAAGAATAGTTGAATAAGAAAAGGAGAAGAAAGAGTAGGTTAAAAGGAAGTGCATTTGCAGATTTGACTACAGTCATCCTTCAGTATCTATGGGTTTTGCATCTGTGGATTCAACAAACCACAGGTTTGCTCTTTTGTTTGCCATCAGAAGTTGATTGCCTCTGCAGATTCAGAACCCACAGAAGGGCCAGCGATGGAACTTGAGCATCCGTGGAGTCTGGGATCTACAGTGGGTCACGGAGCCAGTACCTGGTGGATACAGAGCGATGACTGTGTTCTCCACTCATCCTCTTTTGTTATCTGGGTCGATAGAATAGAATACCAATCCTTAGTTGCCCAAATCTTTAGCAATCCAGATCCTTGAATTCACCTCAATGCTGAAGGAAAAAAAAAACACACAGGCACACATAGTTGCTTTTTGTCTTTTAGTATAAGACTTGGGAGTCCGCTAACTGGGGGATAGCTGAAGCAAGAGTTTAAAAGACCAATAATTGTTGACTAATGGTGCCACAGTGGTAGTTCCAATATGCCAGTTAATGCATATTGTCTCCCTGCATGAAACCTGATCAAAAAGCTTTAAAGCTGCCGGGCCCCTACCGTTTATGAAAGAAAACACAGGGAACCCAAGACCTCAGAAGGAGGGGTGATTTGGACACATTGAGTCTCTGGGCAAGACCTCATTTATAAAAAGATTAAAAAAGAAAAAAAAAAAAAAGGCACCATCTTTGGAATGCACTGCATTGCAAACAGCCCATGATTTGTAAATGATCTGTAAGGTAACTATTTGAAGTGACAAAAAGGCTAGCAAAAAATAAGGAAAACAAAGCCAGCTTTTCTTTCTCCTCTCTGTATTTGAAAACCTCCCCATTAAAAGAGCACAATATGCAACTGCAAACATGGATCAGGCTCATTAGGAAGAAAGAAAATTGTTTGAAATAAACCTCAAAGAAAAAGAAAAAAGCTGTCATTTTCTTTAAGGACACTATTATGTTCTTATTGACAAGACAAAAGAGTAATAAAGTTAAATTAGAGCAACTAGGAGCTTGATAGTTTGGTTGGAGGGAAGTAGAACAACTTTTGCTATTAAAAAAGAAGAAAGAAAGAAAAGATCTTTTAATCAGCCTCTACGGAAGCGATGACTACTGACCTTATCTTCATTGAGAGCTTTCTTGAGTCTGTTCCAGGGGCAAAACTATTAGCTCATTGATACAGTTCAGGAATTTTAAAACTCATAGGAAGCTTGAATCATCATTATGTGAGAGTATCTTATTTTGTAATTGGAGGGATTGGTGTCTAAAACAGTTAAGTGACTTGCCCATGCTCACCCAGCTTTTGAATTTCAAGGTTAAATTCTAGAAATCGGCAGGAATGGAAACTTATTTTCAACAGATATAGTCTGTTTGTTCTGTCTTATTGGGAAGTCATCCCAGAAAAAACAAATTCATGGTGATTATTCTGAAATCAATCCAGAGGCATGGTCAGGGATTTTCAGCATACCTATTAAAGACCTGGGGTTCGCTTCCCAATCTAGACTAGGCATCGAACAGTAGAAGGCGGGACCCCCAGTCTTCCTCCCCACAGCACATGGCGGCAAGCACCTTGTACCCATGTGCCCTCCTGTTGGAACAGAAGCAGTGCCTGTCTGGCCCCTGTTGTGAGTGGAATGAAGCACAAAGACTCCGCCGGCCATGAGTGAGTTATGGAACTCTCCATAACAGCGGTGAGAGGGACTGGACACCTTGGAAGTGACAAGCTTTCCCTGGTAATGTATAGTAGGAGTTCAGAAAAAGGAAAATGCAATCATTTCTTAAATACTTTGGGCCATTTTCCCCTCTCCCTCCCCTCCCCAAGAAGTCTGGACACGTTTTTATTTGGAAAGGTGCATTGTGACATTTTATATCATTCCCTCCACCTATTAATAGCTCTGGCTGCCCCAGGTGTTCATTTTCAAGATGCCCTCAGAGAAGGAGGACTTCTGGCAGCCACTCCGCAGCTGACAGCTTCAGGGAAATGGCAGGTTTTAATTGATGTATTGTGGGCACTGTACTTTCTCTGTCTCTCTCTTTAAAAAAAAAAAAATGTGTGATGGGTTTCGTATCCTCCTAGGACCTATAGATTTTAATGTCAATTATTCCTCTTTTATTGGAACTTGTATGTTTGTGGCTGACTGATGGTATTCCAGGCAGCTTTTTGTCTCCGTGTGACACCAGACACCCATGTCTCTTTGAACACCTTTCTGGACAGGTAACAACCAACAGCGCCTGTATAGATTCTCATCAGATCAGCAAGTCGTACTGAGGACTTTTTAAATTAGCTGCCTGCCGTTAGTTAGTAATTACAATGAGATGAAATTGGAAAGGGTGGCTGGAAGGCAGGAATAGGAAGTACCAGAATTTCTCATTTCAAAACCCAGCCCTGGCGGCAGCTCTCTGAGTATCCCTGAGGGACCCCACATTCCCCAGATCAACAGTTGCGTGGACATTGGCTCCAGGAGCCATTCCCTAGTATTCTGGCTGGTTGCCTATTTTGTGATGAAATGAGGGTATTTCCCAAGAGTTTCAAAGAATGCCAGCACCACCATCACTTTGCCCAGCAAAGCCACTGCCTTTATATCAGCTTCTATATAGAGCTCCATCTGACACCCTTCCCCAAATAGAGAGTACAGGGGGATTTCTTACTTCTTCAATTTCCCTCAGCATTCTTATAGATCATTAAAAAAGTAAAAGAAAAAAAAAAACTTTTTTCCTATATAAATTATATACCATAAAATTTACCCATGAGCCTACAATTTTTGATTTTTTGTCAAATTCCTAGAGTTGTACAGCCATCAACACGCTCTAGTTTTAGAACATTTCTGCCATTCAGAAATTCCCTACTGCTCATTTCCTGGTAATCTACACTTCCACTCTCAGCCCTCGGTCCGTACTAACCTACTTTTTTGTCTCAATGAGTGTGCCTTTTCTGGACATTTCTTACCAATGGAATTATATAACATGCAGTATGATGTTTTTGAGGTTCGTCCATGTTGTAGCGTGTACCAGTAGTTCAGTCCTTTCTGTGACTGAATAGTATTCCGTGGGCACAAATGTTTCACCTTGTCTGCATCCATCCACCGGTTGATGGATATTTGGATTATTCCTAGTTGTGCGCTATTTTGCTTTTATGAACATTTGTATGCATTTCTTTGCATGGACCTCTTAACTGCCACTTATTAAATGCTCATGTGCTCCAAGCTATGCTCATCAGCTTCAGTGCATCGTTTTGAGACTTCACAACTGATAATACAAGAATTTTAATCAGGAAACTGAGGCTTAAAAGAGCATGCTCACTTGGAAAAAGTGTTTCTGGGGCCAAAATTCAGATTATGCTCCTTCCACCACGCCTGGCAGCCTCTCTAACAGAAAAGCAGGCATTTGCACTGCACTTTCCACCACAAACCCCATTGCCCGCCCTCTAGCCACATCAAAAGTCCCCAGTGTAGCCACTTTAAATGGATTTGAGGTTTGCAACTCTGCCCTAGGATTCCCTCACCTAAAAGTATCATCATCTAAATTTTAGCAGGTCACTTCCAACTCAGTTTTAACATTGATACATAGACCAGTGCAAATGTATCAGTTTTCTATCTTATGCTTAGCACAGGATAGGCAGTGTGAGAATTCAAAAGATGAGGGACAAACAACATGGCCCCTGGAGAGCTGCATGATGGAAGCACAGACTCATAACCACTCATCTAAGTAATGTAGAATCAACTACACGTGTACCGAGAGCTCTGATTAGTTAAAAACCTTTGCTAATATGCAGACCACTTACAACTCATATGGCACCTGCCTATTTCCTTCTTGAGTTATGTGGCCACTGTGGAGGTGAATTACTAATATATAATATGAAGAGGGCTGGACTCGGTGCAATTAGTGAGCTGCTCAAAAGATATTCTGTGGAAACATAGAGACATTAACATCATTATGTTATTGATGAGGTAGTTTATTTTTTCATGTTTCCCAGCTGGATAATTAGATAATCTACAGCTTCCCCTAGAGACTAGTCATATACACACATTTGCACATGTGTGCATGTGTGCACACATACACAGAGTGGAGGTGGAAGAGGATTATATTCTTTTCTGTTTCATACATCCGATAAATCTTTATGAAACAGCCATAATGTTCCAGGTCAAATGTAAGGCATGCGGGTTTTATCAGGGAGCAAAACTAGAGTTCCCTGACCTCTGAGAGCTTACAGTATTACAAGGAAGATGAAGGTTATAGATTAAATATTTGTGCCTTCCCCCCAACCAAAAAAAAATCCATGTGTTGAATCCCTAATCCTCAATGTGATGGCAGTTGGAGGTAAGGCCTTTGGGAGGTAATTAGGTTTAGATGAGCGCATGAGGGTGGAGCCTCCATAATGGGGTTAGTGCCCTTATAAGGGGATGAAGAGACTAGAACGCAGCTGTTTCTGTCTTCACGGTGTGAGGCCAAGGTGGGAAGGCACATTACAAAGCAGGTGCTGAGGTTACTGGAGTTGAGCGGAGTTCACTGTGGCACCCTGTCCCACACTTCCAGTCTCCAGAGGTGTGAGAAGTGAAGGTCAATGGTTTGAGCTACCCAGTTTTGGGTATCTGTTATAGCAGCCTGAGCTGCCAAAAAACATGGGTATTCAGTAAATAGATAAATCATTGAAATAATGGGAAAAGCCATGAAGAAACAGAATATGTCAAGAGGACATGCCTGTCAGGGACAGAAGACAGTGGGCTTATGCTCAAATTTGCATTAAAATAAAATGAATAACCAAGCAAAACAAAAAATCAGAACATCACCTCTCTGGGCAATGTATGAAGAATTAGCAGGGCGCAAGTGATACATCCCATTGGCTTTGAATATGGGCCTGGCACGATAAATGGAGAGAAATAGTCACATTTAAAAATGTAAAAGCTTTCCTTCTGTGTCTTTTTTAATAAATATTCCGCAAATCTTCCGTAAAGATTGGCAATTTCTCTATCAAGCCTGGGTAACCTAATATATCAATTCTCCATTTTCCCTGCCCACGTTAGTGATAACATATCTTCCATTAACCTATGCTGAAAGAGCCATTTCTATTTTAAAAATCTATTTATGCTCCCCTATAACTTTCTCAAGGATATGCCTCTGGGCTGTAAAACCTCAAGCTTATAATTCAGCTGAAATGTGAATACTTTTGCCAAATTTCAGTAACATCAGTTGGGCCTTTTCTGACTCATTTCATCATGAGGATATCTTCCCTTTGGGGGGAAAGTATCGTCTTTTATTTGAAGGGTTTAAAAACTGAATTGGCTTCTTGGTTCCTTGCTCTAGATTTGGTCTTCAATGTCAACCATATCCTATGACTTTTATTTTCAACTGTTTCATGAATTAGAAAAACAACAGGTGGTTCCAGCTCTGAAGTTTCTTTTAATGAGTGTAGGTTCCTGTTCTTGGTTTTTACAGTCTTAAGTGGCACACTGCATTTCATTTCAGATGTTCTCTCTACATTCTCTGTCTTTTTTAACAGTTCTTACAAAGCTTCTCTGGCTAATTCTTGTTACTTTCCAGTTGTCAGAAACCTTTAGTTAGGTGATCATTTTTTCCTTAAAGATTTCTAAGATAAAAGTATAGTTTCACCTTTTATCATCTTCCCATTCCAGAGAATTCCTTTTTGAAAATTTACTACCCTATTACTACTTCCTACTGTAGAATTAGTTTTTGGTATTTCTTCCAGTTGCCTGTGGTCATTAACAGAATTTTTATCCATTAGGAAAAAATCTGTAGAATTCTTCCCACAGCACACTTAAATTATTTTATGGTATATATTGAGAAGCTTTTGTAATTCCATTATGTTTCATTGATCCCTGTTTAAGGTGTTGATATATAAAGACATTTCAATCTGTGAAAAGCTGCTGGTTTTTAATTAAGATAAGAACAATTCATGTTTTTGTGTGTTTGTGTATATATATTTCCATTTTTTAAGAGGAATGAAACATAATGATTTCATTACATGTCTATTGAAATTGAGTGTTACCTTGACTGTAACAATAGAGAAACTGAGGCAAAAGTGAAAAAGATTGTAATTTAAGACAAGAAGTATGCAAGGTGTTTATACTAAGAACTGACAGGAATAGGGTGATAAATAAGACCATGATTCCTGTCTTTAAAAACTTGCACTTGAGTAGGTTAGGGCAAAAAAAAAAGTTCAGATATTCATAATTAGAAGAATTGAAGGAATTAAAATGTGAAGGGGAAGGGAGAGATCTGTTCATTTGGCTTAGCTGTGGTACCGGAATCCGCGATCTTTGGTTATGGCATGCAGGGTCTTTAATTGTGGCGTGTGGGTTCTTTTCACAGGATCTTTAGTTTTTGCATGCAAACACCTAATCATGGTGGGGGGATCTTGTTCCTTGACCAGGAGTTGAGCTGGACCTCCTACATTGGGAGTGCAAAGTCTTAGCCACCGGACTACCAGGAAAGTCCCAAAAGTGAGATTTATGAAGGCTGAGTAGCTCTACAAATTCAACACTGAGTCTTTATGACCCACATCTTCCAGTCAGCATGAGAGGAGGGGGCAGCTCAGTAAGAGGAGCTGTGACTTGCATTAGCATTTGATATCTTTCTTTTCTGAGTGGCTATCTTTGTTTTTTTTATGCTGAATCTCTTAGACCATCTAATAAGGATATCAATCCCCACCCCTTTTATGAAGAAGGAAATTCGGGGACAAATTGGGATCCAGAACTGGCTAGATCACTTGCTATGTCGCCCATTCTGGTAAAATCATTGTCATCTGAATAATCTCCCTTTTCCTTTGATCAGGTATAGCAGACTTTGGTCAAAAGTAATGGAGATGATTTTTTTAAGTAAAAAGACATAAGGGGGTTCTTTGCAGGATTGGTTCATTATTCAAGGGGAAAGTTATCAGTCTTCCTGGAGGACTCTAAAGTAGGAAGGATCCAGCCAAGGGACAAGTTTATTTACATGCTAAACTGACCTTAAAACCCCTGACAGAGGACCGGCACAGAATAGGTGCCAGTTCAGTTCAGTGCTCAGTTGTGTCTGACTCTTTGCGACCCCGTGGACTGCAGCACACCAGGCCTCCCTGTCCATCACCAACTCCCGGAATTCACTCAAACTCATCTCCATCGAGTCGGTGATGCCATCCCCCCATCTCATCCTCTGTCATCCCCTTCTCCTCCTGCCTTCAATCTTTCCCAGCATCAGGGTCTTTTCAAATGAGTCAGTTCTTCGCATGAGGTGGCCAGAGTATTGGAGTTTCAGCTTCAGCATCAGTCCTTCTAATGAATATTCAGGACTGATCTCCTTTAGGATGCACTGGTTGGATCTCCTTGCAGTCCAAAGGACTCTCAGGAGTCTTCTCCAACACCACAGTTCAAAAGCATCAATTCTTTGGCGCTCAGCTTTCTTTATAGTCCAGCTCTCACATCCGTACATGACTTCTGGAAAAACCACAGCTTTGACTAGATGGACTTTCGTTGGCAAAGTAGTGTTTCTGCTTTTTAATATGCTGTCTAGATTTGTCATAGCTTTTCTTCCAAGGAGCGAGCATCTTTTAATTTCATGGCTGCAGTCAACCATCTGCAGTGATTTTGGATAGGTTCTCAGTGAATGTAATTTCTCCATCCCTCTCCCCCTACTCTGGCCCCAGGATGGCTTTGCCCCATGTATTCCAGTTGGTGTTCCCATAAACATGCTTAGAGCCTCAAGGGCTTTAGTAACATCTCGGGGTTTGGGGATTCAGTTATCAGAACAACATCTTTCTCCTTGACTCCTGACGTGCTGAGTAATTCTTGATGGTCGCTTTGCCCTTGACATCCAGCAGTGGTCCTCTTCTTTTCGTCTCCAGCATTCTCTGAAGTTGTGAGTCTGATTATAAAAGGGATAAGTGTGTGTGGTGACCTAACATCTATCTTCTGCTGGGGTGATTGACATGCCATAGAGGCAGCTAATCACAGATGGGCAACTGGGATCTTGAAACCATGTGATATTAAAGTAATATACCTACATTTCAATCTTTTCTCTAGACCTTGGGGAGTCTTTTTTTTAATATTAAGCTCATTACCCAGCCTAGGTTTGTTTTTTTTTTCTTTTTTTTAGTAAAAATGATGTGGGTGACTGATTCAACGTTGTGGTAGATTCTAACTTCCACTCCCCTCCAGAAATATGTTTGGACTGATATTTTATTTCCAGGAGAGAGAGAGAAGTCCTCCTTCTGTGGCATGGCTCTTTAGAAGATTTCTGAGAACTTAGGATTAACATTTTCTGATGCAATTATGTCTTATTCCACCAGTGTTTCCAAAATTATGCTTTGGGATGGTCTTAGAAAAGATTTATAGGATAGGACAGCAGTATGTAACATGGAGGGAATCTGACTTGAATACGATATCATGAAAAAGGCTTCCCTAGAGAAGTAAACTGATGAATAGCAAGTAACCAGAGGAGGGGATGGGGGTGGGAGGGAGAGGAGGAATATATGTGGAGAGGGAGTAACAGAGTTGAGTTCCAGGAGTGAGAGGATAAGGTTACTGGGACAGAGACAGGGAGCAGGAGAGAAGCGGGAGACAGATAGGAAGAAGTGGGAAAGCTCCAGATCCAGCAAGGATTCCTGGGCCATCTTAAAGGGGTATGGACGCCATGTGGAACAGCAGGGAACGCTGGGAAGCCAGTGAAGGATTTTGAAGGAGGGGTTATAATGACAAGATTTGTCTTTAAAAGATCATTTTGCCTACCATGTGGATAGAGGATTAGAGGGAGGAGCAAGAGTGACATGGAGAGAACCAACAGGAGGTGGTCATACTGTGAAAGTTGCAGTCACGGCAGAGAACAGCATGATAACTGGTCCCTTTGCCGCAAAAGTTCGCAGCAGAGTAAGGAAGTGAACGTACGTACCCATGTCATCATGCAGTACGTAATGTGCCACAGGAATTAAGGAAAATAAAATGAGAAAAGGGAAAAGCCCCTTTCAGCAGAGGAAAATAAGGGAAATATCTTCTTACGTGTTGAACAGCAAATCCTATGACCTGAGGTTTGTTTATTTTGTTTGTTGCTTTCTTTGCTCTTGTTTTGATTTTAGTTACAACTGCCTCCAGGATAAGAAATCACTTTAAAAGTAGGATTCCCACTGTTTCCGTTGTTTTTAAAGCTACAACACACACACATTTTATATTCAGTTTCACATAATCTGTGGCAGGCAGTGGAAAGCAGGTTTTGGTTAATTTCCTTTTAGAAAGGAGTAAGTGAGTTTCCCATTCCTTGTCCAGGTCGTCTGTCTGTCAGTACAATTGGGTAGGTTTAGAGACAAATCTTCTCTTTGCAGAACAGGGGTCTCCCCAAGCCCTACAGACATGGATCAGTACCCGTCCATGGCCTGTTGGGAACCGGTCTGAAAGTGGGAGGTAAGTAGTGAGCAAGTCAGCTAGGCTTGATCTGTATTTACAGCCGTTCCCATTAATACCTGAGCTCTGCCTCCCGTCAGAGCAGTGGTGGCATTAGATTCTCACAGGGACACAGCACATTACAGGTGTCACTGTCTCCCATCACCCCCAGATGGGGCCATCTAGTTGCAGGAAAACAAGCTCAGGGCTCCCACTGATTCCACATTATGGTGAGTTGTAGAATTGTTTCGTTGTATATCACAGTGTGATAATAATAGAAACAAAGTGCACAGTAAATGTAATGCCCTTGACTCATCCTGAAACCATCCCCTCTCCTCAGTCTGTGAAAAAATTGTCTCGCGAAACTGGTCCCTGGTGGCAGAAAGGTTGGGGACCACTGCTGTAGAGGGCATACTGCTGCCAAGTCAACAATGTGGGCACACGGGCAAATGGAAGGGATATTATGCTTTGACCCTGAGACATCTGAAAGAGATTGCGGGTAGAAAGACCTGTACAGTGTTCTGCTATAGCTCTTGGGGTCCCTTCTTGAAACAGCCCTCTGAAACTCCATTCTGCTTTTCATTCCTCAATTCCCAAAATCTTCATCTAGATCTCTTGCACTGGGGACGCCTAATCCAGTGCGCTGATTTGCTGTAATGGACAAGCTACCAAACTCCACCGGTGAATCTCTTTGGAAAAGAAATAGGCTAGGTTTTCCTGAGCTCATGAGAAAGATAACTTCCATTTGGCCATATAGAAAGGCATTGAGAAAGTTCTCGCTCATGATTCCGTATTGGCTTAACTTTCAGCTCCATCTGAATGTGAGCGTGGTAAGTCATTTAAGCTCTCTGAGTTTCTTTGGAAAAATAAGATGGTTAGGCTGATTGATCATCCAGGTGTTTTTCACTCTTTAGTTCCAGATATATTTCCATCCAGGAGAGCTGTGAACTAATTTTTCAGAAGGCTCTTTAGCCTCCGGATAATGGCAAGTGTTTAGTTATATGGGTCTATACACCAGAGAGTGCTTGTCTCTATGTATGCTTCATACTAATGTCAGAGGAAAAAAGGAGAGAATTCCTTTAGTCCTCTAAGTATCTGAAAAATGCATTTGGACCAAGAAGGTGGGTAGCTCCTTGAAAATGAATTTTGACTGTGCCTGGTGGTTTGTAAGATTGAAGAAATGGCATATCTGGGCTAAGGAAGATTAAAAAGTCTCCCATGGTTTGCACTCTGAGACCACACCCAGAAAATTCTGTTCTGTATGATATGATGCAATTTAAAGATGCTGACAAATCTGAATCAAACACGATAAAGATGAAAAATCTGGGAAAATTGCCATATAAGGAGAAGTTGTTAAAAATGGGAAAGGCTTGTTCTTAAAGACTTAGGGATACATTACAGCTGTCTCAAATATTGTGTAGAACTGTCAGGGGAAGAGAAATGAGACTTACTCTGCTCTGTCTTTCCTATTAGGCTTGGGGTAAATCAATGGAAATTTCAGGGAGCTTAATTTGGGCTTGGTGTAGAGAAGAAATTTCTGACAACAGCATCTAACCAAGAATGGAAGGGGACCTAGTTTGTCTTGCATGGAGGAGTAGTAAGCAAGAGACTGGATGTTAATAATACTGATCATAAGAGGCAGTGATTCAAGTATTTTTGCATGTATTAACTCAATCTTTATAACACTGCTTTGACGTAAGTTGTTTTTTTTTTTATCATTCCCATATTACAGATGGAAAAACTGAGGCACGGTATGGCCACGCCACTGTCTAAGGTCACGCAATTAGTAGGTGACAAACCTGGGATTTGACCTGTCAGTCTGACGGTAGAGTCCACAGGCTTAACTGTGCTGCTATATCGCTTCATAGGTGGGCATCACTTAGAGGATCTGTGGCTATCTGAGTTTCTAAGGTGTTTAAAGCATCCACAAGTGGCAGTGAGTTCTGTGGTGGGATGTCACACATTGAGGGGTGCCTTTCTGCATGTGCACCCAGAGCCCTTGGGCTTGAACCTCCATGCCCAGTTGGTCGTTCCTCTGTAGGTACACGTAGCCATTCACCTGCCTTCCCCACGCCATGTGGAGTGGGGCTTCATTGTTTCTTGGTAGAATTTTCTTTGCCATATCAATGTCATCCACTTCAGCAGCCATGACATCCCGTTCCTTTACAAAAGTAACAAAAAACATATCCCAAAATATCGCAAAGAAAAATAGCCCTGCGCTCTGGGTACACAAGCTACAACTCAGCCTTTCTTCCAGACGTGATGGAGAGCTGTGTGTCGTCGTCTCTCCCAGAGACTGTGCCTGATAGGAATGTTTGCGAGAGGTCTTGCCTTAATCAGCCCGTTGACAGTTAGGAACCACAAGACATAGGAAGTACTTTCTAGTACAGAAAGGAGAGCAAGAGAATCCCTTTTAGACCTGATAGGATCTAGCTAGACCAAGAAGGAGAACCGACCCCATTTCACATACAGGTGCTTTAAAATAAGTTGACAACAGGTAGTTACCGTCAAAGTATGCCATGTTGTCAATCACATTTCCTCCTTCTGGATTTGAACACTTGTTTTTCTTGAGGGAAGATGATACGTGAACATTTTATGGCATCCATCAACAGGAATGTGCACATGGTCTCAAATAAGGGTTTCCAGCCTTCTGAAACCAATTACTTCTGCCTAAGTAGAAATGCCAAAGCAGAGAGATGTCAGCAACTAAGAGAGTAATTGTTTTAAATAATAATAAATACACCCAACGATGCCTTGCAACAACTGCAGTTGTACACGCACGCGCACACACACACACACACACACACAAACCGTTTTAAGAGATATTTTTAAAAGTCTGTGTCAAACAACGTTAACCCAGAGAGATGCAGAAATGTCAGACGCATTACATGGGCAGGACTTGCAGTTGGCATTTGGCTGCCAGCAGGGGAGGTGACTCCCGCTACTAATTCCTCAGGAACCTCATGCTGTGTCTGTCTACAGGGAAGGGAAAGAAAAGGGAGCGGGCGGGAGAGCAGACAGTGGGATGATGTTTTTCCCTCGCAGCTGGAGAAGACCTCAGCTGTGGCAGGCTGGGACTGCTGGCGATTTTCTGTAGTTAGAGGGGACCGCCGAAGGACTGGCAGCCCATTCCCAGCTTATGCCAATGGTGAGCCAGTCTCTGCTGATCATCAGTGTGGCTGGCACAATTGAGCGCAAGCTAGATCGCCTCTCGTGGAGACACGGCCATGCCTCACCCCTGCCCACGAGCCCTCTCCGTGGGAAGGTGGTGATGGAGACTCTGGGTAAGGATATCGGATATCACATGCATGCAGATGGGGCTTCACAAGGACCTTTCCGAATGGACAGAGGAGCGGGACCGTTCCCTTGAACCCTTCAGTGGGTGTGGCGGGAAGGACGGATGATGGCTGCTTCTGCCCACAGCTTTCTTAGAGTAGCCGTGGCCTCTTGCCACCAGTGTAATTTCTAATTCCTATCGGCCTGTGGGTCTGCAGGGTGTTTTTCTGTGACCTCCATGATGGCTGCCAGGTACAGCATCAGAAAAATATGCTGTGAATGTAGATAGGGATCGACTAACTGTAAACATCTGTTGAGTCAAGCATCTTAGGTCTGTTGCCGAAATAGACTTTCGAGGGACTCTCTCTACGTCTGTCACCCTCCGGAGACCTCTCTGTGGGAGTTCTCTTTGCACTGATTGGCTTCACCCTTGATTGTGGCTCTGCATCGAGGGGTTTTTAAAAAACTGGCAAAAAGGTAGAGAGGGGAACTGATTGATTCTAACGACCAAACTTTTCTTCGAAACATGGAAGATTCTTGCGATCTGGATCTGGTATTTAGCATGCCGAACAGGTTTTTAAGAAACTCCTGGTGTCTTCCGCTGCAGGTGCTGAGTCTGTTGATGCGTCTTCAGGTGTACCATTTGCCTTCAGAGAGCACTCTGCTGTCACAGCGGTTTAAATAAAGTCAGAATAATCCCTTGCTTTTCAGGGCAATCTATGTTTACAGAGTTCTCTCACTTCTTTTACCGAATTGATCTCATTTTATCAGTACATCCACCCTGTGTGGTAGGCATTACGATTGTTATCAGCTCCATTTTGCAAAGGAGGAAATTAAGGACAAAGGACTCTCCCAAGGTTATACAGCTACTAAGCCGCTGTGTTGGTATTTCAGCCCACTCCATGCCTCAGGCTTTGAGTTATAGGTGGTAGAAACACAAACACCGCTCCCTTAGTGTCTAACATATTTGCCATTTTCCTTGTTTGACCTGCTTCCTGCTCTTCAGGTCACAGTAAGGACAGGTGTGGAGAGAACAAGCTCAGTTTGAGCATGCGCTGCCTCCCTAGCCTCAGGCGTGCACGCATGTATTGACGTGCATACACACACATGCCCGCATATGCACACACTTTGCTCCCTGGATGTAGGGGCCCTGAGATACTGTGATTTCCTCTCATTAAAGAAGCAAATCATTAGTAAATCTGATAGGAGGTTAATATTCCCTATCATGAGTCTAGAGAAAACAAAAGGCTGATTCTGTAATAGTGTGATTTCACTGAGATTTGTTTGCGTAGAAGGAATTAGGGAAAGCTGAGGGGAATGCCAGTATCCTTCAGATCATCACACATAGGGTCCCGCAGCCTTTGAGAACAGGCAGGTGTGTTCCCAGCAGCTGGGGAGGGCAGATGCCCTCATGGAGCCTAGCGCTCTATCAAGAACTGGCCAGCCGGAGTCCTTGAGAGCTAAGACCCACTCATGAAGTACATTCCAGGAGCTCTCTCTTTGTGTGTGTGGTTTTTCTTTTTTTCTTTTTTTTGGACTGCATTTTGTGGCATGTGGAATCTTAGTTCCCCCACCAGAGATCTAACCTGTGCCCCCTGCAGTAGAAGCATGGTATCCTAACTAGTGACCACCAGGGAATTCCCTAGAAGCACTTCTTTCCCCTAAGTTATTTATTTTTTATTGGAGGATGATTACTTTATAGTATTGTGTTGGTTTCTGCCATATAACAACATGAATCAGCCATAGGTATATATAATGTCCCCTCCCTCCCACCCGATCCCAGCCATCTAAGTTGTCACAGAGCACCAGGTTTGAGCTCCCTGAATCATTACAGCAAATTCCCATTGGCTACGTATTTTACATAAATGGTCATGTATGCGTTTCCATGCTTCTCTCTTAATTCATCCCACCCTCTCCTTCCCCCACTGTGTCTACAGGTCTGTCCTCTGTTTGTGTCTCTGTTGCTGCCTTGCAAATAGGTTTATCAGTCCCATCTTTCTAGGTTCCATATATTTGCATTAATATACTACATGTTAATGGTATTTGGATGAGCTGCATAGGATTCAGGCAGATACGATCCCTTCCTCCCAACCGCTCCCTTCATCTGCTGCCTCCCAGCGTCCGCATTCAGGCCCAACAGTGTGTGTCCACTGGCTCTTTGTGAGAACCCAGGGATGGAGCTTGACACAGGCTCCCACAAAAGGGGGCAGGATCCCTCTTCAGGTTACCAAGTATGTAGTACCCTTAGGTACCTTTGCTTCCGCTGTGGGAAGAGAGTGAGGGATTTCACATTACACCGCCGCCTTTGGCATGACAATTTCGTATTCTCAAGCCACCTTCTTAGATCACTGAACGATGCCCCGGTTACTTTCTGGAGCAGACAGATGCCCTCCCAGCTCAGCCACAGTCTGCCTTCATGCTTCATCCACTTGCACATGTAGAAATGATGCAGAATATCACCCGAGTTGGTGGGGGCTGTCTTTTCAACTTTCTTTTTTGAAGTTATTCCTTAAAAAATCTCTTGAGACATAGGTGGAGGGTGGATTCATCAAATCTTAAAATGTCAGAGCTGGAAGGCAGCATAAATTGCATGTGGTCCAATTGTCTCATTATAATGATGAAGAAATCAAGTCCCAGGGAGGTTGAGGTTTGTCCCAGTTTATCACGATAATGACTGTGTTCCATATTTTCCCTTTGTCCTTCACGTGCCCCTCCATCTCTCAGGACCTTTCTCTCCATCCTGAGAGCTGACCACAGGGGCTGCATCAGTGGGTGCCCTTGTCCTCTGGCTGCCAACTGTTTACTCAGTGGGAACAGATCAGAGGATGGAGGAAAGGGAAGCACGTACTTACTACCAGCTTCCTCTTTGTCATGGGGCCAGGGGCTGGCTATTTCTCTGTCTCCAAGATGCGAGTCCTCTCAGATGGCCCACTCCATATAGTGTTCTCTTTCCGATTCTCCTCTTCACTCCCTCCCCTTACTCCTTGACGATGCTGGCAACTTCCCTCTTTGGCCAGCCCGGGAACACTGCACCAACCCTCCTGTTTTGCCTGAACCCCAACCACGGCTTCTAAAATAGGCTACTTGATAACCTCTCCTCACGTGACTCGGTGTGCGTGTCATCCGCTTTCAGGTTGTGACCTTGACTGGCACAGTAGCAGCTAGAGCTAACATCACAGCCCAGCTGGTTCTCCTTCTCCTGACCCCTACTTTGTTAGTCCTTGAACCATACTGCTTTTGTGATGGATAGCTTCATACTTGGCACACATACATCATCTCTTATAAATACATATTGCTAGTTGCTGTGAAAAGTATTAGCATTCAGGGGTTAAAATCACGGGTTCAGATCCCAGTTCTGCCACCTGCTAGTTGCTTCTTAACTAGCAAGTTACTTATCCTCATTCATAACTAAAAGGCTATGGTGACAGTTAAATGATATCAGTGTGTTCAGAGGGCTTAGTAGACTTATGTGTTTCGAATTAAACGTTCATAAGTGCCCAGCACATGGTAAATGTTCCGTAAGTGTTAGCTTTTACCAGTGTTGGCTCTTCATTAGGACTCGCATTCCGCACACGGAGACATTGATTAGGACTCCATTTCTGAAAATGGGACATGTGCAGATTTTCCTGAGCCTTGCACAGTGTCATAAAATTTCATGAGGATAAAGTCCTCAGTTCCCAGGAATGCTGAAGAGTAGTGGGGACGTTCTGGGGAGGGGGGGGAATGTGAGTCTTGGGGTTGCGAGGACAGATGGAACAGGAATGCAGATAGCACCCTGAGGGACACGCCTGGATGTGCCTGGAAGCTATGCTGGGAGGGGCTAAGCTGCCTGCGAGGGGCAGGAATCAGCTCCCTTCCGGCAGGGTGGGTGTCACTTCCCAGCTGGCGGACCTGAGGGGAGACCATGGGCTCTGTTGCTTGAGGGAGACAGTCATGAACCTGGGGGTTCCTGCAACACGAACGACACAAGAGCTTTCCAGAAGTGCTGACAAGCCCCCATTTGGAGACAGGATTTCTTTAGTTCTAGAGTGTGAAACAAAGCATCGGTTTCTTTTCTTTTTAAAAAGAGAGATTTTGTTTTTCAGATGTTTATTCTTCCTTTGGAATTTTTGATGACTATCCAGAGATGTGAAATGGGCTATATGTTAGTGTGACCATCCTGGAGAATAGTTGTGGGGTGTTTGGAGAGAGAGACTGGACCGTCCTAAACAACTTAAGTAGAATGTGAGGCTGGCTCCTACCCCATTTAAACTCCGAGTGGTACATTTCATCCTCCTGGCTTTACTCCCGGTCTCCCCGGAGGTGTGCTGAGTCCTGGCTTCCCTGACTTACATCCAGTGGCTTCTCTCCTGTCGTTAAATAGGAGACTGGGACATGCCTCTGGAAGAAAAGGAAATAAAGTCATCTCATCTCCTGTTGCCCAGTGACAGCTCTCTGTTATTACTTTATGTCAGACAAGGAGAGAATTTAATACCCTGTCAGAGGCCATGGGATCCAAGGAGGAAGCTCACGCTGTCCCATCTCTGCAATTCAGGCTCTGGTCCTAACATATCCCCTTTTCCCCTTTGACCAGGGTTTTGATTTCTGATCCAGCAGGATGTTAACCCTGGAGCCGACGATCAGGTGTGTTGAGGTTGCCCAAAACGCCCTTGATGGAGTGACTTGTAAATAAACCTCAGTCCCTGGTCAGTGTGCGCCCCACTGCCACAGCTGGCCTCTTGCCGCTCTGTGCACAGTGGACGTCCACACTCCTGCCCAGCCAGGGACCCGCTGAGCACCCCTGTGGCACAGTGTCCAGGACTGCCTGTGGCTAAGATCCTGAGTGAACATACCCTCCTTTCTCAACTTGCTGCTACACCTCTTTTCAGTCTCTCTCTCTCTGTCTTTTTTTTTTTTTTTTAATTTGGCCATAGGGCTTGTGGGATCTTAGTTCCCTGACCAGGAATCAATCCTGTCCCCCTGCATTGGAAGCTTGGAGTCTTAACCACTGGGCCACCAGGGACGTCCCTCTTTTCAGCCATTTTTTAAAGGAACCTTCTCAGTGAGTCCTCTCCTGAACGTGCTGTTTAAAAGTAAATTGCTCTTTCTCCCATCCAGCCCCCTCAGTTTCAATCCCCTTTACCTTGTTTTGTGTGTTTAATTTTTATCTTTCTTTTCTTTTTTTTTTCCCCCCAGTTCATGACACTGAGTTTCAGACACGCTATGAAATTACTTATTATGTTATGGTTTCTTCGCCTCTACCCAATGATACATAAGTTAGGGCAGGAAAACTCCCTAACTGCCCCAGTAGGGCAGGAAACTCCAGCTAGTTTGTTCAGAAATATGTCCTTCAGGCCCAGGATGGTACCTGGTACATGGCAGGCTCTCTGTGAACATTTTGCAGAATGAATGACTAAACAAGCATCCTGAGAAGGCCATGGCAAGAAATTCCTTAACTCTAGGAAGAGGTCCAGTGCTGTGTTTCTCTACCTTGGGGATGATGAACTGCTATTAAGAAAAATCATTCAAAAATCGGATTCTATGAAAATTTCAGTATCAGTGCAAAAGAAAAACTTTATAATGGATACATGGTTTAGCTTTCGATTATTAAATTGAAAACACGAGATTAAAATCCCCAAGTATCACATGACCCCTACAAAATGCCCTGGAGGCTTCTGATCGAGGGCAGCAGTGGCCTGATATGAAGCATCAGGACCCACCCCGGCGGCCCTCTGAGGATACTGGCGTCTCCACTTGGCTTCCTGAGTTTCCCAGCAGGTGTTCCAAGCTTGGGCCCTTGACAATCCCCCTTTCCACCGCAGAGGCATCCAGCAATGATCATGCATCCTCCAGGCCAGAGTCTGCAAGTGCCAGCCAGGCCACATCTAGCAACATCACTGATTGGAAGTTTCCACTTTGAATCTTCAGCCTGCTTGCACCAATGAGCTGAGGGCTGCAGGAACCAGCTCTGCGGCTGGGAAGAATTAAGCAGACGTGCAAGTACGCCTGACTTGGGGCTAGCCTGAGGAACGTGAAGTTCTTGATTCTCAGATGATTTTTTGGAAGGAAATCAAAGTGACTTATTTTCCATCTTTCTCACACACAGAGTACGCGCATGCATACATAAATCTAAGGTTGTCTACAAATGAACTACAAATCTGAGCAGCTTTTTAGGAGGAAAAAAAGTCTCCTCCTGCCACATCCACAAACATCCTTATTCTGCTTGTAGGTGTGGGAGAAGCTAGTCCCATCTAAGATCTGGTTTTTGTCTGTATAACCCCATTAGCACTTCTTTATCCCATAGAAGAAATTTCATTAAAGAGCAACGAGAATGCACAATGCTTGCGATGGCCAATCATTTTCTCTGGGTTACCCCCTCCCCTTATCTTTGTGCATTTCTTTCCTCAGGTGATGCAAGACCCTCTTGGATTTAAGTGGGTGCCCCAATCTGCAGAGTTCTGGTTGTCAGCAGGCAGTGGTAAGGTTAGGGATGAGAAGTCAATTTTAGATGCTCTACTAGTATCGATCTCCCTTTATCAGAAAAGGTGTTGCTGTGCTGGTTTGCTTCTTTGCTTAGGCAAAGGCTTTGGCAGATTTATGACCCCAGGATATTCAATCTGTTATAAAGTAGCGTCGACATTCAAGGTGCCATTCCCCTTACTTTAACCCAGTTTTAGAAACATCCAACTCAAGAGGCTTCATTAAGTTTACATAGAGGTTGCAAAGCAATCAGAATTCCTCCTACAGTTGTTACCAGAAGAATCATCATAAGACCTCTCTATCTTAGCCTCCCAAAGCTGCTGTCTTTGGGGATAAAGAATGACTGCCACACAGGAAATACTTTGCCAAAATCCAATTGAACTGTCAGAGTTTTGTTTTGTTTTTGCCCTTCCTGCCTTGATTCCTTTTCCATTATCACTGATTATCTAGCTTGTAAAGTCCATGTTCACACTTTCTCTTTGGCCTGCCTTCTCCCTCCAGAGCAATTCTAGTAATCAGTTCTCTGGCCCTAATGCACATGTTATTAAATATCACCACTCCAAGTCCCAAAGAGTTTACTCCAACTCTCTCATTGAAGGCCATCCATGCAAGACTTGCTGTTTAGAGAAAAATGGGGTTTAAGCAAGTGCATGCTTTAAAAGATGTTTTTAAAAAGTGCTTCTTGAGGTAGATTGGTTTGTGTTCCATCCTGCCTGCTGTGATCATTTTATCTCTCCCCTACACAGGCCACAGAAAGCACAGCTTTTACCAAGGGCTTTTCCCAGCTCCCAAGTCAATGTCATTCTGTTCTTTGCATTAGATTCTTTATGCTGAGAGTTTGAAATGGCAGCCTAGAGCTCCCAAGCGATCAGCAAATGTCAAGTGTCCCCAAGCACAGAAACCAGCTGAGATACGGAGGCACTGTAGGCTAAAGGGGGATTGTATTATTGTTAGGTTTCTGGTGGGATGAGGAATAGAGAAAAAGGGGAAAAAGGAAAGAAGATGCCTCGCATAGACACAAAGACCACATCTTCAGTTACTCAGCATCTTTCAATAACCAAAGTCGTGCTAACACCACATATGGAGGCAGTTTGCTAATTTCATTACCAGCCTTGCCTTGAATAAATGTTAACTGGCAGTAGGTACTTCTGACTTTTCGTGAATTTGTTTTAATGCCTGGAATATTTCTCCCATGTAGGCTGAACTTCCCCTCACTTTAAATTGTCTGTTTAATTAAGCCTTTCCCAGCTCTCCAACTTGTTGAGCTTGACAAGCATTAATTTACAGAGAGCATTATTTTTCGTTGTTTTTTTTTTCTTTTTTTTACCTTTTCTTACTTTCCTTTTTCTCTTTTTTGCTTTAGCCCTCTCATACTTGGCTGGCATAGAAGCCAATGAACAACAGAAAAGCAATACACTGTTAATCTGGGCTTTCTAGGAGGAAAGTCTGAATCCAATTAAAGTCTGAATTTCCAAGCTATTCCCATTGATGGTCTGTGTTGTCTCTTTATTTTGGCTTCTTAACATAGGCATCTTTAGATAGGGTCTGGCCGAGAGAGAGAGAGAGAGATGCTGGGAAATTCTCAATTTCATGTTCCAGCTGTGGCAAAAAGAAAAAAAAATCGTCATTGGGGGTAAATTTGAGAGACTGCTGAGTTTTCCTTCCACTTCTTGTACTCGGATTTGACACTCCAAGCTGCTATCCGCTTTTTTTTCATATCTCCGTCCAGATTTTACTTCTCCCGGGAAATTTTCAGTGACCGCCCCCCACCCCCCGCCCCACACCACCCACAGTTAAGTAAGGTTCCTCTTTCCTGCTCTCATGGCACCATCTGTTTTTCCATCATAGTGCTTCTTATATCCTATTTAAATTAATTTAGCAATTTAATTTAAATTGTCTCGATTGTCAGCTCTCCAAGGAGTGAGAGGCTGTCTAACTCATTGTCGGATCCCACCTGGCAAAGAGGAACTTCCCGAGAAACAGACCTCTGTTGGATGTGATCTGGAAGCCAGAAAGAGCGTTCGTTCACTCTTGCCTCTGTGTTTCAGACAGTCCGTGGAGTCACTTGTGGCTAAATTCACCTGCCTTTCTAGATCTAAATAGAGCACATTCTTAAGCAGAACAGGGGCGCTGGGACACTGTGGGCCATGAGCATCGCCTCTTCTCCAGTCTATCACCCTCATGCAGAGACCAGGGCCAGGATGCATATTTATGATCTCTGGATGAATGTGTCTTTCCTACCTGCCCACGGGGAGCTCTCCCACGAGCCTCCCCTCCGCCAGCCACACTTCCTTGCTTTGACGGATGGAGCTGACCGGGCAAATTGCTATGCTGATGAACTGCTCAGCTACCTGAGCACATGTTCCAGGGAGATCTCCAGGGATAAACCACATTTTAGAGAAGGCTTCATCTGCAGCCTGGGGTGAGCCTTTTAGCCCTGAGCTAGTGGAGTACGGTGGGGTAAGGAAGATGAAAGGACTCCAGTTATCAGGCTCACTTTTTAGCAACCCCATGCCTGTCCTTGGGCTGGAAGGAAGCCTTATTGCATTTCTCTCTCCTCCCAGAAAGTTATTCAAATTGAGACCTCGAGGTCTGGGTGTCACCAAGCTCATTGAAAGAGGGAAACCAAGAAGCTGAAGTAAAAGCACTTAAAGGCAGGATGCATTACCTTAAAATATGCAGATGGAAAACTGACATTATTGTCAATGTCAGAAGTCACCTTTCTCAGTAAACATTCACCTCTGGGCAAAACCAGGGCTGTGTTTCTTTCCGTTTACAAATGACAGAGTATGCAAATGCAGGGGGGTTGTGCCCTGGATAGCAGTCGTCTTCTTTCATCTATCTGTAATGAGGGACATGCAGGAATCTGTCAGAAAAGGCGTCCTGGGCTTGATTTGTGTCTTCTGAATCCAGGGGATTTTAGTGTTAAATCTGCCAGTTGGTTTTGTGCCTGAGTATTACATCAGTCTCCTGTATGATCTTGCATCCTGTGTAAAATGCAATATTGGGGCCTAATGGGCAGGATTAGCAAGAGCTGGGAAGCCATAAATGAAAGTTTCTTGTTTCTAGAGAGCAAGTTAGAGCTTTTATATTATCTCCCGCAGAGCTCGGTGAATTTAAATGTATCTCTTGGGCTTTGGTAATATTCGTGTTAATGTCAAAATTGATCCCATTGTTATTGAGATGTGTGGTTTTTTTCAGGCCTAAGACTCTCAGTGCCTGTTGCCAGGGCTGATGAATATCTGATTGGGATAGGTTCCTTCCAACCTTTTCCCAGAACTAAGTGAGTTTATCATTGTGCCTGCTACCAAGTTGTGTTTGTAGGTCTGCCTTTTCCTGTAATTCACTCATAAACTTAATTGATATTCATTGAGTACCTACTATGTGCCAGACACTCTGCTTGACTCTGGAGATGTAACAGGGAACAACAAGATCTGGGCTCTTCTCTCATAGGATTCCTTCCTAGATACAGAGAGAAGCAATAAAACAAACACAAGCGAAATATTATAATTGTGCACTGACATCAGTGCCCCGTGAGAAGAGCAGCAAGAGAACGCAGGGGATCATGGGGAGGGAAACCACTAGGTCTGTTGGAGGCACGACAGTATTTAAGCTGTGATAGAAAGGATGGGGCTAAGTAAGTCTTGAAACTGGAAAGGGAAAGAGCTTTCTACACACACACAAAAATAGTATGTGCAAAGATCCTAAACTGGGGAAGAGCCTGACTTGTTTGAGGAATTAAATGGTAATGAGCATGTCTAGTGCAAAACAAGAAGGCAGTGTGGGATGAGACGGAATTAAAGAGGCTTCTGCAGAAAGTAGATCGAGGCCTTGTAGCCATGGGAGGAGTTTACCATTTTATCCTAAGTACAGTTAGAAGCCACGGAAGAGTGTTTCTTAGTTCAGTTTATGTCTTTTAAAACTAAATTTTCACACCTATTAGGATGGTGATTTTTTTTTTTTTTTTATGGCAAGAATGAGAATTTGGAACCCTTATGCATAGCTGATGGCAATATAAAATTGTACAGTACTATACAAAACAGTGTCACAGTTCCTCAAAATATTAAACACAGAATACCATATTATCCAGGGATTCCTCTTCTGAAAATATTCCAAAAAGAATTAAAAGCAAGAACTCAGACAGATATTTGTACACTCATGTTATTGGCTGCACTATTCACATTTACCAAAAGGTGGAAATAAACCACTTGTCCATCAACAGATAAAAGGATAAGCAAAATATGATATATATTGAGTTGGCCAAAAGTGCTTTTGAGTTATTCTATAACATCTTACAGAACAACCTGAAACAACATATTGGCCAACCCAGTACATACAGTGGAATAGCATTCAGCCTTATAAAAGGAAATGCTGACACATGCCTCAGTATGTTGAACCTTGAAGACATTGTCCTAAGGAAGATAAGCCAAATACACAAAATATCATATGGTCAGACTTATATGAAGGACCTAAATTAGTCAAATTGATAGAGACAGAAAGTACAGCAGATGGCTGCCAGGAGTGGGAGGGAAGGGAAAGAAGCGTTATTACTGGTATGGACTTTCCTTTTGGAAAGGGGTAAAAGTTCTGGAGATGCATTATAGTGATGGCTGTACAATGATGTGAATGTACTTCATGCCACTTCTGCACTTATAAAGGTAAGTAAGATGGTAAATTTTGTTTTGTATATTTCACCATAACATAAAACAGCTTCAAAAAAACCCAGTCTATTTTATACTAGAAAGAAAGCAAAAAAATAGTAGGGAAGACAGGTTACTGCTCTAGTCCAGTGTTAAGACAATGGTGAGTCAGTGGCAATAGAGATGCTGAGGATCTGTGAATCTGAGACATATATTAAAGGGGAAAAGCTACAGGACTTACTGCTGGATAACAGCACAGTTCTTTATAGTTTGAACTCTGATACACTTGAAGCCTTTAGACCACACTTATGGAGGGTAAAGACTGGCAAAATCCCTTTGACTGGCAGATGTGTTTAAGCTTGACGTCTTGGTGCATGACAAGGAAAGCTTTATTTTTAAACCCTTCAGTAGTCTTCGATGGAGTAAGGGAGCTATTGCTGTTGACACGTGA
This sequence comes from Budorcas taxicolor, assembly GCF_023091745.1. Lineage (NCBI taxonomy): Eukaryota > Metazoa > Chordata > Mammalia > Artiodactyla > Bovidae > Budorcas > Budorcas taxicolor. The sequence goes on from NC_068916.1 coordinate 79,133,193, forward strand.
ATATTTGTGTGAACTGTCATACAGCAATCACAGGCTCCGGGTGAACACAGCTCGTCTTGTGATTCGCAGGGTAACTAGCATGTGGCTGGAGTTGTTCATTCCATTCCTTATTAGTAACGCATATCTTCCATTAGCATATGCAGCTAACTACTCCCTTTCCCCTGTGTAGTGTTGACATTCATTGTAATGATTTATTATCCAAGCTAAATAACCCTCAATATGAAACAACAAACATGCCTGTGTTTGTGTTTTCCATTTGTTTTGTTTTCTCTTTCTTGCGTCTGCATAAGTAGATAGTTCTTTATGTGATAATTACATGGCACAGAAACAAACAATTGGGAAGCCCACTGGAAAGGTTATGAATGTGGGTTAGGTTAATTTTTTAAAAAATTGAAAATTACCCCATTTTAGTAGCATCGCACATAAACGATTTGGAATTTTAAAATAATGATATTATTAAGAAAACATTTGATATGAGCAAGCACTCCATGTAAGATTTAATGATCTATGGAAGGGTCACTTTCAGCTTCCCATGAAGCCTCTGAAGTCCCTAGGAGTTTTGTTTTCTTTGTTTCAGATGTTTCCAGAATGGTCAGAACCATGAGGTTATAAAATAATAGAAGCATTGATTGGGTCCAGAGCTCAGCAGTTCCACTGCTTGAGTCATATCCTAGCCACTGACTGGGTGTGTGGTGTTAGATGTACTGAAACTCCCCGAACCTCAGTGTTATCTTCTATAAAATGGGGCAATAGCCATATCTATCTCCAGAGGTCCTTGTGATGACTGAGATACAAAATGTAAAACTATTGAAACAGTGCCTTAGAATAAATGTTCAGTAAGCATTAGCTGTTATTATCATCAGTGAACTGCAAATTATATACTCATGAAAAAGGCATTATATATGAAAATAAATGTATGGAGAGACATGATATAAAGAGATAGAGAAATAGATAGGTTGAGGTCATTATGTATGTGACTAGGTGCATATGATCGGAGAAGGCAATGGCACCCCACTCCAGTACTCTTGCCTGGAAAATCCCATGGAGGGAGGAGCCTTGTAGGCTGCAGTCCATGGGGTCGCTAAGAGTCGGACACGACTGAGCAACTTCACTTTCAGTTTTCACTTTCATGCATTGGAGAAGGAAATGGCAACCCACTCCAATGTTCTTGTCTGGAGAATCCCGGGGATGGGGGAACCTGGTGGGCTGCCATCTCTGGGGTCGCACAGAGTCGGACACGACTGAGGTGACTTAGCAGCAGCAGGTGTATATGCCAGTGTTAATGTGAAGAGTGCTTTATACTTTATGGAGTGCTTGGTGCCCATGATAGATTTAGCAGCATTTTACCCTGTACAGCGGCGATTAGAAACCTTGGTCCATAACTAGTTTGATCTGATCTCAAAGGCACCTCCTCACCCACTTTCACTGTTCTGTTTTTTATTAAATTTATGTTGCCCATTTGAATCACAGTGACCCCTCTTCACATCATTCTGGACATCGGAGACTGTTCACTGGCTAATGATAATTTCAATAATTTAACATTACAGAAAACCAATTGTATTATATTTCATCCAGTTAAAGCTGCCTTACCTGGCTTACTATGGGCAGTTCTGTTTTCAAATGAAAAAGAAACACTAATTTTTGGTTGAGCCGCAGCTTAAAAACCTAAGCCGGTTATTCCTGCTGCAGGCTTTTCCCCAGTAGAAAATTGTTATTGATGTATTTTGTAAGTATCACATTCCATTCAAAGGTAAAAGGCTGCTTCCACTCGCCATTTTTCTAGTGATTTTTTTTTTTCTACACTGGGTCTGCAAGTCAACACTCCTGGGCTCAATTAAAATATGTATTTAGCCACTGGATTTGCGGAGAGATGATCAAACTTGAATACTAATACCTGGGCTGCTGCCTATGAATTCTAGGATGGTGCACACTGAAGGATGGCTTTCAAGACAATGGCCAGTGAAACCAGGATGCGTCTCACTGCTTATAGCACAGTTCGCCTGTATAGTTGCATTTTCCTGAGTTTTGCAGCAAACAGAACATTGCTCATTACAATCACAAGTCAACTGAAGTTATGCCTAGTCTCAGTCATATGAATTATGGGAAATTCAAAACCACCAAAATGCTGCCTCTTTTTGCCTTCCCAATGCCTAGAAATCCTACAGGACAGGCATTAGTTTTTGCCCAGCCTCTGCTCTGAAGACCTAACACATAGCATCATGATAACAACTAACATTTGTGGAGTTCTTACTGTGTGTTAAGCCCTCAGCTTCTAGCTGGGGATGGAATGATGACCCAAGGCAGGCACAGCCCCTGTTTCTTGGAGATTATATTCTGGAGATCAAGGAGGAGGTGATGTAGTCCTGGGAATTATGGAAGGTTTCCCAGAAAAGGAGCCAGTTGGGCAGAAGAGTGACGGCTTAATGACTAGAAATGAGCATCTCGGGCAAGAGAAGCAAGGTACATGTGGCTGTGTGGCAAGTGTGAGCCGTTGCCAAGTGGGGTTCTAGGAGAAGTTCTGGGTGGCTGGAGCCAGGAAAAGCAAGGTCCAGAATAACTCTGGAGAAGTAAGAAGGACTAGTCCCCCAGACCATATTAGGAGTTGTGTCTTGACTTGTTAAACCAACTTAGTACAATAGGAGATACTATTAATACTATCTTCCCAATGCTTTGGCAACTCAAAGTTTAAATAATGAAATTACCTCCTTCCTCAACTAGGAAGTGGCATATGGAGGATGCCTGAGTTTATAACTATAATATAGCCATATAACCATAGCCTGAGCTTATAACCGTCCTATTATAGTTTCTCTGTGAGATGTTTCTGAAACATTTTCATGGGGTTTTTACTCACAGTGTTGCCATCCAGTGTCGATGTAGTCTTTCCATAGAACCTATTACTTTGAGTCTGCCATTGGTTTGCCTTCTCAGTTGCTTAGTCATGTCCTACTCTTTGTGATCCTATGGACTGTAGCCTGCCAAGCTCCTCTGTTTATAGGATTCTCCAGGCAAGAATACTGAAGTGGGTTGCCACTTCCTTCTCCAGGAGATCTTCCTGAGCCAGGGATCAAACTCACGTCTCCTGTGTCTGCTACATTTGGCAGGCAGATTCTTTACTGTTGAGCCACCAGCAATGCTGGCATGGAAGAGAAACCAAGCTACCTGCTGGTAGACCAAACAGTACACAGATGACCTTTTACATAACTGCTATTATCTTTATGCCAAATCTTAGGTCTCCAAGCCTCGAAAGAGGCTTAAAATTTAGGGTTTGAGTGAGTGCTCTTACTCCCTTTCGGCAGCATGATGGCTGGGAGTGGATTGTATAGCTTTCTTAGCTGAGACCAAGTTGAGAAGTCCAGAAAAGAAGTTTAAAGAGAGCAAACTAGTGTTACATTAAACGATGGGTACAGTGGATTTAAGCAATGAAAAGAATCCTCTAAGGTTCCATACAAAGAGGGGGAAAAGGGAGGGGAGGGGAAGAGAGAAGAGAAACATTGCTACTTTTAAAGTCCACTTCAATCATATTTTCTCTCTCTCCCTCCCTCTCTTCCCACCTGCTCCTACCCCACCCTCCTCCTCCCCTACCCTCAACTTTTGCTTTGAAGCTAAACACTTGATAGCTTAGCCCACCGCTAAAGAAAAGGCCTTCTTTTATGTGTGCAAGCTTGGTAATTGCTGGAGAAAGATACTTAGTGGCTCATAATATTCATATAATCAGATTAGTTATGAATCCTACCTCAGTGGAGGATGTTGGAGTAATCCAATTCACGCCTGTTTACCTTGTCTGTGTGGGCACTTCTTTTTTCCCAATCGTTTCATCCTTTCTCTTGGCCTCAGTGTGTGCTACCAACACAGGGATCCCAGTATCTCTGAGAACATGTCAATTATCAGACCAGAAAGAAAAATAAAGAAAAGGAGTGGATGTAAATGTTTGAAGAGGAGTGGGTTCTCACTTTTGTTTTTCTTTGCTTTCTTGTTAACAGTTGATACAAGCCCGAGGCTGTCCACCCCAGGCTATGAAAATTTTGCTGGGCAGTTAACATCTCAATTCAGAGACAGCTGTCTCCTGACCAATCCGCTCAGAGCTTTGAACATATGGCTGTGTCTGATGGCTCCGCTGATTGCACCAGGGAGAGTTTTGTAAGATCTCTATTTGAGGGAGCAGCCACTACACAGATGAGTGATACACTCCTGGAATTAATTATTACTTGCCGAGTTTGAGGATTGATTCATTCTAAGCCCAGAACCAAAAACTCTTCTCAAAGCTGCAATATTTTTTGATGATCTGGGTCCAGCTCCCCTTCACAGACCCTCTAACCCAGATGCTGTGTGTACTTTGTTATTAATGGTAGGCTTTGAACTCCTTAGTTTGAGTTTCACTTTCTAATCATAAATAAATGAAGACAGTGAGGGCCATGCATTCCCTGGGCCTAATAATTAAGAAGGATCCTACCTTGCAACTCAGCCTTCCTCTTTCTGTGAGGGCTGCCTTTCTTCCCTGAAATGAAAGTGGCATTTCAGCCATCTGGCATAGACTGCTGTCAATAAAGGAATCCAATCACATCGTACCCGTTTTATTCCACGTGAATAATGAGCTTAGTCTTTATAGATAGATATATTCTCCCTGGCATATAGGAGTAGCTTCCAAAATGGCTGATCTTTCCTAAATGAATACTACTTAAATAACATATCCAAAAAAGAAATCCTAATAATTGATGTAATCTAATGGGGAAAGTAGCATGGATTCAGAGAAGGCAATGGCACCCCACTCCAGTACTCTTGCCTGGAAAATCCCATTGAATGGAGGAGCCTGGTAGGCTTCAGCCCATGGGGTCGCTAAGAGTCAGACACGACTGACTTCACTTTCACTTTTCACTTTCATGCATTGGAGAAGGAAATGGCAACCCACTCCAGTGTTCTTGCCTGGAGAATCCCAGGGACGGGGGAGCCTGGTGGGCTGCCGTCTATGGGGTCGCACAGAGTCGGACATGACTGAAGCGACTTAGCAGCAGCAGCAGCATGGATTAACAGTGATAGTGCCTGTCGGTCTTAGTGATCTACCTAAAGGCACGTCGGCTGGGTAAGGCTTTCTCCAGACCAGCATCTCACTGTCAGGCCATCTCACTTAGGGCTGGGTGAGCTTTTTTAGGCAGCGTGACTCTCTGCTCTTTTGATGTTATCCCAGTACGTGTTCTCCTCGGTATCCCTAGGGAAAGGGTACAGGCCACCTTCTCTCATTTTGTGTGAGGACTTTGAAGTATGACGTTTTCAATTACCTACCAGACCTGGTGTTCTCTCTGAATAAAACGCCAAGTATCAGACCCACTTTTCTGCAGTCCTAATATTGAAAGCCCCCTATTAATAATATGTTGCATAGACACGACCACTGTGCCAAGTTTAAGCACGTTCAATAGGCAGGCTTGCATGTTAAATAGTATCTGGTTAATAGTATCCTATTAACCAGAAGAATGAATAAAACTCTTCTCTGTTTTCTGTATGTTTCACCTCTTTCAAACTACTGACAGGTCTTTTATTTTGGAAGTGTATTTTACAGGGGAGAAGACTTCCTAAATATGATTTAATTCTTTTCTTCCCTCCAGAGAAATAGGATTTAAAACTTTGTGCTTGTACCCTCCAGAAAAGGCTCAACCAAACAGAATCAGAATATCACAGCAGTGAGAAAAAGATTCTCTATTGTTTCAGAGTCCAGATCTGTCTCTTGTGATAAAGAGGTTTAAATCCTCGCTATTCACAGGGTACGAGCCAATCTGAGCCATGGAATATATTGAAATGATAGAAAGCTTTCAAGTTGAGCATTTCTGTGTGTTCCATGGTTGGAAATTCTGTTGGAGAAATATGGTTAGACTATTTTGACAATTTTTAACCTGCTTAAATTGGATTTTTTAAAGTGCACAAATTGATGTTCTGCCTACTTGGAGAATGTTTTAAAGATACCAAGACTTCAAAGAAAAACAGTGAGAGTAAATCAGATGCAAACATCCCTGTATCCTTCCTAGCAAAATTAGTTTAGGATTTCCTAGGGCAATGCTAAATTAGAATGATGCTCAGGCATGAGGGCGAGTACCACTGGTAATCATCTCATCTTTTTTTTGGGGGGGGGGGAGTGTGGAGAAAGGAAAGCAATTTTTCCATCTTGTGGGAATCTCTAAATGACATTAACTTCATAGATACTTTTTAAGGATACAACTGAGAATTCTTAGATGTCCCTGCCATAGTCAAGGAGAATTGTGTCACTTCTGACCTATTGGAATTTGGGGTGTCGAGGAGGGGGGCTTTCTTACCCACTCTGTTCTTCCTAGTTGGTCATCAGACATCTTTTTTTTTTTTTTCTTTTTACTGCAGAGTAAATTAAGTCTCAAAAACAGCGACGTTGTATTAGACACGATATCAACTCTAGAAGCGGAAAGCATTTTTTTTTAAATGAAGCCAGAGAGATGGAGTGATCTGCTTGATAATAAAGCTTAGCTTTAATGCCAGCTCCATGCTGTTACAGCATATTACTAAACAGCAAGAAATGTGGCACAGATGTTGTGGCGGCCATATTTTACACCATCCAAAAGGTCATGTCGCTTGTTATTACATTCAGAATCAATATTAAGTGAGCGTTCCAAATTTCAGCTGTCAGTTGAATTTATTGCTGCAAACCAAAGCTGAAGGGTTCTCGACTGTGATTCAAGCAAGCTAACAAATTAATATAAGGGCACGCCTAGAAGAAGCAGGTGACCCACATGCCAGCAGCAAAAGCCGAGTCCTTACATAGCTGTGAGAAAGGGCTGCCCCGGTTGCCAATCATAAACAATTGCCACCTCAGTATTTTGTAAAGAAAAAAGATGTATTCTCAGGTGGATGAGATATGCTGAGGGCAGCTTCTTTAGATAAAGTGTTATATATGCTTATCTCTCAGATAATATTCAGTACGGTTAGCACACCATGGAGATGGCTTGACTTGCCTTGCTGAATTTGCCCAGAAGTCTGGTCCCCTACCCTCACTTCATAGGCATCTTTAAACCTAGACATGAAAATACTAAACCAGGTGGAAATTATGCTATATTCTTCATCTTGCCATTTATCATCTCAGCGGGTACATCAGGAGCAATCTTTCTTAGCAGTAGTCAGCTCTAGAAAAGGTACAGAAATATCTAATAGATGTACATCCATTTAGCTAGTACATAGACACCCCTGGTTGCCTCACATGGTTTACTAAAGGGAATGGCGAATTTCAAGTTACTGGAAAGGAACTGTGGGTATTATCCTGTCATCAGATCAAGAGTCTCAGAAATGTGTTCTGCGCAGAATGGTTGGTGAGAAAGTAGAGGACTGTTGGCAGTAGTCTGCAAGCCTGAGAGTCCATATAGCCATGATTTTCTCTGAAAGTATTTTTGAAACCTATCCTCAACACTGTGTGTGTCCGTGATAGAGTCTTTCCAGTGCAGCTGTCGAGAGAATGAATGTTGCCCAATTAGCAAGTGGTCCAGAGGATGTGCTGGGCCTTCTCCAGTATGTGAGATCTCACAAGGCCACCTCACCAGGAGAAGTGAGCAGGAAGAAACCAGGTTGTGTGGTCCCTTGGCAGATGGAATTTCTCTCCTGAGAATTTCCAGCTCTTGTTGGAAAATCTCCTGAGACTGTGGATGCATTGGTAAGCCTCCAAGCTGCTGGTAACTAAGAACTAGGCTTAACTAAGGCCCTCAGATACTTCTGACAAAAATGGCACTCAGTTTTGGATATTTCCTCTTATCCTGCTTCCTGTTACAAATGCAAGTAATGATTTTTAATTGACTTTACCAGGAGTGTTTAGCGAAAAAAATCTGTAATTCTAGTAAATAAGTACTTGAGTCAAGGACTATTCATTATTCAAGATTCAATAAACATTTTTTTTTTTTGAGTGCCTACTCTGGGCACAATCTGTGTTCAGTGCTCTGGCATAAAAAGATGAACAAGACATTGTTCCTATTCTTAGGGGCTGGGAAAGACAGGTGTAGTCAGGTAAGTATAAAGCAGTGTAGCAGTATGTTGTTTAAATTGTGTTACCTTTTGACCCAGCAGGTTTATTTCCAGGAATTTATCCAGAGAAACAGTGTGTAAAATTATATTTAAATGGATATTGGTTGTACCATGTTGACTGGTAGCTAAGTAGATGCTCAATGACTATTTGTTGCATGAATAAATATTATTCTGAAGGATTCATAAGAGCAGAAATGGGACCTTCTAAATGTAGCAAAAAGGATTAGCTAAAGATGACATCTACCAACTAAAAGATTTCAGAGGAATTTTAAATTTTGTGAAGAATATAGCATGGGGAAAGATTTTTCAATTTATTATTTAATGAAAGTGCTTACAAAGAAATACATGTAGTATGATTTTGATTTTTGTGAAAAGAAAAAAAATATGGAAGAAAAACCTCCATGCTACGTGATCAAACCAAGTGATCGATGGGTTAGCTAAAACGGTAAAGCAGTGGGTCATAAAGGTCAATCCATACATATCTTAAGTAGTTTGTTTCTACTTACAACACGAAAAGTATTGTTCCACTAATCCTAAACTACACCGATCTTAAGGGGCAAGGCTAAGCTTTTTCTTTGAGTGTGAGATTGTTTCTTTCTTGCATAAACTACTCCCATTATGCAGTCTCTATGATTTCCTATTGCAGTTCTTTAAAATAAAGCCAGAAATCAAATGGCTTGCAAAGAAGTCTGAATCCTGAATCCTTCTAGATGTTTACATGTTCTCCAACAATTTTTTCCGGTTGTATCCATAGCTAATTTGACAGTATTGTTTGTAGCAATTTGCATGCATTGAGTTTTTTCAAAGCGCTGAACTTAAGAAAATGCTTTGTGTTTATACCATTTTGTTAGTTCATGCTGTATTTAACTGAATTGTGAAATTAGATTAAAATACAACTGACATAAATAGGTTTGGGAACAAGCACAGTTACCAGGAGCAGAAGGGAGAAGGTTATTAGAGAGTAGCCTACAAGCTGTGTGCTGTGGATATGCTTGTATATTTTACGGAGGGACACAGCGTATGGGCCAATTCAGCCAGCCACTCAAGTGAAAGTCGATCAAGGAAGCTTGGTGCAGACATTAGCCAGGAGACAGAAGCAGATGATTGAAAGAGTGTGTGTGTGAGTGTGTGTGTGTGTGTGTGTGTGTGTGTCTAGTCGCTCAGTCGTGTCCGACTGCAACCTCATGGAATGTAGCCTGCCAGGCTCCTCTGTCCATGGGGATTGTCCAGGCAAGAATACTGGAGCGGACTGTCATCTCCTCTTCCAGGGGATCTTCCCAACCCAGGGATCGAACTTAGGTGTCCTGCATTGCAGGCGGATTCTTTTGCCATCTGAGCCACCAGGGAAGCCTGAAAAAATAGAAAGCACAATGTTAGTAGTGCTTATCACTGGAAATGGACAATTAAGACACATTTGTATGATTTTCTTCATCTTCTCTATAATTTAAACTCTTTACAATGAGCAAGCATTCTTTTATTAGCAGACAAGTTACTCAATTAATTTTTAAATAAATGTAAAAGACAAAAAATGCAGCATACCTGTCACTGGGCTGTAGGACGCAGTCTGTGTTTGAGATGTTGTGATACAGCTTTGCGAGCAGGCCTGTCTTTACATTTGGATTCCCTGGCTTTGAATCTCAGATCTCCCACTTTTTACATGTATACTTTTGGGAAAGTTTATTGTAAACCCAGTTTCTGTAACTGCAAAAAAAGAGACAGTAGTAATAGCATCCAATGGCTGGGCTTTTGTGAAATCAGATAAAGTATATCAAGATTTAAAAAACCTCATGATGCAAAGTACTTCTGTTTGCATAGCTAGTCTTGTGTTGCTATTATTGTTCTCATGTCAAGGGGCCAAATTTCTAAATTGTGAGTCAAACTGAGGCTTACCTGTTATTCAAAGAAAAATGCAAGTAAACAAAACATTAAGTGAGATCTCAAGTATTGTCTTGATGCTGTGCGAGAGGGGTTTGGCAGACTACAACCCATGGCCCAAATCTGACCTACAGCCTATTTTTGTAAATAAGGTTTTTCTGGGAACACAGCCACGCCACTCATTTATTTATTGTTTATGGCTGCTTCCACACTGCAGCAGACAGAGTTTGAGTAACTGTGGCAGACACTGTGTGGACTGCAAAAGCTGCAATATTTACTTACTTGGTTTTTATAGAAGATGTTTGCCCACCCGTGCTCTAGGGAATTCACTGAGTATCCTTATACGATGGAGTAAAAAGGGAAGGTTTTGTGAGATAGAAGGAGGTGGACAAAAAGAGATCGTCAGAAGGGTGTCCAAATGGTGTGTTCAAGGACGCTGCTGAAGCCAGTAAGATATATGGAAGGATAGGTTCCAAAAATAGTTCGGCTGAGTAGAGTAGGACCAATGTGAAGATCTTTGTCCACTGCAGCAAAGATCCTTAAGTCTTGTGTGTTGGGCCACACACAGGCTGTTCAACAGGACAAACACAACTTGGTTTACAGGAGATTATCTGATGGTGGAGTTTGTGCAGGAATTATAGAAGGTAAACCTGCACCTAGAACGTGAATAGGTACTTATTAGAGCAACATGGTGATGAGAAAATGGGATCGCAGCAAGATTATTACTGGGAGGGAAGAGAAAATTAAGTTTCACGTAGTCCCGTAATCCTTTTAACAACTATTTCCCACCATCTTTCACAAAGAAAACATCCTGGGTTTCTTCCCTGGAAACAAGCTGAGTCGCATACAGTCAGCAGCAGAGTTCACCAACATTAGCAGAATAGCGATCTTTTCAACAAAAGGTATTAAAATAGTAATTCAAAAATGGGATGCTTCTTTTGGATTAAAAGGCTCACAGTGTCTTCCTTTAAAAGTCATGCGTTCGTGTATGTGTAGGCTGCACAAGCTTTAGTTTGGGGAAACAACATTAAAATGATCTTATTCTATCAGAATTCCGTCTGCCTTGGCAGGATCTGCCTGCTTACCTTGCCAGTTATCAACGTCTGATCTGACTCGCACTCGACTTAGCCCTTGGCTAATGGTGTCAACAGCATTAGCGCACATCAGGCTGTCACCCAGAGCTTAGGGTATCTTTAAAGGCCTTTATTGTGGCACAGAACATCATAGTGGTAATGAGGTGGAAGGAAAAAAGTTTCCATCCTAAATGTAAAGTGAAAGGAAAGTATCCCATATGCAACCTTTGAAACACCAAGCAGACAGGCAGTGGTAGGCCGCAACATTGCCTTCCGGGTGGAAGGGTTTTTATACTGCATCTTTGAGGTCCTCTGTTAATTATTAAAGCCTCCATTGACAAACGTCTTTAGCAACTCAGAACTGAGGAACAACCCAACCCAACATCAGCACAGATGATATTAGAGGAAATATTCACTGCCCTACCAACCAAGAACCTCTCTAGAATTCAGTCGGATGGGAACAGGGGTTAATGGTGAGGTGGACTTGGTCCTCAGTAGCCTAGATTATACATCATGAGATCCCAAATGCACTTTCATCATGTCCAAAAATTCATAAAATCAGGTGAGCACACTGCAGACTCTTGGGGAAAAAATGAAAATATGTTACTTCCTGTCATCCTATATTACAAGGACTTTATTAGAACCCACTTTCCCTTTAGTCTCGGTACCAGTAAGCTTAAAACAGCATATACTATGGCAGAATTATTTTAAATAACTGAGTTTTAAGAAATGCATTAGTCAGTGGTCCTCCACTTGATGTTGGAGTCAGGTAACACGCCAGAATAAATGTGACTTAGAGAGACAGGCTTTCTGAAATGCTTTATAAGCACTGGCTTTGCATAGATCTCCTATATGTGCTGCACAAAAAGTCTACCCTGTTCCCAGCACAGTTCTACAGAAGGCTACATCCAGCTGCAACTGGGGCACTGGAAGGAAACATAGGCAGCTTTGTACTTTGCCATGAAATGCTGTGAGCCACCATCCTTCAATGTTCCAAAGGTACCAGGACCAGGCGCCAGGACCATCTCAATCTCCCAAATGTATTCAGATAAGGGAGAATTTCCCAACGCATGGGACAAGTATCGATGGTGATACTCCAGGGAATAGCTGGTTCACATGCTTGACATTTAAGTGTATTGAATCACAGAGCAAGCACGGTGTTGGCTTTTTATTATGTCAAGGAGAAAGCTTCCATTGGATACTAGCATGTCTTTCTTCCTAATACAAACAATCCTTATTTGTGGATTTCATATTTGTGAATTTGCATACTCACTAAAATTTATTGTTAACCCCCAAAAAGCCACACTTGTGGCACTTCCACAGACATTCATGCATGTGTGCAGGGCAGTGAAAGAGTCCAGTTGTCCTGTGCACATTCCCAGCTGAGGCTGAACAAGGACACACTCTGCCTTCTTGTTTCCATCCTCCCCGTGTTAAAGTGTTATTTCACAGTCTCTTTAGTGTCACGTTTTCACGTTTGTGGGTTTTGTTGGTGATTCTGTTCTTTAAAACAAATCCTGAGCACACGGCTGAAGTACTGTCTAGTGATCCTGAGCACAAGAAGGACGCATTGTGACTTATGGAGAAAGTGCATGTGTTCAATGAGCTTTGTTCAGGCATGAATTACAGTGCTGTTGGCTAGGAGTTCAGTGTCAGTGACTCAACAATATCTATTAAATAAGATTAATATTATTTAATATTAATATTAAATAAGATTTAATTCTGTTTTTAAACAGAAACGTGAAATAGAACTATGTATTGGCCAGTGAAAATACTGTGAACAGAGGTCCATAGGAACCTAACCCTTTTTCCTCCCTAGGAGCAAAGGTTTCGTATTCCCTAATCCAGTGTCCATGGTGACTTTAAAACTACCATGAATAGAAAGAAAAAAAATAAAATAAAACTATCATGAATAATGAGGATCGTCCTTACTATTAGGTGACAGTAGCATTTGTAAGAATTTGTAAACACTTTTGTTTCCCCTTATTTGTTTGTTTTTCATATATTATCTTTGCTGTTACTTTCAATTTATGGCATAAATACAAGAGTATTATAAAATCTCATTGGGTTATAAAGTGATAAAGATTTTCTCTGGATGCATTTATTAAGTGAAATAACTGAGTTAATTGAAACTTATATAATATTAAGCCAATGATAATATGGACTAGGAAAGATGGTAGTAAATGCAAACACAAAATAATATGTGAAGGAAGTAGGAAAAGTAAAAGTTTGTGGGAACTTGGAATTGGAGAAGGCATTTATTCTTCATCTTTCTTACTTGTTGCCTCCTTAGAGTCTAGCTCTGTAGCCACGAGCACATGTGATAAAGATTCTGTGACTTAAGTCAAAGGAGTGAAAAGGGTAAATGACAGGAATGGGGTGAGTGTATGGCCATTCTAAATTCAAACTATAACCCTTGACCTTCTAGACAGAATTTATGAGGCTCGTGGGTTAGGAGTTTTCCATTTTGGTTCTTTGTTGTTGCCATTGTTCAGCTACTCTGTAGTGTCCGACTCTTTGTGACCCCATAGACTGCAGCACGCCAGGCTTCCTTGTCCTTCACCATCTCCTGGAGCTTGCTTAAATCTCATGTCCATTGAGCTGGTGTTTCTTTATAATTAATTAACAGTCTTCTGAATTACTGTTAATAATCTAGCTCACCAGATGTGGCCTTCAAAACACAAGTGGGCCAGTGACCCAGCAGGCTGGTTCTCTGCCATCTGATAAAGATGACCTGCTTGCACCCCTGGGAAGGGAAGATGTTCCCACCCCACCTCAGTAAGGCACTGAGATCATTCCCAAGTTCAGCTCTTTATGGCAAACCATTCTTCAACGTGCTTTTTGGGGGGAATGGGGGGCATACCACACATCATGTGGGATCAAAATTCCCCAACCAGAGATTGATCTTGCACCCTTGCATTGGAAGCCTGGAGTCTTAACCACTGGACTGCCAGGGAAGTCCTCCAACTGGCTGCTGCTTTTATAGTAAACGCTCAAGAGAAAGGAGATTTTTGGCACTTGGAGCAAAAGATGTAAAAATTCAAAAAAAAAGTACAAGGGAGCAGTCAAACTGAAATGAGAGCAGTTAAAGAGACAAAAAGTCCCCTTAGCTGCCTTTTGGGTACTTTTTTGATCTTTTCACCAAGGAATTAGCAGCTTTTAATTTTCCCCACCTTAGCTTAAAGTACTGCTGGTGGAAGAGAAAGGAGCGTTATGGGGGAAGCCTGCTTTGGATTAAAAAACAAATATAGGTGGAGTCAATCAAGCGGCTGTCAGACGCCATGAACACGGGGTCTGCTTGCCCAGCTCAGTCCAGGCTTATGCTGAACAACAAAAGTCTCCCGTGTAAAAGCAGAAGCTTTTTTTCACCTCTTTTCTAATCATCAGATGTGTGTCTCCACTTGGCTTGACATTTTTTGTGATCATCTGACCGACTGGCTGCTTCTGCCACTTAAAAGGGAGGAGGAAGGGTTGCTTAATTTTCAAAGCACACTGAAAGGACAATGCTTTTGAAATCGGATGTAAGCTCCAGTTCTGCGTTCTGTTCCCAGCAAGGACAGTGAAACAGTAATCAGCTGCAACTAAAAACAGGTTTTTGGGGTTTGGGGTTTTTTTTTCTTTCTTTTGTTTGTTTTTTCTTATTCCCACCGGATGGTTTTGTTCATCAGCACAACCCCGGTTCAGTTCACTCAAGAAGTCCAAGGAGAAGGGTCACGTTAGTCTGGGAGATGGTGCGGGCCAGGCTGAGGTGGTGCAGGGCAGGAGTGGGGCATGTTTATGGATGACCAGTGGACGGCGCGGGGCAGACCCACACGGCCCTGGCAGCAGCTTTCACTGCTGGGACCCAGAGTACATCGTTTCACAAGGAAGGGTTTCTGAACCCCAGTTTAACAAGCCCTTCACGGCTCCGGCTGCAATCCCCAGGAAACTCATTAATGCAGTTAGATGCCACGGCTGTGTGCGCTTCAGACCGAGAGGCAGAGTAGCCGCACTCCTGGTCCGGAACAGCTCCTCCGTTCACCAGCCCCGCCCCGGCCTCCACACTGACCTGGAGATGCTTCCGCCTTCTGAGGACTAGCACAGGCACGTTTGCGAAGCACCAGTGATGTTTTCTAATGTCACAAAAATGTCAGCTGGCATCCGAAGGGTTCTTTGCCTACCAGCAAATCGCTTGGCTCTACTGAGAAATCACACGACTTTAGCAAGGCCTTGGTCATGCTTATGGGTACAGTAAGTCCCCTACCTACAAACGAGATCCGTTCCTAGAGAGCATTCGGAAGTCCCATTTGTTCGGAAGTCCCATTTGTTCGGAAGTCCCATTTGTTCGGAAGTCCAGCAGAGTTGACCTAGGGACCCAACTACCAGAATCAGCTATACAGTACTGTACTATAACAGGTTTATAATAGTTGCATAGATAATACATAAAGAAACACAAAACATTTTTAACCTTAGAGTACAGTACCTTAAAAGTAACCTAGTACAATATTGGCAACCCCACTCCAGTACTCTTGCCTGGAAACTCCCATGGACAGAGGAACCTGGTAGGCTGCCGTCCATGGGGTCACTAGGAGTCGGAAAGGACTGAGCGACTTCACTTTCACTTTTCACTTTCATGCATCGGAGAAGGAAATGGCAACCCACTCCAGTGTTCTTGCCTGGAGAATCCCAGGGATGGGGGAGCCTGGTGGGCTGCCATCTATGGGGTCGCACAGAGTCGGACACGACTGAAGCGACTTAGTAGCACCAGTACAGTACAGCAGCTGGCGTACAGGGGCTGGGATCGAGTGAACAGGCAGAAGAGTCACTGACTGGAGGAGGTGGGAGATGGTAGAACTGAAGGATTGTCTGCAATAGGAGATTGAGGAAAACACCTGGTGTTGAAGGTGTCTTTGAAAGTTTACTTGAAGTTTCCCGTGTCGGGGACTTAGTGTACAGTCCTATGTGGGCATATGATGAGTATCAACGTTTGGAACTGAAGGAGAGAGAAGGGGAGAGAGAGGGACCTGGTAGTAACTGAGTAAACCATGCGGTGAAATTGATAACCTTGTGGAGTTTTTTGTAACCAACTTTAATTCAGTAGAAAACAAGGGCAGGATTCCCAACAGGATCATAGCTGCAACACGAATAGGCACTAAACTCACTGTCTAACTAAAATTCTGACTCAGTCGCTTATTAAATTTTAGATTTTGGACAAAAGTGCTGAATCGCTAAAGCCTCAGTTGCCTCGTCTATAAAATGGGGGGAAAGTAATAATGATCCGAAGGGTTTGCATCTCAGTTTAGGGGTTTCATTTTGATAAAGAAATAAATGAAGCAGTGTGTGTGATTATCACTAGCACGGGGCCCGGACCACTTTACTTTTCTTCTGTGGTTAGATCATGTAAAGTGGGAACAGTGGTTTTACAGAAATCATCCATCCTTCTGTTTTAGGCTAAGTGATCCATTGTCACATAAACCTTAAGTGCGACCACGTGTGCATAGTTATTGACCAAAGAATGGCGCAGTTCCTGTCTTCTTCAGCCTTCTCCAGCAGGAGGAGTTATGTGACTTTTGGGTGCCAGAGAAGCATGAAACTCTGTTTTCCTCTCAGCCAGCCAGTGAATATGAGATTTGACACATTTGCATTTGTCATTGTAATTCTTTTGTTCCCAAAAAAGGGGTGAAAAGAAGGTTAACAGGGATGTCATGCATTGGAAGGAAATATCAAAATGTGTACCAGTCTCTCTTCAGAACATTGCCCAAAATTGAGAGTTTGTGTTATTTGGGTTTTAATTCAAGGTGGAAAACCTGAAATATCAAAGACAAATGATTTGTGACTCCTACTCAACTTATTCAACTCCAAACTATTTCAACACTTCTAGGAATTCATCTATATCCTGTTAAATTAAGAGTTTTTTTATGTTGAAAGAAATAGTGCCAAATTGATAAAGTCTTCAGAATTATTCTCTCTAAATATACTCAATCTTCATTAATGCAGCCCTGTGTGGTATTTTGAGCCAATCTGAACTAACAGGAAAAATTTTCACATATCTAATCCTAAAATAGAATTTCTTTATTTTTCCCCTTACTATACAGTCTGTCAAGGCATGTGTGTATAGAGATTCTATGTACATACAGAGTTTCTCCCTCCTGATCTCCTACCCCAGTCTGTCTTCATTTCTGAATATCATACTGTATGATTTAATATGGTCACTGGATTTGTTTTAATTTTTCCTGTTCTTTCCTCAGTGTCATTGGAAAATAATTCAAGTGTTTATTAATGTGCATTTTATTTGGTGAAGTCATTTACGGGAGTTTCTTCCCCCCTCCTTTTGTGTGTGTGTGTCCTTGCTGATGTTGCTAATGAAACCATATGCAATTCAATTCCCAGGCTCCCTGGATTCAGACCTAGAGAGTAGCTAACACACAATTGATTTCCCGCCCTGCAGGAAAAGGGAAAACAGCAGAAAAGTCGGGTGGATTGATCGCTAAGATACAGGCCCTGTGGGATGCTTCGATATCACCCGCTTCCTGAATGCATGAACAATCCTCTCATCAATATGAAAATCCCCAGGATAGTAACTTCATAGGGTCCGGAGAGAAGTTGAAGCAGGCAGGTGTGCTCTCCCACGTTCATCCCTGTTTGGGTCTGCCCTGTCATAGTAAACGGACACATTCACGAGTTCAGATTTTAGAAATTGGCAAATCCAAGGTAGAAACATTACATGATGGTACTCAAGTGCCCCAAGAGAACATTAGTCAAAGGATTGCAAATGCAGATGTCTGCAAGTACTAGGTGGATGGGTATAAGACAGTAAATGCTCAACTAATGCTTTATAGGACAGCGTTTAAGTAGGCAGGTGTTATGCTAGGAGACAAAATGGCCACACAAAACATATTCATGGGACAACAAGGACCTATTATATAACACCAGGAATTATGTTCAATATCTCATAACAACATCTATTGGGAAAAAAATCTAAAAAAAAAAAAAGAATATGTGTGTGTGTCACTGAGTCACTTAACTGTACACCTGAAACTAACATAACATTGTAAATCAACTATACTTCAATTTTCAAAAGAAGTGACGTGAAAGTCGCTTAGTCGCTTAGTCTGACTCTTTGCAACCCCATGACTATACAGTCCATGGACTTCTCCAGGCCAGAATACTGGAGTGGGTAGCCTTTCCCTTCTCCAGGGGATCTTCCCAACCCAGGGATCAAACCCAGGTCTCCCACATTGCAGGTGGATTCTTTACCAGCTGAGCCACCAGGGAAGCCTCCCTACCCCCCAAAAAAAGTCTATCTGCATAGAAAAAAACATATTTGTGAGTTACCTTTGCCAAGAGCCTGTTGTTGGTGGCCCTTGAATTAGTCTCACCGCTTTTTCCAGAATAGAAAGCTTAGAAGGTGAAAAGTAAAACTCAATGTGTCACACTCAAATTTTCTGCTCTTCTCCCTTTTTCTTTTTTCTTTTTTAGTACCTGATGCCATGACCAGATGCCATGCATAAAGTTCAACTTCTGGTTTAGGAAGGTACCAAGCCCTGTGGAATGCTTTTGCTTACCTCAGATACCAAGCCATATGGAATGTTGTTGCTTACAGTATTAGACAGGATTCTCTCCTTTAAAATTGACAGCAAGTGAATTTCAGCCAGCTTCAGCAAAAATTAAGAGGGGATTCAATGCCTGGGACATGAGCAGCAAAGTTCTAGCTAAAGGTATGGCTGGATCCAGATGCCTGA
Organism: Budorcas taxicolor; assembly: GCF_023091745.1. Lineage (NCBI taxonomy): Eukaryota > Metazoa > Chordata > Mammalia > Artiodactyla > Bovidae > Budorcas > Budorcas taxicolor. Next base: position 79,151,884 of record NC_068916.1, read on the forward strand.
ATCAGCTCATCAAGACACACTGTCTCCACCTCTTGGCTGTGGTTTTTTTTTTTCCTATTGGCCTCATTTTTAGGAAGACTTCCCTTTGTCATGACAAAATGAGTTCTGTTAGATACAGACTTTCATATCTATGTGATAACCCAACCAAATTGTGGTAGAGCTTCTCTTTCTTATTATTGTTGTTGAGTCTGGCAGTCGTGTCCAGCTCTGCAACCCCATGGACTGCAACACGCCAGGCTTCCTTGTCCTTCACCATCTCCTGGAGCTTGCTCAAACTCATGTCCGTTGAGTCGATGACACCATCCAACCATCTCATCCTCTGTTGTCTCCGTCTCCTCTTGCCTTCTATCTTTCCCAGCATCAGGGTCTTTTCTAATGAGTCAGCTCTTCACATCAGGTGGCTAAAGTATTGGAGTTTCAGCTTCATCATCATTCCTTCCAAAGAAATCCAAGGGTTGATCTCCTTCAGAATGGACAGGTTGGATCTCCTTGCAGTCCAAGGAACTCTCAAGAGTTTTCTCCAGCACCACAATTCAGAAGCATCAATTCTTCGCCACTCAGCCTTCTTTATGGTCCAACTCTCACATCCATACAGGCCTACTAGAAAAACCACAGCTTTGAATATATGGACCTTTGTCGACAAAGTGATGACTACTTTTTAATATGCTGTCTAGATTTGTACAGCTTTCCTTCCAAGTCTTTTAATTTCATGGCTGCAGTCACCATCCACAGTGACTTTGAAGCCCAAGAAAATAAAATCTGTTGCTGCTTCTACTTTATCCCCCTTCTGTTTGCCATGAAGTGATAGGACCAGATGCCATGATCTTAGTTTTTTGTGACTCTAAACAACAAAATCCTAAGATTGATTCTCATTGAAATGTGCTGTGCTTAGTCACTCAGGCATGTCCGACTCTTTGTGACCCCCGCCCGGCTCCTCTGTCCGTGCGTTTCTCTAGGCAAGAATACTGGAGTGGGTTGCCTTGCCCTCCTCCAGGGAATCTTCCCCTCCTAGGGATCTCATTGGAATAGTTCTGGGGTAAATGCTCTTTCCTAAAGCAATCAGCGTGGCCAGGAGAAAGGAATAATAGAATGGAGGTAAAGTCTCCCCAGGGAATGTCCTTGCTTGGGAGTGAACAAGAAAGACACACTGTTTTAAAAGAAGGTGATGAGAACCAGGCAGGTAAAAACAATAGATATCTATCATGCTTCCCCTTTGTACTGGGTTCAGTGCTTGTCTCTCCCAGCAGGACCACTAGCATGGGGCTTAGATAGTTGGAATTTATAGGAAAATATCTTAACACTCCCTGGACTGACCTGAAGGCAGGACTAGGGGCCAGTATAATTTCCGGTGACTCAAATGCAAAAGGTGAACCCCTTTTTTCTCTATTTTCTCCACTCTTTTCTTTAACTTACATTATTAAGCACTTACTAAATATCAGGTACTTTGTTAGATGTTCTTTTCTTACGTGGTGCTTTATTGTACTCAGGCAGCCATCTCACAAAGCATAGAAATGATCATCCCCAGGGTCCAAATAGGGAGCATGTGCTGTTCAAGATTCTAATTTGTGTTCCAGGGAGCCAGGAGATCTAAGCCTTGTATCAACCCAGAGCAGTGCTTTCATCAGTCTCACATCTTTATGTTCTGTGTACTAATTCTTTTAAGGCATTAGTACTTAACATTTTTTTTCCTAAATATTACTTATCAAGTAATTAAGTGATGTTCTTTTCAGTATTCATCAATTGCAAATGATGGAACTCTAATCTCTAATTTAACAGCAGCAACTGCAACCAAAAAGGAAATGTGTTGACAGAAATGACAGAAGAGTCCAAGAAGAGCTGATTCTAGGGGTTTACACCTTGGATCTCTTTTGTTCAAGATTTGCTCCGTTCTTTGTCTCCAAGTAGAAGCTGGATGTTCATCTATCACCCTTCCTTTTCTCACTTGCTTAGAGCCTGCCTCTTCCCCAAGTAGTTCTGAGCATTCATGCCATCTTTTAGCAATCTCAACAGAGACAAGCCTTTCATTTTCCCATAGTTCTAAGAACCCTACTAGATCTGCTTGTCATTGAGTCTTACTAGATCTACTTGACTTCTCTTACATTGCTTGCCTATCCCTGACCTCTGTGGTCAAAGGAATACCATGCTTTATTTGACCATGATAGAGTCAGGTGATTCCTGGGCACCTAGAAATGGGAGAAGACCCTCATAACCCACTTGGGTTGAAAGCATGGGAGAGATGGCCCCTGAAGGGAAACCAGAAGATTGTTAGTGGAAGGTGGCTGATTGGCAGGTGAGAAAGTCCACCAGCCCAATGGTTGAGCCAGAATAATATCATAGACATTTAATTTCAAATGAGTACTCTTTCCACTATATCATGTCTCTCCTTTGTCTGTGGTATAGGCCTTTAAAGGTAGTAGTTTTATATTCACTTTTTTGAATTATTTTTATTTTCCCATGACAGTTATAGGAATATAAGTAATTGGATAGGTGGTTCATAGAGATTGCTGTTTTGCCAAAAATGAGAGGTGTTGTTCTTATTTACTACACTGTTGAGAAAATATATGTACAGTAGATAGCAGGTAATGGACTCAGATCCTGGCCATTGTATGACTTTGAGCCAATGCTTTTCTCCAGGTTCCTCCTCCATAGGATTTTTATGAGGATGAATTGAAACAACATGATTTATAAAAAGATCTTAACACACTGCCTAGCTCATGGGAGGTATTTTTTTTTTCTTCTCTTTCAAGTGACTTACCCACAAGGATCCTTTAAATAAGAAATTCCTTAGAACATGTGAACCATAGATTAATTTACAGTAAAAGTATTTATAAAAATATTTCCTAGACTGAATCTATTTCGTCAAGAAAAAGACACCAGATTTACAACTCATTTTTATGATAAAAGTGTTCTTAGTAATTGTTAGTGGCATATACAAGCAACAGTGGAATACCAAACAAGATCTTGAAAATCTGGGATGTATTTAGGTCTTGTAAGACTCAAAATGGTTCATCACAGAATGGATCGTCAACAATACTTTGCTTATAGGTCATGTGTTAGGTTACGGTGATGCTAGAAACACTTGGATTCCCCCAGTAGCTTACCTCAGAAGAAAAACACATGATCACTTGCATCACAGTCCAGTTGCTGAAGGTCCAGCCTTCCCCATAACTATTCAGGAATGCAAACTGCCTCCAGTTGTCGGCTCTGCCCGCCTTTTGATTGTCAGCATCCTCTTCATTCAGCCACAGGAAAAGTACCACTTTCTTGATCTCTGACCCATGGCTTCCTCTCCCTTTCCACTAATAGTTATGTGGCCCTACCAAGATGCAAGTGAGGCTGGGAAATGTAATATAGCAAAAACCTTCACAATGGAAGGGGGACAAAGCCAAAATCTACATGGGCCAGCTTCTTCAACTCTGCTGCCCTAGAGCCTGCTGCCCCTGCTGTGATTTCGGATTCTGTGAGCATTCCAAGAATGCCGTATCTCATTGGTTAATTGCATCCTTATTGCCCAGTGTCGTACCTAAATGTTTCCTAGTTGAGTAAAGGAATTACTGAAGCAAACTAGCACATCCTTAAGATGGGGCCCAAAAGTAATTCTTAGATCAATAGTTGCAATCATTTGAGGTTCATATTTCCTTTCCCTAGGCTCTGTCCTCCTGGTAGGTTTTAAGATAAAAGAAGGATCATTATAACCTTTATAGCATCTGACAGAGGGTTGATAAGCAGGAGTAACCCAGTGCAGGAAGCCAGGCCAGTTGTAGGTCAATGGCTGTCTGATTCTCTCCCCACCTTTCATCCTCTCTGCAAAGCTAAGCCCAGCTCATTCTTTGGTTTGTAAAAGGGGAGCCACGGTAGCCCGGAGCAGGCTGTAGGAGCAGGGTGCAGTTTTACCCTTTGGCCAGCCTGCCCAGTTTTGGCTGCCCATGGGTTTGTCATCTTCCAGGTCACTTGGGCATTTTGAAAGCCCTGTTAACAAGGATTATTTTAGCATTCATACTAGCTAATTTGAATTTTCTTTGTTCCTTTTCAATTGTGTTATTTAGATTCTGGCCAGCTACCTTTTATAAACTAACTTAGTGGGTGCCCCTGTTTGTTGTCATGAACAGCAGCATTCTTCAGGTCATCTTCTAAGGCAGTTTAGAGAAGCAATGATGAATATGCTATCAGCTATCAGATGCCTTAACTCAAATCTTGGCTTAGCTACACCAGTGGGGTAAAATGGGGCTTTAATAATATTTCCTTTTCTAAAAGGTTATTATCCTTTTTAAAAGTACTTAGCACAGTGCCTGAGACATAATATGTACTTAATAAATGTTAACCAGCATTATTTTCATTGTAATTATCCAGGGATTCATACCTGAAAATTTTTAAAAGAGAGCTCGATCCTATTATAGCTTACAGATAAAAGAAATAACATCACGGAAGTTGAGTTTCTCATTGCCTGGTTTCTTGATTTAACCTCTATCTCAGTGCTTTGAGTATACTTTTTGTTAATAATAGACAAAATAAAAAGCAGACTTTTTTTTTTTTGAAGATATGATGAAGCCATGCCCCGGCTTTGATTCCTGCACAGAGCCGCCATTCATTGTCAGAGCAATTTCTCTGCATGGATTGATGGCAGAATACCGTCTGTTTCTAAGACTGTTTAAAGCAGGACACAAAAGAAATCACACTGGCGGGGTCCACAGCTGGCAAAACGGGAGAGACTAAGCGGGTGAAAGAAGCTGTTAATACAGACCAGAAAATTTTTAAGCTAAAAAAAGGAACATGTCCACCAAAAGTCTGAAAGCAAAAAAGTTTTATTTGGGTAAAGCGATGTTCAACTCTGTGTGATTCCTACTTAGAAAATGCATATGCTTGCCTTCTCCAACTGCCAGAACATCATTTTTTAACACAGAGGAACCAAAATAGGGAGAGGAATAATGGGCTTTCAGATCGTGGATGTCCAAAAGCAAACCTGGAAATGTCAACACTAGCTCCCTAGACCCGGCAGAATATAAAAGAGGAGGTTCCTGTAGCCCCTCTATTGCAGAGACACCCTTCTGCTGTCGTTCCCCATCACTGTGGGAATCAGTATTAGGAAGACATATACCAGCCGACGGCTTCCCAGGTGGTGCTAGAGTTAAAGAACCAGCTTGTCAATGTAGGAGATACAAGAGAGATGCAGGTTTGATCCCTGGCTCAGGAAGATCCCCTGCAGGAGGAAATGGTAACTGGCTCCAGTGTTCTTGCCTGGGAAATCCCATGGCTAGAGGAGCCTGGTCAGCCGCAGTCCATAGGGTCGCAAGGAGTCAGACACAACTGAAGTGTCTTAGCAATCAAATAGAGAAGCTTTCCAGGTGGCAGGAGTGGCAGAGAACCTGCCTGCCAATGCAGGAGACTTAAGAGATGCAGGCTCAGTCCCTGGGTCAGGAAAGCCCCCTGGCGGAGGGGGTCACAACCCACTCTAGTATTCTTGCCTGGAGAATCCCATGGTCAGGGGAGCCTGGCAGGCTCTAGTCCATAGCGTTGCAAAGAATCAGATATGTCTGAAGTGACATAGCATGCACACACATACCAGCAGACGGGAGACGGATGTTCAGGGGTGGTATTCAGCTTCCAGGTTACTTTTCAACACTCCTTTCTCTAACGTTCTCCTCAGTATATCCCCACAAAAACATTTGCCTGAAACCCCCAAGTGATAATCCATCCCTCAGAAAACAATGTCTGAAAACACGACTTCTCCCTCAAATGCTTTCCATATTGAAAATGTTTCTCCATCGCTGGCAGGACAGCCATTCAGTGACTGATTCTTCCCCTTTTCCAGTGAAAAATGGATCTTGCCTTCATTTTTCACTCTAACCCTTAGGCTATATCTCAAAAATGTCATGGCCAGTCACATCTCTGCTAAAGGTTTCTGTTTCTCTCTGTCTATACCTTATCAATAACTGCCCACAAGGATGTATTTGGCTTAAGAATAAACCCCAGGTGTGTCAGCAGAGTATCTATGTAATCCTTAGATTTCATCTCACAAAGCCTGTGTCATTAATAAAAGCTCTCTAGTGATGGTTGAGCCATCATATTTCAGTTTTTGAGTTCTTTTTCTTTCTCTTTGGCACATTGTATATTCTAAGAAACATGAACTATATCATATCATGTATGCATATATGTAATTTTTTATATCTGTATTTTGTTAAAAATATAATACACATACACCCTCCCTATGGAAACACGGACATACTCCACAGAACATAATAAAGTGCTTTGCTGTTGTTCAGTCACGAAGTCGTGTCTGACTATTTGTGACCCCATGGAATGCAACCTACCAGGCTTCGCTGTCCTTTGCCATGTCCCTGAGTTTGCTCAAATGCCTGTCCACTGAGTCAGTGACACTATCTAACCATCTCATTTTCTGCTGCCCTCTTCTCCATTTGCTTTCAATCTTTCTCAGAATCAGAGTCTTTTCCAATGAATCGCTCTTTGCATCAGATGGCCAAAGTATTGGAGTTTCAGCATCAGTCCTGTCAATGAATATTCAACTTTGATTTCCTTTAGGATTGACTGGTTGAATCTCCTTGCAGTCCAAGGGACTCAAGAGTCTTCTCCATCACCACAATTCAAAAACATCAATTCTTTGGCACTCATCCTTCTTTATGCTCCAACTCTCACATCCATACATGACTACTGGAAAAACCATACCTCTCACTATAGGGACCTTTGTTGGAAGGTGACATCTTTGCTTTTTAATATGCTGTCTATGTTTGTTATAGCTTTTCTTCCAAGGAGTAAGTGTCTTTTATAATTTCATGGCTGTAGTTTACTGTCCACAGTGATTTTGGAGCCCAAGAAAATAAAATCTGTCACTACTTCTGCTTTTTCCCCTTCTATTTGCCATGAAGTGATGGAACCAGATGCCATGATCTTAGTTTTTTGACTATTGAGTTTTAAACCAGCTTTTTGACTCTTCTCTTTCACCCTGATCAGGAAGCTCTTTAGTTTCTCTTCACTTTCTGCCATTAGAGTCATATCATCTGCATATCTGAGGTTGTTGATATTTCTCCTGACAATAGTGATTCAATCTTGAGATTCATCCAGCCCAACATTTTGCTTGATGTCCTCTGCATATAAGTTAAATAAATAGGATGACGATATACAGCCTTGTCATACTACCTTCCCTATTTTGAACTAGTCAGTTGTTCCATGTAAGATTCTAACTGTTGCTCCTTGACCCACATACAGGTTTCTCAGGAGACAGATAAGGTAGTCTGGTACTCCCATTTCTATAAGAATTTTTCAGTTTTATGTGATCCGCAGTCAAAATCTTTTGCATAGTTGGTGAAGCAGAAGTAGATGTTTACATATAGTAAATTCTTGGTAAATATGTATTGAATAAATTAACAAGGATCATGATTGCATGGCATATAAGGAAAGCAATTGGAACCCTAAGTATGATCAGTGTTTCTCAAATTCTGCAATTAGGAATCAGGAGCCGAGTTCTCCTCTTGATTTGAGGCTTCTCTTGCTGTTTAAAAGCACAAACCTGTCTTGTGTGACCCACACAGTAATTAAGAAAATTTGGAATTAATGGGCTAGGGTTCAAAACAAAGCAAGCACCTAGATTTCCAATTGTTTTTGAAATATCACAGTCTGATTTCAGAGCCACACCCCCATGTGACATCATTCACGCACAAGGGCACTGATCTTGCAGTTGAAACATATGCTTCCCAGGAGGCCAGAGTCCCCATCTCTTCATTTTGTCTTCCCAACAATGAGGATTGGTGTCACATGCATTTATCATCAAGATTGAAATGATTGTTTTTCTGAAGGGAAAGAAGGAGAGTGAACTTTTTCTTTTTCTTTTTTTTAATAAGAGAGGAATTTTTTATCAACATAAGTTGTACCTTACCAGATGCATTTTAATCCATGGACATTTTCCAAGTGTACAAATGCAACAATTCAATTGCATTTTCTTTTTTAAAAACTTTTATTGAGGTAGTTGATTTACAATATTGTTAGTTTCAGGTGTACAGCAAAGTGAATCAATTATACATATACATACAGCTACTCTCTGTTAGATTCTTTTGCCATATAGGCCATTACAGAGTAGAGTATTGGGTAGAGTTCCTTGTGCTATACAGTAGGTCCTTATTAATCCATTTTATGTATATATTACACATAGCAATGTGCATATGTCAGTAGTAGTAGGTAATATGTGTATGTCAGTCCCAATCTCCCAGCTTAGGAGCGTGAACTATTTCTTACCCCCATGTCTCTATCAAGAAAAACAAATCAAAAGGGCTTCAGTTTCTCATAGCCAGGCTTTCTAGTTAATGAGCTCTAAGTAGGTGCTCCAGGCCTGTGAATTTGCAAACCCCATCTTAAGCAAATCACAAGAGACCAGAGCCTTCTTACATGTTCCTCTCATCGTAGTTTTCCTCTGAGAATACAATAGAGTAACAGCCAAGATGATATCATTAGAACTGGCTCAGACCATCTCTGTGAATCAAGGGTCAGCCATTGACCTCTGTCTTAAAGATCATTGTGTGGGTCCTGGGGACAACTTGGACATGAAGGCAGAGCATGCTGGCACTTTCTGGAGGAACAAGGTCTCTACTCCACCAATCTCGCTGGTGGTGGTTATGACACAGGTACGGAGAGGGCATCGGGAGGCATTCCAGCCAGAAGCATGCTTTAAGAAAGAAGGTGGTCCATGTGGGGCTCCAGAGGGCCGCTAGACACTTGGGGACAACCTGTTCTGTCTACCTCACTGACCGTAAGAGTTCCTCAGGAGCCACACAGAGCAGTTGTCTGCATCCTTAAATTTAGGAGTTTCCTAACCAGTCCATCCTAAAGGAAATCAGTCCTGAATATTCTTTGGAAGGACTGATGCTGAAACTGAAACTCCAGTACTTTGGCCACCTGATGCGAAGAAGTGATTCAGTACAAAAGACCCTGATGCTGGGAAAGATTGAAGGTGGGAGGAGAAAGGGGTGGCAGAGGATGAAATGGTTAGATAGTACCTCTGACTCAATGGACATGAACTTGAGCAAACTCTGGAGATAGTGGAGGACAGGGAAGCCTGGCATGCTGCAGTCCGTGGGGTCGCAGGGTTGGACAGGACGGTAGTGACTGAACAGCAACAAACACCAGAGCTTGTGTTTCACTCAGTAGAACAGACTGACTCTCGGCAAATTGTTACTAGAAATTGTTACCACCATAAATCTGCATGGTGGAACTTCCCTGGTGGTCTGGTGGTCAGGACTCTGCACTTCTACTGCAGGGGGCAATGGTTGAATACCTGGTGGGGAGCTGAGATCTGACATGCTCCCTTAGTATGAAAAAAAAATTTAAACCCTGCATAGTGATCTGTGATGTCTTTCTTTCTTTCTTTCTTTCTTTCTTTTTTTTTTTTTTTGAGGTGACTCATTTTTACCTCCAGGAGGTATTGTTCTGTTCGCAGGCATTAACATGATAATATTGATGTCAACATTTATAATGTGAAGAAAAGACTTTTGCTATAAGCCCAGTAAGGTTTTCACAGCTTCTGCAGGAGCCTTCTCCTCTGAGGTTTCTGTCCCTGACTGCATTTTCAAGTTTGTCCTCTTTCTTCTGTGAGTCCTGCCACACAGAAAGCACTTAGGGGAAGAAAATCTTTCATTTGTACGCCACACTTCCTGGATTCTCCAGAATGCGCAGCAAATACTTGTTCCTCCAAGCTGTTGGAGACAGGCAGGAGTGAAAGGGTCTCTCCTTGCTGTGAAAGCCTCAAGAGAGAGCTGTTCCCTTCCTAGAATGAAATCATGGCTTGAAATGAAATGTTTTCACCTTCCCTTGTGAAGTGGTGTCATGAAACCTGGGCTTAGGAATCAAGAGTGCACTCAGTTCCACCAATTGTTGATGTGTGATCTTGGCCCAAGGGCTTAGTCTCTGAGGCTCTGTTTTCTCCTCTGTAAAATGGGGGTTATAATAGATTGATGGGAATGATTTTGAGGATTAAGGGAGAGAATGACTATAATCACTCTATCAGTTCAGTTCAGTCGCTCAGTCGTGTCCGACTCTTTGCGACCCCATGAATTGCAGCACACCAGGCCTCCCTGTCCATCACCAACTCCCGGAGTTCACTCAAACTCACATCCATCGAGTCGGTGATGCCATCCAGCCATCTCTTCCTCTGTCGTCCCCTTCTCCTCCTGCCCCCAATCCCTCCCAGCATCAGAGTCTTTTCCAATGAATGAGTCAACTCTTCGCATGAGGTGGCCGAAATATTAGTTTCAGGTTTAGCATCATTCCTTCCAAAGAAATCCCAGGGCTGATCTCCTTTAGGATGGACTGGTTGGATCTCCTTGCAGTCTAAGGGACTCTCAAGAGTCTTCTCCAACACCACAGTTCAAAAGCATCAATTCTTCGGCGCTCAGCTTTCTTCACAGTCCAACTCTCACATCCATACATAACTACTGGAAAAACCATAGCCTTGACTAGACGGACCTTTGTTGGCAAAGTAACGTCTCTGCTTTTAAATATGCTATCTAGGTTGGTCATATACATAACCATGTATAATAGATGATGGTAAATGCTTCATAAATATCTACTATTATTTTTCAACTTCTATCTCCTTAGATATATTCATTTTCTGTTTTCTTCTCTTTGGTAAAATCATGTATAAATAGTAATTTCTCCCTCAAGTTGCAATTTATTCTTAAGAACATTCCAGAATTGTGTAAACATGACCAGCTAGGGTACAAATTATGATAAGACTACCTTGTAATGTAACTTTCTGTTACTTTTCAGTTTTACTTCAGCATTCACCTTTCTGCTCGCTTGAGGGAAAAATATTAGAAAAATGTTAATAAGCCCTAAATTTGAGAAGTAAGAATAGAAAAATGATAGACAGTGAGGAATATCACTTAGGGCTCCTCTCCCCAGCAATTATTATTCCTGAATATTTAAATTCTATTTCTATCCACGTATTTAATTGAGGAATATATTACAGTACATATGTCACCCACCAGTCCACTCAGAACCTAGATAAAATCTAAAGCTGCTTCTACAAACATGCATTATACCAGTGCTACAAAGTGGCACATGTTTGCAGATAAAGCAGTTGTTCAAGAAAAACATTTTCTTTGGGCATGATTAATTACATATGTTTCTTTCAAAACTGTTGCCTCTACTGGTGAACCTCAAAAGCAAAGTAAGTTCTTTTGGTCCTGGGGGAAAGGTTGGCTATTAGGAGAGTCAAGTCATCAGTAATTCCTTCAGTAGGAAAATGGAGGTGGGGGGGTGGGGGCAGGAAATTACACTTGAAATGAGTCCTTTACAACATAATTTTGCTTCGCTTTTGGTTAGAAATGAATCAGTGAGTGTTGATTCCTTCTGTATTTTGGGTACCGATATTGATATGGGCGTATACAGTAAGAGCCAATTTAGTGGAGAAAAGAGTTCTGGAAGCATTAGAAGGAAAGAGAAAAAAGCAGGCCACTTTCCTGCAGGAGGTTTCACAATGAAGGCAAGTAGAAGGAGAGTTCCACGGCAGAAGTCTCGAAGTAGCAGGGAAAAGAAGAAAGCCAGAAGGTACGTATGGAACAAATTGATAGAGAGAGGAGATATTTAGGCTAATAAAAAGCAAGCGTGCTAAATGCAGTGTGGTGTCCTGGTTTGGATCCTGGGACAGGAAAACCTGGCGAGATCTGGAGTTGAGTTACCCGCAGTGTGCCAGTGATAGTGTCTTTCTTTTGAAAAATGTCCTTTGAGGACATAAGATGCTGGGACTGAGGTACTGGATACAGGGCATATCAGCACTCTCTAGCTTATCTTTGACACTTGTCTATAAATTTAAAACTATTCCCAAATAAGTTTATTTTACTAAAGAAAATCAAGAGTGGGGAACACAGAGTAGAACAGTGTATTTGTTTGACCTGGAGTTTGGGTAGGTGAGTGAAGCTATAACTTAGATAGAGAGGGAGGTTAGACCTTATTGAAAAGGCGCTTGAGGGACTTTGCTGGTGGTCCAGTGGTTAAGGCTCTGTGCTTGCACTGCAGGGGGCATGGATTCTATCCCTGGTCAGGGAACTAAGATCCCATGTGCCTTGGTCAAAAAAAAGAAAAGGGACTTGAATGCCAGGCCGGAGAATCTTCACTTGAGTAGAAAAGTGTTTTTGTTATTTTGTTTGTTTTAAGCAGTCTTAGATACAGTTTTCCTATGATTTGATCTGGTATCTGGTAGAAGTGTGCAGGAAAAACTAATTAAGCAAGAGAGATGGACAAGTTAGATTTTTTGGAGGGAACCATTTGTGGGGAGGTACTAGTTTATGCTTTAATTTCCCCTGGCAGCTTACAGAGTACGGTTTGCCTGTTAGGAGCATCAAGTCATCAGCAATTCCCTTACTGGGAAAATGAGGGGTACTTTCTGAGTGCTTGAGAATGTAGTGATGGTGGTACATAAAGGCAGGTATATCTTCCAAAATCTTAAGGCTATGGGTGGATTTTAGAAGTTGGAGGAGAAACCCACATTGAGCTGTGTTCAGTTCTACAAGGGAGTGACCCACAGAAGAGTCATTTGAGTCCTCCCTTTGGCAGAAATTCTCAGTGAGGAGGTACAAGGAGGGTAAAAGCCTTGAAGGTAACTCAGGAGTGAGGAGATGGAGGAGCTAAGAGAAGAGCCATAAGGATTAAGGCCCCCAAAAACAAAGAAAGGAAAGGATCCAAGGTAATGAGCATGGACCATACTGTTAAATGTAGCAAACTCCAGCATGGTAAACAGGAGGCATACAGATATCACCAGGGAGGTAACTGTGACCGTCGGGGTCAGGTCAGGAACTGTTCCACGGAATGAGGACAAAAGCCAGATTTTCACCAGATGCAGAAGAGAAAAAAACAGAGGCACAGGGCACCTCCCACTCTGAGAAGAAATTATTTCTTTGGAAATAGAGGGAGGAACTTCCCTGGTGGTCCAGTGGTTAGGTGTCTGCCTTGCAGTGCAAGGGATGTGAGTGTGATCCCTGGTCAGGGAACTGGGATCCCACCTGCCACAGGGAAATGAAGAGCCTGTGCACCACAACCGGAGAATCCTAGCACAGCAGGAGTGAACAATTTCACATGACACCACAAAAGATCCCATGTGCCACAGTTGGGACCCAACACAGCAAAGTAACTATAAGAAAAAATAGAGAGGGAAAGAAGATGTCAAGTAGTGGAGATATCTGTATGAGTCATCATGCATTTTGCTGGGGTTTTAAGAGGAGAGAGGGGTAGGAAAGATGCTGAAGAGATGCTGAAGAAAGGAGTGGAAAGAAAACTTTAGGAGCTTTAGAAAGAGATAGAAAAGGGACACCTGTAAAGGAACTGGCTTTGTCTCTGGACACCACCACCATTTTGCATCTGGAACCGTGATAGCTTCCTGGCTTATCTATTACATCTACTTACTCTTGCCCTCCCCGCGCCGTGTATTTGTCATAGTTTAACTAGAATCTTAGCATGTGGTACTACTCCTCCTCTGAAAACCCTTTACACCGTTGCACTTTGGAAAAGATCAAGATCCTACAAGCCTTCCAGCGTTATATGACACCATCCTCTCTCCTTGTCCTCTGCTCCACGCGCAATTACTTGCTTTCCATTTCTTGAAAGCACTGAGGTTTCCTCTTTCTCAGTATTGGTACAAGCAGGCATGTGCCCAAGATACTGTGGATTTGGTGCCAGACCACCACAATGAAGTGATGATCACAATAAAGCAAGTCACATGATTCTTTTTATAAAGTTATGTTTATACCGGAGCCGATTGTGTTCAACAGCATTATGTCTTTTAGAAAAAAAGATACATACCTTAATTTAAAAGTACTTTATTGCTGAAAAAAAAAAAACTGCTGACCATCATCTGAACCTTCAGTGAGTCATAGTAGTAACATCAAAGGTCACAGGTCACCATGTACGCTCAGTCGCTCAGTCATGTCTGACTCTTTTGCAACCCCATGGATTATAGCCCACCAGGCTCCGCTGTCCATGGGATTTCCCAGGCAAGAATACTGGAGTGGGTTGTCGTTTCCTCCTCCAGGGGATCTTCCCCACCCAGAGATTGAACCTGCGTCTCTTGCATCTCCAACATTGGCAGGCAGATTCTTTACGGTGATCCAGGTGGACCCACTGCTCCATCTGGATCACCATAACAAACATAAAATAAGGAAAAGTTCAAAAAGCTGTGAGAATTACCAGACTATGACCTAAAGACAGGGAGTGAACAAACGCTGTTGGAAAAATGGTGCCCATAGACCTGCTCCACCAAGGGTTGCCTTGAGTCTTCGTTTATGTAAAACACACGATCTGCAGAGCAACATGAAGTGCGGTCAAATGAGGCATGCCTGCATTGCTTACTCGTTCCTGCCTTTCCCTTCTGTCTTCATCCTTCAGCTCTTAGCTGAGTGACCGTGACCTCAGTGAGGCCTTCCACAATGTCCCTCAGTTCTTCCATTTTTATATTCTCACAGCATTTTCTTTTCTTTTGAGGCTTTTCTCCTAGTTCATTTGGCCTGTGTGTCTGTCTGCGTGTGCATTATGTGTACACACACAGATGCATGCACACACACAGAATTAGGTAATATGTGTGTGTCTCCTGAATGTAGCTGGGAGCAGCTCAAGGATTTAGGGATGCCATACTGTCGCCATTCATCCTCCACCACCTGGAAACAGCAACCAGAACATACAAAGCAGAACAGCAAAAATGAGTTGTTTGTGTTCAAGTGGTTCTTTGGAAATTCTTCTAGAAATCCCTTCTCTAGAAGGCAGTGGCACCCCACTCCAGTACTCTTGCGTGGAAAATCCCATGGATGGAGGAGCCTGGCAGCCTTCAGTCCATGGGGTTGCTAAGAGTCGAACACAACTGAGCAACTTCACTTTCACTTTTCACTTTCATGCATTGGAGAAGGAAATGGCAACCCACTCCAGTGTTCTTGCCTGGAGAATCCCAGGAACAGGGAAGCCTGGTGGGCTGCCGTCTATGGGGTCCCACAGAGTGGGACACTACTGAAGCGACGCAGCAGTTGTCTGTCAAGGTCCTAATATAGCTTGGTTCGATGCTATTTCTCCCCAGGAGTAAATTTTTATCTTATTCCTTTCTGATGTATAATATCAATATGGTATTTGACAACGAGATACATAAACTTTACTGCCTACAGAAGCCAAACAGGGGCCCACTCTCCAGTTTGTCTCAATTCCCTAGTAAATACCAGTCAGAGAAGTGGTGAGTGGTTAAAAGGTAGTGGGATATCTATTTGTTGGTCTTAGCCCAGCACTGATATTTAGTCTTAGCCCGACATTCACCATTTTGCTGTGGTGGGGACATCACAATTGTTGACAGGCAGAATCACGTTCTCAGTGTTGTCATATCTACTGATTTTTGACCCAGTCAGCCCAAAGCCCTCTAGCCATTTGCTGTGGCACATGGGAGGTGTCACTTGAGCCCTGGGATCCTGAGTTCCTTTATCTTGTGACCTGCCACTTGAAGCATCTTTGCATTAAGTGGGACCCATTCTCAATGGCATCTCCTTTAATGAGTGGAAATATTTGTCACCTTTAACTGACCAGCCCTTAGAAGCAATTAGCATTGAGGGAAATTCTTGTTTAGGAAGAATGTCTGCCTCAAATTACCGTTTGTGGACACATTTAAAGCTGCAAGATAGATGCTCATTTTTCTCTGTGATAGCACCTGCACAAATGCGGTTGTGAGGCTAAGAGCAGTGTTATTGTGAGTTGTCATATTTTCATTGTGAGCGAGAGGACATAAACATTGTCTAAGGAGAGAGACTCTATTCCTTTCAAATTGTGTTATTTACCTGTCATTTCAGATCTGAAAGTTGAGTATGTTTCACATGTTATAATTAATTCTCCCACTGCCTTTGAAATCACTGGCTTCCGGCTACTGTCAGAGAAACAAGGAGTGAAGCTGTCAATCAAAAACAAGTACTTGGGGTTGGTAGGTGCAGTTGTTACATTTCAGTTCAGTTCACTTCAGTCACTCAGTCATGTCCAACTCTTTGCGACCCCATGGACTGCAGCACGCCAGGTCTCCCCGTCCATCATGAACACCCAGATTCTACTCAAACTCATGTCCATTGAGCTGGTGATGCCATCCAACCATCTCATCCTCTGTCGTCCCCTTCTTCTCCTGCCTTCAATCTTTCCCAGCATCAGGGTCTTTTCCAGTCAGTTAGTTCTTCGCATCAGGTAGCCAAAGTATTGGAGTTTCAACTTCAGCATCAGTCCTTCCAATGAATATTCAGGATTGATTTCCTTTAGGATGGACTGGTTGGATTTCCTTGCAGTCCAAGAGACTCTCAAGAGTCTTCTCCAACACCATAGTTCAAAAGCATCAATTCTTCGGTGCTCAGCTTTCTTTATAGTTCAACTCTTACATCCATACACGACTACTGGAAAAACCATAGCTTTGACTAGATGGACTTTTGTTGGCAAAGTAATGTCTCTGCTTTTTAATATGCTGTCTATGTTGGTCATAACTTTTCTTCCAAGGAGTAAACGTCTTTTAATTTCATGGCTGCAGTCACCATCTGCAGTGATTTTGGAGCCCAAAAAAATGAAGTCTGACACGCAAAGTCTGTTTCCGCTGTTTGCCCATCTATTTCCCATGAAGTGATGGGACCAGAAGCCATGATCTTAGTTTTCTGAATGTTGAGTTTCAAGCCAACTTTTTCACTCTCTTCTTTCACTTCCATCAAGAGGCTCTTTAGTTCTTCACTTTCTGCCATAAGGGTGAGGTCATCTGCGTATCTGAGGCTATTGATATTTCTCCCAGCAATCTTGATTCCTGCTTGTGCTTCTTCCAGCCCAGCGTTTCTCATGATGTACTCTGCATATAAGTTAAATAAGCAGGGTCACAGTATACAGCCTTGATGTACTTCTTTTCCTATTTGGAACCAGTCTGTTGTTCCATGTCCAGTTCTAACTGTTGCTTCCTGACCTGCATACAGGTTTCTCAAGAGGCAGGTCAGGTGGTCTGGTATTCCCATCTCTTTCAGAATTTTCCACAGTTTATTGTGATCCACACAGTCAAAGGCTTTGGCACAGTCAATAAAGCAGAAATGGATGTTTTTTCTGGAACTCTCTTGTATTTTCGATGATCCAGCAGATGTTGGTAATTTGATCTCTGGTTCCTCTGTCTTTTCTAAAACCAGGTTGAACATCTAGGGAGTGCTTATTAAATTCTAGGGACTACACAGAGAGCTTTCCATGATTTATTCCATTTACTCATCCCCACAGTCCTATTTACCAGTGAGAGGATGGGTGTTCAGAAAGCTTCAGTTAAATGCCTGAGATTGTTCAGCTAAAAATGGCAGAACTGGGGCTTGGACATAGGCAGGCTACCTCCAGGGCCAGAGCTGCACCACCACCAACCACGTAGATGTTAAACCTCTTGGGTCAGTTGCACCTCCATCAATAGTCCCCCCTCTATCAGTCTTCAGTAAGCTCAAGATTGTAAGTGGGTCACTCCTATGAAAAGTCCCAACCAGGAAGTCACCGGCAGCCACCTCTTCCCCATGCAGATGAGTCCACAGTGCAGGGCGGATGTTGCGGCAGCGTAGGGCACAGTCCTCAGCGTTTGACGCAGGGAAGAGGAGGAGAGCTTCAGACTGTGCAGCACAGGTCCAGGGACTGATGCCTCCGTGTAGCACAGAGGCCCACAGGGGCCAGAGTGGGTGGCGGCCAGGGCGCATGTGCGGGGAGCTCTTCCAGGCTGGGTGGCCCTGACTGAGGGCTTGGACCTCAGAAGGAGTAAGATGGGGGAGGCGGGGGTCCATGCCAGGAAATCGCAGATTCTGCACTTTTGCCTAAGGCCAGCCTGGCTTCAAAGTGAAACTTCCACGGGAAAACTAAATAAAGGAAAGAAAAGCCAAACAGAACAAATTCCCATTTAGTCAGCTTTTACGGTCCTTGGAGGCACTGTGTTTACGCGAGATCTTAATTATGCCGCTTGTCAGAGGCATCCTCAACTCCACTGTGGTTGAGGGAGCTATTTTATTTTATCTTTTTATCGTTACAGTCAGGAAAGGACTTGGTATGCTGAACCCTACCCTGCATGAGATTCAAACCTGGAATAAAAGAACCTTTCTCTCTTTCCTGCCCCACTGTCCCCACCTCTGCCCTGCCTCCCATGAGCACCTAATGAGACTTCTGCAGCGTATGAAGGCAGCAGAGCCTGGGTGGCCTTGAACAAAACTGTGATGTCTGGGGGGCTACATGGACTTCCCATGTCCGACCCCTGGGACTCCCAGACCCCACGCCCCGTGCCTGTGACTCAGACATTCTGGGAGAGCACTGCCCTGTACCCTACCAGGAGGCTAAGAGTGGGGAGCATGCCCTTAGGATCATGCCTCTGGGTAATATTGGGGAGTTATTTAAGAGTGTAGGTGCACAGCAGTATTGAATGACTGCATCACACTATAGGGTGAGTCCCACTTCAACTCTCTTAATCCTTAGATTATATCAATGAGAACATGTTTGGTGTTTTTATCTTCTCACTTTCATTTCTTTCTATCTGTTCTTTACTTTGTATGTAGGGCAGGCGATGCTTGTTTTACACTTCAGGCAGTGGCATAAAATTTTCTTTCCGATGAATGCGTTTCATCAGGAGAAAAAAACAGATGTATAGATGTACTTAAAGAAAACTGAAATCAGTAGTGGTAAAGGTTAAAGTAAAGACAGGGAGGGAAACAGGAAGGACGAAGTTTTGACAAAAGCTTTATTCTAAAGGCCCTGTGTTACGCTGCACTCTAACTCAGCCTGTGAGATGTTGTTTCTGCACATCTCTTCTCAGACATACTCATTTTCAGGGAGTCTTAACACTGAATGGTGACTGGATCTGAGTGGTGACTGGATCTAACAACATTTTCAGGCTCCTAAAACCAGGATAAAAAGAGGTAGGGGCAGGTGTTGCCATTGAGGGTAGGTGTTGCCGTTGGGGGTAGGTGTTGCCATTGGGGGTAGGTGTTGCCATAGGTCATAGATTGCCATGGTCTATGATAACAGTGGTTTGTTGGGTATCAGACTTGTGAGAGATGTTTGCTTTGTTTTTCTCTATTTAAATTAGGATACCTGAGTCCCACCCCCTAGAGATTCTTTTACAGTGGGACTGGGGTAGGGCCAAGGAATATGCCTTTTAATAACTAACCCAGATCACCACTGAGCATTCCCAGTGGAGACGCTCGATGGATGGAAATTGGTCCATGTCAGTACCCAGGGTTGTGTGGAAGATGAAAATATATGTGGACTGTGTCATGTAAGTATCAAGCTTTCCGGTGTAAACAGCCCAGACCAACATAAGACACGTGGCAGCATTAGAGTTTGTAATTAGAAATGGCAGAAATAAATCTCCGATTCACGCAGCCCTGTGTTCACCCAGCAGCTAAGTAGCCTGTCAATCCCACTGGCCTTCTTGACCTCAGGAGTCTTTTCTGGAAAGTTAGGCTGATGATACTCACCTATATGAGAGCAACACATCTGGCTGGATAAATTGTTTAGGTCTCTCTCTTTTGCACAGAGTGTACTTGTTCCCTTAAAAACTTGCTCTCACCGAAGGCCACTGATGTCATACAAGCGCTTTCTCAGTTCCTGTTTGAGGCTTGTCTTGAGTCAGGTTTTCTTGCACAGATCAGAGAAGGACCCACACGTCCCTCCAATAGGAGCTTGACAGCCCTTCTCTTTACTGAGCCTCACGAAGCTGTTTACCTTCTGGTTTCTGTAAAACCGATGGGCTTTGTCAAGGAACATCCCAGTCCAGAACGTGCTCAGATTTCATTTCTAGTCACAGACAAGATCCAGGTGACTTGCCTGAGCCTGGCTTACACAGAGTTCCCTTTCAGCACAGACGTTGCGTAACTGGCCCCATCCTGCCTCACACAAAGCCGTGTGAAAATATTTTCAACAGTTAACAAGCAGAGCCTGCAGTTAGAATATGCTCATTAGGCTGCATGTTAGTTTTCAAATCTTGCGGCTCACGTTGTCTGCTACTTGATTTCCATTGAATTTCAGTTCTGTTGGGCATCAGCATAGGAACCCTGGTAGCCCCGGGATCTTTGCCCCGGGCTGCTGTTTCCTGTGTGTTTTCCAGGAGGCTGGGCTGACTATAAAATAGCACACCTACCCTGTTTGTGTCTCCTGTCCCTTTTTGTCTGGGGGTGTCCCTTCAATCACCAAAAAGGCTTTCTTGATCCTCTAGTGAACGGATTCCTTCAGGAACCAAATTAATTTTAGATGACACTGTGAAAGTTAGACCCAGTAGTCCCTGTAGATGAATGAATGGGCTGATTTCTGGAGTTCATTAGATCTCCCTTTGTTCTAGACATTATTTCTGTGTGTCTCCAAACCACTGCCTTGAAAAATAATGCTCTAATTCCAGATAATCAGATTTCAAATAAAAGCCTTTAGCCAACTAAGTATAGCACTTCCCCCACCCCCTGTATTTTGAAAGCCCTCCATTTGGGGGAAAATATTCCGTTGGGGTCAGAGTGTCCCAGTGCTATGGGGACTGTATTGTGCAGTTTCACATTTTGTAAAGAAATGATGCTGGCTGATAAAGGAATCATTTATTTCTATCACATTTTTTTTTTCTTGGTGGCTGGCTGTGAAGGAGTGTTTTCATTCATTCGTCAGTCAATGAGTTAGTAGCGCCTTGAATGTGCCTGGCAGGGTGTTAGGCCTTGAAAAGTACAGTGATAAATCACACCCATTTCACTCCCTAATGGAACTAGTAGTTAGTGGGGAATGCCAGTCTTCTGAACAGATAAATACAATGGAGCAAGATGAATGGCATGATTAGAGCTGTGAACAGAAGGCGACAGGATGGAGAGAAGACAAAGACTGGACAGATAATGAGATCCTGTGTTGGGTGAGACCCAGGAAGAATCAGGATTGAAACCGAGAGACAGAGCACCAGAGATCCAGGGAAGCAAGAGGGAAGTGAGGCAGGTTGGAAAATATTGACAGGGAATGAGGGATTGTCTCTTGAGAGGAGGATGAATCTGGCCCATATTTAAGATCTGTAAGTACAGACTGGTAGGGGAATGATGCAAGGGTACATTGACCTAACCTAGAGAGCTGGGTGATGCTGAAAGACAGATAAAGGGTCAGGGCGATGAAGTTGGAGAGGAAAGAAAACACGATAAGTGTGGAATCCTTTTTGATTCAAGGCCCCTGGGACTTTGGTGAGGCATGCAGGTTAAGACTAATCACATCTTCACACTTAGCATTTCTTCCAATGCATTTGTGCCCCTTCAGTGGCTCCTCCTTGATAGGATGTTTCCCTCTGTGTTACGAAGAGCATTAAACAACATGGTGACCTAAAATAACCTCTTTAGACCTTATTTTGACCATGCTTTGTGCACATTCATTGAATCTGTCCAGTTCCATGAAATGTGTGGTCTTCTGAGGTAGTAATTCATTGAGTTTCAGATTTGAAAGCTCTGTCTTCCTCCTCTAGGCATCTCAGAATATTTGTTAAAGGATGACCAAGATGACCCTTATGGCTTGAGATATTCATACACTTACACACTGGGCAAGGTTAACGTTCTTTGAAGCATCTGGTGAGAGACCTCTCTGGTCATTTAAATGGGTTCTTCTTGATTCCCATTACAGTGGTCAAGCACTCATGTTGGTCTGAGTGATTGTAAATGCTTGGTAGTACAACCTTAATGTCATCCGCATAAGGTTCATACCTATCAACCTTCATTCTTTTACTATGAGACTGTTATTTCCTGGCATGCCACATATTAGCTTCCATGAGTCCTAGAATTGATGGCATATTAACCCTGCATATTCAAAGAAAATCAAATGAGTGCTTGCAGGAACAGTTGCCAACTGCAGGCAATGGAGACTTCAGTGCAGATAATGCTAAATACTGGATGTGGGAGGCATTAGGGAGAGCCTGAGGCATAGATGAGAAAAGTGGCAAATCAGTAGTTGCTGAAAATCACTACTTAATTTTATCAAATTCTCCACCTCTTACACAGTGAACATCAAACCTGCCTGCCTGGGTCAGGTATCTCTTCTATGGCCTTGTACCTGGGAAGACAGAAAGGACGGGAGAATCCGCCTCTGTTCTCAGGATCTGGCACCAGAAATTCTACCAGTGAAGTCTCCTCCAGGAGCAGTAGTGTCCTGTGCATATTCAGCTCTGTCTACCTTTGCCTTACTTACTTTCTCCGTTCCTTTGAACAGAGAAAGATTTGAAAGTAGATTTTGATTAATGCAAGATTTAAAGAGTATTAGGATATCTTGCAGGAGCAAACTGGGAAGAAGAGTCTTCAAGGAACTTGAAAATGAGCCAGTAGCAGGCTTGCCATTCTCAACTTTTCTTCATTTTCAGGAGAGCTCTGCTTCCTGTGTTGAGATCAGATCATGGTTTAGGAAGCACTGGCTCCGATGGAACTCCAAATTTTCCCTTACCAGGACATAGATCTCATAAGTTAGGGTTTACCAAAGTAATGTTGCTGTTTAAAACAAAGGGTTTATCAAAATGTTACTGTTTAAATCTGCATACTTATGATTCAAAGTTTAACTTACTTTTTCTCCTTTCCACCCTTCCTCTCTTCTCATTTCTTTATTCTTAAGTTGCTGTGTCTCTTTATGCAGGTATAATTTATATACCAAAAAACTCACCCACTGCAAGTCCTAGATTTAATGATTTTCAGTAAGTTTATACAGTTGCACAATCATCCCCAAAAACCCATTTTTAAAGTTCTTCCATCATATCGGAAAGTCCCTCTCTTTCATATCAGAAGTGCCTGCCCAACGTGTTTTTATATACTCTACAAACCCCTCCACAGTTAGATGCTGATGCTGCTGCTAAGTCACTTCAGTCGTGTCTGACTTTGTGCGACCCCATAGATGGCAGCCCACCAGACTCCCCCGTCCCTGGGATTCTCCAGGCAAGAACACTGGAGTGGGTTGCCATTTCCTTCTCCAATGCATGAAAGTGGAAAGTGAAAAGTGAAATTAAAGTCGCTCAGTTGTGTCTGACTCTTAGCGACCTCATGGACTGCAGCCTACCAGGCTCCTCTGTCCATGGGATTTTCCAGGCAAGAGTACTGGAATGGGTTGCCATTGCCTTCTCTGACAGTTAGATGATATGTTCTTTATTTGAAAACCATGGAAGCATGTTTTGAATATCTTATCATAAAAATGTATTTAAACTGATTTTTCTAGCTTCTATTATACTATTATAATTTCTGTGACATGAGAAGAAATAAGGGGAAAGATGGTCTTTTACAATGACGAGGCCAAGTTTGCAGAGCAGCTCCATTTCTTTGTACTTTGATAGCCCACACTGAGATTTGAAGTACAACTTTGTGTGGATGGCAGAAGAGAGGACCCACTTTTTGAATTATGTGCCTTATACTGAAGGTAGCAAGCCTTTGTGTATGCGTGCTCAGTTGTGTCCACCTCTTTTGGGACCCCATGAACTGTAGCCCATCATGCTTCTCTGTCCATGGGATTTTCCAGGTAAGCTGGAGTGGGTTGCCATGCCCTCCTCCAGAGGATTTTCCTGACCCAGAGATCAAACCCTCATCTCTTGTGTCTCCTGCACTGGCAGGCAGATTCTTTACCACTAATACCGCCTGGGTAAGCCTTTAGTTGCCAGTGAATTGCAAAATAATAACCATCTCGGCTACTCATTGACCATATCTTCTATTTTATTCTCTTCACATACATTATCTTGTTTAAGCCTCACTGTGAAGCCTCACCCTGGGCTCTCTCCCTTCATAAAGATTAGAAAACTGAGGTTCTGAGAGATGGAATGCATTTTGTCAGTCATTCCACAGCAGATGTCAAAGCTAGGAACGAAACCCAGGTCTGTCTCACCACCCCGCCCCCTCCTTTCAAGGTCATACTTCATTCCAACTCTAGACAAATGAATCAAGGCACAGCAATCCAGGGGCAGCCCAGGTGTCAGCGGTCTGCTTCCAGTGCTAGAAAAAGACACGTGGCCCTACGGAAAAAGGTATGCTGACACCACACTTAACAGCCATTCAAAAATAGATGTGAAGAGAAGAATGATTTAAGGCAAGAATCCTTATGGCTGGGGAAGTCCTAAGACATTGTCCTTTGAGCTGCGTGGCGTTTGAGGCTCTGAGTGAGGGGGTGAGACTGTACAGAGAAGCCTGCCCGACTCATTTTTGACTCTCTACCTGGGAATGAACTGCACAGATCTGTGGGAATGCTTCAGGAGGCATCACCATCTGCCAGCTTGAATAAATTCAGAGTAAGTTATGATTATATAGCAACTTGGGGGATGTAAGAGGGGCGTTGTCTGAAGTCATCTCTCCCTTAGCTAACCACTGAGTGTGCCCTCTCATCACCACTTAGCACGTAAACACTGCCTTGTATTAGACTGTTTCAATGTATGTTTTAGCATCTATCCCTGTGGTTCTCAAACTCAGTTAAGCACAACAGTCAAGGGAACCACTTGCTGGAAGAATAGGTTTCTGGTCTCCTGAGAAACTTTTCATATAGTAGTTTTGAATTAAGGCTCAGATAACTGTATTTTTTAAATAAGGCTTTCTTGTGAATCTTAAATGGACCATATTTGTGATTTGCTGTCCTTTACAGTGGTTAAATCCATAAGGATATTTTGCTTCATGCAAACTAAAAAAGCAGAGAGCTTGGCATAAAGTTCAGTAGAGATTTGTTGATGGAAAGAGGGAATGAATGAATATTTTAATTTCCTTGAGGTCGGTGATGATGTAACTTACCTCTTACAACGGTAGTAAGTGGTGATCGATAACTGCGTATTGATTGATTAGCTCTAAGTCTGTTTTATTTTTCCTCTACCTTTGCTCAGCACTGGGGAAGTGGCCACGAATTTGCTTCAAGTCTTGAGTTCTAGAAAGCCTGATGCTTCTTCAGTGAGGAGAAGTGCAGGCTAGAACAGCCAGGAGATGATTTTGAGTCATTTCAGGAGTTCACTTACCCTAGAAACCCAAGGAGAAAACCAATTCCCACATTTTGCAACTTTATTTTGCTGTAGTACAGTGAATAATTGTCCTGAGGGGACTAGATAGCATCGGAAGAGTATTAATCTTAGATTTTCATTTCCTGTAAAATAACTTTCCACTTATTACATTCAGTGAGAATACTTTGAGTTTCAGGAAATATGCATATTTTATCACAGACAGTCCTAAGTGTGTTCTGAAATATATCTGAAGCTCAGGAGTTAAGAGGGGCAGCTATGGGCAATTGAGTAAGCCAAGGGGTGCCACCCTTGGCTGAGGAAAAACTGAGAGTAGATATAGGACCAAGTTACCTTGGTCAGCACAGCCAGCATATCATTGTTTAATCTTAGGATCATTGGGCTTTAATTTTTTTTTCAGAACAATATTGAAAATCAAAATGACTATAATAATAATAATTAATGGGCCTGTATTCATCAAGCCCCTAAGTTCCAGATATTATACTAAGCTCTTTCACACATCATGCTGTTTAATTGATTCTTTACAAGAACCTAATGAAATAATACAATGAATTACAAATGAGAGTGTCTCAGTGAAGATTAGGCTTAAGAAAAAAAAAATTTTTTTTTTGCTCATAAAACTGAAAAGGAGTCCAGGGGTACCTTTAGACAAGTTAGATTTTAGGGGCTCAAATGATATCATAGGGCCCTTGTCTTCTATGTTGGCATCTTTCCATGATAATAAAGATGAGTACCAACAACCCCAGCTTCTGTGGTAGGAAGACTAATCCCATGGAAAAGAAGACTCTCTACCTGCAGAGACAGGAAGTCCACAAGATCACTTCATTTTACATCAACTGCAAAGTTTAGAAGTCCCCACCATCACCTTCAGTTTTGATTATTTGCTAAAAGGACTCACAGAATTCACTGTCAGCTGTGATACTCATCAGTTCAGTTCAGTTGCTCAGTCGTGTCCGACTCTTTGCGACCCCACGGATTCCAGCATGCCAGGCCTCCCTGTCCATCACCAACTCCCGGAGTTCACTCAGACTCACGCCCATCAAGTCAGTGTTGCCATCTAGCCATGTCATCCTCTGTCGTCCCCTTCTCCTCCTGCCCCCAGTCCCTCCCAGCATCAGAGTCTTTTCCAACTTTTCGCATGAGGTGGCCAAAGTACTGGAGTTTCAGCTTTAGCATCATTCCCTCCAAAGAAATCCCAGGGCTGATCTCCTTCAGAATGGACTGGTTGGATCTCCTTGCAGTCCAAGGGACTCTCAAGAGTCTTCTCCAACACCACAGTTCAAAAGCAACAGTTCTTCGGCAGTCAGCTTTCTTCACAGTCCAACTCTCACATCCATACATGACCACAGGAAAAACCATAGCCTTGACTAGAGGGACCTTAATTGGTAAAGTAATGTCTCTGCTTTTGAATATGCTATCTAGGTTGGTCATAACTTTTCTTCCAAGGAGTAAGCGTCTTTTAATTTCATGGCTACAATCATCATCTGCAGTGATTTTGGAGCCCCCAAAAAATAAAGTCTGACACTGTTTCCACTGTTTTAGTTAGGGTTTATTTACATAAAAGGATACAGATGAAATTAAGTCACAGGAAGAAACTCATGGAACATCATGGAACATAGTCTAGGGACTTTCTAAGAGCAAAGCTTCCAGTTGGGTACCCCCAGTACAGTCATTGATAACACCAACTTTTCCAGGTAACCATGTGTGACAGTAGACCTGGAATACTGCCAAGCAGGGAAGCTCTCCCAAGTCTTGGCGTCCAGAGTTTTGTTGGGCATCAGTCACAGAGTCTTGATTGACCACCACATGCTGACCTTCAGTGTCTAGTCTCCCCAGAGGTCAAGCTGATAATCTTGTGGTTCAAAGCTCCCACCATAAATCACATTGTTAGACTACTTAATGTGACCCAAGGCCCTCCAGGTAAACACAGGCTTTTACTGGGCAGAACATTCCAAGGGCTTTAAGGTCACCTCTCAGGATCCGAGGAAAAAGGCCAGACTTCTTTTTGGGTACGGTTAACTCTTTACTACACAATTCCCCTACTGTTCCATTAACAGCCCTGGTCTCCATTGGTGTTACGAGCCCATACCTGAATCAATTGCCCTGGCCTGGAGGGCAAACTATCCTATGTACTGCCAACTATCTGCCCAGTACATAAAAACAAGAGCAAGGAGTGGTAGTTCTCCAAGAAAATTGGACATTGATCAAGGTCTTTTCAGTAGTAAATAAGAGGATGAAAGTCTAAGTAGTAAATAAGAGGATGAAAAGACTCCACAGAATAAGAAAAATACAAAATTCCTTTTATTTTGACTTCATGAGATGTTATTAGCAAGTCTATGGGAAAAGGGACTAAAGGTAACTTAAGATAAATGTAGTTTTTTGAAAAGAGAAATAACTTCTTAAAATATGGCATGCGTTATTTAAGAAAGAGCAGAATAATAGCAAGGCTCCATGTATGATTGTTCATGCAGATTTCCCCCAACAAAGAGATGTCTGTCTAATTTCCCTAGAGCATCATGGGAACCACCTGGAGCAGTGGTTCCCAGGCTTGCTGTACACTAGCATCATCTGGGGAACTTTTAAAGTCTCAATGCCCAGGTCACACCCCATAGCAGTGAAATCAGAATGGCTCGGGATGGGATCCAGGCATCTGTATTTTTAAAAGCTCCCTAGGAGATTCCAGTGTGAAGGAGTTTGGAAACATCATGATAGGATGTTGAAGCAACACAAACACCACTGCTCTGACACTATTTTCCAGTATGGACAAAATTATTTAATTAAAAGAAAACTACCCAACCACTAGTCAGAAGAATTATTTTCCAAAATTAGCGGGATGTAGATGGAGGAGCCTGGTAGGCTGCAGTCCATGGGGTCACTGAGCTACTTCACTTTCACTTTTCACTTTCATGCATTGGAGAAGGAAATGGCAACCCACTCGTGTGTTCTTGCCTGGAGAATCCCGGGGATGGGGGAGCCTGGTGGGCTGCCATCTATGGGGTCGCACAGAGTCGGACATGACTGAAGCGACTTAGCAGCAGCAGCAGTACAAAACTGATGTCAGAGATAGCTGAGTTCAAACCTGGCTTTTATATATACTAGGTGTTGGATCTTGGGCAAGTATCTTAGCTTTTGAGGTTCAATTGCGTCATCTGTGAAACAACTGGTAACTTCTACCACGTGGAACTTCAGAAAGAAAATATGGAGAAAGTGCCTGACATAGCAAATACCAATTCTCTTTTTTATATCCTTACATTTATTTTAAGAGTGATAGAATAGAACCCCTTTCTCTTATTTATCTACCTTTCAGACATTGTTGCTTTGTGTTTGTTGTTCTTTATTTTTAACATATCTATATAGGATCAAAAAATTATGTCTCAGTCAGTGATGCAAAGGTTGGAAGGTTTTGTCCTTAAATATGATTATTCCCTTAAGTATTGGGAGTCCCTTGAGAAGGTAGCCCATTTATTCAGTCATTTTTTTCCAGGCAAGATTTATTAAGTCTCTATGACAATAATTCAGCAATTCTAAAATATACTCACTTGCAAATAACTCATTATTACCTTATATATGAAGAGAAGAGAAACCTTTGCCAGTTAAACTTATGCTATAATTTGCAAAAGGGATTCCTGTTTCATACATGTTCCTATGAGCAAGGAAATGTATACCACAGATGTGGTGTAGTCTGGGATGCTAGGCTTCAGAGCTACACATGATGCTGATTCAGTCCCTGGAGGCCAGAAAGCACCAAGGTCCACATGTGGCTTCATCCTCTCTCCTTAGAAAAGTGACTCTATTTCCATCAGAAGAACATTTTTTCTCATGCCTCTCTTAGATCATTAAATATCCTACGCTGATCATCATTTCACCTTTGCAAAATACAATGACCTGTTTAAATGGTCCCCATTTTTAAATCATTTTTCTCCAAATGGGGCCAATTTTAAATGGCTGAATGCCCTCCCACCTAGGGAAGGGAGAGTGAAAATGGCTCATTATTTCAGCAGATCACACAAGCCTTGATAGAGGAACGTAGGAGGTGGGAAGCCGGAATTCAGTTTGATGATCACATGATCTTTCTTCCTCAAACCTTCCCATTCAACTGAAGATTTTGGGTTATGATCCCAAATGAGTCAAAATAGAAGCTTGGAAAAAAAATTTCTGAATAGCGCCTTTGCTGTATTCTGTGTATACTTAATACAGATTTGCCCCATTTCTCACTCCTTACATTAAAGCTGACGTACCCAGAAATGTGCCTACATTTACTAGCTTTTTTTTTCTTGGTAGCTGGCTAAATATGTCCCCAAGTGGACGCAAGATATTTGGAGAGATTTTGAGAATAAGTGAAATATAAGTAATTCTGACTCAAGTCACTGAAAGGCAATCATTGTATTTAGTTTGGGAAATTAATCTTTTGATGACAGGGAAAAAAAAAAAAAAAAACTCCAGAAAAAGGCAAAAATAATATCCACTTCAAATCCAAATGAGGATCCCACTAATAGCATCTTGGTGTGTCATGCTGGGGCCCTGGTCCAATCAACAGAGCTTTTCTTTTGAAGGTAAGCAATTTAGAGAATGAATCGGCTCTGCTGTCTAATAGGCGGATGGGTGCCAAAGTTAGATCTTTAAGGAAATAATCTTATTAGTCCCTCTTATTAAGGAGGCCTCTGCAGTGTGTAGACTTTGAACCTTCCTGATGAAAAGTAGGTCTTGTCAAACAGCTCACAGCTCCTAGAGAAAAGGTTGAACTTTGTTGGTTTAGATCATCCAATCCAAATGCAAACATGTTTCTAAGCTCTGTTTGCATACTCGGGGAGAAAAAAAGACTTCCTCATTTTCCCTGACTCTGACACTAATAGTATTCCAAGGGAATGGCAGCTCCCACGGAAATTACTAAATCACTGTGTTAATGGCACAGGCAGAAAGGCAAAAGTTTCCTGCGTATCCTGAAAGTCAAA
Source organism: Budorcas taxicolor (assembly GCF_023091745.1). Lineage (NCBI taxonomy): Eukaryota > Metazoa > Chordata > Mammalia > Artiodactyla > Bovidae > Budorcas > Budorcas taxicolor. Next base: position 79,181,785 of record NC_068916.1, read on the forward strand.
GCTTCCCGTTGTCATTGTTTGGGTCCTTTTATTTATTTAACTCTTCATTTTTCTCTCTTAATGGATCCTGGGCCTTCCGTTTCTCTGCCTTTCTATCTCCAAGCTGATCCCATCTCGAAGTTGTAAGGCTGAAATTTTTTAACACCATTTTTTTTTATACATACCAGTAATATTTTTTAATTGGAGGAAAATTGCTTTACAGTGTTGGATTGGTTTCTGCCATACAACTCGAATCAGTCATAATTATGTAAATATACCCCCTCCTCCTTGAACCTCCCTCCCCTCCCCCATCCCACCCCTCTAAGTCATCACAGAGTGCCTGGCTGGACACGGACTTGTGTTGTACAGCAACTTCCCACTATCTATCTATTTTACACACAGTAATGTATATATAACACCTTTTTAAAAATAGGTACATTTGGAGAAGGGGAGGGTGGAACAATATGAGAGAATAGCACTGAAACATGTACATTACCATATGTAAAATAGATGCCCAGTGCAAATTTGATGCATGGTGCCAGGCACCCAAAGCTGGTGCTCTGGGGCAACCAGAGGGGTGGGATGGGGAAGGAGGTGGAGTGGGATTCAGGATGGGGGACACACGACTACCCATAGCTGACTCATGTCGATGGATGGGAAAACCACCACAATATGGTAAAGTAATTAGCTTTCAATTAAAATAAATTAATTTTTTAAATAGGTGTATTTGTTTTATTCGTTTGTTTTTCTAACTGCCCTGCATGTGGGATCTTAGTTCCCAACCAGGGACTGAAACCACAGCCCCTACTGGGCCACCAGGGAAGGCCTCGTGAGGCCAAAATTTTGACAGCTTTGTCGTTTTCATCGCTGGAGGGTTGATGTTGAGTTTATAAGATTACTGCTCTCCAGGAATACTTTACTACATAATCAAGCGGAAGGTCAAGAGAGATAGAGAAAAAAACTCTTAATTAAATCAGGAAGGACTGACTTGTGCCATCAAGCACGGGGCGCCTTCAGGCAGGGCCCAATGCTCGTATCCAAGAGCAACCATTGGCCCCAGTCAGGAGCCGCACTTGCCATTGCTGGGCCACAAGAAAAGTGCCAGTGAAGTGAGCCGCTCCTTGAAGAACTGGCTTCGTTGTTTGCTTCTATCCTGCTATTAAGGCCCTTCTCGAATCAGATTAAGGGAAGATGCTATAACTCGGAGGTTGATTAGAGTAATGGAAAGAAGGGAGCCAACTCTTGTCTTGCCTCTGCTGCTTCTGCTCCTAGGATGTGTGGCTTCTGGGAAGTAGCCTGGTAGGTAATACAACCAGACAGTGGTGCCCAAATAGAATTAAAAGAGTGTGAGACCTAGTCTACTGGGAACAGAATCAAAACGAGCCTCACCCCAGGCTTTTGCGTGATGGGTCCCTGAAGTACTTAACCAGGCTCCGTGTTGAATTCTCAGACACCCAAACTGCTTTTGTCTGTTTTAGCTCAGCACATCCTATATGAGACCTACCACTTGCCAAACAGTGGCAAGATATTAGTGGTTTAGCAAAGTCATAGACAGGAGCTTCATGTCTATTAAGAGCATGGAAGCGAATACTATAAATGTGAGGTGGTTTAACTCAATGATGAGGCAATACTTAGAGCTTTTAAAAATTACTGAGCAGCTGCTTTGTGCTAGTCACTGCTTGGAGTGCTTGAGAAGGAGCTTCCCAGGTGGTGCCAGTGGTAAAGAACTTGCCTACTGATGCAGGAGACGCAAGAGATGCCAGTTTGGTCCCTGGATTGGGAAGGTCCCCGGAGAAGGGCATGGCAAGCCACTCCAGTACTCTTGCCTGGAAAATTCCATGGACAGAGGGGCCTGGCAGGCTACAGTCCATGGGGGTTGCAAAGAGCCAAACATGCCTGAGCACATATGCACACACACATGTGAGCGGGGACAGCTCATTTAATGTAAAGGTTAGCTTATCATGCCTGGAGCACAAAGGCATGTGTGGAAAATCTCCCCAAAGGAGGAGTTTCAATGGATTTTGGAAAAAAAAAAGTATGGAACTATTGCCTATGTTTAAGAAATAGAAGAATCAAAAACAAAAAAAAAACAACCTTGTCAAATAGAGAAAATCTCAGATAAAGAGGCTTAAAGTGTAACGTAAGATGAAATCATTTAAGAAATATAGTATTCCTGCAGCATAAAGCAAAAGGCAGGTGGTTGAGAAGGAGCTGAAGGTCATGGGATGGAATGAAGGTTTTGTCCTATGAGTGATGGAGCTACTGAAGGATTTTAAGGTAGGGACGATGATCTGATTTCCATTTAGAATTGTTTCTATTTCTGTTGATGTAATAACCATGCCAGTTTGCCCTGTAGACCGCCCTTGGAAAAACAAAAAACAAAAACACCTCCCCCGAGGGTGGGCAACACCCTGGCAAAGGTCCCTGTGTAGAACTCTCCCACCTTTCCATTTGTTGACCAGAAACGGAAGGAATGAAGATTTGTATTTTTTATTTATCGGCGAATGCCGCTCATGGTATCATAATGCTCCTGTATCAAATCTAATGTCCTAGGATTTCTTAGAAAACATTACCTTAAGGGGCAACCTGAGTGTATCCCAGGCTTCCTTTGTGGCTCAGCTGGTAAAGAATCTGCCTGCAATGCCAGGGAAGATCCCCTGGAGAGCAGAAAGGCTACCCACTCCAGTATTCCGGCCTGGAGAATTCCATGGACAATTATAGGCCATGGGGTCACAAAGAGTCGGACACGACTGAGCGACTTTCACTTTCACTTTGAGTGTATCCCACTAAGTGTCTGATTATGTCCATGGAAACGATTATGTCCATGGGCAGTTGACTGGAGCAGACATGAAGCCCTATCCGCCTTTTCCACTAGGCTTGTGTCTGAGGACGTCTGGTCTCATACTTAAAGGTTGAGGAAAGCCACCTTGCTGAGCTATACCTGCCTTTGATGGCCCAGTAGCATGACTAAGTGTTCGTCACTCAGTCATGTCTGGCTCTTTTCGACCCCATGGATGATAACCCGCCAGGCTCCACTCTCCATGGAATTCTCCAGGCCAAGAATACTGGAGTCAGTAGCCGTTCCCTTCTCCAAGAGATCTTCACAACCCAGGGTCCCCTGCATTGCAGGCAGATTCTTTACTGTATGAGCCACCAGGGAAGTATGACTAAGAACCAAGGCAAATGAGAAAGGCAGGGGAGGGGGACGAAGCAGAAGCAGTAACATGTGTGAGCCACAGCAAGGTGTCCGGGATGGTACTCAGGCTGGTGATGATGTCCCCAAGTACAGGGAGGGTGCGCGGGACGCGGTTAGGTGATAATGTATCAGCCCAGCAAGTTACACTTATATCTTCCCTAACCATTGTGCCTCAGGTTAAAGTCTCCTGCATGCTTCTGTGAAGTAGCTGCTGAAAATGCAAAGGTTTATCTCCCACCGTGAAAAGTGTCAGTTTCCTGCGAACCCTTGCTGTGGCCAGTGGCTCTTGTTCCTTCACGAGCAGGGCCTGGACCCTCCAGTCTCAGGAGGACAGCGCGCGTCCCAGTTAGTGGCGGTGGGGATGATGTTGTGAGACTGTCTAAGTCTCTGAAATGTGTCCAAAAGTGAAAGTAAAGCTTTTAAACCAACCCAGATGAATGCCTTGGAAGGTCTTCAGTGGATGGAGAACTACTATATCACTGCCCGGGATTCCGGAAGGGAGCTGCTTTACTAGAGAGCTTAACAGTCATAAACCCTCCGTCCCACACACACACAGAACTGAGCTAAGCCCTGGGAACCTCTCTGCTATGATGGGAAGAGCAATGGAATGTTGAAAAAGCACGGAGAATACATGCTGTTGAAACGCTGGATTTTACCTCTGAGCTTCCAACCAGGGTAGCGTCTCCCTCTGTCCCCTCATGTGGTGCCAGTGCATGAGCGCTAAGTCGTTTCAGTCGTGTCTGACTCTGTGCAACCCCGTGGACTATAGCGCACCAGGCTCTTCCGTCCGTGGGATTCTCCAGGCAAGGATACTGGAGTGGGTTGCCATGCCCCGCTCCATCGGATCTTCCCAACCCAGGGATCGAACCCACATCTCTTAAATCTCCTGCCTTGACAGGCAGGTTCTTTAGCGCCTCCTGGGAAGCCCCAAACAGTTTCAGGGAACATAGCAAACATTCTGTGGACAAGCAGCAGAGAACTGAGGCCTCCGCTTTCCTGGCTCCACATTCTGGGCAGTGCCAAGTGGAAGTGTCTCCTCCCTCCCTGCCTCCCAGGCTGCTCGGATCTCTGTCCTCCTCGGTCACGTCAGGCCTGCAGCGCCTCCGTAAGTCCCAGCCACAGCCAGCTTTCTAAATTGAGAAGGTGATGAATTTTTAAATTCTTGAACTTGCGCCGTAATAATCTTCCTGCCATCCCACACATTATGATGCAGGAAGGCAACAGATGTGTTTTCTTACGGTTCTGGGAACATGAAATATTGATGGGGGAGGGGAGCATGGACATGAAATCGAGATTTGCCCACGACGAAGGCAGCGAATCTCATCCCAGCTTCTCCTTTTCCACCTTTCTCCTCTGACACTTAGGGCTTGAAGCAGGCCCCAAACCCCTGAGAGCCCAGGCTAGTTCAACACAAGCTCTTAAAAAGCTGTGCAGGGAAATCTGTCTAAAAAGGTCTTTATCAGTCTCCAGGGACCAATCGCTAATGCGGCTAATACACGTTTGATCTATACAGATGATTTTTCCTTTGTCCCCAAGGGAACCTCTACAAACACTTCGGATTTACATGGTGCCAGGCCCAAGCGGGCTGTCGGAAAATAAATAGCATTTTAACACCCTCGAGCGTCAGTCCCTGGGATGAAAAGTAGCATGTGGGCTCTTCTCTGAGTTTTCTATCCGGGCTGTAGGACATAATCAAAACTTCATTTTTAGAGCATTTCTTTTCCTGGTGACATTTCACTCTGAGGCACCGCATTTTGAAGAGGAAAAGGAACATTCTGACTCCAACAAGAAAAAAGGAGAATGTTTCATCTAGGACACTATTTCCAAACACATGTTTGAGCACTATTGGGTGCCAACATGTGTGGTACAAAAATACAAGATGGCTTTAAGAAGCACAGAGCTAATTTTTTTATTTTAATATTTAATGTAATGTGTATTAGAAATTATATGTATGACATGTACACACACATTTAAGAATGTATGTATATGTAGTTATACATAGCTACTACTTATAAACTGTGATTTCATCGAGATTATTAGGATGAGGCTAAAATTAGAAACAGTAAATCAGTTTGAAGAAAAATACTAAGTAACTGGAAAAAGCAAAGATTGGATGAAATGACAGCTCTAGCTCCTGCAGGGAGAAACTGGGTAGAGCCAAAGTGCAGAAGGTAGTAGGGGAATGACTGACCTTGAGGAAACGCTGATCTAGGAAAATTCCCCACCAGTTGAATTAATGAGAGAGTTGAGGCCAGCCCTGCCCTTTCCCAGCCAGTGGTGATGAGTAGGAATCTGTGACCTCACATCCCTAGGCAGAAACACAGAACACACTGATGCCCTGGGGCTCAGTGGGATTTGAATCACAACTCCTTGTCCTGTCTGTCTTGTGGTTTTAAGCAGAAAACTGCATGTTCATAGTACCTCAATCCAACACGTCCTATCTACCCTCTTCCCAGTGGAAGGATATGAGACAGGATATTGCTGACCACTCAGAAGACAGTCTGTGGGGTCTCTAAGAGTCAGACACGACTGAGCAACTTCACTTTCACTCTTCACTTTCATGCATTGGAGAAGGACATGGCACCCCACTCCACGTTCTTGCCTGGAGAATCCCAGGGACGGGGGAGCCTGGTGGGCTGCCATCTATGGGGTCGCACAGAGTCAGACACGACTGAAGCGACTTAGCAGCAGCAGAAGACATGCCTTTCAGAGAGGGAGTCCTTCGAATAAATGGGCTCTGCCCAGGATTCTCAAGCGCTAGGGAAGAACGTAGAATTCTCCTAGAACTTATACCTCTCTTAGGATGTATCTAGGGGTTCCCCGGTGGCGCAATGGTACAGAATTCGCCTGCCGATACAGGAGATGTGGGTTCAGTCCTGGGGTCAGGAAGATTCTCTGGTGGAGGAGATGGCAACCCATTCCAGTATTCTTACCTGGAAAATCCCGTGGACAAAGGAACCTGACAAGCTACAATCCATGGGGTTGAAAAAGAGTCAGACTTGACTTAGCATGTAAGTAACAAGGATGTATCTCAGTCCATGATGAAGAGATTATGACGACAGTACCTAGCTACTGAGTCTTCAGGATATGCTAGGTGTGTCTCATTAAGTATAAACTTCAGAAGAACTAAATGACCCAGACCCCATTATCTCCTGGTGTGTTGATACAGAAGCTAAAGTCAGGACATACACTACTCAGAGACTCAAATCCAGTTCTTTCTTAATGAGAGGTTGGACATGAGAGGCTGTGCTCCAGTGCTGAATGCTTTGGGGGAACAGCTGCTCAGATAAACCTGTAGTCCCATCACCAGTGGAATCTGAATATCCTACAAAACGCTCCCTAAGAATGGCGCCCAGAGTTAAACTTTCCCTCTGGCAACAGGAAATCGCAGACGAGGAAAACTTTGACCATGACCTTTTTTCAGATCTGGCGAAGGTGGGGGAGGGGAAGGATGTTTGATGTGGAAGGTGCCGTGCACGCGTGCTCAGTTGTGTCTGACTCTTTGTGACCCTTTGGACTGTAACCCACCAGGGTCCTCTGACCAGGGGATCCTCCAGGCAATACCGGAGTGGTTTACCATCTCCTCCTCCAGGGAATCTTCCTGACCCAGGGATCAAAGCCATGCCTCTTGCTTCTCCTGCATTGGCAGGCAGATTCTTTACCACTGCGCCACCTGGGAAGCCGACATGTGGGATGAAAAGAAGGGAAATAAAATAACAAATCCATATAAGTGAGAGGAATTTCTGCGCCAGGTTTCTCTTCCCAGCTCATTGTGAGCCTTGAGTACATTAGGAAAATATCTTATCCTCTTTGATCTTCTTTTTCCTCAAATATATTTTGAGAGATTTGGATTAAATGGCTACTTAGTCCCATTAAAATCTTCTCAATCCTAGGATAAGTAGTTTATCTTGAGTTTGTCTTTGATGTAGAACAGCTCAGAAAGAGAGAGTTGGGTTAGAGGATGGCTCAGATGGTAAAGAATCTACCTGCAATGCAGGAGACGTGGGTTCGATCCCTGGGTCCAGAAGATCTCCTGGAGAAGGGAATGGCTACCCACTGCAGTACTCTTGCCTGGGAGATCCTATGGACAGAGGAGCCTGGCAGGCTACAGTCCATGGGGTCACAGAAGAGTCGGACACAACTGAAGCAGCTGACACTCACTCACAGTTGTTAAAACACTAGGAAAATCTTACCTTCACTGAATAACTCAGCCTCAAAAGGGAAAACAGAACCACATGATCATAAAAGATCCCAGAAAGGATTACACAGGGTATCTCGTTCTGGAGCAGAAACAGAGGGCATGACATAGGAGGGATGGCGGGGCTCCATTCTACCCCATCCATAAACTCTCTCTGTGGACTCTGTACGGGACACCCTGCTGCCTTCTGGCCCACCCATAGCTTAGAATGTTGCAGAACAAGAAAAATGCCTAGAGTCCTCTTCCAAAAGAGCTTAACTTTAACTTGAGGGGGATAAGGATGAATGTTGTTCTTTTGCTTCATTGAAGAAAGTTATTTAGATGAGGATTATACAATTTCTGAAGCCTCCAGTGGAAAGGATAACCTCCAATAATTGTTCTGCCTGATGAAGACAGGATGTAGATGCCTCAGGCTGTCCATTGTGTTGTTCTGGAAGTAAGAACAGTTTCTCAATTCTGCTGCCAACAAGACACACCTATGCCTCTTAGGTAGTCTCAGGAGTACATATTTAGTGCTGTTCATCCTTAGGGATGGAGTTTGAGCTTCCACCTAGGGGAAAAAATCCCTAGAATGTAAAGACCACCCAGAGTGCCTCCATATTATTTACAAAAGAAGCCTATGTCGCAAGACTAGAGGTTGAACCCTCAAAATACATGTGGCCCAGCAGGGTCAGTTAACCTCAGGTGAAGTAGAGCTGGTAAGGGAAAAAGTACTCAGCTTCATGCCACACACTTTAGTACCTACCATGGAGGAAAGCTATAAGAGAAATGTTAACAAAGCAAAATCATGACTTGTATTAGAAGGTGATTAGCTGTGATCTGCCCCATGAATAAAGCAGGGCCATGTTGCAACTTGATTTAGCTGCTGTGTTTCAGAAGAACTCATAATTCATGTTTCAACTGGAGAAATAGCTTCAGTGAGTGATGCAACATACCGCATTTTTTTCAGGTGGTTTGACAAGAAGTGAAAGATGGAGTTGTTTGAAATTTGAATTGAGATGAGGATCTTAGAGATGTCTGTGCAGTCCTGATGGTCATAGAGGTATAGTCACAGTATGTTTGGGTATTTCTTAGTAGTGAAATGTTGGAGAACCTGCTTCTTTTGAAGATTTATAATTCTGATAGTCCTCATTTACGTTAGAAAAGAAGTGTGGTTAATACTTCAAATACTGCCTATTAAGGACTTCCTTTGTTTGTGTATACAGAAGATGATACAGTGATCTATTAACTAGGTCATTAGAGAAGAGATATATGGGCAAATGTCTCTGTTTTTCAAAGATACTGATACTAACCCGTGTATGTTATCATCCTTTGAAGATGCAGCCTTCATACGAAATAGGAGTTTGAAGTAGCGCTTTTCTCACTTGAAAGACTGCAAAATCTTGATCAGAATAAAAATGGCTTAAGGAAAATAGTGAAACTTAAAATCAAAATTTAATCACTTTCTGAAAAACAAATGAAATTCATCATATAGTTAAGTATTGGTCTTCTACATACAGTATTAAAACAAAGAGACTGAATTGAATCAAAATCAATTTATTGGGCAGTGAGATAAAAACTTTGAGTTCCACTGGTTTTACCTTTGGCCTTGTGAAGGAATGGAAGGAGCATTTGGCAGGATGTCAGACCTGTGGGTTCCAATTGAGTGGTGCTGGGTGACATGAAATTGACTGAGTCCGTTAATCTCTCTGGTCTTCCTTGTCTTTTTTTCATAAAATGCTGCCTTTGTATTAAATGAGAGGTTTTCAGCCTCTGGTCATTATAGCTTGTGAATAAATGGATGGAGGGCTCTAGATGATGGGATTTCAGGCCACTTTTCCTTCCATCTCAAGTACAGCAGCCCTGTTTTGAATACCAACATTCTGAAATAGTTTTAGTTTACAGTTAATCAACAGAAAGGTATTCAGTTGATCTGTAACGTGCTGGAATTTCCTTTAAAAAATGTTTCATGATCTGCCTGTTAATACTCTCAGTTCTTCTCCTGTCTTTACTTTTTATTAACATCTCTGTAATGGGGCAACTCATCTGAGCAAGTTTATTGAGGGAAACGAGCGCCATAACTACAGCGCTTGGCACACAGATTGCCAATAACGATCTGATTGTTGAGGGAGTGCTTAGAGAACGGGCTCGCGCATCTGCAAACTAGTCAGGGTCAGTTTTGTGCCACTGAACTGATCCACTTTTGGAAACTCATAGTAGCCAAGTTTATTGTGAGCTCACAAGGTGCCAGGCACTGGGTTAAGCCCTGGACTTTTCTGATGGAATCCTCAAAATCCTGGAAGTGGGTCTCACTATCCATAGTTTCCAGATGAGAATACAGGCTCAGGACGGTTGAACAGCTCATCTGAGACCACAGATTCGCAAAGCACTGGTGGAGCCCCAGGTCTCATCCACACCACAGCTCTGGGGGGCAGCATGAGGGGTAACGTTATCAAGGTTTTTAGCTTGAGGCTAGCCTCTGTGTTAATGATTGCTTAGTTCCTGGAGGAATGATGATATTCTTGAGTCACCTTTCTCCCAAGGGACCATCTCTGTTCTCATCACTCTTGTTAGTTGCTTCTAAGTCTTTTCCAAGAGAAATTACAATGTGGGTGGGATTCCTTTGTGGAGAGGATAAGAGAAGTCACTTCTAGCTGGGAGCACAGTGGCAACCCTGTGTGGCCAAGGCCTCCTTAAGGGTCAGTGGATTGGATGACCCAGTGTTCTGGGTCACAGCAGCTGATACCGCAACTTGAAGTCATCCCATCAGGCAACTTGTATACGCTTTCCATTCATCAGCTCTTTGGGTGCCTGGGTTATATCATTTTGTGATATGTGAGTGTGAGAGTGTGTGTGAGTGTGAGAGTATGTGTGCGTGTGTTCTATCACGCTTCCTTTCATCCATTTACGGCTGAGGAAAGCACTGCTTCTTCATGCGCTGGAGCAGATTCCCCATTGCTTTGCTACTGCGTGCATCAGAGAGTGGGCTTGCCCGCTCTGGCTCTGCTCCACTGACCTACTCTGTGTTCACTACATTGTTGCCATCTCACACACCAATTTTCCACCCAAGATACCTGAGTGGGGATGATCTAAGTCATTGGAAGTGACAGTCACTTAAAAAAAAAAAAAACTGGCACAACACAGGAATTCACGTTCAAAGGAAGCCTTTGGAGAGAGGCAGGTCGCTCATTTCTCCTCGTGTTCCTAGATGAGACAATTGCCTTTCCCTCAGCCAACTTCTTGCCCACATCCACTGACTTCACTGTGAGGTCCTGCCAAAGGTGGTTTCACTAAGCGGTGCCTGGGGCTTTCACAAAGTGAAGTCACCTCTGCCTGCCAAGCAGAAACTTTCTAGCTAGACAGGGAGGGGGGAGATGCATAGCCGCCTTGATACTCCTACAGAGGAGGAAGTGGCTGTCATCAGCCTTCCTCAGCTGTGCCTGCATGCAGCGCCTTCTGCCTGTGGCCAGGAGACCTGTCTCAGAACGTGTGGCCGAGCTATTGACAAGAAGGGAGATGGTGGACGGCAACTTGGAGAGCTGTTCGTTTTGCTGAAGAGGACACTTGAGGCCAGGATGGTTGCTCTACTTGGCTAAATCCATGGTCTTCCCGTCTAGGGCTGTGACTTGGATGGGGCACCAAGGAGCAGTTGGTGGGGGAGCGTGATTGCGCTTCATCCAGCTTGGAAGGTTAGTCATGTTGCCAAATGCTTCCTTCCTTCCCTTAACAGCCCATTCTAAATCAATCTTCCATGAATCCATCAAAATGGCTTTCGGGTAGTGCCTTCTCTTTGCTGCTTCCACATCAGTGTCCTCAACCCAGGGAGGCCACTTGCTGGGTTATTCCCCAGACTCTTACTTGCACTTCCTCCCTGAAGTTTGCCTTCCGCCCACTCCAGGGAAAGCGTCCTTTTCTCTCAGCTCGTTTGCCGTCGTGACCATATTTCAGTGCTCTCTTGGCTCGTGGTAGGTGAGCTGGGCCACGCCTCAAAGTGCTTTTGTTTCCTCTGAAAGAGGTTGAATCTGGGAAGGAATTGGGGGGGGGGGGGGTTAAAAAAATATATGTGGGAACAGTTTAATTGTGTCCATGAGGATTCTCAGTAATCAGGATGCCAGTGTGTGTTTTCCAGAACCTAGAGCTGACATAAATAGTGTAGCATGCCTCGCTCTGTGCAGGCTTGCCGAGGAATGCTGATGGGGAAAGAGCCAAACTGGGATCTAAAGCTCCCAGCTCCCAGCACAGCCTTTAAAATCCTTTTACTGAGTAGTAGTTTGGAATCAGCAGCCAGGGCCTTGGCGAGCTGTCTCCACCAGGAGAAGCTGACGGAGGAGTAACCTTGGAGAGAGCCGCCTCGCTGGATTTCAGGAAGATGAGAGTCTGGCGCAGCCTGGCCAGCTCCCATGAACGACTGGTTCATTTCACTCTGTGTTCCTAATCCCAGAAGGAATAGGACAGCTCTGTGAAGTCCCTGAAAGCCTGGTAAGTGTGCAGCTGTTGCTAACAAGATATGACTGGCCCCTCCAACGTAGTTAAAAGCATCTTGCTTTGCCTTTTAGAGCCTCTCGCCTTAATGGTGTAAGAGCCAAATGAGCTTTGCGGGACAGCTAACCCCAAATGAAGTCCTGCGACGTAAGCTCATTGAAAAGCGAAGTCTGTGCTGGCGAGAGCCAGAGGGACCACAAACGCCGCAGTTCATTTGCAGGAAGGAAACAAATGTGGCTTTACGTGGGATTTTCACAGGAGGTCTGCCAAGCCAAATATCCAACTGAAGCATTTCCAGATTGTGATTTAAAGTACAACTTAAGCCTTGTCTCGGGTACAAATCATAGAAGTGAGGGAAGAGGTGGGGGATGAGGAGAATGGCATAGTGAAATGTTAGAAAGAATTCTCTGTTGTTGATATTCAGGGACAAATTCTGGCCATTCAGTAAAGAAGGATGACTCCTCCTTGCTTATACTCTGGGGGTTGAGCGAAGGAACCTCAGGGAACATTTGTGTTTTTTTGTTTTTGTTTTTTTGTCTTTCCTTTTGATTAAGGCATTTGTGGTCTAGAAAAGAAGATTAAAGCAGGATCCGTTTCATTTGTTTAGTTTGCCTCACAGACATGAAGCTTCAGAATGGTAAGTGTTAAATATATTCCTACCTGTTGGGGAACTAGCCGGGAACAGGAGACCTGAGCAAAGATGTGGTACCACTTCCAGAGTATTGTGCAGATTCTGGCCAGTGATAGGAGCTGGTGTGTCAGCTAAGAGAAAGTATAGAGATCAAGTTTGGTTGGACTGGAAGGGTCTGTGCAACTTGCCCTTTAAGAGATGTTTCTTTACAAAAAGAGAGATGGTTCTTTCTGCTGTTGCTGGTTCGACAATGATGGGACCTTGTTTAAGTGGGTTAAGGTAAAACCCACTTAAATTGACTAGAAAAAATGTAAAAATATTCAGACAGTTTCATTCTGGGACATGAGTATTTTTTTCCTTTTGAAGTTGCTACATAGTTGGTGGGTTTTTTCCCCTCTGTTTAAAAAGTATCATCCAAATGTGTTTTATGAGATAGCATTTGGAAATTTTGCTTGTGGTATGATCCTATGCTTTTAACCATCTTATTGAACTGGTCAGAAAGGAACAACGTTTTTTGGTCTGAACTTCATTTCACTCTCCCAAAAGTGCCCTTGGTGTGTTTACCTGCTGCTTTAAGGGGTTCCAGCAAAACTTTTATTCAGTAATCACAAGAGCTCTGCGTGGGCCTCTCTGCTTGTGGAAATAATTCCTAAAACAGAGTGGTTGTTTTTGTCTTGCTCTTTTTACCTTGTTGGTTTTTGTCGTGGTAGAAAAGGATATGAGGCGGGGACAGTTCAACTGAGATTTCTTTAGTCTGAAATCTGTGGTCTTACAGATCTGTTTCAACTGTTTTCTAGCAAGCCTTACATTCTTTAGCCATTCGTGAGCCCGTCTGTGAAATGGGCTTGAGACCTGAGAAAATGTAACACCTCTGCACTCTGGAACTTTCAGTCATGGTGGTAAATATTTGAAAGGGAAAAATTGCAATAGAGAATTAGCTAAGAGTTTGTCTGCAAGCTGTTCTCTGGGGGCCTGACTTTAGAAATGCTGTAAGCCCCTAAAACCTGTGTCACTTGTTGGTTTTTATTTATAAGCGCATTAGGATAAAGTACGTTTTATATTTTAACTGCAGGGAGAAATACAATACTCCTGATAAACAAAACTTGGCTTTTATAACCAAAAAGTGACCTGGAGGAATGTGAGGGCTTGATAGAAGGCCCTGGTTCTCGGGTGCAGAGTCACAGCTTCATGTTTAATTTAACAAAACATTAAACATTTCATGTTTAATTTAATGAAACATTAGAGCACTAGGATTTGTCACCTTCATGACAGAATGTCAGAACTCTGGGATAGTTGCAGAATATATGTTCTTTCTGCAGAATTCACATGTGACACTTGGAAATGTTTCACATCCAAAGACCTTTGCTTTATTGAGGGGCCTTGTTCCCTCTCTGATCGGCACCAAAAAAGCAAAAATGCAAGTAAAACAACAAAAACAACACCACATTAGGCATGCACTACTAGTCTAGCTAATTTTAGGGGGGCTATTAGCAGACGTTTAGGCAAATCTATTAACATTTAGCATCAGCACAAATGCAATGGCGTTTCTTCTTGTGCTTCTGACAAAATGAGCACAAGGATCTTCAGGACAAGAAAAGAATGGATATTGCAGTCTCATTTGTTACATAGTAAACTTTTTATTTAACCCACTTGGATTTTTTTTTTTTTTAATGAGCTATTTAAGAAAGTGGGGTGTGACGTTTGGGGAAAATTGAAGGTAATGTATCTGTTTATTAAAGATTGTTACCAATGAGACAGAAGAAATCCTTGGTATGGCATTGCTTGCCAGTACATTTTTTTTTTCCTTTTCTTAGTGGGAAAAATGTGGTTGGTGGTTGATAATGCTACTTTGCCTTCGGCTTGTGATGGAAGATTTTGCTTTTTGTGTTTCCAAGTGCTAAAATATAGATATGCCCTACCTCCTTGTCCAGATTGGTGAGGCTGTGCTTTCCTCTCCTGCTTTCAATGTTTAGTTTATTGCAGTAGAAAAGAAGACTTTATATTTGAGCCATGAAGATGATTACCAATTCATAAAGCATGTGTGAGAGTGTACAGATGTGTGTTTATACACACATGCATACATATACATATACATATACACACAGCATACAGACATACAAAAGCCTCCCCCCAGATTCTGCCTGCATTCATTTGAATTATCTCTTGCCCCGTTTCTGGAGTGTTTTTATCCAACACGACCAGCACAGGATTTTGCGACTATGTTGTCTGGCTTTGTGATGGCAGGAGTACGAATACCTCTCCATGTTATTATAGACTCAGTCTGAATGTGTGTGCTTCCTTGTGCGCCTTGAAGTGGCTGAGACCAGATGCTTCAGCGAGAAATGTCATATTAATGCAGTTCAGAGGAGCATATGGCAAGAGAAAAATCGTCACGACAGTGACTGACCTAAAGAGCAAGTAGCATTTTTAACCTTAAAAAAAAAAAAAATTTGTTTTAACCCTCTCCTAAGTAGCAGCAGATACTTTCTTGAGTTGATTTTTTTTTTTAACTCTCCTGGAGGTTGCATTCTGGATTGGGGGTACAAAGGAATAGCCTGGACTGCTAGGGAGCCCTATTTACTTTGACATAGGGGCAGAGGGGAAGGCAGGATGGTTGGCCTGTGCTCACTCACCACCCACTCCCCAGGAGGGCCTTTGGGTCCAAGGGCTGAGATCCAGTGGGGTCAGGGGGCAGCTTATCTTTGACTGCCTTGATGACACCCCAACCCCGCCCTGAAGAGTCCCCCAGCTGAGGAGGCCTGCTGCCTATGTAATCCCTTTCTGACCACCGTCCCATCCCACTGGTGGCTCTTTTCCTTTCAAAGTGCCTCTTTTGAGGCCCGTTTCTGTGCTGGCACTCTGACAGGCACTGGAGGGAAAAGCAAATGAGACGTGGTCCCCAGCCTGAAGGAGCTCCCGTCTCATGGGGAAGGGCAGCCAACAGAAATGCAGAAGGCCTCGGTGTGAGGAAGGAAAGTCTTGAATGGCCACAGGCACCAGATGGGTGCAGAGGAAGAAGGTCAGGAAAGGCTTGGTAGAGGCCATTGATCAAGAGAAGTAGCCCGGAAGCTTCCCTTGGAAGACGTGGGGTGGGGTCTTGTGGGCCCTGAAAATGGCCAATCGTGGGCTTCCCTGGTGACTCAGATGGTAAAGAATCTGCCTGCAGTGCAGGAGGCCCAGGTTCGATCCCTGAGTCAGGAAGATCCCCTGGAGATGGGAACGGCAACCCACTTCAGTATTCTTGCCTGGTGGACAACAGCCCATGGGGCTGCAGAGAGTCAGACATGACTAAGTGGCTTTCACTTTCCCTTTGGCAGATCACTTCAGGTGCTCAGTCCAGGAAGGCAGGTACACGGGGCACGATGAAGGCAAAGGATTGGACTAGATGGCTGGGTGGAGCCATCATGGTTATTGGCTTTCCATACCCTCCAGTCTGGGCCACTCTCTTAAAAGTGGAAAGCAGCAAGGCTGTTCGTGGCAGTAATCACAGTGAAGGCCAGACACTGGGCATTAGGAGAGAACTCCTGAGCTTTGCAATTTCCATTCTTAATTCAACTTAAAAAAAAAAAAAATTGCACCAGCTGCCACCGTGTGAACCAAACAATTAAACGCAAAGGTCCCAGATGGAGCCTGGGGGCTGCGAGCTGGCATCCTCCACATGTGGACAAGAGGATTTCTACAAAGAGATTTCACCCTCCGGCTCAAATCCAACTAGCTTTCGATCTAAAAGGAGTTTAGAGAAGCGTGTTTCCATATATATGAACAGTGTGTTTCGAGACACAATGTCTCCAAAATTCTCTAACTTTCAAGTGCCCTCACTTGAAATTCTGGTTGTGGAGCAGAGGGTTGAAATACATATGTTTATGTTTACCTGTGTTTTGCAGGTATTTATATAGTAGTGGGTGTGTGCAGTTTCCTTCACGGAGTCAAAGCTCCTGGAGGTGGAATCAGAAACCCAGGTTGAAATGCCAACCTCATGGATAAAGACACACACAGTCAGCCTGTCTCAGCTAATGAGGGCCTTTGTGTTTAGCCCATGGAGAAGGAAATGGCAACCCACTCCAGTATTCTTGCCTGGAGAATCCCATGGACTGAGGAGCCTGGCAGGCTGCAGTCCAGGGGATCGCAGAGTCGGACCCAACTGAGCATGCGCACACGAGCTTAGCCCCTTGTAGGAGGTTTGGGGGCATTTTTCCTTTGTATTCAATTTTTTGTATCTTCTCATCAGCAGCAGAACTCTCTACCCTCCAGTCATGGCAGAAAAGCTCCCGCTGCTGTTAGAAAGCCCTCGCGGGTTCTGCGCTATCTTTTGAGAATGCAGCCCCCGCTGAGTGAGGTTGGGGCGAAGGAGGCTGCAGGTGATCGCCTTGACCTTCACTCCCTGCTACCACTTGACCTGCATCTGGCCCCAGGTCAGGATGCGTGCCAGTCTGTCGGCTGTGCATCGCAGGAGAGACCAGCCAGAGGAGCCCATCCATCATCCTGCAGGCTCTCCCTCCCGAATTGTCAGGGCTCCCTGGGAGTTAGGAGCTGGGCTAGCGATGAGCGACCCAGGCCTGGGCCCTGGCTCTCTGGCTGGTTTTAAGAATGGGTGCTGACATGTGAATTTTTTCGAGTGACTGACCCCTCCCTGCCCTAATTTATCTGTCTGAAGAGTGGATAGCAATACTTCTCAACTCTGTGAGAATAATATTAATAATAATTTCTTTTAATTTGGCCAAGGTATTAGCTCAGACCCTAGTCCTGCAAACCAGCCACAACTGCTGTGCATTCCCGGGTTCCCTGGGCTCCTGCTCTCGTTTCCTTCCCCAGGCCTGCCACCCAGGGCCCAGAGTCTCAGGGTCCAGCGGCCTGGCCTATTACAGTGCCGGCATGAGTTCCTTTCTCTCCGCTTCTTATCGATCCACTTGTAGAACTCAGCCCCTTTCTCCTGGCGCTTACAGAAAAGGAATCACAACCTAGCAAACAAACACACAGGCAAACACAGTCAGCTACCCAAGACCTCTGTGCAGAGTACACTGAAGAATTGCATATGCCAGCCATAAAAAGGACTTTGGAATATTTGATGCCCTCCACGCATTCCAGTATTCTTGCCTGGAGAAGCCTCATGGACAGAGGAGCCTGGCAGGTTACAGTCCATGGGGTCGCAAAGAGTCAGACATGACTGCGAGATTAAGCATGTGCACACGTGTACACACACACACACACACTCGTGCCCACTATCCCCTTCTTAGGGCTTCCTAGGTGGAGCTAGTGGTAAAGAACCTGCCTGCCAATGCAGGAGACGCAGGAGACATGAGTTTGATCCCTGGGTCAGGAAGATGCCCTAGAGAAGGGCAGGACAACCCACTCCAGTATTCTTGCCTGGAGAATCCCATGGACAGAGGAGCCTGGCAGACTAGAATCCATGGGGTCACGAAAAAGTTGCACATGACTGAAGCATTAGCACACACCCCCTTCTTAAACAGCTGCTGAAGCTCTAGGAAGCGAAGTAATAATGATCTGTCTACCTACTCCACCTGCCCACCAAGCTCCATGCTGTGTCTCTCTCTTTCCTAACTGACCAGAAGTTCAGTGTTTCTCCCATTAAGCTTATGCAGAGCAGGTCAGCAGTCTCCACCTCTGCCCCCAGAGCCATTGCCCTTGGAAGGATGTTGGCAGACAGAAGCCAGTCTGTTCCTCGCTTGGCCTCTCTCCCTATCTCAGCAGATTCTGCTGGAGGAAGACAGTCATAGAGAGATATAGCTCCCCAAAGAGCTGAATAATACCACTTCCCATCACCAACCTCTAAGCCATCAGAAAGGAAAAGCTATTAGGTTCTTGTTCTAAATAAGAGTTTTTCAGACACATAACAGTGCATTATGTATTTCATTATGCTTTTCAACGCCCTTCCCCCATGGCCAGTTGATTGACATATTGATTATAGATGCAGTGTGGCTGAAAGGTAAGAGCCCAGACTCTGCTGCTTGGCCCCTTGCTAGCTGTGTGACCCCAAGCGAGTTCAAGTTCTCTGCTGTGCTGTGCTCAGTCATGTCTGACACTTTGCCACCCCGTGGACTGTAGCCCGCCAGACTCCTCTGTCCATGGGATTCTCCAGGCAAGAATATTGGAGTGGGTTGCCATTTCCTCCTCCAAAAGTTCTCTGAGCTCCAGGTAAATGAAGGGTCATCTTGGTGTCTCTCTGATCCCTCTTATGTGATTCAGTGAGATGTTGTCTCAGAACTGGGCATGCGCAATGCTTGTTTCTTTGGGTGTCCGCATTGATTTTCCTCCAAATTTTATGATGGGATTATTGCCTTTATTTCCAAAGAAAGAGGAAGGATTTCAGTTGAACTTGGCAGGGCGCTGAGATTCTGGCAGAACACACCCCAGCCCACCACATAGAAATTGACACACAGTTAGGGACGTCCCTCCTGTTCAAGACAGAAGGAGGTGTGGGGGGTGGAGGGGAGGTGGTCCTGCTAGCTTCCTCCATGCAGGCTTTTGGGTTAGTGTCTGTTTCTCTGCAGTCGCCATCTTTCCTACTGCTCACAGACCTGAAATGGTTCAGAATAACTGGCCATAGCAGAACTTTTTTTTTTTTTTTTTCCCAAGCAGAGTATTACTAGAAATGCAAACACTCAAAATTATCTCATTCATCTCTGGTGGCAGAGAATCCAATTGTTCGCTCTTGGTTTGAGTCCTCAGAGGGTGGGGCTGGCAGGGGGGCAAGGACAATTACGGCGACTAAATTTTAATCAACAGTTTCAGTGACAATATTGAATTAAAAAGTTACTAGCTACTAGTTAGAGCACGGCTCAGCTCCTATATGCGCAAATCAGTCATTCTGTGGTGATTAACATCTATTCAGAACAGAGAATGTATTATGGGTACCAAATTATCATAGGAATTAATGCAGTCTTTTTAAAGGGCTTAAAATATGTTAATAAATACAGTATTCCAGCACCTGCAGCTCAAGAAACTAAAGTCATTAAAGATGGATATAATTATATTTATTATTGCAGGGATCTAGGTGGGGGGGAAAACAGTTTAATGAGCATGAATGAAACAGGGGTTCTTTATTTAAAACTTCTTACCTAAAGAAACTGTTCCCTTTGAGGAAGGAGGTATTTCATAGAATCGTTGAATTAGAGAACTATACAAAAGGTAAATTAGAGACGATAATATTCCAAGTTTGGGGCAATGAACTTGAGAGGTCCACTGGGGACATGGCAAAACTCTCCACTCCCTTGGCATTGAGCTTGGCATGGGATTCAGCATCCCCCAGCTTCAGTTTCCTCCACCTTCCCATTTATGTTTCACCCAAGAGCCCCAGCCTTTTTGCAGTTTCTAAAACATACCCGGCTCTAGCTGTGTGACCCCAAGCGAGTTCAAGTTCTCTGCTGTGCTGTGCTCAGTCGTGTCTGACTCTTTGCCACTCCATGGACTGTAGCCAGGGCCTTAGCATGTGTTTTACCTTGGTCTGACGTTTATTTTATACCACTTCATTAGTACAATGCTAGGTTCCATCCCCAAACAAATTTTCCTTACCAGCTCATTTAATCCTCACAACAGTCTGATGGACTAAATCAATCTCCTTATCAGCTCCATTCTATAGACGGGGAAATGAGTCAAAAGGAGGTCAAGGGCCTTGCCCTGGGTCTTGCTAACTTTAGGTCTCCTCTTTGCCACCAAGTTTTGTTGCTTCTTTGTAGGGTCAGCTACTACCAGCTCTCAGCTCATATGCTGTCCCTGACAGCTTAATCTCATTCATTCTCCCCCATTGAACACTTCAGGATCTAGCTTATCCTTTGCAGCACATACTGTGTTAGTTGCTCAGTTGTGTCCGACTCTTTGTGACCTCATGGACTATATAGCCTGCCAGGCTCCTCTGTTCATGGGATTCTCCAGGCATGAACACTGGAGTGGGTTGCCCTACCTTCCCCCAGGGGATCTTCCCAACCCAGGGATCGCACCCAGATCTCCCGCATTGCAGGCAGATTCTTTACTGTCTGAGCCACCATTAGACGCGTGTGTGTTTTCAGTCGTTTTCATTTTCTGGCACTATCATCACGTGCATGAAGACAGCAACTGTTTTTGTTTGATGCTCTATCCCCAATCGTATTCAAGTAACTGACATTTAATAAGTACTGAATAAATATTTGTTTAATGGGTCTTTGAATTCATATGTACAGCATTTGCTGTCTGTAGCCAGAATAAATGGTATTTTTCATCTATCTGTCTGCATAGATTGACAAATAGGTGAAACAACATTTTTTTTCAAATTTTCAAAAGGAGAAGGCAAGTTTCTTTTTGTGATTAAATCCTTCTTAGTCTATTGATATAAAAATGGCAGCCTAGTATAGCCATTTCAGTATTAAACTGGGTCTTTAGTAGAGACAAAAAGTTGTAGAACATTTATAGAGATTAATTCCTATTTGACTGGTAAGTAATCAGAGAACCTGAGAGGGGAAGCCACTTGCTCAAGTTAGGGAGGGGGTCAGGACTGGGTTCAAGAGCAAACCCTAGTGCTCTTGGCTCAGGATCCAGTGTTGTTTCTTCACATCTGCCTTGCTTACACAGTCACCCAAGCTGATAGCATCAAGAGAAACTCATCAGAAACGGAAGAGCACTTAAGACTAACTGTGGCTGCTGCTGAGAACGTTGTATTTGGCAGGTCAGGAGCGGTAGATTGAAGCGCTATTATTTTCTTAAATCTTGGGGGTGTTGGAGGTGAAAATTAACTGTCTGTCCTAGTGGTGGAATGCATTTGAAATGCTATTTCCTGTTATGAAGTGAAAGAAGAAAAATAAACACACATCGTGTGGGATTAAAAATGGAGATCACAATTCTACGCATCACGCCCTAGAGGAAGATACCACCTTTGAGAAACAATCGCAGTTCTCTGGTTTGCCAGCTTATAGGGAATATGGTCTGGCTCCTAAAATCCCCAACACCGTGAGTTTTTTGTTTTTACAATTTAGAAGCCATGGATCACATTGAGAATGTGATTAAACTTTTGGGCCATATGCCCAGAGAAAAGGAATATGGACAAATGTGAGATGTTTTGCAGATTATTTCAGGGAGCTCATGGACACATTTTTGTCCATTTCGTAGATCTCTAGAGACCCATGGATTTCAATTTAAGAAGTCCTGGTAGCACAGAATGCATAATAGTATTAGTTAGTTATAATAGCTAATATTTATTAAGCTCTTATGTGTCAGACACTTGGCTCATTAGATAGCTAGGTATGCTTTCTATGTGAATTATGCATATTATATATGTAAGTTTTTTAGTTAATCCTCAGGGATCACAGTTGTTCCCATTTTGCAGATGAGGAAGCTGAGAATCAGAAGAAGCCAAAGAAGCCAGAAAATATTAGAACCTGGATTAGAACCCAGGTGATCTGATACCATAGCCACATAAAGGCAGGCATAGGACATTTTCATAAAGTAGACCTTGATCATATTGTATGCAATGCTGTGGTAAATCCCATGGTAGCAGATACACGGTAGCAGATACAGGCTAAATAGAACACCTTTAGAGTATTGGCATCCCTGATAGCTCAGTTGGTAAAGAATGAGCAATGCAAGAGACCTGGGTTTGATCCCTGGGTTGGGAAGATCCCCTGGTGAAGAGAAAGGCTACCCACTCCAGTATTCTGGCCTAGAGAATTCCATGGACTGTATATCCATGGGATTGCACAGAGTCAAACGTGACTGAGCGACTTTCACTTTCACTTTAGAGTGTCAGTGAAAGCTATGAAGAGCTGAAGACTCCATGCTCCAGGTCTTTCATTTCCTCAGAGAAGCAATCAGAATGGTATCAAGGTATCTCCTCTTTCTAAGAACTTCCCTCCACCCTCCCACATACTGGGAGACTGGAGTACCAAAGGACTAAATGGTAGTTCTTGTGGTTTTATCATTGCCCGTGTTTATATAGGGGCTTCCCTGGTGGCTCAGACAGTAAAGAATCCACCTGTAATGCAGGAGAGCCGGGTTCAGTCCCTGGGTTGGCTACCCTCCTCCAGTATGCTTGCCCAGAGAATTATATGGAGCCTGGTGAGCTACAGTCCGTGGGGCCACAAAGAGTCAGACACGACTGAGCGGCTAACACATACATATTTAGTTAACTTTCAATTTGAGAGTGTCTGTCATCAGATGGGCAGATGGGCGCTGTCTGAATGTGAAGCCATCTCAAGAATATTCAGAACTAACTGGACTGTCAGCGCAGTTTACAAGAGGCTGTTAGTTTGAGATGTATTCAATTATTTCTTGCTTTCCTCAGGAGGATAAACAGTGAACCCATTAGAAGTTGCTTGAGAATGTTCCTGTGACCACTTTCTCTTCCTTCTTTCTTTTTTGAAGGAAACAAAACGTTATTTTTACTTAGATGTGTATGTCATTTATCAAATTAGAACTAATAACTTGGATGCATTTGCTTGCATACTTCCATTGTTTTCTTTTTCATTCATTGGGATTTATCTAGCCATTTCGTTTGTGATTGATGTCCTAAGCACTTGCTTTGGTCTAGGCCCTTGGCTGGGCACCGAGAATAAAGAAGTGAGTCGGATACAGCATGTGGCCTCAAGGAGTCTAGGAGAAGAGCAGGCTGTGTAAACAAACCTGTGTAAGGCATTGCAGTGTGTGGTACAGCGTGGAAGCAGCTGCAGGAGTGGTTGGTTGACTTGCATTCAGAAGATTATCACTGGCTACTGTTATGCCCAAGTCGCGAAATCTCCCAATGACCACCAGGGAGCCGATATCCGATGCAAAAGCAAGAGAGTTTTTATTACCAAGCTCGAGCTGGGGCTCCCACTGATACCGACGCAGCAGCTATAGGGAGGAGCCCTGAGCTCTGGGTTACATTGCTTATATAGGGTATTATCGTGCGAAAAATTCAAAAAATGGGAGTCTCCGGGTCTGATTGGTCACCTTCTGGTGAAGGGTTAGGTGTTGAGTTCTGATTGGTTCTCCTTTCCCGGGCTTGACTCGAATTTCCCGGGCTGGCCAAGGGTTCTGATTGGTTCGCAGGTGGTGGGGTGAGGTCAGGGGATTTCCAAAGGCTCTTTTCCCGGAACCTTACAAAATGGAGTAGCTTTGATTCTTCGGCTACACGGTCTGGAAAACTGTGTTCCCTAGAATACGGATTCTTAAACTTGAGTAGGCATCCGAAAACCCCAGAGGGCTTGTTAAAACAAGATTAATGGGCCCCAACATGAGATTCTAATTCCATATGTATGGGGTTGGTCCTCAAATTTTCATTTCTAAGGAAGTTCTCAGATGATGGTAATGCTGCTGGTCCAGGCAACACACTTTGAGAACCCCTGTTCTAGCCTTTCCAAAGGATGGATGATATAGAAAATACTCATTACTATTTCTATGGTTTTATCCCCTAAGTTAAAAATATTTCATCCTCTTGTTAGTCCAGGTTCACACCACTCACTGCACAATAGGCCATTAAATTGAGAGACAAGTTGTTGGGGCCAGGAATAAGAATAGTATTCAGAAAATGAGCAGACCGAGAAAGACAGTGGACTGGTGTAATCATGTTAATGGAGTTAGAAATCAAGCTTCTTTTATATTGAAAGAGGAGGGGTGTGGTTGGTTCTTGCAAACTTCTTGGTGTCTGAATCCTTTGTTTTTGCAGCTGTTCACAAAGGTCAGGTCCTGATGTTCCTATAAACCTCCAACAAGTCAAATATTCTCTATTCTGCAACTTTTTATCTCTGTAAGAATGGAAAAGTATTATACTTTTAAAGCCAGAGCCTTGAGAATAGGCTCTCCTGTATAGTTTAGGCTATTGGTGGCATTCTTAACTTGTAGCAAAAAAACAGTAGAATACAAAGGTTAAGGTAAAAGAAGCAGGTCCAATATCGAGTCATCTTTGTTCTTCCCTGTTACGCGCTGTCTGTCTTGTTTAAGGTTTCCTTATGAATGTTTATGCTTCTGTTCTCGCCTTTGAAAGTGTAGCTCTGTAGTATTCTCTAAGTTTTCAAGTTCTTGACTTTGACCTCTCATAGGAGGGAAAAGCGAGATGCTAAGAGAAATGATAGACCACTTAACATGAATCATGAGTTGTATGAACTCTAGTGGATGTGAGGGTGTGAAGAGGAGTTTCTTCTGAAACAGTGGTTAGCACTGAGTCTCACAAAATACTGTGGATGGACAATTAAATAAACAAAGCAGCCAGATTTCAGCTCCCTCCCGTACATCCTCAGGTCATCCCACATCCTATGGGGCCCACATCATGCTCACAGAGAAATGAAAGAGAGAGAGAAGTGACCAAGGGACACCCCAAAAAAGTCTTACACGGTGAGAGTAACTGCAGGCTTTTCATAAATAGAGTCACGTTTTTGGCCAAATGCAATGGAAAATACGAACTCGTGTCAGAAAACAATACCCAGTTCCTAGATTAATGGTTCTTCCTCTTTTCCTTTATTCTCTTGGTCCATTTTGCACAGCAGATAAGAACCTTGTGGACACAAAGATCATCATTTGTCAATCCTTTTGCAGCAATTTTCCTAACAGTTGTTTCAGATCTAAATGCTTTTAAGCATCTGTCAGTAGCAAATAATAGCCTTAATGGGAGGGGAAAACAACAACAACAACAGTAACAACTCTTTGTTGCATAAGAATGAACTTGGTGTCTCTCCCCTTCCTGGACATAGTGGAATGATCATCCGTCCATGTGTGGGCTTCCACACGCAGCTGTGCTGACATTGTTTGTGCATAGACCTTAAGTTGTCTGTAATTTTTATGTGCGGAGGAATGATGCCAATTGAGACAGAGAACGGACCCCCTCCCCTCAAAAAAAATTTAGTGTCTCAGTGATGAGACAAGTCAATAAACAGCTTGATTACTAATTCATTCAGGAACAAAAATAATGGCTTTCTAGAGTAGAATGACCAAATCCAATAACTAACTGTTTGTCAGGGCAGTAATAATGGTATTTGTATCTCTTTTAATTGGCTTTAACCTTTCCCTTCATGTGTGCACTATTAAAAAATTAAAGAGGAAAGTATTTAGAGGCATGGATTTACGGCACTGCGTGGATTACATGCTTTTAATGAGGTCAGGACAATAAACCATCTGAGCAGAACCTGCTGCCCAGTGATGAATTACTCCCTTTTACAATAGATAGAAGACAGCCAGTGTGTGGGCACACGCATGCTCACAGGCTCATCTGTAGACCAGGTGATGCTCTGCTTCGCTGTTGAGCTAACACAGAGTGTTTCCAGTTACAAGGAGGGTCCAGAACTTTTCAAAATACAGAGCTGTAATATATCAGGTGGAAAAGTGAAACTCGCGGAATAGAATGCACAATGTGTATGTTAGCTGTTGACTCATGCATGTCTGTTTATGTGCAGCTACATGTGGACAGACAAAGGAATGATGGGGAGAAGGAAAAGAGAGAATGGGAGGAGGGAAGGAGAGGGGAAGGGGAAGAAGTACAGATAATGTGGAAGGAGCGTGCTGCAGTGTTCTGGAGCTGGCTTGGATTGTCATGTAGAGTTGATTAGGTAACACCCTTTCCCGATTCCATCAAAACTGCAGCTGAAAATTGCACATGGTGGATGTATTGACCCCACAGAAATAAGCAAATGCTATTATAACCCAGAACTCTTTTTCTGCAAAGCCAACTGTTAAGCTTTGGGGCATACAACAAACACTGTTGGACATACAGAAAACCAGAGTGTTTATATCTAGAAAGCAGGTTGGCGAGGAGAAGGAGTGGTCCATGAAGCAGAAGTGTTGGGACTGAGAAACAAGTATCTTTCCTCTTTATTGCTACAGTTTCCATATAGCATTTATTACTTTATAGTAATAATAATAATAATTCCTTTTAAACAGTTCATTGTAAAATTGTTCCGCAAATATCACTGAAACATATTTTAAAATATAGAAATAGAATTAATCACCTTTACTTTTGTAAGTCAGGTACAGAACAGTTTGTACAAGGAAAAACAATTCAGACAAGTAATAGAATCAAATACTCAAGGGACTGAAGACTCAGAACACTCGGAAGTGTGTGCTTTGGTGGTGAAAACTTCCTCAGTCTTCCAAATCACAAGGAAAACAGAATCACACACAAAATGTGAATGGACCCAGGCCCTGGAGTGTGTAGTGTTCACAGTCAGATACCACCCCACAATAAATTCTGGTGACGAAAGTCTCATGGTGTCCATCCAGAGCTCATCTCCTCATGCTGACCAGTTAAGCCAAATCACCTCACAGTCTTTACCTAATCAGTAGCCTTGAGCTGACAGCGTGAAACGTTGCTAATGAAGAGAAAAGCACTCCAGCCAGAAATGGAGCTGCAACCCCACTGTAAAGGTGCCATCCATGGGGCCCAGCCAGTCTGTCACCACCTGAAGTGATGGGGATGCTTTCTTTTCCCACTCTGAGATGCTGAGATCTCTAGTCCACCTCAGTAAGGCGCAGAGTAAAAGAGGCTCACCGTTCCCCCTCCTTTCCACACTGCTGTCTGTCTGCTCAGTTCTGTCTCCATGAACTCCAGGTGATATCCGACTAATGACCAAATTGCTGCTGTTTCCTAGGACTCTTACAGATGAAAGTCCCACATCTAAAAGCCCATATCTCAACCATTCATGACAATAGATGCTTGATTTTATAAACATGTATTCATTCACTTGACATATTTCTGTTACTGACCAGGGTTCTCAGTCTTTTTAATCAATAAAAATTGATAGGAGGCCAGATAAGAAACATAGGCAAGGCTTTACTGGGATCCCTGCTACAGCCAGGGGAGAGCAAAAACAAGTAATAGTTTCGCTTGCTCACTGGCTCACTTGCTGAGGAGGGTGGAGCCGGTTCCTTATATGGGATGAGGGTAAAGGTACATCCAGGGATCAGACCAGAGGGCTGGGTGAGGGGTTTGCCCGCTCCTTGGTGGTGCGTGCAGCAGGCATGTGCAGTACCCTGCTTTCCCTCCTGACACTGCCTTTAGGGCTTCCTGATGGCTCAGATGGTAAAGAATCCACCTGCAATGCAGGATCCAGGTTCAATCCCTGGAGGGGGAAGATCCCCTGGATTAGGGAATGGCAACCCACTCCAGTTATCTTGCCTGGGAAATGCCACAGACAGAGAAGCCTGGCGGGCTACAGTCCATGGGTCACAGGGTCGGACACAGCTGAGCAACTGACACTCTCCCTTTCACACTTTACCCTGCTTTTGCTCCCAGCTTTTCAGGAGTGCCACTTGGGTTTTCTGGTCTCTCTGTATCTTGTTCATAATTTCCCCAATTGCACATGCATACAGTTATTTTCAGTCCCTTATAGTTTCTTTGTGTTTTGTTGCTCAAGGAGATGTTTGTCCAGGTGTCCATACTGCTGCAAATGGTCTCAGGTCCTAGGTTCCAGCTGGTCTCATTTTTGTGTGCCTGGCACTGGGTTTAGTGTAAAGATACAGTCATAAAGACATCAAACAAATACCTCACTTTCCTGAAGCTGACATTCCAGTAAATGGAGACAGAGAGAAGCAGGTAAACCAGTAAAAAAACAAGCAAAAACAGAGTGAGTGATGTTTGAAACACAGTGAAATAAGAGGGTGTGATAGAGAGTAACAGATACTTTATATCCTCTGCTTTAGAGGGGAGGAAGGGAAAACATTTCTGGAAGATAAACTTTGAACTGAAATGCGAATGACAGGGGGCAGCCGGCCATGGGCAGATCATAATAGGAAATGTATGGAAGCTCCTTAACCTAAAAGCGGGTTTACCTGGGTGCAGTGAAGGGCACTGGAGGTGCTTGCTTGCTTTCCTAGTATCTCAAAGCAAGTTGCCTGCTCCAAGTAGTTCTGAGAAATGTTCAAGATGGAGATCATTTGTGTACATGTAGCTGATGTCATGTTCTTCACTATGTCTGAGATGGTTTACTGGTCAGTGGAGTAGAGAGCATGAAAGACAGACAGGGCAGTCATAAGTTGAGATGTCACCAAGTGTGACATCTCACAGTTGTGAGTTGTGTCCGTAGAATGTTAACAGAAAGACAGTGTGTTGAGGGGAAAGTATGCAGACTTCGGATGAAGAAATAGCTGCGTTCAAATGTCAGCACTGCCACTTAGTGTCGCTCACATGGTATGGACCCTCTCGGATTTCACAGGGCTGTCACCTGTGACGTGGGGATATAAAAATGCCCTCTTCACAGAGGGATGGTGAAAATGGAATAAGGTCATGTCTATAGGGTGCCTGGCTCAGAGCATCCAGGAGCTTCCTTTTAGAGAAGTTTTTGGGAATATGTTGAACTGTGACTCACCAGAGTGAAACTTCCATTGCATGGGGACAGGGAGAGCTCATTCGTATCTTTGCTTCCATCTTTCTGTTGGCTGCAGCGTTGCAGTTTGAGACTTGAAGCTGTAGCAAAGTATCCCAGGTTGGGCAAGAAAATTGAAAATGCAGCTGTCATTCTTTAAGCAGGATCCATGGCAGAAGACAAAAGAGGCATGATAGGACAGGTACTCAGCAAGAGAAACACCCGTTCCTTTCATCCTTTATTCAAGAGTTACCCTCTGCCCTTCCCCTACCCCCTCCTCCTTCTCTCTTGCTTCTTTTAGTTTTTTTTGTTGTTGTTGTTTTTTTTTGTTTTTGGTTCTCCCTGAAGCACCAGGGATAAAGCTCAGCTCAAAACCAACTGGTCAGAGTCCTTGAATCACATCCCATGTGCAGTGAGATTCATACAGCAAATGGCATTGCCTGAGAATAGAATTGTAAGGACATGCATGAATGCTGACTCTAGTCCTAGGGGTAAAGGAAGCTGCATGTGAATATGAAAATAAAAACTCCAAAACCTTGGGAGAAAAATAAACATGACAGAAGCAGCCAGATAATGTTTTTATGTTTTCACCTTTAATTGACTAAAAATATCAATACAACATACTCCTTGGACAGTCTCCCCAAGCCCCCCTCCCCTCTTTTTTAATGGGAGTGAGAAAAAGTGGTTTGGAGGAAGAACGCTTGCTGAATTGATAAAACAGTAGTTACCCGTGGGAAGTACAAGTGGGGACCTAGAAAGGCCTTTATTTTTTATTTTAAACACATTCATCACTGTTTGATTTTGTTTTGAGCCAGCCTGTACTACATTTTTTAATTAAAGAACTGTACCTTTTAAAAAACCGATGAGGAAGAGAGGCAAGTTACTTTCTGCACAAGACAGCTATGTTGTTTTTTAAGTAAGTTTTATTAACAAGTGACAATTACTTTTTTATGATACATTTAAGATAGTGAATTATGAATGACTGAAAATCCCCTCCAGCCTAATTGGGAACCATTATGTCTGGTAATTGCCACTGATTTCTGCAAACAGTCATTTTTCTCGGGCCTATTAACATAATTTGAATTTTTAATTGCCCTTCATAATTGTCTGTTGGAGCTAACAAACAGTCCCATTCACCGAAGGGTTTCAGACCAGGCTTCACCCCCAGAGAACTCAGGCTGGAAACTCAAAAGACACTGTGAGGACTCGGTGGACTGTCAACTTGGGGTGGCAGCCATGGTCACGAATGCAGCACGTCTTTTTGAGGACCCGCTGGGGTGATACTTTTTCAGATTTCTGCATCACTGAGTTCTGTCCACTTTGTTTTGAAGCTACCTCAAAAAAAAAGTCACACTGTTAACAATTTTAACAAGGACTTTTATACTGGTACTTTATTGCAGTAAGTGTGAACATTCTGGAAGAAGGGAAGAACATGTCCTGCCCCATTTCCTGTAGGATTTGTGGTGTAATTAACTTTGTGAAGTCAGAAAAGGACAGAATTCCCAGTACAGATACGTACGTATCTTAATATATGTAGAATAACATTAACTACAAAGACAATTTATGTTTATTTTTTAAGTTAAATTCAGAAAAGTACAAAGAGAAATATAAAGGAAATTAACTATAATTTTACTAATAGTAAATAGTATCTTTTTGTATGCTAGTGTTTATATTTTCCACATAATTTAGTATTCTTTTAAGATATTATTTTTAAGGATTACATATGGTCCAACATATGGATTCACCATTGGTTACTGAAGCACTGTACTCCTGTTGGGTATTTAGTGTCTCAGTTTTTACCATTACAAAAAAGTAATGTGTGTTTCATATCCATCTCTGATAATTCCCTCAAGAAAATGTCCTGGCAGTTGCATATACCCTTGAATCATCCTCCAAGAAGTTGAATTTCACTATACATGCTCCTAGCAGTATAGAAGAGTACTAAATTTCCCATACTTTCCTCAACATTAGACATTGACCTTTATTAAAATATTGGTCTAGTTGCTAACTTAAAAAAAATCCCATCATTTTGTAAAATTGAATTTATTTGCTCAATGGTGAAGTCAAACATCTTTTTCATCTGATTATTAATTTATAGCTTAGGTATGTGTTTTTGAACTCCAGTTCTTCCCCACACTAGCCATTTTTCCCTTGGGGTATACTACGTTTTCTTACAGTCATAATCAAGATTTTAAATTTTTTGTGCTTCATTAAACCTCTGGAGATAGTGCTCCTTCCAAGCCAGTAGGTTGTCAGTGCAAGAAAAACAACAGACTCTAGCCCCAAACACATAGCTAGTTCAGGATCTACAGGGAGAGGAGGGTTGGGTCTGACCACCGCTGTTTGGCCCTTACACATTTGCCATAGGTGGGAAGGAATCACTTGTCTCTCGGAACAACATAGAGAGCTATTAGCAAAACTGCCCCAGGCACCTCTGTGTTTCTCCTTCTAGTCCTTGATTTGGTCCCCTTGACAAGTCCCTGGGAAGCCCTTTAAGAACTTGCACCTGGCTGAGAAGTGAGGGAATTAGGAAATGCCCATCAGAGACATAGACTGGAGCTGCTGCTGCTGCTGCTAGGTCGCTTCAGCCGTGTCCAACTCTGTGCAACTCCAGAGACGGCAGCCCACCAGGCTCCCACATCCCTGGGATTCTCCAGGCAAGAACACCGGAGTGGGTTGCCATTTCCTTCTCCAGTGCATGAAAGTGAACAGTGAAAGTGAAGTTGCTCATTTTTGTCTTACTCTAGCGACCCCATGGACTGACTGCAGCCTACCAGGCTTCTCCGTCCATGGGATTTTCCAAGCAGAAGTACTGGAGTGGGGTGCGATTGCCTTCTCCAGACTGGAGGTACTAGTCCAAAATACCAACTCACAAGCACTTTTCCCCATCCAAGTTCATAGGGTCTAGCATTAAGCAATGTCTAATCAATATATTGATGAGGAACCTGATATTTAATGATATGTAAGGAGCCACAGAAATAGTCAACAGTTTCAGTGAGAATATCTGATGACTCAAATCTCTTTCCAAAGTTGGGAGCTCGAGGGTTCATTGGAGTACGTTTAACAAAGGTTCCAGCTGAAATCTTTATGAGAGTCACTCCAGGGCAGCCCATCTGCTGGACTGAGCAAGTCTGAGCCTAGTCAGGTCTCCTCAACTGGGAAACTGTTGACACTATTGCTGTGAATTTGTTCCAGGTGGCCACGATTCTTCATCACTTTTGAGATACATTCAGCAGGGACATCAAAGAAGGGTAGGTGCTAAATGAATTCCTACATAGAAGCTTCCAGGGCTCAGCATCTGCTGGTGACTCTGATGGAGTCATTTTTATAAAAATAGCAACAGTTAGTTGTCAGTCCTGACACAGCCCACACTTTCAAGTTGAAACTAACTCTTGTTACTCTTATTTCTGTCATGTCCCCAAGAAACTCCAGCCGTAGCCCGTTTTTCTGTGATTCTCATCTCAGCCTATCCTTTGCAGACTTTGTTTCAAACTTGCTTTCCTTGAAGAGGCCTTGGAAAATCTCCTTCCTTCATCAGCTAAACAGGAAGAATGTTGTATAGGTTTAAGGTAACATTACCAACCAGGGTTTCCAGTGCTAATTTGGGCTTTCTTTTTAAAGTTTAAATAATAATAAACGAAAACTTTTTTGAGACAGTGTGATTTCCTTGGAATAAATTTTTAGACACTTGATAGCTGAGAGCTCAAAATTTGGAGTCAGAAACTGGCTTGAATTCTAGATTTGATTTGCCACTTTCTAGGTTAAAGGTGGTGCTGCTGATGAGGGAAATAGGGTTGTTGTTAGAATTAAGTGAAATGACTTAGGCATACAGTACACTGTCAATAAGGATTTCTGAGTACATGCATGCCTTGGAGATGTGAATTCAGTTCCAAACCATCACAATAAAGCGAGTATTGCAATAAAGTGAGTTTCATGATGTTTTGGTTTCCTAGTGCATATAGATGATATACTTACACTCTAGTCTAGTAAGTGTGAAATAGCATTATTTCTTTAAAAAAACAATGTACATACGTTAATTTTAAAATAATTTATTACTAAAAACTGTAAGGTATCATCTGAGCCTGCAATCATTTTTTGCTGGTGAAGGGTTAAAATTTTGCGCAAATCACCAGAACTTGACACAAAGACAAAAGTGAACAAATGCTGCCGGAAAAATGTCTCTGTAGACTTCCTTAATGCAGGGTTACCACGAACCTTCAATTTGTACAAAATGCAATGTCTGTGAAGTACAGTAAAATGAAGTATACCTGTATTGTCTTCGTTATTGTTAAAAGTGAAGTCACTCAGTCGTTTCTGACTCTTTGTGACCCCATGGTCTGTAGCCCACCAGGCTCCTCGGTCCATGGGGTTTTTCCAGGCATGAATACTGGAGTGGGTTGCCATTTCCTTCTCCAGGGGATCTTCCCAACCCAGGGATCAAACCCCGGTCTCCCGCATTGTAGGCAGACGCTTTACCATCTGAGCTACCAGGGAAACACCTATTATTGTTAAAAGCTGACCAAAATTATTGTATTCAATACTCACATCTCTGAGGTCATTGTTTGTTCCCACCTCTTTTCAGAGCCATCAATATCCCCAGCTGATTCCAGCAAGGCCCAGTCCTGCTTTTAATGTGGAAATAGAGAGGAAAAATATGGGATAACTTTAAAGATGCCAGACTAATCTCTGCCCTGAAGCCAACAGTTTATACAGCTCATTCAACTAACAAATAATTTCACTGGTGATTTATTGTTTTCCTCAGTGAAATTTTCCTTCATCCATCCATAATTAAAAAGGGTGCAGAGCAGTAAATCGGTGGCCCTGTCATGTAATATTTGTTAGCATCGAAAAACTTAGGCATCATAGCTTTAAGAAAGAAATACGAAGAGGTTAGTTCGAACCTGAGAAACAGATTTTTAACCAATTTTTTATTTTAGAAAATTAAAGATGATGTGTGTGTGCATCCATGTGAGCATGTGTGTTTAAAGACTTGAGGCCAAAATATAAAGTATATGTGACACCATGTTCTTAGAATGGCTTAATTTCCATTGATACTGAAAACATTCTCCTTATTAGCAGTGAGCACATGCAATGTTCATAGTTTCTTTTAGAAGATGGTTCCTTTTTTTTTTTTAGTGACAAGAAAATTTTCCAAGTTCAAAGAATAGATTGAATTATCTACCTAGTTCATAAGCTGTCATTATTCAAGGTCAGTCCAACTACCCACTTGCCCATAGTTCAGTTCAGTTCAGTCGCTGTCGTGTCCGACTCTTTGTGACCCCATGAACATCAGCCCGCCAGGCCTCCCTGTCCATCATCAACTCCCGGAGTTCACCCAACTGTCCATTGAATCGGTGATGCCATCCAACCATCTCATCCTCTGTCGTCCCCTTCTCCTGCCCTCAGTCTTTCCCAGCATCAGGGTCTAGTCCTTCCAATGAACACCCAGGACTGATCTCCTTTAGGATGGACTGGTTGGATCTCCTTGCAGTCCAAGGGACTCTCAAGAGTCTTCTCCAACACCACAGTTCAAAGCATCAATTCTTTGGTGCTCAGCTTTCTTTATAGTCCAACTCTCACATCCATACATGACCACTGGAAAAACCATAGCCTTGAGTAAACGGACCTTAGTTGGCAAAGTAATGTCTCTGCTTTTTAATATACTGTCTAGGTTGGTCATAACTTTCCTTCCAAGGAGTAAACGTCTTTTAATTTCATGGCAGCAATCACCATCTGCAGTGATTTTGGAGCCCAAACAATAAAGTCAGCCACTGTTTCCCCATCTATTAGCCATGAAGTGATGGGACCAGATGCCATGATCTTCGTTTTCTGGATGTTGAGCTTTAAGCCAACTTTTTCAACCTCCTCTTTCACTTTCATCAAGAGGCTCTTTAGTTCTTCACTTTCTGCCAGAAGGGTGGTGTCATCTGCATATCTGAGGTTATTGATATTTCTCTCGGTAATCTTGATTCCAGCTTGTGCTTCATCCAGCCCAGCATTTCTCATGATGTACTCTGCATAGAAGTTAAATAGGCAGGGTGACAATATACAGCCTTGACATACTCCTTTTCCTATTTGGAACCAGTCTGTTGTACCATGTCCAGTCCTAACTGTTGCTTCCTGACCTGCATACAGATTTCTCAAGAGGCAGGTCAGGTGATCTGGTATTCCCATCTATTTCAGAATTTGCCACAGTATGTTGTGATCCACACAGTCAAAGGCTTTGGTGTAGTCAATAAAGCAGAAATAGATGTTTTTCTGGAACTCTCTTGCTTTTTCAATGATCCAGTGGATGTTGGCAATTTGATCTCTGGTTCCTCTGCCTTTTCTAAAACCAGCTTGAACATCTGGAAGGTTATGGTTCACATATTGCTGAAGCCTGGCTTGGAGAATTTTGAGCATTACTTTACTAGCATGTGAGATGAGTGCAATTGTAATAATGATGCTTTAAAATTTCTGGTGTTACCAGACACAAGTTCATGTGCCCAATGCACAGTGAAGTCAAACACATTGAAATGTGGGACTTCAGAGCAGGCAAAGGTTTCTTGCAGGGCCATGCAAGGAGATGGGTGGCTCTCCCTCAAAACCCCAAACTCCTTGAAGGTTTTCAGCAAAGCATTTTTAAAGACACGATGAATGGGAGGGGTGTGGTTGGTTGTTGCAGACTTCTTGGTGTGGGAATCCTTTGTTCTTACAGCTGTCCACATAGGTCAGGTCATGGTATTCCTGTAAACTCCCAACATGACAAATGTTATTCTCTGTTCTGCAACTTTTTTTAATCTCTATATGAATGGGAAAATGCTACACTCTTAAAGGTCAGAGTCTTGAGAATGGGCTCTCCTGGACATTTTGGGCTACAGGCCACATTCTTTTTTTTTTTTTAATTGGAGGCTAATTACTTTACAATATTGTAGTGGTTTTTGCCAAACATTGACATGAATCAGCCATGGGTGTACATGTGTCCCCCATCCTGTACCCCCTCCCACATCCCTCCCCATCCCATCCCTCAGGGTCATCCCAGTGCACTGGCCTACAGGCCACATTCTTAACTGTAAGCAAAAGCAATAGAATACAGAGGTTAAAGTAAAAGAAACATCTAATATAGAGTCAGATTTGGTCTTCCCTATTACAATGGGAGAGAAAGGATGGGAGGAATTAAAACCGACCAGTGTGTTTCTCCCATAAGGGTTCCGCTATAACTGAATGTCACTCTTTAACAAATTCTACACACATAAGAATGAATTTCATACAAACTGTATGCTTAGCGCCTCCTGGACCAACTTATCTCTTCTACACTTGCTCCTCTCCCCACCCCCATATTAACTGAGGACACAATAAATCAGCTAACACTATAGAAGCCTCATTAAGCCTCTAAAATGTGCTTAGTCTCAAAAGAGAATAGCATTTTGAAAGAGACAGACAGTAACAACAGATATAATCATGAGAAAGAAGACACAGAATAAGGGAAATGGCAATAACTATACCATGCACCATTAAGGACCACCTCAAGATGAGGTACTCACTGTTGCTACTGATTACAAGCAAATTCATGTCAGAAAAAGAAAAGAACATTTGGTCTATCAGACTATGTCAGTCTGGTTTGAACATGTCCGCCCAGGGAACTGTCAAGCTTTCCCAGCCTCCGTTTGAGGCGTAATTGTGCCAGTGACTCTGAATGCTCAGAGCAACCTTGCCACCTCACTTTTCTTTGTACATAACACTCAATTTATTGGAGCAACCAAGCGCCACCTAGTATGCTGGTAATTCGTTTAAAGAACAGTTAACGTTCTTTAAAGTTGTCATCTTCATTTTTTTTAACTTTTGATACAATTTTAAAACTGTAGGAAAAAATAGAGCCGCTCAAGCAGAATTACCAGATTCCCCACTTGTATGTGTTGCCCCATTTGTCAATTGCTTTATCAGTCTTTGCTGCTTTTCTCCTCTTTCTCCCCATCCCTCTCTCCCCCAAACCCCCCTTTCTTATGAGCATTTTTTTCCTGAGTCAGTTGAATAAAATGATCCCACATCCAGCTCCTTGACCCCTGAATACTTCAGTGCGTATTTCCCAAGAACAAAGATGCTCTTACATAGGAAGTGTTAGTTGCTCAGTCATGTCTGATTCTTTGTGACCTCGTGGACTGTAGCCTGCAAGGCTCCTCTGTCTATGGAAATCTCTAGGCAAGAATACTAGCCATTCCCTTCTCCAGGGGGTCTTTCTGACCCAGGGATCAAACCCAGGTCTCCTGCACTGCAGGCAGATTCTTTACTGTCTGCGCCAGCAGGGAAGCCTCCACTCCTACATAACTATAATACAAATAACCAAAACCAAACAACAACAATAACAACAAAATTAACATTGATAGAAGATAATCTAATCTTCAGTCCATATCCAAATATTATCAGTTGCCCCTGTAGCTCCAGTTTCTCAGTGTAGTATTCATTTCAGAGTCACACCCTGCAACTTTGTTTCCATGTGTTTTCAATCTCCTTTCATCTCAAATATTTCCTTTGCTCTTCTTTGTCTTTTTTGATTCTGACATTTTAAATATCTTATTGAAGTTTTACTATAAGTAAAAGCTTCTGAGATATATATATATATATATGTATATATATATATAAAATAAATGTGGAGAAGGAAATGGCAACCCATTCCAGTATTCTTGCCTGGAGAATCCCAGGGACAGAGGAGCCTGGTGGGCTGGTGTCAGTGGGGTCACAGAGAGTCAGACATGACTGACGCGACTTAGCGGCAGCACCATCTATCATAAATGTACAGTACAATGAATTTTCCACATATGGAACACACCCATGTTACCGGCACCAGAGCAAGAAATAGACCCTAAATACAGCACCCAGGAGCCCTCCTCAGCAGTTAATTTTTATTGTGCACATTGATTAGCCAAAAGAAGCATGAAGTCTTTTTGACCAGATTCAGCTCTTTCATTCCAACATATCTCCTGCTTATGGCTCTAAGCTATCTCGCTCGCATGGTGGAACAGACCTCTTGCTGCCATCTGATACCAGGAAGGGGCAGGGCGTTGCTGTCCACTGTGGTCTAAAGGAAGCCAAGAGTTTGGCTTAATGAAGTTAGACAGGGGAATGATATTGTTCACAGCTAAGGAGCAGAACTCCTGCCTATGGTGATGGACCTTTTTGTGTTCCAGTTCTTTGGGGATCTTTTAAATATGGTCCTTCTGCGCTTGACCATGTGCAGTCTGTACCCCTGGGACTTCCATGCAAGGTACTAGGGCTGAACAGTAAGCTCCTGTCAGGCAGAATTTGCTGGTTTACATGCTCCGGGAGCATTCCTGATTCCCCAGCCTGCTTTAGGCCACGTCCAATGCCTCCTGCACAGCAGTAACCTCTGTTTATACCAATACTTTTACTGGGGGGATGATTTCATTAGTATCTAGGGCCCTGATCTGACTCCAGGCTCCATGGAACAGAGACCCTGTCAGTTTTGACCCCCATGTTTCCTCAGTGGTGCCCGATGCTTGATAGACAATAAATAGCTGTCACGTGGAAGAATGAATACATCAGCGGTGGCTTCTAACAAACAATAAGATCATGGCACCCTGAGATATGCTTCAACCCAGTGTAACTCCTTTTGGCATAAAAGAATAGAGATGGATCGTTCTGGCTCTAAGAATTTGAGAACGTTTTGCTTGTTTTAGTTTTAAATGGGAGAAATCACACTTTTGAAAAACGCCTAAATTGGGCTTTACATATACACAGTAGACACTTAAAAAGCATCCATTTCTAATTAATTGTTTTGAGAGCGTAGTACTACTTTAGCAGGGAAGCTACATGTTGCTATTTTCAAGAAATTGTATATTTGTCCCATTGTATTACTTTGTTTAAGAATCACATTTAGCCAGGCCTCATTTCAGTGTGCATTCTTAACATTTGCTGGGGAGGGACCCCAAAGTTCTGTTTTACTAAACAACCAGAGCCCTGTTTATTCAGGAAAATACAGATTATAAAAGGTTTGCAAGCAAAAGAAGGTTTTGAAAGCCAAACCTTTGAACAAGTTGCTTTTAAGAAGTTAAATAGGCTCAGTTGTCTTTTCTTCCCCCCGTTTTCCCTTCCATATGAACGGCAATGATAATAGTAATACAAGTTGATGCTTTACTCAGTAACAATAGGAACTCTCACCAAAACCCTCTAAACTGTAGGACTTGATCTTTGGGGCACACACTTAAAACTGCTGCGTTTGGATTCTCAGGTGCCGATGATCTGGGATACATCGTTTGTGCTGTGTGACCTCGTCTCAAATTAGGGCTGACCAGTAGTAGCTAGGGGCTTCCCTGGTGGCTCGGTGGTAAAGAATCTGCCTGTCAATGCGGGAGACTTGAGTTGGATCCCTGGGTTGAGAAGACCCCCTGGAGAAGGAAACAGAAACCCATTCCAGTATTCTGGCCTGGGAAATCCCATGAAGGAGCCGAAGGGCTACAGTCCATGGGATGAGCTCGCAAAGAGGCAGACATGACTGAGGGACTAAACAGCAACAAGTAATAGCTAGACAGTCAGGAGTGCTCTTGGCTTGGTGAATTGTTAGTAGCAAAGGAATGTATCTGAAATATACATTTCCTCACCACTTTTTCAACCTAGTTTTCTCAGCCACTATTGTGGATAGTGATGACTTACAACTCCAGTGTGACATTTTAAGAGAACTGGTGAGGCAGGGGGAAGGTAGCATAAGTGTAAATGTAAAAGATACGGCTCATTCTGTCTTTGAAATTGTTGGTGTGAAAAGAGCTCAACAGTGTTTTATTTAAACAAGGTCGGCTGCGACCTTGATTGACTTGTAGTAAATTGCCTGGTACAAGAGGCGAAAGGAAGTAGAGAGAAAAATGGCAATCAGCACCAAATGTTTCACGCATTGATTGACAAGCACCAGAGATGTGCTAGAGTAAGATAAATTGGCCAACAGGGCCCATCTTGACAGCTCCTGAGATGGGAAAATTGTTCTTGTTAATTTGCTGCGGGAACCTTGTCATTTATGGAACGTACACGTGAGTGTCTCCTAATTGTATAAACAAAGTTCAGATTCCTACACAGCTTTGTGCTGTTCTCAGATTTGGTAATTTTTTGGTCTGAATCACCAGGATGCGTTGTAAACGGCTTTTGAACTGGGGGAGAAAAGAGGAAGCAGTGTACCAGCTTCAAGCTGGCATCTTCCACCGCAACACAGGAAATTGCCTGGCACACATTTTCCTCTTGACAATAGGTTTCAAACAAACTCATGTGCAGCACTTTCCCTTCCATCCACTTCCCATGATCTTCTTCGGGTGGGATGGATCTAATTGGCTTTATCTCATCACAGGCAAGAATCAGCAGTTTTTAGATATGTGATTTTGTTTTTAGAGATTTGAGAGTGGCCAAAAAAATCCTTCATAGGTTTTTCTTTCCTTCACCCCTTCAGTGTTCCATTCTCTTTCAGGTGTCCCCTAGCATTCGTTAATTTCCATTGGAGTATAGCTGCTTTATAATGTTAGTTTCTACTGTACAGCAAAATGAATCAGTCAGACATTTGCATACATCCCCTCCCTTTTGGACTTCCTTTCCATTCAGGTCACCACAGCGCATTAACTAGAGTTCCCTGTTCTATACAGTATGTTCTCATCGCTTATCTATTTTATATCTTGTATCAATAGTGTGTATGTGTCAATTCCAGTCTCCCAATTTCTTCCCCACTAGCATTATTTTTCTAGAACGTTCCCTCCCCTGTCTCTCCTTCCACCATGCTGAATTAGTGAATGTCATTTCTCAGAACCCTCTTTACATCTCTTTCTATAATTCAATTATAATTTGTATCAAGTAGTGGGCAGCCTGCCAGAGAGATCCATCTAGCAGTCATCTTTCAGTCTTGTTTGCCATTTTTTGCAGATTAGGTAAAAATTTATTTTCCCTTTAGCAGTGTAATTTAAATTAAACGGTTGTTGCAGATATTTCTTTTTATATTTTTCAAGTAGAAATCCTCCCCGTCATTACCTTCTGTCTCTCTGCATCTGAATTTTTCAGACCTTTGTCCATTCTTGATTGGGTAGGAATGATATTTTTATTTAAGAGGGCTGTGTGAAAAATAACTTCAAAATATAAGAAATTAAATATAAGTGAATCTTTGAAATAATTAGGTATTATTTTATTAACCACCTTCATTGATGTCACAACTCTGAACAATGTATCACTTTACCACTCTCCACAAGAAAGACCCAGACTCAAAAATGTCCACGATTCCCATATTATCTTGCGCAGACCCCTTTACTATTACAGTATTCTTCCTGGTTTTAGGCAGGTCACAGAGATGTTTGAAGCAGTCTGGCATATGAAATGGGCTTCCCTTGTGGCTCAGCTGGTAAAGAATCTGCCTGCAATGCAGGAGGCCTGAGTTCAGTCTTTGGGTTGGGAAGATCCCCTGGAGAGGGAAAGGCTATCCACTCCAGTATTCTGGCCTGGAGAATTCCATGTATGTGAAATAAGATAAGAGAGTGGTAGGGCCTGAAGTGAACTGGACACTATAAACCCGGCTAAAAGCATTTGAGGTTATGCCACAGACAGGCAGACAGACATTGCTTGCTGCAAACTGCAGAGACGCAGAGTTAGTGGTTTTTCAGCTTAAACTTACCGCCCTTAACCTTTTCCAAAATACTCCCTTGCTAGCTCATTTTTGTTTTCAGAGCAGCCCTGGAAGACAGGCTCTTGAAATTCCATTTTCCCCACTTCACAGACACACCAACAAGTGTTCAGTGGAGACAGGAAGAGGCTGCAGAGCTCATCCTGGCGGTTCCTCCTGTGGCCACTCTTCTTGCCGCTTTCCACCCACCTAGGTTTCATACCTGGCTTCCTTCCAGCCTTGCTCTTTCACCCACCTCCCTCCACCATCTACTTGGCAAGGTCTCCTTGCTAAACTGTCTCTAGTGGTCTCCAGTTGCCATCAGCCCCTCCTTTCCCAGGGAGAGTGCACTGTGTCTGGGTTCTCCCGCCACGCTAAGCAGATGCCTCGAAGAGCAGACACCACGTTGAAAACAGCACATAGTTACCGGTCTGTGTTCCTCGCAAGCGTGTGAATCCCTCGAGGACACAGGCCGTGCCTGCTTTCATGTTGTGGTCCTCCTGTCTAAGCCGGCTCCTGCCACATGGCCAGCCCTCAGTGAAGACTGGCTCAACAAATTTAAAATGTTAGCTTACACTCAGGACAGCTCAGCGAGTTAGGAAAGTGTTGAATCTGGTATCCCTGCAGTCAGCTTTTTTCTCCATCTGCATGC
Organism: Budorcas taxicolor; assembly: GCF_023091745.1. NCBI lineage: Eukaryota > Metazoa > Chordata > Mammalia > Artiodactyla > Bovidae > Budorcas > Budorcas taxicolor. Next base: position 79,223,771 of record NC_068916.1, read on the forward strand.
ATCCATCCACAGGGCCTGACTGGCAAATCGTTGGATTTAGAAATTATCCTGAGTCAGAAACAAGAGGGGAAGGGACTCTGACCTGTCAGCAGCACTCAGATCGCTACAGAAAGTTCACCCCCAAGTAGCCTGAAAGTGCTGGGAGTCTTTTTTAGAATGCTCAGGTGGTGTTTACGTGATGCCAAGAATGTTTTGAAAGGTTGAGAACAGATGATGCCACGGCGTAAAATGCTACAAGTAGCACTGAAAACAATGCTAGGGTATTTGGGATCTCTTTTATTAACAAATTAATAGCCCGGGACATGCTTATGAACCACATTCCCAAGGCTAGTTTTCAGAGAAAGCCTCTTTGGACTGTTCCTAAGTGGCCTCTTTTGCTCCACATAAATGAACTTGATTTTTCCCTTTCTACTTCGATAAGATCCACATTCCAAATTGTATGTTATCTTGAGGACAATAAGGACATGGTTTCAGAGACTCTGGCTTTTTGGACTGAACCACAGAACTCATCTTACTCTGTTTTTACCCACACTTGGATGTCCTCTCTAGTATCACCACCAGGGGCTGTTTAACATCTGCTTGAATGCCTCCACTTATGGTGAACTCATTCCCACACAAGAAATATCATTTCATGTGGATACTAGTCAGTTCATCAGAAAATCCAGCCTATTTGGCTTGACTTTTTTCCCTTTACTTTCTTTATTTCTTGGTCCCTTTGCTACCCTCTACAGGGCAGGATGATATGGACTGGATTGAATCTGCTGTTGTGCACAGCAGACCCTACCTGCCCAGTCTCTAGTTCTCCTGGCTTGAGCATCTTAGTTTCTTTAAAAAAAAAAAATTTTTTTTTTTTGTTTGGCCGCACTGCACAGCATGTTCCCTGACCAGGGATTGAACCCATAACACCTGTGTAGAAAGCATGGCGTCTTTCTTTTAGACTTTCACCTGACGGGAATTTACTCCCCAGTGCCATCTTGCCATTTTCTTATGAATATCTTGTAGTTTCCAGTGTCATGTTGGAATGTTACTGTCTATGAGCATGTGCTGTCTTAGTGCAGAACTTGAAGTGTGGTTTCTTCAGAACCTCGACTTCTCTTAGTGGTTTGCTTGGGCCAAGCACATCTATCAGTGCCTCATAACAGAGCCGCTATTTCATATGTGCTTCTGTTGAATCCTGTTTTCCCATCTAGGACTTGATAGGTTTTTTTCTTCTGTTCCTTTATCCTCTATGAAGAACTTTATATTTACCCTCTTAGATTTGAGGCTAAGTGACTCAGCCTTCATTGTGTCTTCATTCTCAGGTCCAAAATACAAGCTTGAGTCTAGTACTGTGTTTCCTACAAATGTGCCAAGACCACTCTTTGTATCCTTATTCAGTTTTTCTGTGAACCTACAGGACTTCTCAACAAAGCAGCCCTGTGGTTTATCACAAGGAATGTGCAGAGTGATAGACTTTGGTGGGTCAGAATAGACAGCTAAATAGGCCGCGAGTGCTGGATGGGCCATGAGACTCGCTTCAGAGTGTTAAATCGTAAATGCGTAATAAAGTGACCATAGATCTTAGCCTGGATTGAAAACTCAAGTTCCGCTGAGGACCATCTAGACAATATGAATGGATGAAATAGCCAGAGGTAAGTAAAAGAGAATGGTGAGGTCTCTGATAAAGTAAGGGTTTCCCGGGTGGTGCTAGTGGTAAAGAATCCACCTGCCAATGCTGGAGGTGCAGGAGACACGGGTTCAGTCCCTGGGTCAGGGAGATCCCCTGGAGGAGGAAATGGCAACCCACTCCAGTACTCTTGCCTGGAGAATCCCATGGACAGGGGAGCCTGGCAGGCTACAGTCCACGGGGTCACAAAGAGTCAGACACGACTGAGCAACTGAGCATACATGCATGCTGGTAAAGAGTGTATATTTTAATCAAAGGCATTAAAATTCAATTAAAAAAAACACAGTTTTGGTTAAAAAAAATACATATGTATACATGTATATGAGTGTGTGTGTGTGTATATGCATGCCAGATAAGACCAGTGACCCACCGCAGGGCAGACCATACTCCAGAGAAAAGCATTAGAACCAAGGAACAGACCTGGACCTGTGTATTTCTCCCATGTAGACAGCAGTCCCCAGCTCTTAAAAGATTTTCTGGAGAGTTGTTACTAAAAAACTACCCATGCACTTTTCCTTCTTGGGTAGTTTTTAAGGTATTGGTTGATTTGCTAACTGGTGACTTTTTGCCAGAACTCTTTGTGTCAGCCTTATTTCTGTTGTTGATATGACTGCTCTCACAGAGCTCGGTTCCCTGGTGGTGGAATTTGGGAGCAGGCTGGACATCTGTCCCCCTTCTACCCCATTCCCAGAGCCCTGGAGTGGGTGGTCCTGACACTGGACCAGACAGACCACGTAGAACAGGCCTCTTTTAAAGCCACATTGCACATTGCTTAGTTTCCTATTAGGACTCTAACCAATTATCACAAACCCAGTGGCTTAAGATAACACAAATTTGTTAGCTTACAATTCTGGAGGTGAGAGCCCAAAAGCAGTCTCAGTGGACTACAATCAAGGTGTCCACAGAAGGCATTCCTTCTGCAGGCTCTAGGGAAGAATCTCTTTCCTTGCCTTTCGTACTTCTAGAGGCTGCCTGCCTCCCTTGACTCCTGGCCCCTTCCTGATGTTACTCTGACCTTTGCTTCTGTGGTTACCTCTCTGTGAATTTGACCCTTCTGCTGCCTTGTTATTTCCCTCTTATCGCCCCAATGCAAGATCCTGAACATGTGCACATTCCGTTTTGCTGTGCAAGGTAACATAGTCACAGGTTCCAGGGACCAACTAAGTTATGGATGATGTTGGGGACCATCACGATGTTCACCACATATGTCATATAACTCATCCGTACTGTGTGTAGGCATGAGGCCAGCTGGTGGAAAAACCACTCAGCTCTGCCACTTTCATTCTTATCAGCTGAGCAACGCTGTGCGTGGAGGGGTTCACTGAGGAGGGGAGCTCTGCTAGGACTTAGGGGACAGTCACAGTCTCGGTACTGTGCTAGGTCATGTGATGGAGAGAGATGATGGGGCTCCTTCCTTGAGCTCAACATTTAAAACTAGAAACTTCTTTCCTCCTCAACACGTAACCCAAAGAGGATGTCACTTCTCTTCTGAAAGTAAGCAAAGTCATAAACAGAATCCGGGAAAAGCCTGGGAAAGAACTTCCTGGGGAACGGGGGCTCTTCCAGAAGATAAGGGTCTACAAAGGTAAGGTTTGCGTGATTATTTAAGAGAAGCAAACTCTTGCCAAAGCATCTGGGCTATGAAGAGAAAGCAGGAAAACTGGTCCTTAAGCTGGTCGCCAAGGGCTGACTTCAGGTGGCTACCCCCCAGCCCACCCCTACCTGTTGGCGTGAAAGGAGTTAATAGCAGCTCTCCGTAGTGTGACGTAGATGAGGTTTGCATTAAAAATGCTAAATAATTACCGCTCTGAATTTTCTCATCTTCATTCACAAAGGTGTGATCTTTCCCACCTAGTACTATCACTCTTAGAATGAATCACTAATTGTTGTCTGAATCTCGGGAGGTGAGTTTCTCCGTGGAACCCAGCAACAAAGAGCAAAGCCTTAACGCTGACCTATGAGGCCATGTGTCTGCCTTCATGGAGATTTCCATTTCCCACTTTGGACATTATGTTATTTGGAGTCAGTAGAAGATTAACTGGGGGGGAGGCGGGAGCTTATTGGTCAGTGCGATCATTTGCTAGGCGTTGGGGGATGGGCAAACTATGAGAGCCAGAGCCATTTTTATTTTGGTTTGTCATGTGGCTCACGAACTCTGAGTCCTGCTATGAAGTTGGCTTTGCTGAGAAGACAGTGCTTGTGTGTATAGTCATCGATTTAAAAAGGTATATATATTATAAAGAAATATGTATATATCTGTATCCACATTTACCCTGGTTACCCAAGATATTAAGCAAGGGTTTTTATAGTGTCAGACACTACAGAAATGCTTGGTAAGGTCAAAGAGCCTGTTATCTGTTTCCCTTCTAGGTGTTATTCATCTTCTTGTTTTAGGGTATAAAAAGTCTCCCTGCAAGGCTTCGGATTTGGGCTTGAATGTAACAATACCAGTGCTCAAGGGTAGACTTCTGACTATAAGGAATAACAACAACAACAACAAGCTTCTTGGGCTTAAGCTCTGATTGAGGCCATGTCTGTCTTTGTGGGAAGCGGCAGCAGCAGCAAAAAGGAGTCTTCGGGTGGAGACTTGCTTAGGTCTCTCTGCAGGGGACAGCTGGAGACTCCTGCAGCTGACTTGTTTGGGAGGGAGGTGGGGAAGGAGTGAAGGGAATGGAAGTGCTGCCTTCCTTCCTCCTCTCTTCATTTCTCTGGTGAAAGAAATCGAAGCCAAGGAGTTACTGTCTCTTTTAGAAAAGTTTCATTAGAGTAACATCAGTTAAGACTGTCTTAATTGACCCTCTGATATTTTTAAAAATAAGGAGAATAGTAATGTTGGCTGTTTGTTACCTAATATACTAATTGTCTATACTACATATAGGATTTTCCCCACTCCATAATTCTCATCTCCCCATTACTGTATTCTTGATACTCTTAATGGAGAATCAGCAGCCAGGGATGCTTGATATGATATTTAAATTATTTGAGAAAGACTTCTAATTAAGCTATTGGGAAATATATGGATCTGTGCTAAAATTGCAGGTAGCTGATTTGCTTTTCAACTTCTGTAAGGTTTTGCAAGTTTAAAGCACTCAAGTCAAAGGCAGAACTAATAAAAGCACAGTTGAACTTAATATATTATGTCAAGATTTACAGTAACAAATTATTGTTTTTCAGCTATGAAGATATCATTAAGCATATGCCAGGCAATCAGTGCATGACTGTAATAGGTTCATGAAGGAAAGCCTTTTTCTAATCGTATTCGGTGGTGTTTTTCCCAAGACAGCAACAGCTTTTATAAAATGATGGTTATATCTTCTCATTATAGAACCTAATCTCCCCCAAAGACATTCAGCAGCTGCAAAACACTAGCATCTTTTAATTGTTTTTTATTATTTATTCCTATTTAACTAAAGAAGAAACGGCCATGAGATGATTTAACAAGACGAGAATTTAGTGGTTTTTAACATTTGACAGCCCCCAATTGTTAGTCCATGCCTTGATCTCTTTACGTCTGGGCTTAATGGTAATTGGTGTTGTTTTGCTTTCAAGCCTCTACTGTATAAGCTGAGTGTGAGTCTTCTAGAAAGCAAATGTGCATGATCGGCTCTTTTATATCTCCCTTTAGCATGGATTTTGAAGTTTTGTGTCCTCCTCATAGAATTTAAAAAATGGCAGAATTAGACAGAAAGGAGCAAATGTGCCCTGCTGCAGTGAGTCAAATTTTGATAGGCGGTGTCATTTGGAGCTGGATTTGTTACCCACAAAGTGATACAGGCAAGTCAGCAGACAGAAGCCTGTTTGAGTGATGGGCATTATGATTTAGTGGTGCACATCCCGTGGCAAATGACGCTCCTCAGTGGGAGCACTTGAGAAAGTGATCATGCTCGGTTTGAGACTGTTCCGTGGAATTTAAAAATAAAATGGGACTAATGAGTTTTTGCATCACTCCACTGGTAGGACTCTCAGGGGACGACCAGCCAATTTAAATAAATAAGATTCCATAACCCTATGGGAGATTACAGCGGTGAGACGTTCATTTGAATCAAGGCTCCCTTTGAGGAGAAGAAATTTCCCTCATAACGTCCTCTGAAGTAGATGGTTCTGACGTGGGTTTGCGGCGATGTTTCCTTTGTTGCTGTTTTAAGGAGGTAGTTTGCTTTTCTTTCCAGGACTTGGTTTGTTTTCCTGGAAAGGTTTAAACAGTTTCTCCACCATTAATACTGCATGCTGGCTACAGCGGTGGGTCACTCAGAACCAATTAAGCAACTGTTTCACTCCACAGACTATCACATTTTGCTTCTTTCTTTGTGCAGGCTGAAGTTGTATGTTTGTGGCCAATTACTATCCAAGCTTTAGATTTTCAACTTCAGAGATAGAAATTCATCTTCCAGTTTTGTGATAGAATAATTCAAATAAGCCTTTAAAAACTTATGGCACTTTACATAAATAACCTCTTCCCTAGCATAACAACTGAGAACTTTGTACAGTTGTGAATCTACATTTCTCTTTACTCAATAATTGTACCCTTAATGCTGTTTACTATTTCATTTGTATTATTTATACATCAACCAAAGGGTATGAGCAGTAAAAAAATAATTTCACATCACCTATCCATTTCTTTTTATTTTAAAAGCCCTGAAGATATAGTTCTCCTATAAATAATAATAAAAAGGTGCTATATTAATATTTCAACCAAGGTCCGCATCTACTCAGGCACACACACACAAATACATATTCTCTGATATATGTACACACCCCTCACTACAAATTAACTGTGCCTGAGGCTTGCAAGAAAATCAGGTCAAGTTAAAGGAGAAATCAAAGAATGGGACCAAATTAATGTACTGCTCTGTACCACATGTGAATATGAGTTTGGAGGGAGAAAATAGCTTATTTTCTGGACCACTCCTATCTCTGTAATAGGTTGAGAAATTTTTACTCTAAGGCATGAGTATCATCACCTTGCCTGGACAAAGGTGAAAGTTCAACCCTCTCAGCTTAGGTTTTATTAGATTTTCTTAAGTTGGATATAAGATATCTACCTTGTAAGTACTGTTCCAGAACATCTGAAAGACCTCTTTGTACCTCTTTCTTCCTGGGAAATATATTTTTTTTAATTGTGAATAAAATAGCAATTTTGCCTATCTGTTTGAGAAGTGTATTTTAGGCAGCAATTAGCAACATTTTCAAACACTGAGAGTGGTTTTCGATCCAGGTATATCTCTCATCTTACGCTACATGTGAAAACAAACCCATAGCTCCAATAAGCGAGTATGGTGGGACTCATGCCTCTAACCATGCTTATTCAGGCCACAAGCTGAATTATTGTTGACTTCCTCCTTTCTCTTTAAACCACATTAGTCCACCAGTGAGACATGTCAACTTTACCTTCAAAACGTCTCCAGGCTCTGATCTTTGTCACAGTCCAAGCCCCAATAATCTCTGACCTGGATTATTATGTCGCCTTCTAATGGGTCTCCCACCTTCTGCCCTACCCTTCCTTAGGTCCGCTCTCAACACAGCAACAAAAGTGATCTTGCTAAAGCGTGCATCAGACAGGTCACTCCTCTCTTAGAAGTCTCGAGCAGCTTAGCGCGAAAGCCAAAGACCTCACGGTGGCTTGTCAGGCCTCCCTCGTCCCCATCTGTCATCACTTTCCAGGCTCCCTAACCTGCTTGCTCTTCCTGGATGCACCAAGCATACTGCTAACTCAGAGCCTCCATCAGTGCTGGTCCTCATGTCCAGGATGCGCTTCCTCCTAGGTATCAGCACAGCTCCCTCTTCACTTCCTTTAGATCCCTGTTCAAATGTTATCTTAACTGGGAGCTCTTCCCTGATGGCCTTGATTTACGTAGCATCACCTCCTAAGCCCTACCCTGCCTCTCGCTGGTCCCCCTACTCTTCTCTTATTTTCCCCTGTAGCCCTTTTATACATGTACACATTTATGCTTGTGTTTGTATATGAGTGCCTGTAAATATGTATTTTGTTGCTTTTTTTAAATTTATTACTATTTCTGCTATTACTTCTTTGTTGATTTTCCTCTCTCCCAACCAGAATATAAACTCTAAGAAGGCAAAGATTTTGGCTTTACATTTCATGTGTTGAAATGAAAGATTGCATTTCATTTCATTCACACCCAAGAATATGTGTTGAATAAATGGAAGAAAGGGGGAAGGGAGGGAGAGAAGAAAAGAAGGGAAAAAAGGAAAGAGAGAAGGCACTTGAGGGAGAAAAGAAAGGTCGGATAGAGAATTCCCTACTTGTGCTTTTATCTTCCACTTAACCTCTTATACTGCATAGAAACTAGTTTAGTTTAGGTACATATAGGCTGACTTTTGGCTTCAATAGACAACATGACTTGTTTACTGTGATCATAGAAAAAACAAAAAAACAGGTGGGAAGAGAGAGCCCAGCGTGCCAGTTTCTGCCTGAGCACTGACCAGTCAGCCCCTCCCATACCTCCCTTACCAAAGGAGTGAAGCAAATGCATCCTCACCTCCCAGATGAACGTTAATCACTGTTTATGCTATGCTTTGAGATCCACAGATGAAAGCTCTCATAAAAGGAGAAAGTGTTATTACTTTGTGAATGGCTACAGGCTCTTATCTAGCTCTGGAAACTGATCAAGTGGAAATGTTGAATCATGGAACTAAGTTTGGCCAAATATCACACTTGTGGTAATTAATGCGAGCGTGAGCTTCAGCACAGTGACATATTTCCTTTAAATAAAGCAAAGTCCTCTTCGGATGTGTTGAATCTACACAGGTCTCAGTTTTCAGCTAGGAACTAAAAATTTTCATGTATGTAGAAGGCAGGAAGACAGATGTGTCTCTGACTTCTGATGGGGTGGGGAGACGCTTGGGGCAGACCGCTTACTTTTGAGATATCTTCTAAATGATCCTCTGTCTCCTTTACCCCAAGGGACAGTGACAAGAACACTCCTAAAATCATGGAGATTTCGAGCTGGAGCTGAATGTAGAAGGCCTGTAAGCCCACTTCTCACTAAACATGAAACACTGTCTGTGGTCTGCTGACCAGGGCTGATCTGGACTGCTTAAATAATCTCTGTGATGGGGAGCTTATTACCTGTATGGCTGCAGATTCTGATATTATCTAGCAACTGTTGTTAGAAAGCTCTTTGCGTATGTCTCTGTTTGATCCAATAGTAGTATTAAACACTTTGCATGAGCAAGTGCTTTGGGAGATGGAAAGATTAAAAACAACAGCACTAGTATTGTGGATTGGACAACCACCTAAAGCAATGTTCTGGCCTAAAAGACAGCTTGAAACATAGTAGTTTTTCAATAAATATGTGTTGAATGAATGGAAGAGTAGATTGCACTCTAAGAAGAATGAGAAAGTACATGCCTAAAGAATCATAATCCTAGGTAGAATTTAGATAAAGGGAGGGGAAAATAACTACAGTAGATACCAAGATGAATCTCCTCCCTTTAACTTTAATCATTCTGAGTGCTGACATCTGAATTCATTCATAAACGTTCACTTCTTCTTCCGTGGATCGTAGCTGTATTATTTAAGGATTGCTACATCTTTCCTTACCTCTTTTCCACACTCAAGAGTTGCAGGGCCTGTAACCTTTTAAATGATTTCTAAAACACTGGTCAGTCTGAATTTCCTCCCCCAACCAAGTCCAGTTTCTCAGCTGGGCTCTAAGATGATATCAGCCTAACATGGACTGGATATCAGCCAGTCCAGATATAATCACACCAGCCTAGCATACACCAAGACTCTTTTCTCCTATGCATCTCCTATTGTGCAAACCATTTGGTCCTGAACCCTTTTCCACCTGGGTCACATGTTTATATTCTAAGAAAACCCAGTGTTCCAAGAACACAGTTTGGAAAATAAGAGTGTAGCATTATGTGTTGGGCTTCACTTCAGGAAGAGGGGTCAGTACCTATTTTACAGCTTTTGCAGTAGAATTGTAAAATTGTAGCCCATTAATATGATTTGCTATGAAATTTGATTTCTTTGTCAGAACTTGAACTTTGGTTTTTCTACTTATCCTTCAACTTGAATATTATTAAGAGTAGTGTGATTTAGTGGACAGACCTTGGACTTGGACCTTGGACTCGGGTCACTGATTCACTGCATGTTCTAGGAAAAGCCATTTTCTTTCTCTGAACCACAATTTTGTTATCAGCAAAGTGAAATTGTTGGTCCAGATACTCTCTGATGTTCTTGTAGAGCTAGCCTTTGATGGTCTTAAGCCATAGCTTTCTCTGACTTTCTCCAGGTCATTCTATAAATTTTACTAGTCTCCAGGGAAGACTAAGAGATTAGGTAGCTCTTCTAAAGAGATGCAAAGCAAAGAAAATAAGCAGCAAGTCAACTTTCAGTTCAGTTCAGTCACTCAGTTAAGTCTGACTCTTTATGACACCCTGGGCTGAATCAGGTCAGCCTTCCCTGTCCATCACCAAGTCTCGGAGCTTGCTAAAACTCATGTCCATCGAGTCGGAGATGCCATCCAACCATCTCAACCTCTGTTGTCCCCTTCTCCTTCTGCCTTCAATCTTTTCCATTATCCGGTTTTCCAATGAGTCAGTACTTCGCATCAGGTGGCCAAAGTATTGGAGTGCCCGCTTCAACATCAGTCCTTCCAGTGAATATTCAGGACTGATTTCCTTCAGGATGGACTGGTTGGATCTCCTTGCAGTCCAGGGGACTCTCAAGTCTTCTCCAGCACCACAGTTCAAAAGCATCAATTCTTCGTTGCTCAGTTTTCTTTGTAGTCCAACACTCACATCCATACATGACCACTGGAAAAACCATAGCTTTGACTAGATGGACCTTTTTTGACAAAGTAATGTCTCTGCTTTTTAATATGCTGTCTAGGTTGGTCATAGCTTTTCTTCCAAGAAGCAAGGGTCTTTTAATTTCATGGCTGCAGTCACCATCTGCAGTGATTTTGGAGCCCCCCAAAATAAATAATGTTTCCATTATTTCCCCATATATTTGCCATCATGTGATGGGACTGGATGCCATGATCTTAGTTTTCTGAATGTTGAGTTTTAAGCCAACTTTTTCAACCTCCTCTTTCACTTTCATCAAGAGGCTCTTTAGTTCTGCCATAAGGGTGGTATCATCTTTGTATCTGAGGTTATTGATTTTTCTCCCAGCAATCTTGATTCCAGCTTGTGCTTCAAATACCCCAGCATTATGCATGATGTAGTCTGCATATAAGTTAAATAAGCAGGGTGACAATACACAGCCTTGATGTGCTCCTTTCCCAATTTGTAGCCAGTCTGTTGTTTCATGTCCAGTTCTAACTGTTGCTTCTTGACCTGCATACAGATTTCTCAGGAGAAAGGTCAGGAGGTCTGGTATTCCCATCTCTTTCAGAATTTTCCACAGTGTATTGTGATTCACACAGTCAAAGTCTTTGGTGTAGTCAATAAAGCAGAAGTAGATGTTTTACTGGAACTCTCTTGCTTTTTTGATGACCCAACAGATGTTGGCAATTTGATCTCTGGTTCCTCTGCCTTTTCTAAAACCAGCTTGAACATCTGGAAGTTCAGGGTTCACATATTGCTGAAGCCTGGCTTGGAGAATTTTGAGCATTACTTTACTAGCGTGTGAGATGAGCACAATTGTGCAGTAGTTTGATCATTCTTTGGTGTTGCCTTTCTTTGGGATTGGAATGAAAACTGACCTTTTCCAGTCCTGTGGCCACTGCTGAGTTTTCCAATTTGCTGGCATATTGAGTGCAGCACTTTCACAGCATCATCTTTTAGGATTTAAAATAGCTCAACTGGAATTCCATCACCTCCACTAGCTTTGTTCATAGTGATGCTGCCTAAGGCCCACTTAACTTTGCATTCCAGGATATCTGGCTCTAGGTGAGTGATCACACCATCATGATTATCTGGGTCATGAAGATCTTTTTTGTACAGTTCTTCTGTGTATTCTTACCAGCTCTTCTCAATATCTTCTGCTTCTCTTAGGTCCATACAATCTCTGTCCTTTATCGAGCCCATTTTTGCATGACATGTTCCCTTGGTATCTCTAATTCTCTTGAAGCAATCTCTAGTCTTTCCCATTCTATTGTTTTCCTCTATTTCTTTGCACTGATCACTGAGGAAGGCTTTCTTATCTCTCCTTGCTCTTCTTTGGAACTCTGCATTCAAATGGGTATATCTTTCCTTTCCTCCTTTGCCTTTAGCTTCTCTTCTTTTCACAGCTATTTGTAAGGTTTCCTCAGACAACCATTTTGCATTTTTGCATTTCTTTTTCTTGGGGAAAAAGTCAACCTTACCCCCTGCTTATGAGACTCACCTAACATGGCAGAACTGTGTACATGGCAAAACAAACATGAACTACTACCTGTGACTGTCTTTGTTCTTTGCCTGTATAGTGTGGCATGTTTTCATAAGAAAAGAAAAATCCTGAGAATTTTTGCTTAGTGATATTGACACTTCAGTCACATCACTTCCACCATGATGGGGTTGCCCTGCCACGTTCATACCCTGCCTTGCACATCATTGCATCACCTAACATGCAGACTCCTCACTCACCTGAAGTCTCTCTGCATTTCAGCCCAGGTTGGCACTAGTTTCTTTCTTAGCAACTCTGATTATTTGAAAATAATGTCAAAACAAATAATTTCCTTTTTTCACCGCCTGACAATCATTTAGTAGCTATGCCTATTCCCAAGTCTCTGCCCTCATCTCTCTTTAATTACTCTCTTCCTCCTCTCCTCCATCAATTTCCTTGGGTAATTCAGAACTCCCCCAAGAAGTTGGGCAGAGGCATCTCAGGGCTGGGAAGAAAGAAGCAACCATTTCCTAGTGCTCAGCAATGTCTCAGGACCATGGACAGCGATGTTGGGTGGGGATAGGAAAAATCCATTTCAGATGGTCTTTGCCTGTGGTTACCAGGCCCCTGTTGGAACCCCACAGGTGGCGGAGATGACAAAACTCTACAAAGACATTTTGCAGTGAGAACCTTTCTCCCCAGAGCTTAGAAGCCAAACCTTATACCATCACATACACAGAACAGATTGCATCTGGGCCCTGTCGTTGTCCTAATGTCAGCTCGCTTGGCATTTACCTTCCTTCCCCAGGCTGACCTCTGATGATGGGGGCAGGCCCTGGAGGCATTGTTCTAGCTGGGCAAACGCTGCAGCCATTGTGTCGGCATGGGAGAGCTGCCGGTTCCTTTCCAGCCCAACACTGTAATTTTATCAACTCTGGCTCAGAGAAACCTATATTTATAATGCTAATTAGGAGAGCACACATTTAATTTGAGTGGAAGACTGTTTGTATCTCGCTGAGCCTGAGAGCACAGGGCTCAAGCGACAACAGTCAGAGGCAAAGCAGGCCTTTCTCCCTTCTCCAAGTATTTGAAACAGGGCTGAGCCTTGCCAAACAATTTCTCTGTTGGATTAAAAAGAGAGGCACAGGGAGGGGGTGAGAGTGCTGAATATGCCGGAGCTCAGAAAACTTTGCGTTTATCTCCCGTCTGCATAATATATTTCTCTGTGCACTGAGAAAACATGCCTCTTATGTTATCTAATTGTTTCCTGACACATTTAGCAACATTTCACACTCTTTAAAGTGACATTAACATTGCTGACAGTGGAGGTGCTTTCATTAGGTGGGCTTTGAATCATAGCCAGGATGCACTGCAGGTCTTCAAACAGGCTTATAGAAGCCGAGAAAGGCATTATTTATGAAAATAGAGACTTGGCCAACAGTGCCCCATGGGTGCATGTTAATTTTGCTGACATGGGCACAAGATAAGTTCTCATGAGCTGAACGGGGACATCTTCGTTGTCCGGCAGGCCACAAGGATGCCTGTGTATTGTCGAAAGTCTGAAACATCTCCCTTTCCATGTGTTTTCAATCACAGCGTAGCAATTTCAGACACACATCAGTCATTTGGCATGCAATCCTCAGACTGAGAAACATGTGGCTAGGGTATATGGTCAGTGTGATTATTATGCCAACTTGGGGAGTCAGTGCTCCTGTTTTTTTCCCCCATAATGCTTCCTTCTGCCCTTTGAAGGTCATTTTTTCATGTCTTCAGCGGTCTGCATGGAAGCATAGTTTCCCCTGGTGAGTATTCTAAATGAGCCTTCAGAGAACAGGACCCAGTAGTGCCTGAAAAGAGAAATGTGAAGATTCATTATGACTTCATGAAAAAAAGGAAGCCAGGCTGAGAGATGATGGCGAAGGTGGAAGTCAGGTTGTGAATTTCTGCTAGGATGCAACCTCACCTGTGATCTTGACCTGATTATTGATCTCTATACTTGTTATCTGGGTGCAAAAGATGATATTTAGAAACTGTGGAGTTTTAGAGCTGAAGGAGAGCTTCCTACAGGTTGTTTTGTCACCTCCACAGTGCTATGCTTTCTAATCTGCCTTTCCTGCTGATTCTAGTTACTCTTCTCTCTTTATCTCACTCATGCTGCAATAACTCTTTGTGGCCATTCAATCATTAATCATAGAGATCTGAATTAGTATCTTGGCTCTGCTCATTACTTACTGTGTGACCTTGGTCCAGCCACTGGAACTCTACCTACCTCAGTTTCTTCATCTGTAAAATGGGAATATTATCATACCTTCCGGATAGTATTGTTGGAAAGGATTAGTAAGTTACAAACAATGATGTGTGCTAAGCATATTGCCTAGAACATTGTGAATGCTCAAAAAGTGAGTATTAGTCTCCTCCACTGGAATATGGGTTCGATTGTGGCCAAGACTACATCTTCACATTGCCTACAAGTACTAGGAAGTGTTATGTAATAGTACAGTAGCATTGTCAGCAAAAACAAGACTGGGAGCTGACTGTGGCTCAGATCATGAGCTCCTTATTGCTACATTCAGATTTAAATTGAAGAAAGTATGGAAAACCACTAGACCATTCAAGTATGACCTCAATCAAATCCCTTACGATTATACAGTGGAAGTGAGAAATATATTTAAGGGATTAGATCTAATAGGCAGAGTGCCTGATGAACTATGGATGGAGGTTCATGACATTAGGGATCAAGACCATCCCCAAGAAAAAGAAATGCGAAAAAGCAAAATGGCTGTCTCGGGAGGACTTACAAATAGCTGTGAAAAGAAGAGAAGTGAAAAGCAAAGGAGAAAAGGAAAGATATACCCATTTGAATGCAGAGTTCCAAAGAAGAGCAAGGAGAGATAAGAAAGCCTTCCTCAGTGATCAGTGCAAAGAAATAGAGGGAAACAATAGAATGGGAAAGACTAGAGATTGCTTCAAGAGAATTAGAGACACCAAGGGAACATGTCATGCAAAGATGGGCTTGATAAAGGACAGAAATGGTATGGACCTAAGAGAAGCAGAAGATATTGAGAAGAGGTGGCAAGAATACACAGAAGAACTGTACAAAAAAGATCTTCATGACCCAGATAATCATGATGGTGTGACCACTCACCTAGGCATGTGAAGTCAAGTTACTTAACTGCTCTGTGCTTCATTTTCCTTGCCTGTAAGAGGGGATGATAATCATCTATAAAATAGGACAATTAATGATTCATTGAGCTAATTATGCAGTTGTTTAGTGCAGTGGCTGCACACAATAAGAACTCAGTACATGTCAGGGATGATGACAATGATTTGACTTTAGTGCTAGAACTTGGCCAAGAGGGATTGGGCAGTGGGTACAGCCAGACATCCTGGAATGTGAAGTCAAGTGGGCCTTAGGAAGCATCACTATGAACAAACCTAGTGGAGGTGATGGAATTCCAGTTGATCTATTTCAAATCCTAAAAGATGATGCTGTGAAAGTGCTGCTATCAATATGCCAGCAAACTTGGAAAACTCAGCAGTGGCCACAGGACTGGAAAAGGCCAATTTTCATTCCAATCCCAAAGAAAGGCAATACCAAAGAATGATCAAACTACTACACAATTGTACACGTCTCACACGCTAGTAAAGTAATGCTCAAAATTCTCGAAGTCAGGCTTTAACAATACGTGAACTGTGAAATTCCAGATGTTCAAGCTGGGTTTTGAAAAGGCAGAGGAACCAGAGATCAAATTGCCAACATCTGTTGGATCATCAAAAAAGCAAGAGAGTTCCAGAAAAACATCTACTTCTGCTCTATTGACTACACCAAAGCCTTTGACTGTGTGGATCATAACACACTGTGGAAAATTCTGAAAGAGATGGGAATACCAGATCACCTGACCTGCCTCTTGAGAAATCTGTATGCAGGGCAGGAAGCAACAGTTGGAACTGGACATGAAACAACAGACTGGTTCCAAATAGGAAAAGGAGTACATCAAGGCTGTATATTGTCACCCTGCTTATTTAACTTATATGCAGAGAACATCATGAGAAATGCTGGGCTGGAGGAAGCACAAGCTGGAATCAAGATTGCCGGGAGAAATATCAATAACCTCAGATATGCAGATGACATCACCCTTATGGCAAAAAGCAAAGAAGAAACAAAGAGCCTCTTGATGAAAGTGAAAGAGGAGAGTGAAAAAGTTGGCTTTAAGCTCAACATTCAGAAAATGAAGATCATGGCATCCGGTCCCATCACTTCATGGGAAATAGATGGGAAAACAGTGGAAACAATGTCAAACTTTATTTTTGGGGGCTCCAAAATCACTGCAGATGGTGACTGCAGCCATGAAATTAAAAGATGTTTACTCCTTGGAAGAAAAGTTATGACCAACCTAGACACTATATTAAAAAGCAGAGACATTACTTTGCCACCAAAGGTTTGTCTAGTCAAAGGTATGGTTTTCCAGTGGTCGTGTGTGGATGTGAGAGTGGGACTACAAAGAAAGCTGAACACCAAAGAATTGATGCTTTTGAAGTGTGCTGTTGGAGAAGACTCTAGAGAGTTCCTTGGACTATCCAACCAGTACATCCTGAAGGAAATCAGTCCTGAATATTCATTGGAATGACTGATGCTGAAGTGGAAACTCTAATACTTTGGCCACCTGATGCAAAGAACTGACTCATTGTAAAAGACTCTGATCCTGGGAAAGATTGAAGGTGGGAGGACAAGGGGATGACAGAGGTTGAGATGGTTGGATGGCATCACCGATTCAGTGGACATGAGTTTGCGTAAACTCTGGGAGTTTGTAATGGACAGGGAGGCCTGGCGTGCTGCAGTCCATGGGGTCGCAAAGAGTCGGACATGACTGAGCGACTGAACTCTACTGAACTGATTGCATGCATTGACTGAGGCCTACTGAGGGTAAGTCATTTGCTGTAAATCCCTCAGCTAGCAAACTCTCAGGTAGCCGCAGTAGGGGCCGTGGCCACCTCACTCTAACTATACTACTACTGGGGATTCTTTCTCCAAGGCAATGACTTACAAATGACTGTATGAGGAAAGAGTGAACTAATGAGCTAATCTGTGGTCTCCTAGCCAGCTAGACTTAGTACTGGTCTAGTTTACTTTTTCCATTCTAGTTTTCAAACATTTCTAAATTCTTTGAGGGGGAGATTTTCAGCCTTTCTGTTGGCTATCGGTGGTTATTCCTACGATATCTAATCTTTACCACCTTATCAAGGAGTGGTCCATGAGGAATGGGTGGGTGGTAGTGTCAGTAGGCAACAGGCAGATGACAAAGCTCAAGCACCTGTCACCTAGATCCCTTGTTTTATCTTTGCTGTCTCCAAGGCACAGAGTGGAATGCAGCCTTCAGCTGAGAACTGTTTGCTGTCTGCAAACAAAGCCTTTGGAAAAGAAAGCTTCCAATAATGAGAACAAAAACAGTTACCATGTGTAGAGCACTTTACCATTTGCATTGGACTTTCATATCTGTTATTATTTAACCCTCAAAATGTCCTGGAAAAGGGGAATAGGACATCTCTCTCATCACCTTCTGATGGATGATATTATTTACTCTTTACTTCAGAACATTTATATAAATATCTCATTCAATGCCTAGAATGATCTGTATTTTTATATACATTTGCTTCTCAAACTTTTGAGAACAGTAAAGTTAAGTGACTTGCCAAAATTCACCCAGCAGTTCAGTGGCAGAGCTAAGTTAAACTTCAGTCTGGTTCCACTGCCAATCATATTGTCACATCAGTGATGGGTACTTTGTCATTATAATGGTTAATTAAATTTCATTGTCATTCCCTATGCAGTGTTAAAAGCTCTAGAGCCTTAGCTCAAGTTCTTCCATCGAGACAACCCATCCTGTCTTAGTTCAGTCTTCTGTCCTTTGAAATGCGGATAATATTTCCTACCCTAAAGGATTGTTATAAGATTAAATATAATAATATATTTTAAGGGCTTGGAAATTATGCCTGATGCATTATAAGAGCTCAACGAATCTTAGCAAGTGGCAATCTTATATTTCCATGAACCCAAGGAGTGAACGTAAAAGTAAGATGGATTCCTACATGTCATGGAAGATGTTTCCCAAGGAAGCTTTCTGAAAGTTAAGTTTTGTCATGGGCATACAGTTTCTTTCAGTCTTTCTCTAAAAGTTTTCCCCCAAATAAGCTCTTATGTGAATATAATGTGCGTTACAGGGGGACTGGAAAACAGCCCTGTGTGTGTTCTGTGGATTACTTGCGACACCGTAGGAACTGCACTTAGTACTTGCCCCTTCTGTTCTTGGGATCCGTTGTGGCTCAGACAGCAAAGAGGCTGCCTGAAATGTGAGAGACCCAGGTTTGATCCCTGGGTTGGGATAATCCCCTGGAGAAAGAAATGGAAACCTACTCCAATATTCTTGCCTGAAAAATCCCACAGATGGAGAAGCCTGGCAGGCTACAGTCCATGGGGTCGCAAAGAGTCGGACATGACTGAACGACTTCACTTTCTTTCTTGTGTTCTTGGCCAGTATTGGGTCACTCCTCTGAAGCAGTTCCTAGCATAGGAAGCCTTCATAATTATAGAGTGGGAGTGCATCGTAAACAGGGTTTAGGTTCTGGGGTCAACCCAGCCCAGCCAAAAAATAGTCACACCACCACCGTGGAGAATTCCTTAGAAAGCACCATCTTAGCAACTGACCTATTTCCTGTTAATAAATCAAGCAGTAAATTTTCCCTTCAAGGTTGTTGCAGACTGCTGTGTCTTCATTTGAGCACCAGATGAAGCAGTAGCTGAATGTTTTGTTGTTGTTCAGTCACTAAAGTCATGCCCAACTCTTTGCTACCCCGTGGATTACAGCACTCCAGGCTTCCCTGTCCTTCCCTGTCTCTCAGAGCTTGCTCAAATTCATGTCCATTGAATCAGTGATGCCATCCAACCATCCCATCCTCTGTCACCCCCTTCTCCTGCCCTCAATCCCTCCCAGCATCAGGGTCTTTTCCAGTGAATCAGCTCTTCACATCAGTTGGCCAAATATTGGAGCTATAGCTTCAGCATCAGTCCTTCTGATGCATATTCAGGGTTGATTTCCTTTAGGATTGACTGGTTTGATCTCTTTGTTTTCCAAGGGAATCCCAAGAGTCTTCTCCAGCATCATAGTTCGAAAGCATCAATTCTTTAGCACTCAGCTTTTTTTATGGTCCAACTCTTAATGTTCCAGCTACTTGATTAAAGGAAAAACATGCATTTAAAATCAGAATAAATTCTTCTCAGAAAAATACTGACACCTTGAGAGGCACCAAAAACCCAAGACCAATAGAAACGGCATCCAGCAGTAAAGTCAACACCGTTGTGCATTTGACACATGTGCAATAAATATTTGTGGCATAAATTGTTATAATCAACGAATAGCACCACTCCCTACAGTGTGCAGGCTCTGAACTGGGTACCAAGATACAGAGGTGCATGATCCCTCATTTCTATCCAATCATTCATAGTCTCATGAATGAGCCAGACATGTAGAAAAATAAATATGGTAACATATTACAAACACAATGATAGAAGGATGTCCTGGGTAACCAGTGGGTGAGGTGATCAGGGAAGATTTATAAAGAAAATGATGCTTAAGCTGAGTGTTCCAGGAGGTTTGCAGGAGAAGGCTGAAACTGTCAAAGAGTAAGGAATGACTTCCATACATACGGAAGGAGGGAAGGGGAAGATGGGTATTCAGTCACCCCAGTGCTCTGATGTGGTTGGAGTATAGGGCATGAGAGCATCTGGGAAGAGAGAATTCCATAGGAGAGTTAGAACGATGTTTCATAGGCACTGAGGAGCCTTGGGAGAGTAAACGGGGATGTCAGGAACAAATCTGTATATTCAGAAATATATTGGCTCTTAAATGGGGGAGAGAGACACATGAGTGAGGGATACCATTTAGTGGTAAGCTAGAACCATAGGCTAGACTTATACACCGTATTGGTGGCTGTCCAATATGGTAGCCAGCAGCCGCGTGTGGCTATATGAGCTTAGATTAAGAATTCACTTCCTCATTTGCAGTAGTCACCTTTCAGTTGTTCGGTATTCACATGCATTAATCATTATTGACGTAGAACATACCCATCATCCCGGAGAGTTCCATCAGTCAGCACTGATCCACACAAGTGCACATCACCAAAATAATAATACCATCTCATCTTAAAGAAGCTGAGAGATGTAATTAAGATGCATGTATCGAGGAACTAGGAATCTGTGGTCAGAATGTGTTTGAGACTCCCTTACCTTGGGTAAAGGGTTGTATTGCCTCTGGTGGAATAGAATTCACGTCCTCCAAAGGGAAAACTGTACAGATTCACTGCATTTCATCTCCTGAATATGAAAGGGCTGGCATTAAGAAAAATTATAGAAATCATATTACTTCAAAAATAAACTCTCCCCTCTATCTAGAGCCCGATCTATATTTGACACCTTCCAAAGTGCAATGCTGCCAGGAAGATGTGCTATATAAACAGGCAACTTGTTCGTGAGATCTAGGAGTGACACTCAAAGGCATGGAGCCCCAAACTGTGAAGACAGTTCATGCTCAAGCTCCTGAAAGAGGCTCTTTAACTGGGGCAAGTCCAACAGCCTGCCACTCTTCCGATAAATTATGTATAATGGCCTGTGCGAAATCAGGATAGTTTTGCCAGGGCCATCTGAAAACGATTTGTTTTCGAGAAAATGCTTAACTGGGCTTTAGTGAGTTCAGTGAAGTGTGAGTGAAGAGGGCAATTAGGTCTTCTGCTGTAAAAATAAAAACTTGAAATGGGCTGATATGGAATAGCTCAAGCTCAGTTAAGCTGATACTGCCTCATTGAGAAGCCATAAGAGGTCATCATGAAAATTCCGCAGGTGAGATGCACTTACCTACACCCGAGCTGGAATGTTCTCCCCTGAATCTCTTACATCTGTAAAGGCAACCCAACTCTCTACTGACAGGCAGGTCTCCCCATCTTCTGGATAAAGGCCAACTGTAATGTCTCTTAGCAACAAATTAGATTTGCTCTGAGGAACTTTTCCCTCTCTTTAACTTAAATCCCCCCATTTGCATCTTAAACTTATTTGCTTGACGTTTTCTTGGGTGAAGAGCTAACTGGATCCAATTTTTACTTCTAATATCTACCTGCGTGCCTGCATGCTTATTCGCCTCAGTCACGTCTGACTCTCTGCGACCCTATGGACCGTGGCCTGCCAGGCTCCTCTGTCCATAGGATGCTCCAGGCAAGAATCCTGAAGTAGGTTGCCATTTCCTTCTCCAATATCTACCTAATTCTTATCAGCTGGAAAAAAAAGGAGCTACTTAGAAATTGACCATGTCACATAAAGGATGTTAATCACAAGCGGTCACACATGCTGTCCCAGGGGTTCTCAGCTTCCACACTGTTGACATTTGGGGCTGAAAGTTATTTCTCATGGAGGACAGACCTATGCATTGTAGGATGTTCAGCAACGTCTCTGGTCTCTGCTCACTAGGCATCAGTAGCTCTCCCTCCCCCACCCCGGTGAATTATGACAACCAAAACGTCTCCAGACATTGCCAGTTGTCCCCTGGAGGGACAAAATTTACCCCAATTAAGAATGACTGATCTAGACTAACATCGACACTAAATATAAGCAGCTAGCAGGGGAATATCGGAGAAGGCAATGGCACCCCACTCCAGTACTCTTGCCTGGAAAATCCCATGGACAGAGGAGCCTGGTAGGCTGCAGTTCATGGGGTCCCTAAGAGTTGAACACAACTGAGTGACTTCACTTTCACTTTTCACTTTCGTGCTTTGGAGAAAGAAATGGCAACCCACTCCAGGGTTCTTGCCTGGAGAATCCCAGGGACAGGGGAGCCTGGTGGGCTGCCGTCTGTGGGGTTGCACAGAGTCGGACACAACTGAAGCGACTTAGCAGCAGCAGCAGCAGCAGCAGCAGCAGCAGCAGCAGCAGCAGGGAAATATCAATACGTAATATGATGTAAAAATTACACACACACACACATATATATACATGCCTATTTGAGTTTTCATATGCTATATTCATTGAGGTCACTTTGCATTCTACAGTTTTGATCAAACCTACTGTCTCTGTTCTTTTTAAAATCTTAGACACAGGCAAGAAATTGAGCCTTGAGTGATTCTCTCACCCTACTCCAAGATCAGTGTATTTATTGTAAGGCTCAGTCCAGCTAGAAGGTGATCTGAGTTTTTCTCCATTGCCAAGGAGAGAAGGCTACTGCAGTGTAAGCTGGATTGATACCAACATTCACCGGCATCTCTCCCCTACGCTCTGATGCCCATAGTATTCATATCAATAGACTAGGTACCCCCTGCCATAAATGGTTTCTCTGGGACCCAACACGTTCAATTTCTCGTGATTTAACAAGAAGGGCATCAGCTTATAGAGCATGAACATCTCATAATTCTGGAAGTCTTCTGCCCTGAAATCTATTCTAGGTGTTCTACTAAATAACTTTATGGTATTGACCAAGTCGTATTCTCTCTTTGGCTTGGTAACCAGGTTTAGACAGGATGCTTTTGGTTCTGAGTGACAGAAACCAACTCAAATTGGCTCAAAAAACTGGACAAAACAAAACGAAAAAAAAGAGGGTTGGGTGGAGAATGAATTGGTTCATATATTGAGAAGTTCAGTGACAGAGCTGCTTCAGTCCTAGCTGAATCCAGTACCCTGACAGCACCAGCCGAGTATGTCTCTCTGCCCCTCCCACCTCTGTGGGCCTCTCTGCATACCCCTTTCTCAGGCAGCCTCTCCCCTTGACTGGCAGGATAACTACATTGTTCCAGCCTCACTACCTACCAGACTCTACCCAAGAGGGAAGAATGATAGACCCCATGACTATCACGTGCCCATGCACACAGAGTAGGTGCTTGCAGGCTAACTTGAACCAGTAAGCGGCAAGTTTCATTGTCTCCATCTGAGTCCCTGGCATTACCATGGTGTCAGACACCACCTTATATATATTATCTCTGGTCTTCACTACAGCATGTAAAGTCAGTGTTCATCAGTGTTAGTGTCCTCAGAGAGGCCCAAAGAGGTGAAGTTAATTGCTTAAACTCACACAGAAAGTGGCAGAACTCAGTCAGCCTGGCTTCAAAGTCTGTGCTCTCTCCATTCCTCACTTGGGCTTTGGAGAACAGAGGAAAGCAGGTGGACCAAGTAACTAAGGATGGTTGCACAGTATCGAGACAGGAATACTGTAAGCAGGAAGGCAGAGATCCTCATTTGCCAAAGACTGTTGGATAATCACATCCATTAGAATCCAGGATTTCACTTAGGGCAGAGTAGAAAATGAGAATGGGGTGGGTTGGATGATGAAGGCAATTAACAGGTGAATTTCAACATGAGCCAAGTCCAGGTTCAGGAATAGGCCATCACAGTTTTAGTAAAACACAAGCTGAGGTTCAGATCTTGGTTCTGCTCTGTTCTTGTTATTAACATCCCTGAGTCTCTAGACAGTGCTGCTGTGATCATTGTGTCAGGTAGTTAGAATAGGAAAAAGTCCAGAATGGCGGTGGCTAAAAGACAAGGAAGGGAAAAGCCCACGAAAATAGAACAAAGGAAGGTCCGAGAACCAGAGTGAGGACCTCAGGTAAAACCAACAGCACTCCTGGCTAGCCCAGTTTACATAGAGCAGGCCCAGGGAGAGGAGAAAAGCATGTAAAAAGAGGAGCCAAAATTGGGCTGGGGGGCCTCTCTTCTCTTCGCATCTTTTGGGCCGACATGCCCTCATGCCTCGAGGATGTATTTTCCCTTACTTTCTAAGTAAAACTGAGCTGTAACATGGAGCTGTAACACTGGTCCATCCATTGCTTCAGATTTCTGTTGTGACAAGACAGAACCAAGGAAATTACAAACTCCCCCAACATTTATGGTAGTCCTCGGACCTTCCTTTGTCTGTTTTCGAGGGCTTTTCCCTTCGCTTGTGTTTTAGCCACCGCCATTCTGGACTTCTTTTTCCTCTTCTTACTACCTGACAATTGGGGAAGGGTATGTGAAAAGTCCCAGAGTCTTTTTCTTAGCACGTAAAATAGGCTGAACAGTTGTGCAGCGGCTTCATCCACATTCCTGCAGCTGGAGGCAGGGAGTCCGGTTTGAGCTGTTGTCAGGGTACTTTGGACCAGGTGTGGTGGCGGCTGGGGCTCTCGTGCCCCAGTGCCTCCCTGAGCTCACCATACCTCGAGTGAGCTGTCCCCCCAACAGCCTTCTGCAGGTTCCATGTGTGGCACTAGGTAGAGTTGAAAAGATCTGATCCATCTTCCAGAATGATGTTCACATGGAACTCCAAAGAAAGTGGGGCCACATTCCTCAACTATTCATCAGTTACAAACCAAATGCTCAGTTGCCCAGTCTTTTTGCAGCCGCAAGGACTGTGGCCCACCAGGTTTCTCTGTCCAAGGGATTTCCCAGGCAAGAATACTGGAGTGGGGTGCCATTTCCTCCTCAACAAAAGGAGGGCTCAGTCTCAGACACTGAAATTATTTCTGTTTACATACAAACCCACATACCTCACTTTTCACTCTCTTAAAAATAGAGATTTCATAAATCCCAAACATCTGAGGGGAAATGGATAATTTAGTCAGACATCTGAGTAAACAGTAAGTATTGGGAAATGTCATAAGGACAATTGTTTAAATTCTTGAACCAACTGCTTTGCTTTTGTTAACGCCGTCCTTTTGCAACCTCAACTTAACACAAAAGTGATATTTTTATTAAGTCCTTAAATTTACAAAACCACCGAGGATTTCCTGTTTCTAACTTAAGAATTGCTTGCTTTCTTTGCAAATCATGTGTTGTGTGTGCGTGATCTCTGACTATTTCCAGGAGGTGGCTTGTTTCTGACCCCAGTTAATTACCTCCCCTAGGATGACCTCTATGGTGGCTTGCAGAAGAGAATCAATGAGTCTGGGGTTCATACCTTGTTTTTTTTTCAAAGCAATCTCTCTTCTTTAATGTGGGAAGTGGGAAAGCACAGAAAGAACCATTTGAGGCTTGGGTTTTGCCATCAGAACACCTGAATTCAAATCCCAGCCAGTTCTGCCTCAGTTTCTTCACCTATAAATGGGGATGATAATAGGATTTTGTTCACAGAGAAGTTGTGAATGTTATAAGAGAAAAGTGCCTGTAACATACTTGGCTAAGTTCTTAGCACAGAGCGAAATCGCATGTATATTTAATAATGAGGTCATTTCACTTATTTTTTTAATATGTAATCGTTCTCCATGATGTTCGTGTTGTTTTGCTTTGACTTTCTCCCACCCGTGTGTCTCTGCGTCACCGAGTAATCTGATACCCCATCCCTGCATAGATCAGTGATGCTTTGTCTACACAAAAGATTTTAATATCAGCTAACCATTAATCTTTTGAACAAAAGAGGAACTTGTTGGAAGTGAATTTGGGGGATTGATCTGCAACATGCCCTCAATCATAAATTAGTGAATGTGTTAGCAACAGTTGGGCAGAACAGCAATTTCACGGATGATATTTACTGCTCTGGGAATGGAGAGTAGATTGTAGCCATTTAATCTTGGGCGGGAGAACTAGAGTTGGATCCAAGTCAGTGTAAGAAGAAAGACAGAGCTGTGATCAAGACATTGGGAGTGAAAGCAAGGTGACTTAAGCCACAGATGGTGTGGAGTAAAGTTTTCAGATGTGGCTGAAGCAGATGATGCATAAGGGGCTGGAGCATAGATGACAAATGCACTCTAAAGCTATGCTGCTTTTCCCCTCATTCCTTACCCATGATTTTTCTATTTGATGATTCAACCATTTCCTTCGGAACCCAGTGTGTCCTCAGAATCCTTCTCAACACAGCCTTCTGAACAGCCACTACCAGTCAGAGCGAGCATGAAACTGATTTGTCTGGCTACATGTCTTTTCTTAAATATATGTATTATTGACGCATAGTTGACTTACAGCGTGTCAGGTACACAGCAAGGTGATTCAGTTATACACATATATTATTTTCCAGATTATTTTCCATTATAGGTTATTATAAGATAATGACTACAGTTCCCTGTGCTATACAGTAAGCCTTTGTTGCTTGTTGCATATCTATTTTTTTATTAGAAATCTAGCATTCTATTCATACTAAGTCAAACAAGTAGAATCAAAATATCATAAATTTTTTAGTTAGGTAAAAATTCATAGGGTCCTTTTTTTTCCCCCAAGCAAAGCTTTACTGGGGCTCATGCCACAGCAGAGGGTAGTGAGAACAAATAACAGTTCCCTTGCTTGCCCACTCCTCAAGGAGAGGCAGGCTTGTTCTTTATATGGAGTGAGGATAGGGATGGGTCCAGAGGCTACGCAGAGAGGTGACCTAAGTGGTTTGCACATGCCGTGTGTCTTTCAATCCAAAAAATGTTACGAATTGAAACCATCACAAGATCTTACTCATTTGAAAGCAGAAAAATCAGCAAATTTTACTTAGTTCCCACTTTTGAGGTCATGGGGAATCCAATCACACATAATTAGACTTTGATTTACATGGGGATCTTAGAAAACACTCACACATATACACCCACACGTATCAAGACCATGTGAGTTTAATGAATGACATATTGCTGCCTTTACATATTTCCTCTTGCTTTTTAACAGAGTGATGAAACCTGGTTTTCTGTATATTTGCCATGGACTCTATACACACTCAAAATAAAATTTCAAAAACAGTAGGAACTGGGTAAGGACGTAGCCCCTGGTTTCATGCCCATCCCATACTAAGTATTTTAGTAAGAAATCATGATCTATAAAGTGAGCCTGTGTAAGTTCCAGCTTTCTCCCCTGTACTTTGGAACCTGTTTGGGTCTGTACAGATGGTCTCTGTCAGTTGGAATAGTCATGGGGAAAAATGTAGCATAAGTGAACAAAATTAGCAAATGACATAGCAAATAGAGAACAGCACACAATTTGACTGGGGGCAGATCTTGGGACTGAGGAATTTCCCAAGGAGTAGTGGATACCAGCTACAGAATTTAAGGAGCTACCAAAGCATGGATTTTAAGGGTGCATGGATTTTACAGGAATCAGATAATTCTACAGTATGTATTCTAATAGACCGGAATAACTCCCATGCTTGCACCGTGTTAGGACTTGCTCTTCCATTGTCTGTATGTGTATAAATTAAAAAGCAGTCCTGTCTGTACTCTAGGAAATGAATTCATGCTGAACAAAATTTCCAAAAGTTCATGAAAAGAATGATTTCACAGCAACTATCATATCAGGCTCCTGGAAAATTGCCCCTGAACTTCAGTTCCACCTCAGTCACTCAAAGGAATTTAAAAATTGGCTCCCAGCCACCCTTGTTCTTCAACATGCAGTTTCAGATATGCTTCAATAATACAAACTTTAAAGCCTATTGATTGGGAGTTAAAATCCATTCCTGCCACTGCTTCGCTGCTAAGTAGATGTCAATGCCAACTTCACTGTGCCCTGGTCTGGCTGCCTCTGCATCAAGGAGCCTTGAAGAAGGTGGAGGGTAGCATGGCTATGAAGAAGCCACTTTGAACTTCGTAACAAAATTTTGAGAAAAGCTTTGAACTCTGCCAGCTGATAGCTGCTATCAATGGCTATTCAAAGCAGTGTTTCTCATTTGAAATCTCCAGAGTGCCTTGGGATGGGGAAATGGGAAACTTGAAATATGATTTCCTGTCCATCACCTCCCCTCCTTGTATGTCACCTTCTTCCATTCTTGCCACCATGCAGTTTAGGCAAACAGCATGCAGACTGGTAAGAGAGGAGACTTGGGAACAGCCAAACCTGGCCCCCGTCACTTGCTGCCTATGCAGTCTCACTGTGCTGTGCCTCAGTTTTCTCATCTGCAAAATAGGAACAATAATCATTTAACCCCAACTGGTCGTGATTGCGCTGTGAGAGGCAGATAGTCATGCAAAAAGATTATCAGTTAAAATAATAATAATGATGGTAGTATTTTTATCAGCTTTGGGGGGAAGTCACGTGGATTAAATGTGAGTACTGATTCTGATCACAAGCTGATTATTCAGCCTACCCTTGCCAGAGCATCTGGCAAGAATATCGCACCTTATGTGGCTCCTGAACAGTTATGAATGAATTGGATTTTTTAAACCAAACTTCATTCATCCACTGACCTGCTTCAGGAATGAGTCTTCTTCGACTGTGTTACTGAGCCCCTAACATTTGAGCTTTAAGGGTACCTTGTTTCCTGTCTCTTTCTGCCACTCCCACCCTCAAAAGGGGTAATTAATTGGCTAGTGGTTTGATGTGTCTGTGCTGTTGTTCATCATGTTTCATGTCACCAGGAGCCCCTTTCCTCTTCTCTGGAAGATTGCCTGGATACCGCCTTTCCCAAGAATCTTTGTTTGACTCTCCACCCCTACCTCAACCTGGTCTCTCTTTCTGGGCCCCCAGAGAAGCATGTTCTTACATGGGACCATCGTGCTCTTTACCATGTGCTGCTGAAATGATGCATTTTACTGTTTGCCTCTCCCACTAGCCTGTGAGCTCTCTGAGGGCAAGGATGATGTCTTGCTTACTTTTGTATCCTCAGTGTTTAGCCGAGTGCCTTTAGGAGATGCTTATGCATTTTACTGATTCAAAATGATCTATCAATAACATTTACTGCACTGGGGAACTGATCATGAAATACAATTACAAAAGCGATGACAAAAATATACATCCAGATGTAATATCTGAGGGCTTCCCAGGTGGCTCGGTGGTAAAGTATTCACCTGCAGTGCAGGAGACGCAGTTTCAATCTCTGGGTCGGGAAGATCCCCTGGAGGAGGAAATGGCAACCCACTGTACTATTCTTGTCTGGGAAATCCCGTGGACAGAGGAGCCTGGAGGGCTACAGTCCATAGGGTCTCAAAGAGTTGGACACAGCTGAGCGACCTCACAATAATGAGATGTCTGAAAATGCCTTCACAGGTGCAGTGCATCTCAAAGCAGGAACATGGGTTTCTCCTGCCTCAGG
Source organism: Budorcas taxicolor (assembly GCF_023091745.1). Lineage (NCBI taxonomy): Eukaryota > Metazoa > Chordata > Mammalia > Artiodactyla > Bovidae > Budorcas > Budorcas taxicolor. Next base: position 79,252,704 of record NC_068916.1, read on the forward strand.
CATGTCTTGCCTGAGTTGAAACTCTAACCTGATTCTTGAGTTTGCCTTCTTAATACCTTCCCTCTTTTCAACAACCCCCGATTTAGGGCATATCCCCTGGGCTGCTGTTTGTTCTTGGCTCATTTTTCTGAGTTTTCCAAATGAACAATCCAGCAGGCAAGCAATTGCAAGGACCCCAAGATATAAGGGTGAATCAGGTTAAAGTCCACACAGCAGTTACCTTCACTCAGCAGTTCTGCTGCCAGGAGTTCCCTGCCACAGAAAAAGAGGCGTCGCAGCAGCCTTCTGTGCAGGAGAAGTTCTTGACCGAAGGCCAGCTCCAAGACACTGCCCACCACCTTCCAGGCTGGCTGCTCCTCCCTATGGCGTGGTGCGGATGGTCCTTGTAGGAATTTCCCAGTGATGTCCAGAAGAAGACAGCAGTGAAAGAAACAGTTAGTCGTTCAGTAGTGTCTGACTTTGCGACCCCATGGACTGTACCAGGCTCCTCCATCCATGGGATTCTCCAGGCGAGAACACTGGAGTGGGTTGCCATGCCCTTCTCCAGGGGATCTTCCTGACCCAGGGATCAAACCCAGGTTTCCCTCGTTGCAGGCAGATTCTTTACCATCTGAGCCACCAGACAATGGTGGCACTGGCCACTTCTTTGAGATGCAAATGTGTCGCCCTTTCTGCCTCTCCTCCCCTTCTTCCCCAGACTAATGAGTTTGATTTTAATCTCCCTTATTTATCTGTTCATTCATTCAACAGATGCTGTTTGTTAGGAAGATACTGAGGATATAGGAGTGAATAAAATAAGTTGACATATCTCCCTTTCAATAGTCATAAGGGCTGTCAAGAAATTTAAACAGGATGACAGGATAGAGCAGATAAATGGGCAGTTCTCAAGAAGGCAAACAGGGAAGGCTTGAATGAAAGGAAGCAGCTTGTGAGTATCAGTGAGGTTGCAGGTAAGGAAGAATGTTCCACTAGAGGGGATGGGAAGTGTAAAGACTCTGAAGATGGAAAGGTGTGATGTGTGCAAGCAACAGAAATAAAGATGGTACATTGGCCGGAGAATAAAAGTGGAGCATGGTAAGGGCCCTGTCAGAGGTGAGATGGAAGAGGCAGCTGGTGCCAGTGTAGACGAGACATGCTAGGCAGTGTAAAGAGTTTGGGTCTCAAAGTGGCAAGCCAAGCAGGAGGGTGATATGATCTAATTTCTATCAGTAAAATAGCATTCTGGCTACCGCAGAGAAGGGAGAGAGACAAAGGGTCAGAGACAGGTGTGTGGCAAGAGTGGACTCTAGTCCATTGAGAGGTGGTGGAAACGCCGATTAGGACCATAGCAGGAAAGACGGAAGGAAGTGGATGTCTTCCTGACTGATCCCATTTCAGCTGTGTCGATGGATACTTCTCTTGTCATGTCCATTTTCTGAAATGCACAACTACCGTCGTAGGAATTTGGACATTTGGAAAAACCATCGAATCACTCAAAAAAATACATCTGGAGCTTTTTTTTTTTTTTTTTTTTGGATATTTGCATTGTGAGGTGATTATAATGTAACTTTCTCTGGATGCTCTCATGACACTCATTGCTGACCTTTGACCCCTCTGTCCTCTTTCCCAGGTCGTCCCATTCCACCTACATCCTCGTCTAGCCTCCTCCCATCTGCTCAGCTGCCTAGCTCCCATAATCCTCCACCCGTTAGCTGCCAGATGCCATTGCTAGACAGCAACACCTCCCATCAAATCATGGACACCAACCCCGATGAGGAGTTCTCCCCCAATTCATACCTGCTCAGAGCATGCTCAGGGCCCCAGCAAGCCTCCAGCAGTGGTAAGGAAACTGTGGCGTGATCATGTGGTGTTGTGTGCGTGATGATTTGGAGTCTCCTGCGAAACGACACCTCTGAAACCAGGGCCGGGGAGAAGGTGGTGTGGGGAGCGAGGAGGTGAAGTGCCTTTGCCATCTGGTGACACTAAGGTTTCAGGGTCTATTTGTTGAAGGTCGTGGTAACTGAAGAGGTGTGGCCTATCTGAACAGAGCTTGGCCCTCCTTCAGTGGGAAGAATTTCCCCCCAACTGCACGTGAGAGTCTGCAGGTCTCAAAGGTGAAGTGCAGAGAGATAATGGAATATTGGATGTTGTGATACTATAATTCTGGTCATGGCTGATGGACACCCTCAACATGACCAATGCATGTGCATCTCAGATCTTTTTTTTTTTTTTTTTTTTTGATGGTTGGCTTCTGACGCTTTCTTCCTTGCTTATTTAGCTGATTTTGCAATTAAAATGTGTTCCCCTGATGTGAATGCTGAATGTCTTGCCAAGTCTGAAGCATTTGAGGGTGACCTCTCCTCTGACCCTCTACTTGTCTCACTTCACTTGAAATTAATGAGCTGATTCCATGGTACCATGATAAATACCACCTCTAAATCCTTGGTTCTCACCGTGGTTTTCACATTCACACATCAAAACGACTAGTCACAACATTCTGTCCCCCTTTTGAGGATTTTGTGGTACTTGCCTCAGCTCCAAATCTCTAAATCTTAGGTGGAATTGCCCCAGACCCAGAAGTAGCCATGCCTTATTTTGATTTCTGCTGTTGGTGGTTCACAAAACACGTGAATGTAGGATTGGGCAGCACCTAGGGTTAGGTACCCACAGCCCAAGGAGAGACATTTGCAGAAATTAATTGCTCCCAACCTCCAAGGCTTTGGAGTTATCTTTGGAGTTGGTCACTCATGGTGTTCATTAGTATATCCCATCGAAAGCAATCCAGAAAGTTCTGGATTTCCATGCCAAGGGTGTTCCTTGATGAAACTGTATTTGGGCTCCATCCATGAGTATATGCCACCAATGGCCTCAACCTCTACAATTAGAGAGGACTTCCTAAGTACATTAAAGATGATTCATTCAGGAGATGGAATGATGGACTGCTACTTATGATGGCCCATGCCCTTCTTCAAAGCCAGCCCTGATATATTTAGTAAACTCATATTCTTTTTCAAAAAAAAATTACCTAATCAAATCTCTCATCAAATGAGCAATCCATTGTTGATATTATGAAGGCCTTTAATCTACCATAAATCTTTATTAGAACTCATCAGAGCTTCTAGTTTGAGAGAAATGTGATTATGGCACTCTTAAAATGACATTACATCATTGGGGTGATTGGTTTATCATTTGGAGAAGAGACATCAATCATAACTAGCATAACCACACAGTAAATGAATTCAACCTTTCTACTGCGGAACAATGACACTGTAATTGCTCAAAATCAGGCTTAAAATGAAATCGGAAAATGCTCTTTCTTCAAATATGATGTTAACTTAATGGAATATATTATGAAAAATCATGTTTGAGGAAATTCTATATAATTAAAAATATGTGGAAATATATTCCCTTTTTTCTTTCATTGGAACCTGATTTTAGCTACAGGATCATTTTTTTTTCCTTTGCTTCTGAGATTATGTTGCATTTAATTGAACTATCCTCACTTATATTTTGCTGCTTTTTATTTCATACTATGTAATCGTGATGAATATTGTATTATAAAGGACAAGAGGCTTTTGAAATGAGGTGCACCTGCTGATAGCTTTTTAAAAACAGATGATTATTAGCAAGAAAATGAGCTTTTAAAAACTATCTCCTTTTATGCATATATGTATACCCAAGCCAAGATGATTTCCATAAAAGGGGTCAATTCATACCTCAGGGCTGTCTAGAATGTTTTCTTGGTGATAACGCCGTGAGTGATTTCTTTTCTGTTGTATCAGATTGTAAGTGGTTGATAGGGAATTTTTGTTGATTTGCTGCCTAATCAAGACCTCCTTCTGGTGGACACAACAGATGTGTGTGTTCAGACTCAAACTTACCCATTTTTCTTCACTCACACCAATTTGTTCTGCTCACTTCAGACTGATAGCTATTTAAGCTTCAGTAATAGGGAAAAAGACCACAGAAAATTTGAGGGTCCATTTTCATTCCCCTTAGACTACAGTGACGGGATTTCTTCACCTGAGGGGTAAAGATCCAAATGTGCGCTATCCTTGTTGCTTAATCTGAGAACTGGTTAAAGCTCCGGTCAGCTGGCAGCCATTCAAAATTCTTGATTCTGGCTTAGTGCTAAAGTGAGTGCAAATCCGTTTTGAATATGTGTGTGCGCACATGTGTGTGCGTGTGTTGTGGAATGGATGTGGGGTCCAAAGCAAAGTGGGAATTGTATCAAGATCTGAATGTAGTGGCCACGGATTTGAATTTGACATAAAGGATTGAAAATAGAGTTTGACACAGAAGATGCCAAGTGCAGAGCCATGCCTGGGTGTTGTGAATTGAGTCTGATGAAAGGGGCTGGCTTTTTCAGTAGCTGTGGAGGCACAAACAAACTGACCACGTGATTGGTTGTGTTATGTTCAGCTGCTTAAGAACACAGACCTTTCAAAGCCGGTCTCTTGTCAATGACCCTGTGCTTTGAAGAGCTGGGACCAGTTTGGTCCTTGTCTCTTTCTTAGGTGAAATAAAACCCCTTCCAACACCTTCAGCACATACATGACAGGTAAAAACTTCTTTCCTGCTGCTCTCTGATTGTTGCTGTTATGGCTTGACATTGGTGAAGCCCATTATTAGAGTCAGTGTGCTCATTTCCTGCTCAAAGAGCTTCTGTTCTAAAGAGACAAACTGGACATAAACTGCACACTAAAATACTTTTGACAACATGAGCCTCTCAAGGCAACAGCAACACTTCACCGTTATGGCTCCACTGCCATTATTTTCTATCACCATAGGGCATTCTTTAGCGGACGGTCCTAAAACCTTGGCACCTGTGCAGCCAAATTGCTCTAACCTTCAATCTGTGCCAATCGTGCTGGTACCCAGGTACAGCTAGTGAGATGCTTAGAAGAGGCGTGCTTCCCATCCCCTCAAGCATTTTCTTCCAGATAACTGAGCTCCGGCAAGTGGTCCATCCTGTGTCCTGACCTTCTGCCAGAGCAGGTCAGCTCCAGAGATGTTTCTTGTCTCCAACAGCATAATTGCAGATTCTGTGAAGTAACTCATCTGGAAGAAAAAAGTCTGAGTCCCAGTGGCAGCATAATGGAAGCTCCTACAGATGGACGCGTAAGACTACCTTCCAAATACGAATGGAGTTTGCATTTTGCTATCAGCATATGAGGCAGAAAATACCCAGGCAGCTGCATTATAGTCTAAAAGCACTGACTTACCTCCTCCACCCTAAAAGGTTGAGTTTTCATTTTCTTAAAAGTCTAAACAAAGGGATTTTGAATACTCATTAGTAACATCAAAGTATACAGAAGAAATGTAATCAGTATGCATCTGCCAGGACCCTTTCCGTTGGTTCTGTGTGACAAAGAAGCTATCTATGCTGGAGAGTGTCACTTTGTTAAAGCGCATTGAAGGTACCCACCTCTTTTTTAAAAAGCATCACCTTGGTGAATTCTAAAGAACATAGAACTTCAAAACAGCAAGCCCTGAGTTCCCTAGAGTGGTTCAGGAATTCAGTTGCCTAGCTCATTAAACGATACTCTTGTTTATCTGGCATCGTAAAGCAAAAAACTGCACTCATCCATTCATTCATCCAGCCATCCAGCCATTCATTCATTCCTTCTCTTACATCTTCCCTATAAGTTGGACAGCTTCTAACAAATTTTTTTTCCAAAAACTGGAAAACTATAGGAGAATAAAGGGAAAAATCTAGGGAGAAAAGCATTCATACAGGCTCATATACATAAAGTCCCGTTCCATTATTTAAGATAGAAAAACTTGATTCGAAGCTTCCCAGAAACCAAAGCAAAAAGAGAAAAACCCCAACACACACAACATCGGTGAGATAAAAACAAATCAACTGACTGCTTCAGGGAAATTCTGCAAATCCTTATATTAGTGAGGCCAAAAAGACAACGGATTCCCAGAAACATGCTATAATGCGTGCGAAAGAGTGTCCTGTCAAAATGTCTTATGACCTCCCTCCTCATAAGCCATAGAGAACATTTTCAGTTAAAAAAACCTTTCTACTAATGTGCCAAAATTGTACAACCCAAGGGCAAAACTTGATTTGATCCATAGATAAACCTTAGTTCTATAAAAGACCGTGTCAACAGTTTGTCCCATGGGCAACAGACCTTAAATATCCTTGCTCATAACTAAATGTTTTATGGAAATTAGTCAACTTTGGGGTGGTTGTCCTCACCCAGAACCTGAGAAGCAGATGTTCTATATGACAGCTTTGTCTTGACAGCCTTTGAGATGTTAGAAATGACATCCTCTCCTGCGGACTAAAGCACTGCCCCAGGACAGTCTCATTCATGAGGCATAAGGGGAGTGCCCAGAATTTTTTTAAGTTAGTGTAACGACGTCCCCTTGGATTGGATTGGCCAAAAAGTTCATTTGGGTTTTCCTATACATGCATATAGAAAAATCTGAACAAATTTTTTGGCCAACCTAGTGTATTTTAGGCTTAGGGAAGAATTTTTCCTCTAATATGTTACAAATTTTCTTGCCTCCTTAAATAGATTATGCCCACTCTAATTTAATTTTATTTAGGATTTCCTAAATAGCTCACAGCAATTCTTACACACATGGATGATCTGACTGTGCTGATAATACTAACTTGTTTTCTTTTAAAAATCCTTCTACATTGTGAGACTGTTTGTGGTGGTTTTTCAGTTGCTAAGTCGTATCCGACTCTGTGATCCCGTTGACTGCAGTATGCCAGGCTTCCGTGTCCTCCACCATCTCCCAGAGTTTGCTCAAATTCATGTCCATTGAGTTGGTAATGCTATCTAAACATCTCATTCGCTGCCTCCCTCTTTTCCCTCTACCTTCAGTCTTGCCCATCATCAGGGTCTTTTCCAGTGAGTCATCTCTTCACAGTTTATTGCACCTCTTTTAAGGTACCCCATGTTAACCTTGTTCTTTCTAGGCTTCTCTTTCTTCTCTTACGTTCAATTCATTATGCATAAAGCTCCTCTGTAGGATTCTGGTGTTAGGTCCAAAATAGATGCTCAATAAGTATTTATTAAATAAATGAATTCATCAGTGTCTTCGGGAACTGCTAAATGTAATGCTTTACATCATGTGTGAATGGAAAAACTGGATAATGAGGGGGAGTGAAGGCAGTTTAGAATATCCCAACTTGGAGGAACATACCAACCATATTCAATATACCCATTGTTTTGCTCAGTTTCTCCTGTTTTTGATCCTCTAGAACTTCGTCGATTATCTTTAAATGAGAAGGTGCTGAATAACACTTGTACATATCATGACAAGCAGCGGCAGAACCAGTGTAAAGGACTCAGTGGGAGCCTCAGCAGAAAGAGGCACGCCTGTTCGAGAGAGATTTCATTCTTCACTCTTGACTTGGGGGTCAGGAAATCGAGTCCAAATGTCATTCACATCCCCAAACTGGATTTCTTCTGTGCATGAGTTGCTCGGTTCCCAGTTCTTCTCCTCCGGCTCGGACGTGGGGGCCAGATGTTTAGGCTGCCTGTAATCCCTTTCTGCTTCGAGGCGGTGGTCTGACTGCCTCTTCTGCAGAGGGGTTCCAGTGCAGCAGCAGCAAGCACCAAGTCCTGGATGCTGGCTCGAGGCTGGGGAGGGCACACCTTCACCTTGCTCTTGCCCTAAACGCAAAACACATGAGTTTGCTTCTCCCCTGAAGCCACCTTCTCCTTCTACACTAGGTATTATGTCAGACACTTTATATACCTCCTTTCGAGGAGCGCATGGCAACCCACTCCAGTATTCTTGCCTGGAGAATCCCCATGGTCAGAGGAGCCTGGCAGGCTACAGTCCATGCGGTCACAAAGGGTCGGACACGACTGAGGGACTAAGCCCAGCACAGCACACACCTCCTTTCGTTGAATCCCCACCACATCCCAGAGTAAAAGGATTACCATCGTGCCCATTCCATGGATGAAACACCGTGGCTCAAAGAAGTAACTGAAGTCACAAAGCTGAGAAATGAACCGCCTGGGTATCAAACCTAACCTTCCTAATTCCTGAGGCTTTTCTCCCCACCCCTCTGTTAAATGTTAACCTTGAAAATATCTGAGTGACTTATTGAGAGAAACAAAAGACAATGAGAGCATTGCCGTAAGGGACACGAGTTATGCTGTTTAAAAGGTTGGGAAAAAACTGATACCACATCACAAAAATACTCTTGACCTCCTCTGCTTGGCAAACATACGCATCCCCTGACTCTTTGCAGAAGATTCTGGTTGAATAAGTTTAGGAGGAGCTCAGGAACTGTACTTTCACTTCTCTCTTCAGCTGATTCTTAGGGTCTGGCAAGTTTGGGAAGCCTGGGTATAATGGGAAAGCCCTAAAATAGAAGCTGAAGATTCAATTCACAGCATGAACTTTAATAGTCAAACCTGTGCCTCAGTTTCCCTACTTGTCAAGGTTGAGTACTGGCCCAAAAGCTTCTCTTCTTGCTCTAATATTCCTTATATTCCTAAAGTTCCTTATATCCAGCTGGAGCAAAGTACGCCCCTCCCTATTTAAAGCCTACCCTCCACCCCTCTTCCGGCATAGTATGGATTTCACCCCATCCTCTAGGGCTTTGTCAAAACTGAGACCTACGCAGTCAGGCCAAGCAGCTCCTTGCAGTTTCCCTGCAGCGACTGAGAAGCATGGTTTGGCATCTGATGACACGTGCTTGAAAATGTTGATTGCCATCCCAGCAAGCAGAAAAAGCAGGGCACCCGGGCTCCCAGAGCACCTCCTAAACAAGGTCTTTCACCCTGAGATCGGACGTTGGTGTTCTCAGGGACTCTCTTGACGTTGATAAACAGAGGCCAGACCTTCTCGTCTTTTCATTTGTGCCTTTTTGTAAAGCATGCATGCTCATGTGCACATGCGCTCACTCACAGGCATTTTGTAGGTTCAGCTGTTTCCAGCCCAGCTATGGTTGGGATCGCTTGTCTGCACCACAGTGCAAATGAGCACACAGGCAAGATGGACAGGTAATTCCTTTGGAGATGCGCAGCATGGAAGTGACATACGGCATCGAAATGTTCCTTCTCAGCAAATAATCTTGCTATTGACAAAATTCCCAAGGTCGATAAGCATTGTGTACTTTCCGCCTCTCCATCTCTGCCCCTGGTTTCATGATATTAATACAAGCGAGATGCCCTAGGAGCTGTATGCAACAGCTTAACAGTTTCCTGCCCTAACAATTTTTATCCAGAACTTCAGCTTTTCCCAAATTTTCTTAAAGATCATATTTAATTCTAATTAGCTTCTCGGCTAATATTAAATAGCCATTTTAAAATGTGGCCCCAGTCTCTTGCTATAGATGTCTCAATGAAACGATAGATTTTTTTTTTTTTACAAATGGGCAGTTCTAACAGAAGTAATAACCCCAGCCCCTGGTAAATCTCTTAGACTCCTCCCAATATAATAATTAAAAAGAACTGTGTTCTTAAGAGTGGGCTCTCCAATCTATACTAGTTGGATTTGAATCATAGCTCAGCCATTTTGTAACACTGTGATCATGAATGACTGACTTCATCTATGCCTCGGTTTTCTTTACCGGTAAAACAGTAGGAAGAGTCTACAACTCCTAAAGTTGTCATGAATATTAAAGGACATTCTGATGCATCTAAGTATCTTGAAAGAAGATTTAGATGGAGCAGGGATCAAGTTTGATATTATTTACTCTTTACTTTAGCAAGTACATTGTGATAAAGTATCAGTCAGTTCAGTTCAGTCGCTCAGTCATGTCTGACTCTGCAACCCCATGGACTGCAGCACACGAGGCTGCCCTGTCCATCACCAACTCCCGGAGCTTGCTCAAACTCATGTCCATTGAGTTGGTGATGCCATAACCATGTCGTCCTCTGTCGTCCCCTTCTCCATAACGTGAAATGACCATTGTTCACCGTTTTTAAGTGTACCATTCTGCAGCAGAAGTCCGTACACATTGCTGTGCAACTCTCACCACCATCCATCTCCAGCATTTTCCATCTTCCCAGCAGAACTCTACCCATGAAACACGAACTCCCTACTCACTCCAGCCCCCTGCAACCCCATTTGATTTTCTACCTCTATGAATTTGACTATTCTAGGTACCTCATATAAGTGGAGTCACAGAACATGTGTCTTTTTGTGACCAGATTATTTCACCTAAGTTTCATGACTTTAAGATTCATTCAGATTGTGTCATGTGTCAGAGCTTTCTCCCTTTTTAGGGCTGAATAATAATCTTTTGATTCTGTATTTTAATTATTCATTAATCAGTCACTGGAGACTTGGGTTATTTCTTCCTTTCAGCTATTGTGACTCATGCTGCTGTGAACACTTGTGTACAAACATGTGTTCAAGGGCCTGCTCTGACTTCTTTTAGGTGTATACCCAGAAGTGGAACACTGAACCACGTAGAAATTCTATGTTGAATCTTTTGAGGACTTGCCATACCGTTTTCTACAGTGCTTACCCCATTTTAGATCCCCACCAGCAGTGCACAAGAGTTACAGTTTCTCTCCATCCTTCTAACACTTGTTATTTTCTTTGTTTTTTTTTTAATAATTGCCATCATAATGCATGTGAAGTGGTTTTGATTTGCGTTTACCTGATGGTTAGTGATGTTGAGCATCTTTTCATGTACTTATTGGCCTTTGGAGAAATGTTTTCTCAGATTCTTTGCCCACTTTTTAATCAGGTTGTTTGTTGTTGTTGAAGTTTAGGAGTTCTTTATATGCAAGTGTATCCCATTTTATTGAGCTTTGTTTTACTGCACTTCCTTTTTTTTTTTAACAAACTGAAGTTCTGTGGCACCCCTGAATCAATCTGTCAGGACCATTTTTTTCCAACAGCATTTCCTTACTTTGTTTCTCTGTGTCACATTTTGTAATTCTTGCAATATTTCACTTTTTCATTATTATTATATTTGACACAGTGATCCCTGATCAGTGATCTTGGCTGTTATTACTCAAACTCACTGAAGGTTCAGATGATAGTTAGCATTTTTTAGCAATCAAGTGTTTTTTAATTAAGGTATATGCATTGCATTTTTAAAAATAATGCTGCTGCTGCTGCTAAGTCGCTTCGGTCGTGTCCGACTCTGTGCAACCCCAGAGACGGCAGCCCACCAGGCTTCCCTGTCCCTGGGATTCTCCAGGCAAGAACACTGGAGTGAGTTGCCATTTCCTTCTCCAATGCAGGAAAGGAAAAGTGAAAGTGAAGTCGTGTCCCAACTCCTAGCGACCCCATGGACTGCAGCCTACCAGGCTCCTCCTTCCATGGGATTTTCCAGGCAAGAGTACTGGAGTGGGGTGCCATTGCCTTCTCCCAAAATAATGCTATTGCACATTTAATAGACTATAGTGTAGTGTAAATATAACTTTAAATGCACTGGTAAACCAAAAAAAAATTCATGTGACTCTATTGCAGGATTAGCTTTAATATGGTTATCTGGAACCAAACCCAGAATATCTCTTGAGTTCTGACTGCACTCTAGATGTGCTTAGTTGCTCAGTCGTGTCTGACTCTTTTTGACTCCATGGACTGTAGGCTCCTCTGTCTTTGGGATTCTCTAGGCAGGAATACTGGAGTGGGTTGCCATGCCATCCTCCAGGGAATCTTCCCAACCCAGGGTTGAACCCAGCTCTCCCATATTGCAGGAGGATTCTTTACTGTCTGAGCCACCACGGAAGCCCTGTACTCTGGATATCAATCTCTTATTAGAAATAATTTGCAAATATTTTTTGAATTCTGGAGGTTGCCTTTTCAGCCTGTTGAATGTGCTTTGATATGCAAAATGTTTTAATTTTAGTGTTGTCTGTCCACTTACCTATTTTTCTCCTTTGTTGCCTGCGCTTTTAGTGTCATATTACAAACACTTTTAAGGGCTTATTTTATGGCAGCCATTGTGCTAATGGTTTTTACACTGGCAGCTCATTTGATCCTCCTTACCTATGAGAACAAGAAAATCAGCCCTTAACACTGGGAAATAGCCTGACACTAGCATCTTGGCAAAAGTTCTGTTGGGGGGAACTGGCCTGGCGTTCCCCTTGAACCTAAACAGTCTTAAAGAATACTAGCATCCATCAGGACCATTCTGTGGTTGAGATAAAGTACGATAAAATGAAAGCAAGGCCATTTTATAATCTTGCCTGAATAAAGATAGAAACCAAGTCACTATCCCAAACAGAAAAGTACAAAACAACCCCCCTCCAGGCTAAAATGAGTAACAGTACTTTCTTTACCAGTGGTAGTGTTAGCCTCTTCTACTCAACCCTTCCTGTACATGAAATATATTGAGATATCCGATCGTACGGTTATCCCCACTATCTGACAGCGCCAAATGCAGGGAGCCTGTTTCTTTGACCCCCCTAAAATTATTCAACATAGCCCTCTGTAATACCCTTCTACTGAAGCACCCCATGGCACCTTCTTTGCAATGAGTTAATTAACCCAACTTTGTTTGACCACAGTGTGTTCCTAGTGGTGTTTTGGCTGGAGGACATTGACACCATTACATTGTGGGTTGGTATGATCTCCTTTTCAACAGATGGAAAAACTGTGGTGCAGAGAGTTTAACTTGCCCAAGGACACAGAATGAATAAGGAGTACAATGAGAACAAAGAAATCAGTCTGCAGTGTTGAGAAGCATATATAAATTTAAGTAAATTCTTAAAAGACAACAAAAAAGTTGTTCAAGAAATGAAAGATAGTTATCATTTATAACACGGCTCAGCTCTTAAACACTGAATATTGATCTAAGCATTATATCAGAAGGACGGGGAGATGGAAGAGTACATTACATATATGGATGGAGCAGGTAGAAGAAAAAGGCTAGCTGTGCATTTTTCTAGTGAGAAGTTACTAGATAATGCCTAAAATTGGAAATGCTAGAAATAGCAGCAAAGCATGTTATTTATAAACCTGGAGCTAAATACCAAAATAATCAGCTAAAAAAAAAAAAAAAAGGTAAATGTAGTTGCCTCTGGGAAAGAAGAAATTGGTAGTGATGCAAAAGGATTGCTATTTTTGAAGCAAATACTGTAGAACTATTCAATTCTTTAAACTATGTGCATTTTTCTCTTTACAAACAGAAAAAAAAATTAAAGTACAAGGAATTGGTTGTGCACAACACTTCATACAATGTTAGAATACTCAAACGATAGCTGTTTAATATTACCAGATTTCATTCAACATATGTATGTTGATTAGAGGTTATGTCTTTGAGGTGATAGCAGGTGATGCGAATTTGAATGGCTGTCACTGAAACATATCATCGAAACTGTAGATTTGCTACTGTTGATGAGGAAGTCCTGTGGAGTTATTTAGGGCTTTAGAACTTTATCCAAACCCCGCCCCCAGCCTTGTTGAAAAAATCCCAGGCTTAGAATGGCATGAAGTGGAGGAGGTATCCTAACCACTGTTCCTCCTCGTTACTAACCCAGTATCCATGTAAGCACAGGTCCCATCTTTTCCCCACATCTTTCTCAACCAATATAGCCCAACTCCAGCCAGAGTCAGAATTGCACCAGTCTTATAGGCTGCCTTATTCAATTTAGCACCTCATTACATTCTGATCTGTAATATTCTCTTGGTATTTCATGCATATAAGTTACTCCTGTCAACATTAAATTGTCACCACTTCAAGACAAGGGTCATTTCTTTGGTCTTTTTATATCATTTAGCCCTCGGTATAGATTGAGTTGAGCTAAGACATCCTTACTGATCTAGGCTTTAAAAAGACCGAGGTAGACTGGGGCAGGGCCTTTCCATGTGACTCAGTGGTAAAGAATCTATCTGCAGTGCAGGAGACACAGGAGACGCAAATTTGATCCCTGGGTCAGGAAGATCCCCTGGAGAAGGAAATGGCAACCCACTCCAGTATTCTTGCCTGGGATATCCCACAAACAGAGGAGCTTGGCAGGCTACAGTCCATGATGTCACAAAGAGTCAGACACAGCTGAGCACGCATGCAGACTGGGGCAACAGAAAGATGGACGCATTCCCAGTTAAGGTCTTCTAACTTGGGCCAGTTGACTGAAGGTCATTGTAATGCTTTTAGGTCTGCGGTCATCTGTGATTGTGGGCATGAGTTTCTCACTGTTAGAAAGAACAGAAGAGACAGCCTAGGGCATGATGAGAAAGTGTATGTTTGTCCAATCTGTTATCTTCCTTGGACGTGAAGAATATTTCTCTCCATTCTTTCTAGCATCTGCTCTCCTGAATTGATGGTGCTTTTGAGATAGTTGCTTCCACTGATGAGTATTTGGTGGAACAGTCATAAGCTGAGAAACTAACCTGGGAAATGCATGTTCTTAGCATCTATAAGTTTTCTAGGGTTACTATCATAAGGCACCACAAACTAGGTGGTTTTAAACAACAGAAATGTATTCTCTCACAGTTCCAGAGGCTAGAAGTTCAAGCTCAAGGTGTTGGCCGGCCCATGCTCCTTCTGAAGGTTCTAAGGGACAGTCTTTCCTTGTGTCTCCCCACTTCTAGTGGTTGCTGGAAATCCTTGGCATTCTTTATTTGTAGCAGCATAACTCAGTCCCTGCCTCTATCTTCACACGACCATCTTCTCCCTGTATGTATTTCTAGGTCCCCTAAACTCTCTCTCTCTCTCTTTAATTTATTTACTTTTAATTGAAGAATAATTGCTTTCTCTCCTTTTCTAAAAAAAAAAAAGTATTTATTTTGGACTATGGTGCCCCTTAGTTGCAGCACAAGACATCGGGCATACAGGCTCTTCATTGCAGCATGCGGGCTCCCCTGTAGTTGTAGCACATGTGCTCCAGAGCGTGGGAACTATGTAGCTTGCAGCACGTAGGCTCTCTAGTTGAGGCACATGGACTTAGTTGCCCCATGGCACGTGGGATCTTAGTTCCCTTAACAGGGATTGAACTCGTGTCCCCTGCATTGGAAGGTGGAGTCTTAACCACTCGACCACCAGGAGAGTCCCTTCTCTCTCTTTATAAGGATACGAGTGATTGGATTTAGAGCTCACCCCAATCCAGTATAACCTCATTTTAATCACATCTGCAAAGACCCTATTTCCAAATAAGGTCATTTTCACAGGGACCAGGGGTTAAGACTTCAACATATCTTCTGGAGGAACACAGTTCATCCACAGCAGCATCCCACTGAGTACAAAGCAGAACAGAGCTATTAGATGCTGGGCTTCAGAGTAGAGCTCAAGCCTCTTGTCTTATTTTTGTGACAATGGAAGAAGCAACATCGCTCTTGCCTCCCTCCTCTCGTGCTTTCGATTCTATCTGGTCCCACCTTCTCCCTGTATTAAGGATCTCCCCTAGAGGACCTTTGCCAAAAGAACTTAATTCAGTGGAGAAGTACTCCTCCCCTTGAAAAATTTCTTGAAAGACTTATCTGGCCTCTCTTTCAACTTTAGCACTCCCCACATGCTCTGCAACTTATTATTTTCACGTACAAAGTAACAGCTCTTACTACATTCACAAATAGCCCCCTATTTGCTAAATTTAATAAACATGTCTCATCACATCTTACACTTCCCTTTTTCACTGCTCCTTTCACCTTGAAATGCCCTTTCATGTGACATGTTTATACCATGTTCTTTTCATTTTCTTTCCTGTGTTCCTGTCTTCCTATATATGCCCCCTTCTCTGTTGATCCCTTAAATGTCAGGGTATCTATAAACTCAGGCCCCCTTTATTTTACTTTTTATGTACTATGGATGATCAGCTACACTCATAACTAAAATTACTATCTGTAAGTTTATGACCCTGATATCCATTTCTCTAGGTCAAATCTTTTACTCAATATATCTAATCGTCCTCTAGATATCACCACTGGAATGTCCAATAGGCCTTTCAAATACAACAGCTCTGAGATGAAACTGCAAAAGCTCAATGCATTTAATCCCAAACATGTTCTTTGCATCTGATTCCTCTCTGGTATTCCTCATCTCAATGCATGCCCCACCATCCAGTTGCTCAAGCCAGCATCCTAGAAAACAGCCTTCCTGTTCCTCAGTTCTATGGAGAATAAATTGCCAAACACTATTAAATCTGTTTGTTTTACGGTTTTCAACTTTTTATTTTGTCTTGAGCTAAAGCCGGTTAACTATGTTGTTATAGTTTCAGATGAACAATGAAGTGATTCAGCCATATATATACATGTATCCATTTTCCTCCAAACTCCCCCCATCCAAGCTACCACATAACATTGAGCAGAGTTCCATGTGCCATAACGTAGGACCTTGTTGGCTATCCGTTTTATATACAGCGGTGTGAAAATGCCCATCTTAAACTCCCTGACTCTCCCTCCCCTGCCGCTCCTTCCTCCCTGCAACCAGAAGTTTGCTCCCTTCGTCTGCAAGTCTCTTTCTGCTTTGTAAGTCCAATTGTATCATTTCTCTTTAGGTTCCCTGTATAAGGTGTGTCATATGGCATTTCTCCTTCTCTGTCTGACTGATTTCACTCAGAATGACACTTTCAGGGTCCATCCATGTTGCTGCAAATGACATTATTTCATTCTTTGTAATGGCTGAGTGATATTCCATTGTATACAGGTACCACATCTTTATCCGTTCCTCTGCTGATGGACATTTAATTGCTTCCATGTCTTGACTATTAGCAACAGTGCTGCAATGAACATCATAAACCCTATCAAAGTGGACTCTTAAATATTTGTTTATCCCTGCTACCACTACCTTAGCTCAAATGACTATTATCTTTGGCGTAAAGAGCTAATTGGTTCTAGTTGAGTCTTCTTTCTTTTTCGCCTGTATCGTCTAACTCTTTCTTAAATTGCAGTTAGCAGAGTTTCCATATAAATGCATATCTGAACAAGTCTCTCTGCTGCTTCAGACTCTTTGGTGGGACCCCCTTGTTCCTTGGATATAAAATATACATTTAAGCATGTCACAAAAAACTCCTGTGCATGTCCCTATCCACATCTCTCACCCTTTGCCGCACTCCATAAATAGCTCCTGAATGTGGCACAGTTGTGCTATAGCATCTTTGTACATGATGCTCATTCCTCTGGGAAGCTTTCTGGTCTACCAGATCGGGGTTCGACTCTCTTCCATCTCCCTTCTGTAGCTCTCAGGCGACCTCTGTTACTGAACTCACCACCTGACTGCACTCAACATTGTATTTAAGCTCTTTGAAGACAAGCACTGTATCTCTTATGTCCCATTTGACTCTATGCATTTAACAAGCACAGTGCCAGGCACAGGGCTGATGCTCAATCAATATTTGGTGGAATGAACAGATAAATAGGAATGAAGTCAAAGGGTAGAGCAAAGGTGCTCAGAGAGTATTTTCAATTTCCAAAGAATGGTCCAAGAAAGTAGTGGGGGCAGACCCTGGCTCTCAGGCTGTTTTCCTCATCCTGTTGTAGGAAAGGTGAAAAATGAAGAAGGCATTTCTGGTTGGTGGAATAATGTGCTGCAGTGTGCATGGCAGAGAAAGCTAGGAGCAAGTGAAGAAAAGCAGTATAGTTAATTTTTCAACTCTAGAATCTGAATAAAGTAGTAAAGGGTAGAAAAACTATTTCTTGTAGTGCCTTAAAGTTCCTGTACCAGCCTTCTGCCTGATTCTGCCCGGGCCTCCAGCCCTCTTTCTCTCTTGTCATTTTCTATCTCATCTTTTGTTTTATGGTTTCTGTTGCTTATTATGCTTATTCCTTTCTCGTGCTCGTAAAGCCCAGAGATGTGAAGGCACATGCATTTCTGATACTGAAGCATTTAGGCAGTTATCACTTCAATTAATGTTTTCTGCTAGAGTTGTATTTTAGTGGAAAACAGTAATTGTTTCAAAGACAGCATCTTGGAGTTGAACCAGTTCTATCAGTGAACACTCAACCATGGGAAGCTAACAATGAAGGCAATGATCAATCGTCTTTTCGATCCCGCTTCTACTCTAAAGGCAGATTTTGCCTCCCTTTGCTTTAAAAAAGGCTAAGCTGACAGTGTAGCATCTTTTTAAATACTTCAGTGGAACAGTCCTGCCCTTTCACAGAAAGACCCTTGATTTATCTTTATCACATTTTCTCACCCCTTACCTTCACCCAGGATTTACAAAATGCATGTGTGCAAATTAGGACTTTACAAACCCCTGCTTTTCAACTGTGTTGATGTCCACCCCTGGACTGAGGGATGGGGCCAGGGCTCACACTCCCTCTGCCAGCCCCACCCCACCCCCAGTAGTTCCACAGTGCATTTGGTGGCATTCACACTTGACTGGAATCGCATTTCAGCCTGTTCCATCTGATTGGACACTGGGTTTTCCTCCCGTCTGTGGTAATGGAGCACTTTTTCCAAGTTCCCAAGGTTATTTTCATCTCAATGACCTTTTCCATCTCCCTGGGGCGCCTCACCATTGCCCACCCTGCTTCCTCTCTGCCTGCTTTAGATATTGCTTTATGTGTTACTCTTTCTGCAGGAACCATTGTCTCTAATACATTTCTATCAGCAGTTTTATTGGAGCAGTGATCTTTATCAGCCTATGCTCCCACCCCTGTTTCTTGGTGGGTTCTCTCTCAGGTCGAGCAATTCGCTTTAAAAAGTGGGAAGAAATAGGATGGGATGCCACTTATTTAAATCCTAGGATGCTTGCTTTCTGTTTCTTTTGCTAACCTGTGCACCTCTGCTTGAAGACTGGTCAGCATATAAGAGACTGAAGATGGGTGGTGAAAATAATTCACAGGGATGGAAAAAAGTCTTCTTATACTGGGCACACATGGCCTTTTCTGCCTCTTTTTATTGATCTTAAATTGCTGAAAGGGTTTGGAAGATAAAAAGAATGTGAAACAAAGACAGAAAATCATGGCAAAGAAGAAAAGAGCCCTGAGACAGTGGGGGAACCAGGGGATCAGAACCCGAGTCCTGCTTCTAGAACTCACGGCGTCAACTGAGTGGTCACTTCTCTTCTTGGACCCTCTGTTTTCTATTCTCTAGTGTTGGTAACTCCAGTACTTTGGCCTCCTCATGCGAAGAGTTGACTCATTGGCAAAGACTCTGATGCTGGGAGG
Organism: Budorcas taxicolor; assembly: GCF_023091745.1. Classification (NCBI taxonomy): domain Eukaryota; kingdom Metazoa; phylum Chordata; class Mammalia; order Artiodactyla; family Bovidae; genus Budorcas; species Budorcas taxicolor. The sequence continues at coordinate 79,271,679 of NC_068916.1, forward strand.
GATTGGGGGCAGGAGGAGGAGGGGACGACAGAGGATGAGATGGCTGGATGGCATCACTGACTCGATGAATGGGAATCCGAGTGAACTCCGGGAGTTGGTGATGGACAGGCAGGCCTGGTGTGCTGTGATTCATGGGTCACAAAGAGTCGGACACGACTGAGCAACTGAACTGAACTGAACTGAACTGAGTGTTGGGAAAACTGGGGCCAGATGTTCCGAAAAGTCACACTTCTAGGAAAAGAATAACTAGGCACAAAGCATATAGTCCACTTGTAGGGATGTCTTGAGTTGCCAGTTCTGTTACTTCTCTTTAAAAGCTCTTTCTTTCCCAAAGATAGGAATCTAAAACCGCAGTCCCTTTCTAGATTGCTGGTGGTGATGATAGTGACAGTGATAGCAATAATGATAGTGATATGATGATGATATTAAATGATCATTATCACTTAATGTTTCTCTACGTATCATCGATAGTTTCAAGGAAGAAGTTCGTGTATATGATCTGAGAGGCTGCAAATATCTGGCCCTGGGACACATAAGCTTGCAAACCTATGTGATTTGTTTAGGTGATGACATTGAAAATGCAGGATATTTTATATAAACATTCATAAGACTCTCTTTCTTGAAATAACGTAGGTAGCATTACCTGCCTGCACTACATCATGGCCACAAATACCTGGAGTCAAGTAGGAGCTGCCCATTACAGATGGGGTCGGCATTTTCCGTTGACTTCTTCCTGTGACTGACTTGGCCTCTTCAGATATTTGAACTTGTGGTCCTAATTATCTAGCTTATGGATGATGATGATGATGTTATTGGTAATAATCTCCCTGTTGGTATACCATTTTTGCCTTTGGAAAACTCTGTCATGTGCCTTATCTGTTTAAAACCCCATTACTACCAGACAGTGAGGAGGATGTAAAGAGTTTCATTATCCTCACGTAAGAGATAAAATATCTGATGGTCAGAAAACTAGATTAGTCTCTAATCTCCCGACTTTCCCACCACCAAAATCTATTTTGTAGGACTTTGTCTACCTAGTCACATGCATTAAGTCATAGTTTGTTTTCTCATTTTTGTTACGTGAAAATACACATATATGTTTTTTCAGAACATTGCTTTAACACACTAAACTAATAGAATTCTTGCACATTGGGCTTAGACCACCCCCCCTCAAAATAGGCTGTTACCTTCATGATTGCTCTTAACTTTCCCTAAGCTATCAGCAACTCTTTCAAAGTACATTTCAACTGCTATCTTCCTGTACTCTCAGTGATGAGTTTATTTACCAAGTAAAACCATAACTGCTAATGAATAAATTCTTTGGTCCCTTTGCACAATTACTCTGAATTTTTAGGTGGACTTATCAATAAGTGTATACAGTTAAGAGGAAGGAGAGCTTACGTGGGTCATGGAAAGTGGACCAGATATCTTTATAACATAGCTGAGTTTTATGCTGATCTGCTAAGGTCACTGCCAAGGCAGCCAGATGGGGAAGACTTCAGACTCACACATTTTGTTGTTGCTATTTTTGATACAGGAGTATCCAGTGTGGAAAATGGTCTCACCTCTGGTTCTGGGGCTAGTACTTGGCAGCCACAGAGTGTCAGCACATTTTAATTCAATACTCACTGTATGTCCATCATGTCACAGGGGTTGGGCACTGCCTGGATTTGAAGTCCCATCGTCACCCCAGAGCTAGCTCCCCTGTCTTCCTTTTGGCATTCTGTCTGATCCTCATGAGTTCTGAAGCTCTGAAACACTCCTGGCCTGAACTTGCTCATGTCCTCCCAGCAGCACAAGATCGGATCCCTTTTTCAAAATAACGCAGAGGCTTCTAGGGTTTAATTTTACTCTAGTCTGTTTTGGAAAAGATTCAGCTTTTACAAAGAGGAGACTTCCTATGCAGAGAAAAGTCTATTTCATTGTATTTTCTTACAAAGTCCTTAAGTTCTTTGTGAAAGGGGCTTGTGTTAGAAATACATAAATTTAGGCTCTATTCTAGATTGTGAGATGACATGGATAGTAAGTACACCATGGACTTAATTACAGCATTTCATGGGCAGAAATAAGAAACACTACTTTAACCACGCATGTTAATCATGAAGTCCTAATTTCAGCAACATTAAATGTGAAAAAAAAAAAATTTCCCAGAATGGAGAAAACAGCAACTACATGAATATAAGCCAAACACATTTCTTTGTAAATGAATGGAAGATGCACGCCTGGCCCACAGTCATGCCCAGAGTTGCATGTTTTGAATAACCTGGATCAATTTAGGTTGATATAAGAAACATCCCTGTGTTGCAGTGCACCCAAGCTTTGAAGGGATCTCTGCACAGGAGTAGTTTTCCTTCATGGGGTGAAGGAATGAGAGGGTAGCACACCTTGCTTGTTATCAGGGTTCTGAACCAAAGCAGAGATCATCTGGAAAGAGCTTTACAAGGGAGGGCATGTGTGAAGCAATTTGGGGAAGGAGGGGATTTTCTCTTCCATACCTATTATGTTTCAGAGGTCAAGGCTAGACAAAGCACTTGAGAAATATTTCCTCAGCAGGGGTCAAGGTGGGAGCCCATGCCTTCATCTTGTGTCCATCACAGTTCTGAAAAACCCTCTGGCAAGACATCCGAAGTCTGTGCCTTACTCGCTTTTCCACCTGGGCTCTTGTTACCTTGGGCAAGATCTTTAATTAAGTTCTCTGTGTTTTAGTTTCACCACTTCTAACACAGGGATCATTCTACTTCAAGATCGTGTGTGAGGGGGAAGATGCCTCTGCTTTGCCCAGTGGGAAGCAGACGTGGAAGTTATCGCTATTGGTGACTGAGAGTAACAGCGCCCCACGTGGACAGTAGAATCCAGCACTCTGCCCCATAGAGGGGCCTTCCTCCAGACTCCCTTATCAAACCTGACATTCACTCAGGTTTCCCAGGAAGGCAGACAGAGATGGAGCATCACTGCTCTGCTTCGTTTCTTCTTTTCTTGCTGCCATGTTCCTCTTCATCAAGACCTCTGTAAACAGCTGGGCTCAGGCTACTCAAAACTCACTGACTAGAATGATCACAAGAGAAATTCATAATGGGAAAGTGACTCAGGCTGCCCAGACCAAAGATTTGCCAGACTGTAAATCAATAACCTCAGATATGCAGATGATACCACCCTTATGGCAGAAAGTGAAGAGGAACTAAAAAGCCTCTTGATGAAAGTGAAAGAGGAGAATGAAAAAGTTGGCTTAAAGCTCAACATTCAGAAAACGAAGATCATGGCATCTGGTCCCATCACTTCATGGGAAATAGATGGGGAAACAGTGGAAACAGCGTCAGACTTTATTTTTTGGGGCTCCAAAATCACTGCAGATGGTGACTGCAGCCATGAAATTAAAAGACACTTACTCCTTGGAAGAAAAGTTATGACCAATCTAGACAGCATATTCAAAAGCAGAGACATTACTTTGCCGACTAAGGTCCATCTAGTCAAAGCTATGGTTTTTCCTGTGGTCATGTATGGATGTGAGAGTTGGACCGTGAAGAAGGCTGAGCACCAAAGAATTGATGCTTTTGAACTGTGGTGTTGGAGAAGACTCTTGAGAGTCCCTTGGACTGCAAGGAGATCCAACCAGTCCATTCTGAAGGAGATCAGCTCTGGGATTTCTCTGGAAGGAATGATGCTAAAGCTGAAACTCCAGTACTTTGGCCACCTCATGCGACGAGTTGACTCATTGGAAAAGACTCTGATGCTGGGAGGGATTGGAGGCAGGAGGAGAAGGGGATGACCAAGAATGAGATGGCTGGATGGCAACACCGACTCGATTGACATGAGTTTGGGCGAACTCTGGGAGATGGTGATGGACAGGGAGGCCTGGCGTGCTGCGATTCATGGGGTCACAGAGTCGGACATGACTGAGCGACTGAACTGAACTGAAAAGCTCTCCAGGTTCAGAGGCGATTCCTACTTTTCCAGGGCCCTACTCCCTCCAATAGGAGTCCAACCAGTTCAAGGTTGAACAATAGATGTGAGAAAGCAATTACAGAGACATTAAGCACACTCTTTAACTTTCTACATTGTAGTAGAAAATTCCGCTCATAAAACAAGAGGCACACTGATCAAGACCCCCTGCCGTGTCCAATTAGACGTCCTTAAAAAGGAACAAACTCTTTAACTTGGTGGGTTTCTGGGGGCTGTTTATCTTTTCCTTTTGGCTTATCACAACTCTTAAATTACCTTAGCATATGCTTCGATGCTAGTATTTTCCTTCCTTTCCTTTGTCTCAAGAAAGAGAAAAAGGGTTTTATAAGAGGCATTTCAAGAAAGTGTTAGAAAGGGGGAAAGCATTGGTTAATGAAATAAAGAAGATAATTTCCGAAGGCTTTTAAAACTATGTCGTAGGACAGACATCAAGTACAGGATCAGCCCCTAAGCAAGATGAGGTCTGATGGGTGTGACAGATGAACTCAGTTTGATGTGTCAGCTTTAAATCCTTATTACCCTAGTTTCTGTGCGCCACCAAAAGTCAGGGACCAAACAGTTCTGCTTAGCATGCTTTTGAATATGATAAAATAACACAAAGTTCTGTGACATTTCTACCCAAAGATTTAGTCCTTGTAGGGACATTCTATGTGTACTCTGTCTGACTGTTTGCAACCCCATGGACTGTAACCTGCCTGGCTCCTCTGTCCATGATATTTTCCAGGCAACAATTATGCAGTGGGTTGTCATTTCCCACTGCATGCGGTCTTCCCGACCCAGGGATCGAACCCACGTCTCCTGTGTCTCCTGCATTGCCAGGTGGATTCTTTAACACTGAGCTACCTGGGAAGCCCAGTAGATACATTGAGTCCCTGAGAAAAATGGCAAGGTAATTTACTGGAGCAAGCATCATCATTTATACTTCTACTAGGCCTCTTTCACACTTAAAGTACTTTATTAGATAATAAGTTTCTTGAGAGGAGAAGCTTTGTCTTCTTTATCTTTACATCTTTGTTACATGGTGAGCACAGTGCCCAGCATGTCAGAAGCCAGAGGTGACTATTGTATGGATAGGTGGATGGATGAGTGGATGGATGGATGAATGGATGGATGGACAAATGAATGAACGGAGAGAAAAGACTTGATTTCTGTGATCTTTGAAGTTTCTGGTCATCAGTGAAGATATAGAGGGCAAGATTCTCATGCCTAAAATTCAGGCTGGAGTGATATGTTTAGTAAAATGTTTTCAGTGCACTCAGAATAAAATTTGGACCACTTATTAGGGCTAACCCCCTATCTCCCCATAGCTGACCTTTCATCCCCTTAGCCTAAATATCATCTCCTCAGACTGGCCTCCCCTCTTTCCGTATCCTCAGCAACCAAGAGAACGCCTAGCATTTAGCATATACTCAGTATCTGTTGGGTGATTGGCAGATAATAATCCACATTCGCCAACTATTCAATATGATACTGTCAGGAAACTCGTGAGGTTGTGTCTCTTCCCCATACCCAGTGAAAAAATGAACAATCTAAAAGGCAGATCCAAGGTGGAAATGTTCCTTTTGTTTTGTCCTCCTAAACTGGAAGCTAAGGAGTTGCCTCCACTCCACCACTCCCCACCAAAAAAAAAGGGGGGGGGGGGAGAAGGGAAGGGGAAGGAGGGCAGGAGGGACAGAGGAAAAGAGAGAAAGAGAAAAATCTAAGAGAAGACTGGATCATACTAAGTTTGGGGAGAAAAAGTTAAGACTTCTCAAAGTTGTTAATATGCTTATTATGTCAGCTGAAAATCTTCAAGAGGAAAAAGGATGCCTTGTTTCCAAGAATGATATGACCAGGCGGCAGTGTTTGTCCCCTTCTTCCTCCTTGTCCTGAAGATCCAGGGACTCATTTTGGCATGCATTTTGCAAAACAGGAAGTTGAGAACTGACATGTGCAAGACAGTTACCAGGCCCTGTACCAGGCAGTTCAGGTTTCTCACTTGCTTTGCTCCCTCTCCCTTTTATTGATGAAGAAATGAACCTCACAGGGTTGAGCTCACTCAACCAAATTCACAGAACCATCAAGTCAAGCATAGCAGCCAGGATTTGAACAGCCATTTCTGCTTGACTCCAATGGCCTTGATCTTCTCACTGCTACACAATTCTTCTCAAAATGTTGCTTCTATTTCACTAAAGCAGATGTTCTTACTAGCATGCAGTATAATCACCTCAAGAGCTTGTAAGTTACAGATTCCTAGGCCTTCTACCAGCCTATTTAATTCAGTAGGTCCAAGGGTGGACCTGTACATTTGCATTTCTTTTTTAAAAAATAATTTGTTATCCCTATTTTAGCCAATGTGGTCTTTTCTTTTATTTTTCTGGCTGCACTGTGTCTTCATTGAGGCCCACGGGCTTCTCTAGTTGTGGCACATGGGCTTAGGTGCCCCACAACATGTGGGATCTTAGTTTCCTGACCAGGTATCGAACCCATATCCCCTGCATTGGAAGGTGTATTCTTAACCGCTGGACCACCAGGGCAGTCCCCTATGTTTGCATTTCTAACAAGTCCCCAGGTCGAGTCTGATGCTGCTGGTTTGGGGCCCACATTTTGAGTACCACTGGCTTAAACAGCAAGTATCACTGTTTCTTTTTCTTTTCTTTTTGGTAATAGTGTTCTTAGAGGCTTGAGAAGCTGAAGACTCTTTCAAGTAGTTTTTCCTGCCTTCAAATGATACAGCTAATTCATTTTAATTCCACAGATATTTCTTGAGTATCTACTGTTATAGACCCATGATGCAATAAACAGAGATGAGAGTCAGAAATGACTAACTCCAGGTACATGGCCTTAGGGAGACCCTTATCTTGCTGGTGGCAGCATGGGCTGAGGAAGCGCACTAAGGAGAATGACTGTGATAACAGCACGTCAGGTGTTCCAATGAATGCAGGGACCCAGTGCTAGAACGGCCCCTCCCCGTCTGGGCTGCAGCTGGGCTGGGGAACAATCTCCCTACAGAGTTGGCGCCTGACTCGTCTCCTACATCATGATTAGTAGTCACCTGGGAGGAACAGGTGGAGTTCCAGGAACTCCAAGAGCAAGTGCAAAGGCATGGAGGTTGGAAAGAACATGGTGTATCTGGGGACGGCTCAGGGAAATGTTGATGCCAAGACTAGCAGGCAGATGTGTCTAGATTCAGGCCAATATGAGGAACCACCGGAAATGAGGATGGAATCTGGTTGTGAAGGGCCTTCTCTACATACCGTGGGTTATGAATGGCAGTTAGACAATGAAGAAAGCTCGTAATTGAGGTAGGTGTCTCCTGAACAAGATATGCAATGAAAATGAAAGTCGCTCAGTCGTGTCCGACTCTTTGCGACCCCATGGACTGTACAGTCTATGGAATTCTCTAGGCCAGAATACTGGAGTTGGTAGGCTTTCCCTTCTCCAGGGGATCTTCGCAACCAAGGGACAGAACCCAGGTCTCCCGCATTGCAGGCAGATTCTTTACCAGCTGAGCCACAAGGGAAGCCCAAACCTGCTGTTTGTTCAGACATATGTTCATTTGGTAAATTTTTTTGAATCTGTGCTGAATGATAAGGGCAGTACAAAGAAGACTCAAACTCTGAATCTCTCCTTTAGGAAGAGAGAAAACAATTATGACCTAAACTCCAATATGAAGGTGAAAATCTGCCCTTATTAAAAGGCGTCGAGGGACTTCCATGGGGTTCCAGTGGCTAAGACGCCACGCTCCCAGTGCAGTGGAGTGTGTTTGATCCTTGGTCAAGGAGCTGGAGCCCACGTGCCCAGCTAAGAGTTTCATGCCACAACTAAGGCTCCCACATGCCACAAAGACCTGACCCAAAGAAGCACAAAAGGCATCAAGACACAGAATGAGAAGTTGTGGAGCAGCCTGGAGGAAAAGCGGTGACCCATCGGGAGAAGCCCAGAGGCCACATTTGTGATAACTTTCACAGGAGAGTCAGAGGTAAAGCAGGTCCTGATTATCACCCTCGCAGACCTTCATGGGTATTTGTATACCCAGTTCTCTGATTCACCTTCAGAAGTGTAGGGATGAAGGTAGGAAGCATACAATCCAAAGGCTTTTAGAGAGGGGTTGCCTGTAGACTTACGCCTGCTTTTTCCTCCTTGCTCAACATCCAGAGAAGAGCTGGCCTGTGTGTCTCCACAGCCTGATGAAAGGATGGATGTGCCAGCCTCTAAATAATTGCTGCATGAATCTTTATAAGCACACAAATGAGCGGCACTCGGCTGGTCTGCAGTGGCCGTTATCACCCGCAAATGCTTCAAAGAATGGGAAGCAGAGGCTCTATTCCCTTCTTCCCACACTCCCTGATGAATCCACGCTTTTAGAATATGAGCGAGGACTGACTGATGAGCTGATTTAGTTTAGCTTTGTAGGATTTTTCCCCCAATTTAGCAAGCAATGAGGACCCGCGCTATTTCTACTCTTCCATTTGGCTCTTAAGTCTCATTTGTGCCATGAGCTGAACTAGTACAGCTAATAGTCAGTTTTTTTTTTTCCCCTACTCAGAATGCAGAGAGTCTTTCTTCTCTTATAATTATAAAGTGCTCACGGTCAAGACGGCTCTGGTAAACTTTGCTTTTCAGCCCAAGAACAATATTAACTGAAACGTTGGTTGTAATACGGATGCTTAGAAAAGTAGGGGGGAAATCAAGTCTTAAAAAGATTTATAAACCTCATTCCAGATTATATTCATCATCTTCCTTTCTTACTCTAAACTCTCAAGAATTCAGGTAGGAAAGTTATTTACAATGATCGCTGTCAGGAGATGTTGAATATAGATTTGAGTATAGAATCTGCCTTCCAGGTCAAAATTACCTTTAAAACCTACATGAAATGAAAAAAAGGAAAGAGAAACCACATTTTTCTCAGTAATGGGATATTCCTGTGATAGTCTTGTAGGCACCCACATTCTTTGCTGCATCTGTGAGAGGTGCCTTGGGCTAGTCTAAAGGTCCTTATTTTAGAACCAGTATAGAAAGAAATAAGTAGATAGGTAGACAGACACATAGATACATAGATATAGGCTGATAGGTAGGCAGGTAGATAGACATAGGTAGAATGATAAGTAGAATGAGAAACAGAAATGGATAACTAAACTCATGAGCTTGAAAAATTCCAGGAGTTTGAGTTAGAGAAGAATACACCAGTAATCCATGCTGTAGTCTTTTTTTTTTTTTTTTTTAATCTGTCGGGCAGCTGACACAATCCTATTGGAAGTAGGGTCAGAATATTAACCCTGGCCCTTTCATAGTGGGCAACGTGGTTGCCAAGACAAGGGATTTGTGGACAGAAAGCGTGACCTCTTCAAGCTTCCTGCTCATCTGGATCATCTTCTAAGAGCCCTTTGCTGTAGCTACTGAGGATTGCTTAGTTTACCCAGTAGCGCATTTTTCCTCTCAATGACCTTACCGTCATATACCTCCAATGAAGAAAACAATTTAGTGCCATGGGTCTCCAAGTTTTGTTTCCCTAGATCAGCAGCAACAGCAGCTTCTGAGAACTTGCTAGAAATTCAAATCCTAGGGTTGGGTCCCCACAGTCCTCGGTTTGCCAGGCTCTCCAGGGGGTCCTGACTCATGCTAATGATTGGGGAGCCCTGATCTAGAAGCTTGGTCTTGCTGAGCTGTCCATTTACGCTATAACTGGCAGCCTTGGTCATATGTTGGAATCACCTTGGAATTTTAAAATAATGCCTGAGTGACAGCTCAGAGATTCTAATGTGATAGGACCTGGGGCGGGGTGGGGACATCCTGCTCAGCAGGGTGTTTAAAGCTCCCCAGATGTTCTTGAGGAAAGGTTCCCATGGAAGCAGGTGTAAGACAAGCTGTGGGGGAGAGACTGGAGCTATACAAAGAGCTAGTTATGGCAAAACACTGCCTGGGCACTCAGAATTACATTTCAGTTCAGTTCAGTTGCTCGGTCGTGTCCGACTCTTTGTGACCCCATGAATCACAGCACACCAGGCCTACCTGTCCATCATCAACTCCCAGAGTTCACCCAAACTCATGTCAATCGAGTTGGTGTTGCCATCCAGCCATCTCATCCTTGGTCGTCCCCTTCTTCTCCTGCCCCCAATCCCTCCCAGCATCAGGGTCATTTCCAATGAGTCAACTCTTTGCATGAGGTGGCCAGAGTATTGGAGTTTCAGCCTCAGCATCAGTCCTTCCAATGAACACCCAGGACTGGTCTCCTTCAGAATGGACTGGTTGGATCTCCTTGCAGTCCAAGGGACTCTCAAGAGTCTTCTCCAACACCACAGTTCAAAAGCATCAATTCTTCGGCACTCAGCTTTCTTTATAGTCCAACTCTCACATCCATACATGACTACTGGAACTACTATAGCCTTGACTCGATGGACTCTTTGTTGGCAAAGTAATACCTCTGCTTTTTAATATGCTATCTAGGTTGGTCATAACCTTCCTTCCAAGGAGTAAATGTCTTTTAATTTCATGGCTGCAGTCACCATCTGCAGTGATTTTGGAGCCCAAAAAAGTGAAGTCTGACACTGTTTCCACTGTTTCCCCATCTACATTTAGGCTGTGCCATTGGTTGGTGGGGCTTCCTTGGCGGCTCAGAGGCAGTTCGATCTCTGGGTTGGGAAGATCCCCTGGAGGAGGGATGGCAACCCACCCCAGTATTCTTGCCTGGAGAATCCGATGGACAGAGGAGCCTGGCAGGCTACAGTTCATGGGATCACAAAGAGTTGGACAGGACTAAAGCAACTGACCATGCACCCTTTCATTGGATGGTGAAAGATGCTAAGACTGGCTGGAAAGAAGCCACAAAACCTGCATGTTGGATGAATGCAGGAGAATGGAAGAGAAGTAAAAATCGAAGGTAGATCTGAGTACTTGAGCATGGCCAGGAAAATAGAAGATTCCTTGTAGCAACAGAAAGATTGAGGTTTGGAGGGAAGGGGATCTATGATGGCAGGTAGAAACAAGCTTTGACTCTGGTAATTTGTGGTCTGACCAGATGGTGATGCCCAGTGGGCAGTTAAAAGTTTGGGTCTGGAATTCAGGGAGGAGAGACAGGAGGGAAGAGAAGAATGAAGGGGGAAACCGTTAGGAACACTGAGAGATGCTGGTAACAGAGAGGGGAGTTTGCAGTCATCTGCTCAGAGGTGGCATTTTAAGCACATGAAGAGAAGGTAAAAACTGAGCTCAAGTGTGTGCTGATAGAAAACAGTCTCCAGAATGTTCAGGGCAGAAACAAACAGAAAGAAAAGAGGGTAACAAAGGGGCCAAGTATTTGGAGATGAGCCATATTAATGTAGCATCCTGGGATGACCACAAGAATCATAATTACCAATAGTATCAAATGCCAGAGAGAGGCCAGGAGGGTGAGATATTTCAAATAAGAAGAAAGCTCACAAAATCATCACAACAGTAATAATAATGATAACTCGTGTTTATAATCCATTCATGAGCCAGGCTCTTGACCAAGCACTATACGTGAACTCAATAAGCCTTCAAGTATTGGGTTTCCCCATTTTGCAGCTGAAGAAGCTGAGGCACAAGGTAACACAGAAAAAAGTGGTGGAGCCCTGATGAGAACTCAGGGCCACTGGACTACACATATCTGCCCTCTCTGTGGAAACTGGCAGGAGCCATTTAGAAGGCGACGCTTTGTAGTGTTGGAAAAACCAACGGGGACCGGAAGTCCCTGTCCAGGTAGATGAAAATATCTCCCGCGTGGCTCCAGACAGGAATTCTCCATAGAGAGTGGATTCTCTGTGCTGAGAAAATGTCACTGGGCAAAATGTGCAAACACCCATCAGGACCAAGGGAAAGCGCTGCACTCGACTCTGACAAAAAGTTGACATTTGAACAAAGAGAATTAAATAAAAGAGAGTGCGTTAAATTAATTTGAAAGGTCTTGTTTAAATCCACTCACGCAAAGGCGTTCTCAATTAAGGCTTTTATTCTACCCTTGGCTCACCTCCCCGAGTTTCCATAGCGCATTCAGGATGATGCCAGAGAAAGTTCATTTCATACCTGAAATGGTTAGACCTCATACCGTTCCTTACAATATCTTTCTGTCTGTGCTCTCAACCCTTTAAAAAAAAAAAAGAAAGGAAGAAAAGAAAGGAGAAGGAGGGAAAAAGGAACGATATCTTCCTCTGGAAACATCACACGGAAGCAACCGTTTCACGGCGGTGCATTAGGAAACTCTTAGATGTCAGGCACCGAGGAGATGTGAAACAGCATCTGGTACTTCCCGTGCAATTTTTTAAAAAATCATCAAAGCACTTTACATACATGAAACCACCGACACTTCTGTGGGGGAGGAATTATTATCTGGTTATCATGAAGTTGGGAATTGCGGCACTGAGAGGTTAAATGATTTTCCCAGCAGGTGAGAGGAGAAACTTTCCCAGGCCTGCCAGGAGAACTTCCCTATTTGTATTTGTCTTCTAATGAGGGCTGCTCTGATGATCCACGGGAAAATTTTGGGAATTGGGGTAATGATTTATCAGCGCAAGGTTTTTAAAAGCCATTTCCCATGTTTCAAAGTGAAATTTGACTGTGAGAATTCATTGCAAATGAGCCCAGATAACTGAGGCTGACACAGATTCGTTTTTGAAGTGAAAGGATGGGAGGATTGGCCCTGTTTTCAAACTGTTAATTTTCTTGTTAATCATGGGGTTGGTTAATAACTACCTGGTTATGACTGTGGCAGAGAGAGATTGTCTGAAATAGGTCACGCCTTCATTCAGCCTGGCGTGTCCTGTCTTGATGGAAGGCTCGGGAAGCACAAAGGCTCAGCTATGGGAGGGGCAAGGGAGGTGGAATTGATGACACTGTGCCCAGCTCTTCCAGGGACGGGTAGGACTGCAGGGCTGGCCCAGGGTACTCTTCTGTTGGAAACTGGAGATTCAGAACAGACTCACAGGGAGCCCGCAGGGACAGGAGGGTAACAATGGCCTGAGGTATCATTCTTGAAATGTAGGCGCTTTTTAATTCCTTAAAGTTGTTTTCTGTTAATAATGTGAATTAAGTATTCTCTCATTCTCTGTGTTCTATGAAAATAAAACAATTGGAATATTTAGACAAGATTAAAATGACAGTTAAAAATACCCCAAATTTGGCTCAGATGGTAAAGAATCTGCCTGCAATGCAGGAGACCCAGGTTCAATCTCCAGGTCAGGAAGGTCCCCTAGAGAAGGGAATGACTACCCACTCCAGTGTTCTTGCCTGGAGAATTCCATGGATAGAGGAGCCTAGCAGGCTATAGTCCATGGGGTAGCAAAGAGTTGGACCTAGCACACAGAGATGATCACTGTTAACCTTTTGTTATGTAGAGTCCCTCTCTCTCCTCTCTGTGCATAAGATTCGTGAGAGCAAGGGCTTTATCTTTTTTCAATATATTTTTTAAATAGGATAATTGCTTCATGATATTGTTCGTTTCTGTCCTACATCAACATGAATCAGCCATAGGTCTACATATGTCCCCTCCCTCTCACCCCATCTCAGTCCTCCGCTGTCACAGAGTACTAGTTTTGTGTCATACAGAGAATTTCCACTGGCCATCTATTTTACACATCTATGTTTCAGAGTTACTTTTTCAATTCATCCCCCCTCTTCCCTCACTGTGTCCACAAGTCAGTTCTTTATGCCTGCATCTCCATTGCCACTCTGCAAACAGATTCATTAGGACTTTATCTTAATTGTTCACAACGAAATTACTAACACTCAGAACTGTTCCTGAGCACATAGTAGACCCTCAATAAACATGTGCTGATGTAGGATGGACAGGAAAACCCATTATATTTATTATATGCAATTATATGTTATACACATAATTATATGTAATGGCATATCCATGTAATTTTCAAATCCCAATCGGAGAGTCCACCTTATACAAACCCTCTTTCAAATGGCAACATATGGTACCGTGAACCAGCACATGCAGACACTAGGCTTCAGAATTTGGGGCTCTGGAGGCCGACTGCCTGAGCTGGAATCTACACTTCAGCACTTACTAGCGGAATGACCTTAGGTAATGTCTGAATCTCTTTAGGTCTCAGTTTCTTAATCTGTAAAATGGGAACCATAATAATACCCATCTCAATGCATCCTTGTAAGGGGAAATAAATAGGTACATAAATGAGCTTAGAACCTTGACTCACAAGCTCATACCTGCTGGTAAATGCTAGCTATTCATCTTACTGTATGTTATTAAATACTATTCTAGAGCCACCATATTAATGTTATCCCATCATGCTGACATAGCACAATGTATTTAAACTTGCTCCCTTTTGTCAATCACTTTTACTCTTTTCAATTTTTATGGTGTTAAAACATATCATGGCAGAGATCATCCTTATATAGAAATTGCTTTACCCACCTATAATTTCTCCCATCAGATGAAATTGTAGAAGTAGAAACAGAAGATCATAGGCAATAGATCTTTTTATAACTCTGTATAACATATTGCCGATGAAATGTAGTTAGCAGTGTAGGAACCGCCAACAGCATATGAGCAAGGCTCTTTTCACCTGTTATGCAGTTTCTGTTTGAAAAACAAATCCCCTTCTATTTCTTCAGGCCATCTTGAGTCAGGTCAAGGAGTTGCTCTGCCAACAGACAACAGAGTTTTAGGAGCAGATTCTGGGTGGCTGAGCAGGTGAGGGGCAGGGTGGAGGGGGAGGGAGAAGCATAGATGCAGATCTTCTGTCCCAAGAAGCTACGTGCGCATCATAGATGAACCTAACTGTTGCCCTCAATAAATTTAAGTGCTGAAAGCACAGCAGAGGAAGTGCTGTACCCAAGGTGTGGGCCGGGGCTGGCATCTCCACAGCTGCTTCTGTTTGTATACTTGATTGCCTTGTCATTTCATTTTGTTTTATTTTTCACATTTATTGATTTGGCTGCTCCAGGTCTTTAGTTGTGGCCTGTGGGATTTTTAGTTGTGTCATGTGGGATCCAGTTCCCTGACCAGGGATCCTGCTCAGGCAGGGCCCCCTCCCCGCCCCCACCCCTCCGCTTTGGGAGTGCAGAGTCTTAGCCACTGGGTCACCAGGGAAGTCCCTCACCTTGTCATTTTCATTTCCTTGCCCGTCTCGAGATATCAGACTCAAGGCTATTGCAGCCTCCTTGTCTCCCTCCATTCTCCCTTTCTGCTGCTGTGACGCAGATCATAGCATCCGCTTTCCGGGGCTGCCCCAGCCTAAGGGAACATCCCGCCTATGGAGTTGCCTCCTCAAAAGGAAAACTGATAAGGTGTTTGTAAAACTCCTTGGAGAAATGGAATGAGTTGTATAAATAAAGTGTTCTGGCAGCCGATGCATGGAGGATGAGACCCGGTGTCACTTAAATGTTTTGGAGCTCTCTGTATCTTATGAAGGGGAACCTGGTTTCATATTGCAGTGCTTCAGCTCCACCTGGAAAGTGATCACGGATGACAGTTTGCTTTTGTATTCCCCCAGTTTATATGAAAAGAGCGAGGCACTTAGATTGGCTGTATTTGTTTCGAAGAGGAAAACAAATCTGGCATTTTTACATATTATTCTGTACTCCAGGGAAAAATAGCTTTGGCAGCCTAAGGGAAACGCAGTTCAAACGGAAGCAATTCCCATGAAAGTTTCGATATAAAGTAAACCCACCGTTTGACTGGAGAGCACTTCCATTCATTACAATCCTTGCACGCCTGTCCCAAGCTAGCACTTTTCTAAGCCCTATGGGTCTAATGGTACTGAAGGAAGATGTGGCCCCTAACTTCATGAAGCTTCTATTCTAAAGGGGAAACTTAAAACTTTGGAGTCATGAAAACATAATGATGACCAGTTGTGAGTGCTATGACAGCAATGTTCAGATGCGGAGATTAAACAAACAAACAAGCATGAAGATGCCTACTCAGATAGGATGGGGGAGGAATGCTTTTGAGGAGGTGACGTTTTAACCACATCCAGAAAAGTAAAATTGAGGTCCCCATGGGACAAGGTTTTCAGTGGCTCGGGCAGGAGGGGCCAGTGGAAAGGTTTTATACAGACCAAGAGAACAGTAAGGAAAAAGCTCAGAGACAGGAAAGCTCTTAATAGTGTTGAGATAGAAGAAAAGGCCTGTGGCTAGAATGTCACCAGCCCGGGGGAGAGAAGCTCAAGAGATGATCGAAGAGTCAGTGGAGATGAGCCCAGCACCGTCCACAGCCTCTGGGAGCTCATTAAAATGACAGCTTCCAGGCCCTGTCCTAGACCTTCCGAGTCAGGGCAGGCTTTTCACTGCTCTAGATCCTCAGGTCCTTCGTGGACCTGCCCAGGAAAGTTTGAGAAGAGCTGATGCGGGCGATTAAGGTAAGAGATTCAGCCTTTGTTTTAAGAGCTAGGGGAAGTTTTGGTTGAACAGGGTGTGGCATGCTTTAACAAGATCTTGAAAGATCACTCTGACTACATGGAGAAGGATGGGAGGGTGAGAAGAAACAGGAACACAAGTTAGGAGGCAGTTGCAGTAGCTCATCTGAGCAGTGGATTCAACCCAAACTAGATGACAGAGAAATTCCAAGCATGATTATGTGCCTCGGAAGCTTGTCTACTCTCCTGTGAGCCCAGGCAAACAGAGGAAAATATGCCCATCTGTGGACGAAGGAGCCTGGCAGGCTGCAGCCCATGGGGTCGCGAAGAGTCAGACATGACTGAGCAACTTCACTTTCACTTTTCACTTTCCACTTTCATGCACTGGAGAAGGCGATGGCACCCCACTCCAGTACTCTTGCCTTGAAAATCCAATGGATGGAGGAGCCTGGTAGGCTGCTGTTCATGGGGTCGCAAAGAGTCAGACACGACTGAGCGACTTCACTTTCATTTTTCACTTTCATGCATTGGAGAAGGAAATGGCCACCCACTCCAGTGTTCTTGCCTGGAGAATCCCAGGGACGGGGGAGCCTGGTGGGCTGCCGTCTATGGGGTCGCACAGAGTCAGACACGAATGAAGCGACTTAACAGCAGCAGCAGCAGCAGCAAGTCCCCCAGGCGAGAAAATAGGACGTCTGTTTCCCCTCAAGTGGGTGCTTTGTCTTAGACACCCAAAGAGTCAAATACCCTCAAGGGCCTGGATGAACTACAGAGGTCCTTCTTTCCAAAGCATCAGCATATAGTTAAGAGTATGGACTGTAAAACCATCAGAATTGTTCCCATCTGCCTCCCCCACACTCTTCCCAGACACCAGTGATCACATCACTTGGATTCTGTCTGTCTTGGCTTCCTGTTCAGTGCAGAAGGGAGAAAAGTAACACAACGCTTGCCTTAGTAAATTGGTATGTGTATTAATTGAGAAAATGCATTTAAGTTACTTAGCAAAGTAATTTAATAAGGGCTCTATAAACACAAGTTATTAGTATGAGCAATATTATTTCACAAATATGTACCGCATACCCACCACAGGCTGCATAGAGCCAGGTGGTAGAGCCCAAGTTGGGCGCAATGGCCAGCCTTTCCTGCAGAGATTGCAGACTGCATGGGAAAACAGGTGACGAAGGGGATTAAGTCTAGCTATGGGGTCATTTCGATGCCTCACTTATGTCCCTCATCTACTCTGAAAACTCAGAACTTAAAGGAAGCCCAAGCATCATACTTGTATGTTTTCTTAGTTCAGAGACTAGTTAACTTTAACTGTAGGTCAGGTGATCAAAGGTCCTAGTTTGCCAGAAACTGTCCTGGTGTGAACACTGTAAGTACTGTAGCCCAGATACCCCCAGACCCTGATTGATGGCCCTGACGATAGGGATGGTGGGTAAGAGTCAGGAGTTGTTGTTGTGTAGTTGCCAAGTCATATCTGACTCTCTTGTGACCCCATGGACTGTACCCCACCAGGCTCCTCTAGCCACAGGATTCTCCAGGCACGAATACTGGAGTGGGTTGCCACTTCCTTCTCCAGGGGATCTTCCCGACCCAGGGATCGAACCCATGCCTCCTGCATTGGCAGGTGGATTCTTTACCACCAAGCCACCAAGAGTCAGGAGAGCTGCTCTCAATGACCACAGACTAGTCATAAGGTCTTGGACATTTCTTTACACTTCAGTTTCTTTATCTCTAAGACTGAATATTATTACCCAGCCTGTATTTCTTAGGACATGATTGTAAGATGAAACTGAACAGTATTTCCTACTCCATATGATCAGGAATGGGACTCTGTAGATGATCTCGTGGTCATAATCTGTATTATTAGGATGACCACAAATGAGGATGTTAGAGGTAGAAGGAAAAAAATAAAATCCCCAATTCAAACTTAACTATTTCCTAGAAACCCTCTGTTGGTCTCTACTCCATGTTCTGATAGTAGTATGTAGGTAGAAACACAGAAGAAAAATTCCACTTCCAACCTCATCATTTTGTGATGGAGAGCAGGGAGTAGGGGCTACTTAGAAGGTATTCGGGATACAGCAAGTTCCCACAGATGAATCTTCATTGGGACAGGAGGTTAGACCTGTTGCATGAATAAAAATGAGCCACCGTCAGTGATGATTATGAGATGCTAAATTCACACCGGCTCCTAGAAAGCGGCTGCTGTCTATAGCCTGGCCAAGGCTGAGATTTTTCAATGAGAGCATCTGGCTTACGAACTCCACGGGAGGGAGTTGGGAGTGGAAGAGGAAAATTCAAGAAATCCCTATGAGACCTTTTTAAATTTAGCACTCAAGGCACTAATGTAAGAAAACACCAGTGTGGATGAGACAACGAGGGAGTCTTTACAAATAGGAGAATTTGGGATATCTGTGTTTGAGAAATTCTTTTGGACAAAAGCGGAGAAAATGACATTATCTGTAATTAGAAATAATAATGTGTAATTGGTTCATTTGCCATATTTCTACAGTTCTGATTTAGTTGAACAATGTGATCATTATGCCACCAGTTTTCAATAGAGGTGTCACAATGAAAAATAATTGCAATATTCCACAATATTAACTGCACCCTAATTGCAAAAGTTTTGAAATATAATTACCATGAAAGCTAATGCGACAGGGAACATTAAGCATAATTAGTGTTTTTTTTTTTTTTCCAAAAAGGAAAAACTGTTAGGAGCTTGTTATTGTCTAGTAAGGTAGCTTCAAATTAGCTGGCTGTAGAGCACTTTCATCTAGCTTTTCTATAATTTTCATTATTAGCACAGACTGTAATAAATTTATTTGACATAGCTCACACCTGCCAGCCCTGCAGGAGAGAACTTCTAATGTGCGCCAGCCCCGAGGTTTCCCACTGAACCTGTCAGAGCTTCCTACAAGGAGGTAGCCGGGAGTGAGGTTATTTTTTTTTTTTTTTAATAATAAAATAAAAGAAAACCCCTCAATTGCACATTACACAGTCCAGAATTTAACACTTAAGCTGTGTTTTAAGTAATTTCCGTCGAAAGCCAGTGCTCTAGGAATGCAATTAAGAGCCTCTTGTGGGCGGTGCTAAACAATCAAATCAGGGACCATTTGAAAGAACTCCCAAGGCGAAGGCACGCTCTCCAGGGACTGGCGGACTCAGCTGGGAGCTGACAATTAGCCTGTGCACCTGTTTGCCCAAGTGAGGCCCCTGATTTTCTGAGAAAGGCATCACTACCCACCCACCCCGAACTCAGTAGCTGCGATCAAACCCATCAATTTCTCCTTTGACAAAACTACTCAAGGTCAGCACCTACCCACCCCGGCTTCATTCTGTCTGTAATGAGGCTGAGTATCAAGATTTTGACTCCACAAGGACCACCGGATTTGGGAAGGAGAATACTCAGTGCCCCAGGGGCACACAGCTTGAGCGACAGCCCTTCACATTGTTTTCTCTGTGAAGTTGTGCCTTGGGGGTGTCCAGAGTGAATGGTGCCTCCTGTGGCTCCTTTCTCTTTGCAGGCTTTCTGCTGATTGGCGACATCACATTCCCTTGGTTAAGAGAGAGAGCACAGTAAGCCAGGCAAAGCAAGGGGAGTGACTGGGAGCCGATATTTTTGCCAGCTGCCATAGAACCTAATTAGGTAGATCCTCTGTTCTAGGTGGCCCAGCAGATGAAGTCAAAGATGAAGAAGGCATAGCTGCTTAGGAGCATAAATCTGAATTATTGTAAGTCTACATCCATACATCTCCATTTTAAGAACTCATAGGCCCTTGTTTGCAAAATACTGCACCAAAAGTTGAACATGGTCCCTTTTGCCTTTGTCACTCACAACACCAACTCAGTAATAAAAAGGGGTATAAATAAAAGTGGGTAATTTTTTTCTGGTCATGATAGTTCTACACCCTTTAGTTTGTTTGAAATCATCCTGAAAATGAAAATAAATACTTTCATAAATTTCTGTAGCCTTAATATAGACCTAAAGAATTAAGGAAGAGGTATTATTTCTTTTCTCCTGCAAGCCTCAACATAGAGATGAAAAGCCTCACTGATTTTGTATGAATAGCCATACAACCAATTTTTAACTATGAAGCTGCCCTCATTTAAATCAACCTGATAGAGCTGATGACATTGACATTCACAGGAAAACATGAAATTCTCTGTGGCCTAAAGACATCGTGTCCTGTAGAAAGATAACTGAAAGAAAGCAGGCCACTTGTCCATATGCCTCTGTTTTGTTGCTGTTCAGTCACATCCGACTCTTTTGCAACCCCATGGACTGTAGCCCACCGGGCTCCTCTGTCCATGGAATTCTCCAGGGAAGAATACTGGAGTGGGTTTCCATTTCCTTCTCCAGGGGATCTTCTTAACCCAGGAATGGAACTCACGTCTCCTGCATTGGCAAGTGGATTCTTTGCCACTGAGCCACCTGGGAAACCCTTGCCTCTGTTTGTGAAGCGTGAAGCGAAGTCACTTAGTCGTGTCCAACTCTTTGCGACCTGTGGACTGTAGCCTACCAGGCTCCTCAGTCCACGGAATTCTCCAGGCAAGAATACTGGAGTGGGTTGCCATTTCCTTCTCCAGGAGATCTTCCCAACCCAGGGATCAAACCCGGCGGGCAGACGCTTTACCATCTGAGCCACCAGGAAATTTGCAAAATGAAAGACATTCAGCTTGAGCCTCTAGATCTTTCTAGAGCCAAAAGTCTCTAAGTTAGTTTTTGACTAACACGTTTCCTCTGATTGCCTGATTACTTGGTTGTTCTCAGAATCACTCTGTTCCAGGCTTTCTATTGTTAGAACCACACATGTTATTAGCAACAGGTGGGCCTAACAGTTATCTGGAGACTATTGGCAGGCCGCAGCTAGCCGGAAATCCTTAAATAAGAGAGCTTGTACTCACACTTCTCTCTATTTTTCTCTTTCCTGTTCCCTCTTTCCCCCCTTCCTCTTTCCCTCCCTCCCTCCTTCTCTCCCCAACACAGTCCTCAGCATATAGGTTCTCACAAATATCCCCTGACAAAAGAGAGAGAGAAGAAAGGCCAGCTTTTGCAGTTCTCCAGGCAAAGTGTGTTGCTTGCTTGGAGAGAAAGGTACCATGGATCAGAGTTAATCTTCAGGTCTCCAAGGCATGGGGATCTTGGGAGCTTTCCTTAGTTCAGCACCTGAGGCCCGTAATCTGCTGAATACAGTGCCTTTCAATTTATGGAAAGGGGTCGTATATTTTAGTGGTTATGCACGACTTAAATAATGTTTAATGCTTATTATGATTCCTCAGTGTGACATTTCTGCTGAGTTTTATATTTTCATTTTCTTTTTTTTAAAGCAAAAGTTGAACCGGTTTTATTCTCTTCCAAGGGAGAGAATTTCTGTTTCTAAAGGGAAAAGAGCAAATGAACTAAAGATTCATAGTATAATTTTTTACATTTTGGATGCCACATGGAAGTTTTGTTTACTCTATCCTGTGTCAGGGTTTACAGCTGGACTTTTTAAAGAGTTATCTGATTATTGCCCTACTTCAAAAATATTATCTACATTCCCTTTGTCCTGTGACATAGTGTAATCTCTTGTGTTTAATCTGCCTTCTTTAGGGAATGAAGGATTGTCAGAAATGTTGTTGCATTGTCACCAGAAAATTCTTAAAATTTCTTTTCGATAATAAAAAATTATTCTTAAAGAGATCTACTTTGTCAGTACTCAACTGTAGCCCTTCACTTATAATCGTATGATCGTGAACTCTTATTTGTCAGTAATTTTTAGGTGAAAAGTTCTCTTAGAGCCTTAAGGGTAACCCTGCATTCGACAATCAAGTTATCAAACCTGCATTTGCAAAGTTTAAAAAATTAATTTTTCAGTTAAAAAAATATAAATAGTAGGGGTTTGAATACAAAGCTGAGTGTATTGTATTATCGCCCAAATGGCTAGACTTTATCATGCAAACTAGACATAAAATTTTATAACTAGTTTTATTTTATTAAAATAAATTTATGATAGCACTTATGAGCAGGGAAAGGACAGACTATGGAAATCATTTGGTTAAGGAAAATTAAGCCTTCTGAAGTCCACACCCGACTGTACAATTATAAGGCTTTTTTCTAGCACAGACGACATTTGTACAAAATGTAACACTTGGTGTCAATAGCTAGGATTTTTTAATATTGAAGGGCAGATTGGGCTCCGTATTATACAATTATTGACCAGGGATGTATCTTCTGGGACTCTCAGAGGATTCATTGTTTGACTTTTATAACCATGTGGCCCACTGGGGTGTGTAGCTTAATTTATCTTTCTGCAATACTAACACAATGAAAATTTTCTTTTCTGGTTTTGGAATTATATCTGTTTTGGCAGAAACTAAGTGTACATGCTACTACTCTTCATGCTTGCACCCAGGGCAGACATTACTAATCGATCACAGTGTTCTTTCCTGCTGGGAACAAATGCAGCCTGCCAATGCTTCTCAACAGTCCTCTAAGCAGCCAGTACTAATCAATCAGATTGGCATGCATGATGAAATGCACTTGCCATTCAGGGCAATAATCACATAAAGTAGCAGTCTCATAGATGTGATTCTCTGGGGGGATCCAGGATGCCAAAACCTATTATAAATTCTCTCTTCAAAATGTGTATTTAATAGTCTCCTTTTCTCCAATACAAATACAAGAATAAAGGCATGCAAAGTAGGTTCTGTTCTGTTTGGGAAAGAAACATCTAACATTTTTGCTTTTCTCCAAGATTTAAACTGTTCTTGCACAAAAAGAGCTATCTTTGAAATCCACTAACTCATAGCTCAGTTTACATTCATTTCCTCCAAAAACAAGGAAGAGCCAACCCTTATGTTACAATTTCACTATTATTAAATCTCTCTTCTATGAGCAGATAGTTCTGAATGCTTAGCATCCTTGGTCTTGAATACTGATACTAAATTGTGTCCTTCCACAGAATGAAATACTCTGAATTTTGAAGGAGTTATATTTATAGAGAAATAATGTATCCTGAGTTACATTAAAAAAAGTAAACCCATGGCAGCACAGTTAAATCCCTAAGAGCAAGAACCTATCATTACTCTCAGATTCTCTTTGGATCTCTGCTAAATTGAGGACTATGCAATTTATGAATACATATTTTTTGGTTAAACAAACCCTAGGAAAAAAAGCATGTTTAGGCATCCAAAACCTGTTATTAAGAGCACAAAATGTAAACTTCTTATTAGAAGATTTGAATTTTTTCCAACTGCAGCAATCTCTAGAATTCAGAGTGATTTTGTATTTCCTTTTGTGATAAGAGACAGTCATGTCTTGTTTTACTTAAGATGGAGGGAATTGCCTGCAGTTTTATTGTTCCTCTAGAATGGAGGTATTGCACAGGAATGGCCATGCATACTGTATTGTGGGCAGCGAGGTGAGGAACCCAACTGTGATCAACAAATTTCAATCCAGCACCTATTCTGTGTTCGGCATCGAAACTGCAGCTCAGGTAGCCATGATAGCTCCCAGGAGTACCCATGAAGGGCTCCAGAAGGCAGTGGGCAGCAACTCCAACACTCATTCATGCAGTGACTATTTATGGATGTTTTCTTTGTACCAGGCAGTGTCCTTGCGCTCCAGGGCTGTATCAGACTACAGAAAGATAAACAACCAGGGGTGGTAGGTTATAACTTATGAATGTTTCATTTGAAGTTTCTCTTAAATGAACTTCTCAGGGGCCAGTGACCCTGCCTCTCTAGTTCGTTGTTGAATTCTTAGCAACTAGCACAGTTCTGGCACAAAGTAGGTGCTCAGTATGCACTCACTGACTGAATTAGTGAAGGGAGCAGGAAGAGGGAGTGAGTGGATTCATGTCATTTCATACATCCCTTTTGCAGACAGCGAGCTCCCTAAGGGTGGGCGCAAGTCTGCTATCTCCGTGTGCGGAGGCCTTGGTATCTCCTGGGCATATGAAACGTTGCAGAATGATTTCAGAGGTATCTAGGGAACAATTAGAGGTCACTTAGGTGTGACGATGTGAAGCAAAGGAAAGAAAGGGCCTAAGGTGATTTGAGATCACTGTGATTTTGAAAAAAGAAATCCAGAGTGCCTTTTCCCCTTCTCAAGAGCAAATAGAGAATGGAGGTGATTTACTCAGTGTACACTTTGTGTTCATCATTATTCCTTGTGCCAGCTGCTGGAATACCTTGGGCAACGGCAGGAAAAGGAGAGGGCATTCCCAGGTGGAATGGGACCAGTCACACAGCAGGGAAGATTCAGGCAGCCATGAAGAGATGGATGAAGGACTATCCCTTAGAAAACCTGGAGGCGATCATTCCTTAGCATCCTTTCATTCCGGCAAAGCTCTGTGGTAACCTTAGCACAACAGAGTAGCCCAAGGTGATACTGAGAATCTTGGGGGGTGCTCGCCAAAGCCCAAAGGCTAACTGGCTGGCTAGCGGAGCGCTGCATCCTCCTGCCTCTTTTCCTTGTACAACCTGGACCCTCAGCTAAGTTCTGAAGGCTGAATCCATCTTCTTTGCCTGGGATTTCAGCATCTTAACTCCATGCCAAAGATCAGTGGGTTTATAAACTTTGATAAAGCAGTGGAAACATCAAGTTTCACATACTATCACCCATCATATTTTCATATCAAGCAGAAAGAATAAGTTTCAGTGGTGTTACAAAGCATATTTATTTATGCAGACGCTCTTTTTATCCTTTTCTCGACAGAATATTGGCACAGCAGTTGAAATGGTGGGGGGCGGGGGGAGAAAGCAGCATGTTCCCATTTTTCGATACCCTTCCTGCCAACTTGGAATTAAGACCAACTTCAAGATTTGAATATCTTCAGCATGAATCTGTTGCTAGATTGTGGTGGAAAACTTAAAACAATAGAAGTCTCAAAGTGAGATAGACAGTAGTTTGCAGTATGCATACCCTCTGTGGGCATAATGACAGGCAGAAGAGGGAGAGAGGTTATACCTTCTGCTGCTGCTCCACCTCTGGGAGGCCCCATCACTCTGGCAACTTCTGAATCCCGCCCCCCTACCACTTCTGTCCACGGCAGTCACGGCTCCACCACCTACCAGCCATGTAACTCTGCTCAAGTTATTTCTTGATTGTGTGTTTCCTCATCAGTAAAAAGGAAGTGAGAGCAGAGCCTAGCTCTGCAAAGGTTTTTGCAAGAGTTAAAAGAGATCATGTACATTAAGTGCCGAGAATGGTGCCTGCATCTCGATACATCGGGATACCGACGATGTTAGCGGTTATTGTTATTATTGTGCTTTGCATGCTCAGTCGCTTTAGTCTTGGCTGAATTTTTGCGACCCCATGGACTGTAACCTGCCAGGCTCCTCCATCCATAGGATTCTTCAGGCAAGAATACTGGAGTCAGTAGCCATTTCCTTCTTGAAGGGATCTTCCCGATCCGGGAACAAACCCACGCCTCTTATATCTCCTGCATTGACAGGCAGGTTCTTTACCATCAGTGCCACCTGGGAGGCCCCCTACTCTCATTGTTACATGTACATAACAGAGACTATGTGTCTAGAATTGAAGGGCCAGAAAGGTAGGAAGGGGAGAAAACAGAAGCTCCACCAAGACTGAGTATTCCCATTTCCTCTTATATTGTACTTTGCGTGAGTGGGGCATGCCTGACTCTGAGTTTTACTCGCATGGGTTCAGGGTTACCCCTGTATAAGTTCTTCGTGGCCGATGTAATAAGTCACCATGGTTTTTAAAAATTTTATTGGAGTATAGTTGACTTACAATGTTGTGTTAGCTTCTACTTTACAGCAAAGTGAATCAGTTATATACATACATATATCCACTCTTTTTTAGATTTTCCCCCCATACATACTCATTGTAGAGTACTGAGTAGAGTTCCCTGTGCTATGCAGTAGGTTCTCATTAGTTACCTATTTTATATATAGCAGTGTGTATATGTCAGTCCCAACCTCTCCGTTTATCCCTCCCCCTCCCAATTCCCTCTGGTAACCATAGTTTGTTTTCTACATCTGTGACTCTACTTCTGTTTTGTGAATGAGTTCATTTGTACCATGTTTTTTCAATTCCACTTATAAGCGATATCATGTAAATTGGTATAGCCACTATGGAGAACAGTTTAGACGTACTGTAAAAAAAAAAAAAACTAGAAATAGAGCTACCATATGATCCTGCAATCCTACTCCTGGGTATATATCTGAGAAAACCATCATTTGAAAATATGCATGGGCCCCAACGTTCATGGGAGCACTATTTACAATAGCCAGGACATGGAGGTAACCTAAATGTCTCTCAGCAGAGGAAAGTCACCACAGTTCAGTGGCTAAATACAACACAAGTATCATCTTACAGTTCTACAGGTCAGACACTGGAAATGCCCTGACTTAGGCTAAAATCAAAATGTCGCTGGGACTGATTTCCTTCTGGGGGCTCCAGGGAGCCTGTGTTTCTTTGCCTTTTCCAGCTTCCAGAGGCTCTGCCAGAATTCCTTGACTCATGGACCCCCTTTCTCCGTCTTCAAAACCAGCAGTGTCAGACCTATTCTTCCTGATTTTGCCATCTCACTGATTCTCTCTCTTCGCCACCCTCTTCTAGTTAAAAGGACCCTGTTGATCACACTAAGTCCACCTAGATACTATAGGATAATCTCTCCATCTCAGGGACACCTGATTAACAGACTTCATTTCATCTGCAGCCTTCATTCCCCATTAGTTCATTTGCTGTGTTAGCTTCTTTGGGCTGCTATAACAAAGGACCACAACTGGGGGGCTTAAAACAACAATATTGTCTCGTAGTTCTGGAGCCTAGAAGTCCAAAATCAAAATGTTGTTGGGACTGTGCTCTCTCTGAAACCTCTAGAGAAATCCTTCCTTCCCTCTTGCTAGATGCTCATGGTCTGCTGACGGTCTTGTAACCGTGTCACTCCAATCTCTGACATCATTGTCATATGGAGTATTGCCTGTGTGTCTGTTTTCTTACAAGGACATGAGTCATATTGGATTAGGAGCCCACCCTGCTCCAACATGACCTCACCTTAACTAGTTTTCAAGTCACATCTGAGGTTGGAGGTTTAGGACTTCAACCTGTTTAGCAGGGGACACACAATTCAACCCCTACCACCATGTATTCTAACATTTTTATAGGTTCTGGGGGTGAGGATATAGATACTTTTAGGGGTCAGCATTCTACCTGCCACCCCTCTTCAAGTCACCCCCGTTCCAAATTGAGATGAGGAGGCGACAGCTCAGAGTGAGAAAGAAGGAGAAACTTAGGTTTAGCTCCAGCTTCATGGTGCTACCTTCTGAATGACCATTAATGTGAGAAGAGATAGCCCTTACGTGACCCATGAAGGACAGCTAGCCTGTGCTGTCGAAAGGGATTTCAGTCCCCAGCAGTAGAGAAAGGAGTCAGAGAGGAGGAAAAGGAAGAAATTAAATCCCTGACAACATATGGTCAAATCTCATCCCAAGTGAGCTTTCATTTAAGGTGTCTGAATCTGTTCTTGGAAGTGTTTTTTCCCCTCCTGTTCGGGGAAGTTTGCTCCATATTGAAGTTCTTTTCTCCTCCACACCCCCTCTAACCACCAGCTCCCTTCTGCTGGCATCAGCCTCTGTTACTCCTCTGATATTACAAGTGTGTGACTGGGTCTCACTTTTGCAGCAACATCTTTTTTTCCCCTGTATCGATTCCACAATTAGCCATCTAGTCCCCACTGTCCATTCCCTCCCCTTTTAACACCAACACTACCTAAACCAGAAATTAAATGCCTAAACCAGACCAGAACATGGTCAGCTCTCAGGGCATCTCAGAGAAGAAAAACAAACCCATGTACCAATAACAAAGACGGGCTGTCCTCTATTTCTTTTCCTGTAGGAAAACATAATCAGGATCTTATTTTATGAAAAGATGATATCTCCTTAGTTTGGAGGGCGTTAATTGTATCAAAACATTAATTATATCAAAACAAATGTCACTGTTAACTATTCTGGTCCAAGATACAAGTCCCACTCTAGATATGTAAGGAACGTAGGTTCAGATTCTGAAAGATGTATTTGATCTATGCTGCCACTCTGTCTACCTGACCTTGGAGAAGTAACCTGGACTCATTCCTTATCTGTATTTGGTTTAAATTAATTTTTATTGGAGTACAGTTGCCTTACAATACTGTGTTAGTTTCTATTGGACAGCACAGTGAATCAGTGATATGTATACATATATCCCCTCTTTTTTTATCCTCTCTGTTTTTCAAGTACCTAATTCTTAGGTTTGTGACGAGGATTAAAGAAGCTAATAACACGTAAGGACACTAGCTGTGTGCCCTTTTCATGGATTCTCAGGTGATGGAGGTCACTTAGAAAGTCTGATGCATAAGAAACAGCTGCTATTTTTTGTGACTCTGTGGTTTCCCACCCCCACCCCCACCCCCCCCCCAGTCCATCACAGGAAGCAAAATACTCTTCCTTTCCTTTATGTCCAGTCTTGGAAGCTGCTCAAAAATCCTTTGCATGAGCCCCAGCTTCTCCCGGGGGTTTGTTTCCAACCTGATCGTACTGTATTTTTGTGCAGCGAGGCAGAGCCAGAGGACCCCGTTGGTGAAAAATTTAAATCAGATCGGCGAGAGTCAGCAATCTTCGTCTCCCCTGCTGTTCGGCTCCACACCTTTGCCACCAGGTCAGGGAAATCATCAGTCCCGGGGAGCAACTACAAAGCTGTTTCCAGAGCCAATTTCCTGCTGAACTGTGTGTTACACTGTTAGCAACATTCCAAAAATTAGACTCATTTCAAAGCCAGCTTTGATCTGGACTCCCCCACCACCACCTTGCCTTAGCCCTTGCTGGGAACCACATCTCCAGGACTGGAGGTTCACCTTGAAAGGTTGAGATGCCGGTGAGCAGAGCCGGGCTCTTCCTGAGAGGGAGAGAGGCCCGGAACAAAAAAAAAAAAAAGGAAAAAAGAAAGTCTGCGGGAGGCCTCACTCATTCTCAGTGGTCCATTGCCCTTGCCTGGGCAGCTCAGCTCCTTCTCGTGGTGAGAGAAGCCGCCAGCCTGGACTCCGCCGTCCACAGAGAAGCGAGGCATCAGCTCTGCTTTCAGCACTGCCAGCCTTGCCCTTTTTTGGTTGCCATTGTTGTTACTTAAACAAGGAGCTGCCCTGGGTTTTTCACTTGGGGTCCCGATGCAGAGGTGTGCCTGGAGAGAATGGAAGGCGGTGGGGAGGAAATGCTCTTCCCAAGGGGGGACGTCAGTGCCATTCAAACTGAGGAAGGCCCGTCTTTGCCGCCTGGTGCATCAGAGGCCCCTGACAGTTCTGTGAAAGGAGGAGCTCTCAAAGGGGCTTCGTTTTCATCCACCTCCCCTCCTCTCACTCCTAAATTATGATGTGGAAACTGAGGAAGAGGAAAAAACCTGCTCACGGGACCAGTTGCCTATGGAATCCAGGGTGATTCGTAAACCCCATTTCTAGCCCATGAGAAGTTTTCTCCCCAGAAGCCAAGCAAAGCTAGAAAGACAGCTTGATGAATATACTTCATCCTCTGATGAAGGTTTGCCATCTCCAGGACTTATGGGGAGACAATGCTGTAAATACAGGAGAAACGGAGCCTATATTCCTTCGTGAATTGGGAGTCTCAGGGTGTCCCTAGGCAGGGAATCTTTTTTATAATAGTTACCAAGCTGAAGGGCTCTGTTTCTGCCTTAGATCAGGGGGTAGGATGAACAATGTTTACTAACAGGCAGAGTGGTGAGAGGAGATGGCCAAGCCTGCCACCTGCCTACTGGTGACCTTGAGAGATTCACGTCACTGTCTGAATCTCAGATTTCTCACCCTTAAAATGGGAAATTAGGGATGATCAACTCTGAATACTCATTGGAAGGACTGATGCTGAAGCTCCAGTACTTTGGCCATGCAGTGCAAAGAGCCAACCCATTGGAAAAGACCCTGATGCTGGGAAAGATTGAAGGCAGGAAGAGAAAGGGGTGACAGAGGACGAGATGGTTGGATGGTATCACTGACTCAATGGACATGAGTTTGAGCAAAATCTGGGAGATAGTGAAGGACAGGGAAGCCTGGTGTGCTGCAGTCCATGGGGTCACAAAGAGTCAGACATGACTTAGTGACTGAACAGCAATAACATAAATGATAAAAGTCCATGCAAAATGCTTTAGCCAGCGCCTGACACAGTCTGTGCCCCACAGAGTTCATAGCCCCACAGGGTGGCAGACACCAAGAGAAGCCTTCTCTGACAACCAGAGGGTCTCAGTCTTGTCTGTCTCCCTATGCCTAGCACACTGCTTTGCACTTTATGGAAACTCCATGTGCATTGATTAGATTGAGTTAACTTTAACAATGAGCAGTATTTTCAGTATGTTCAGGAAAGTGTGTATAAGGGAACCTTCAAGCTTTTTGTAACCACCCCAATATTATTCTTGTAACTACTTCGATTAACATTATTATTTCCTACAGAGGGCAACAATAACAACAGCTACTGTTTACTAATACCTGACATTTAGTATAGCACTTAGCACAAAGTTAGCATTCAGTGAAGGTTAAATAATAGTGAAACAATACGTAGCTTGCCTTTCAAAATGCTGGTTTCCATATGCATTCATGGCACTGCATCTGTGACATGAAGGATTTGCTTGTATTTCTCTTTTTCTATTAAAGCATAAAAGTTATGTTGAGTGAACAAAAATAGTTACCACTCATCCTCACAGAGAGGCAGTGAGATGGATGTTGAACAAACACAGAACGTTTCCAGAATGGGGTCTTGTCCCTGAACCCCACTGCATCACACTGACCACAGGGGTAATTAATAACCATCCTGACACTTGAAGGTCCATAAGGCATGAGATGCTGCCCTAGTCTGGGAGGCTCGGGGACACGTCACCACCTGCATACCTCCCCATCAGCTCTGCCTGCATTAGCAAGCAACAGCGATTATATTAGACGGAGCCACAGCTGAGCCCAAGGTTTGATTTCTGTCACCATAAAGGCAAGACTCAAAATGACGCTAGAGTAATTAGGAATGAATTTTCAGATCTCGACTTCTCCAGCATGCTGCTAGAGAGGGAGGCGGGAGCGGGTGGCAGTGTTTTGGAAGCTGAGATGGTGACCTTGCGCATTGCCCTCAGTCTTAATCTTTCTCTCAGAGAGCCTGGTGAGCACTTGGCCAGAACCTCTTGTTAGGCTTACAACCAGAATGGGTGTGTGTGTGTGTGTGTGTGGGTGTGTGTGTGTGTGTGTGTAGCCGGTAGGCACTTAGGAGAAAAAGGAGCCGAAGAATGAAGCCAATATGGGAAGCAAAGTTACTACAGGGACAAAATGTTCTTCAGAGCAGCTTGAAATGAGCATAATTTGGGAGAATTTCTGCAAGAGCGGGTTAATTCATAATTGGGTTTGCTGAGCAATCAACAATGTGTTGCTTGTGTTTTCATATGCTGGAAGCATCTGACTCGGCGCGCGTGCATGTGTGTTCGAACGCTCCAGTACTCTGATACTTCACTAATGTGCAATCTCTATTTCTTGCTTTTGTCTGGGGGCCTCTCATATTACATTTAGATTGTATCCTTTATCATCGCAAATTGACATTTATGCTTTTACTTCTATTGTTTCCCTAGCTTCTCCCTGGTATGGATCAACAATTTGTTTTAATCTGTGTCACTTCTCTTATCTCCCTCGACACAGAGGAGCAGTCATTTGGCACCGCCATCCGCCTACAGAGGTGGTGTTATCAAGAGGGTGGTGGGGTCCTGCCTCTTCTCCCCACTATCTAAAGGGCTGGCGAATGTTAATTGCTTTTCCAGTTAGTTTATAAGAATGCAGAAACCGCTGAATGCAGCTTGACTGGTTTTGATGAAAGTAATGGAATGCTAGTGCCTATGAATAAATAAATCTGATTTACATAGAGGACCATTGTGGGGGTGGATAGGAAGCTGGTGAATGCAAGCAAATTATAGTTTAAGGACACATTATTCCTTGGCTTTTATACTAAGTGCGGGAGGAGAGCTTAGATTTCCTTGGATTCCCAGAGCGGTGGGGCAGGGGGCTGGGGGTGGTGGGTGTGGAGGGGAGGTAGGCGGCGATCCCTTGGCTTCAGAGAAAGATGCTTTTCGAGAGCGGCCTTGGTCTGAAACTGAGGGGGATGTGTTTTGTTTGGAAAGAAGCTCTGTTTCTCTGTCTCACTCTTGCAATCCCCTTACAAAAAGAATAGCAAGCCGTGAAGAATTTATGAGCAGTAAACTGAACATGTTGGCGTGAACATCAGAGTGCCCTGGCGATAGATCCAGCAAAGACTCTCAGAGGCAGATGGGATCGCAACCATTTCTAGTTCGAGTTTATTTGCGTTTCCTGAATTCCCGCAAGATCACGGTGACTCGAGATGGAATAAATCAAGGCACTCTCATTTTCAGACGAGATGAGGCAAATATGAAGGAACGCTGTGCTGTGTGAGTAGCCTGATCCCAGCTGACTGCCTAGTTGTAAAGGTGGGAGCACGTTCTCCATTTGCAACAGAGAGGAAATAAGGGTCCTAACATCAGGGTGTCTGTGTTCCGGGGCACCCAGGGTTGTCCTCAGGTAGGCCCATCTGTCAGGAAAGGAGCTGGCCAGAGGACATGGACAATCGAGCTTGACACTTGGACTAAAGGAGAAGCAGGAATGCTGTGTTTTACAAGTGACTCTGTTGGTGGCCTCCAACAAACGGAGGAAGAGTAAGCATCAAAATTCAATCACCCAAAGAAGATACGGGTCAAGTATTATTCTTGGTGCTGGGGGTAGAGTCACATGAATAAAACAAGTCACAGCCTCTGGGCCACGTATATTCTCCCACCCAGCCCTTAGCAGGTTCAAGGGGGTAAATAATTGAAGGAGATGTTGATATTTACATACAGATCTTTACTAAATAAAATTCTCAGAAAAGAGACAGTTTTCTTTGCATTTAGCATCATTCATGACATGGTGGCATCCAGAAGGCCTAAGAAAACACCCCCAAAAGAACCCAGCATGCAAGTTAGGAGTTAGGTAAAAATCGTCAACAATATAAGGGGGAAGAAAACTCATCTGACTTATTTTGCCCGTTTCAGGGTCCTCTGTCTATAACTATATTTGAGATTCTGTTATCATACACTATTACCCATGCTTATTTTCCAAGTTCCTCATAATCATTTCTCAGGTCCCGATGATGTATTGATAGGCTATAGATTAAATATGAAATTACCACAGATCTCAAGCACCCAAAGATTTATGGACTGAGAGCTAGGCCTTATATCAGATCAACCATCTAGGAAAATATATGATTTTACCATAATATTAAAAATTACTGGCAGCATCTTCATCTTATCCAATTGGTGGTGTCCTGATGATAAGCCATGGTACGCAAAGAGAGAAATCATGTGATAAATTAAGGAAGAGACATTGAAAAATGTATTTATTACGTTTGGGTGTGCAAGGATTTCACTCACTGTATATGGAATAAAAAGAATTTATTTTTTAATGCCCACTTCGGTTCCAAAAGACTGGGTGATCTTCAGTTGGTGCCATTCACAGGAGTTACTTAAGTAACAGAAATGTTTCCTGGTCACCATGAACGATATGCACTAGAAGGCCTAGAGGGGTTACAATCTGCATTTCGTCCTCCTCTCCAGAATTATCTTGAGTCTAGATCCTTATGGCCTAAAGGGTGGTCCACAGATCAGCACGTTTGCAATCTCTGGGAGACTGTGAGAAATATAGCCTCTGAGGCCCCCCATCCCAGACTCACTGAATTAGATTCTGGATCTTGAATTAGATCCCCAGGTGATTGATAGATGCATTGCTGTTTGAGAAGTGTAGGTTCGAGGCAAATCATGCTGACAGACATAAAGCATGAAAGGAGGTGGGGAGCCCTTAATGTATCTCAGAAAGTGTCCTGAATGACCGTGAGACATGACCCAAATGATGATGATGATGGTAAACCAGAGCAGCAAAACAGTAAAAATGGTAGCTCATGTTTATTGAACCCTTACTATGAACAAGGCACCAACCATGCAGAGGGTGTTTTATTCTTGACCCAAGATAATCTTCATGAAGACACCCCTATGAGTAGACAGTAAATAAATATTTGCTATGAGTAAATATTTCCTATTTACAAAGGAAATAAAGCCTAAGAGAATTAAAGAACTTTCCCCCAGTCTGCAAGCTTGTGAGTAGCATTGCCAAGGTGGACACCCTTCTCTGTGTGGCTTCAAAACAACTGCAAGATGGTCCCGTTAGGTAGAATTGCTAGTTGACAGGGGAAGCTGTGTGGAGGGAGAACCTGGAATATTGAGCAGGAAATTAAGTTCTGAAATGAGAACCATCTTTATAGGGAAGGAGAAAAGGAAGACCAGCAAATGGTCTTTTAGGTTCTATGAAAATATGTTCCTCTCTGAGTTCCCCAGTTAAAAGCCTGCAGTCCATGATTTTTCCTTTTCCCTGATGACCCATATCCAGTTGACCATTTCTGTCATTTTCTTTCTTTAGTATCTCTTTCCTGTTTCCTTGGCTCTTGAAGTTCACGCTTCTGTCTCAATTCACTGCCTATAGCTGGGTAGGGAGAAATTCTCTCCATAACATCCCTGACTCCAGCCTATCTGCCATATCGCTAGTCGATCACCACTGTTTTTGTAAAACCCAATCCAAACATGTTTTCTCTGCCTGGCTCTATGTCAGTTGCTGAAACACCAAGGCAGCTGGAATACATATTTTGCCCTCAAGGAAGTGACAAGTTCACGGAAACCCCTCACATTCTACCTGGCCTGCCTATCTGATCTCATTTCCCTTTCCCCTTACCTGCATTCACCGTCCCAGCCACTCTCACCGATTGCATATTTTCCACCACCAGGAACATTCTTTGCATCTCAGCTATCCAATGAACTCAACCCAGCTTTCAGTGAAAGCCAGTTCAGCTGTGCAGTCTCGTCCATCACCTTACCCAAGCAGAAGGACGTGCTCCCTTGGCTTAGACCACTTTTAGATCAGTTAACACTTTGCTTATTGCCTCTTTTAAACCATAATTTCTATTCTTGATATAGCCCTGGAACAAAGAAAGAATATGGAGACAAGAGAATGGCTCACAGGTCAAAAAAACTGGGCATTAAAATGTGCTGTTGGGTTTAAGGCATTGTAGATGAATTTTCCCCAACACTCATCTCTTACTCTCTAACCAGAGTTATGTGAAGAGGGTGTGGAATGTTTTTAGGCCTAATTCATGATGTGAGGACACCACCTGGTCTCCCAGCCACTTTTATTCCAACAGCCCTGCGTGCATCTGAGTAGAAACAGGATTAATTGAAGCATAAATAGTTTGAATTATCTATAGAATTTCAGAACCTCTGCCAGCGAGTTAGAAAGACAGCTTGAGTGACTTCAAACCAGAATTATGTCCCCATGGAGGATGTCATCAGATTCAGTCCACGTTTGAGCCCTAGTACTGTTTCAGGTTGTGTATTAGATGACTTTCACAGGTTTTAGTGCGCACACGTGTGTGTGTGTGTGTGTGTGTGTGTGTGTGTGTGTGTGAGTGTGTGTGTGTGAGTGAGTGTGTGTGTGAGTGTGTGATGTCTGACTGCGATCCCATGGACTGTAGCTTGCCAGGCTCCCCTGCCTATGGGATTTTCCAGGCAAGAATACTGGAGTGGGTTGCCATTTCCTTCTCCTGGGGATCTTCCTGACCCAGGGATGGAACCCACATCTCCTGCACTGGCAGGCGGCTTCTGTACCAACTAAGCCAGCAGGGAAGCCCCATTTCTCCTAGTGGCCTATGGAATAACTGCTATAACTTCCGCTTTACTCATGAGGAGATCAGGGTCCTGGATATGTTCCATAATTTCCTGCATGGATCCCACCTGTGGCTTGTAAGTGTGGAACTTGAGAGTTTCCGCTCAGATGGTAGACCAGTATATCCCACTAT
This sequence comes from Budorcas taxicolor, assembly GCF_023091745.1. Lineage (NCBI taxonomy): Eukaryota > Metazoa > Chordata > Mammalia > Artiodactyla > Bovidae > Budorcas > Budorcas taxicolor. The sequence continues at coordinate 79,307,864 of NC_068916.1, forward strand.
ACCAGGCAGCCTCACCCACAGCTCACTTGCTCTCTCTCTCATGGTGATCAGTTTTCTAACAGAGTTTCCTAGGGCGTATGTGCAACACTATAGACATGATGTGTGACTCTCAAACAGAAAGACAGCAGAGTGAAATATACAGACAGGTCTCTCTTACGCCTTACTATCATGCCTGCCGTGGGAAAATACCCCTGTGTTTGTACTTATGACCAACTGTGTGTATTGACAGTGTCCAAGTCCTGGGTCTCCCTACTTTTGTTTTCTCACCTCTCGAATGCATCCTAGACAGGAAAAGGATGCTTCATATCAGCCCACAGATATGATCGTAGCATCTCTCTACATCCAGACTTTAGTCACACATTTCTCTTGATATGTTTTTTGGTTTGTTTTTTTTTTTTTTACAGATGAGCAGAATCAAGTGAATGTCTTAGCTCTGGGGCCCAGTTAGCCAAACATAGATGACAGGCAAGGTGCTCTTGCCGACTCCTGTGTTGGTATCATGGGGACCAGCTCTGATCCATTTCTGTCTGTGGGCACTTGCCAGGAACCATGCAGGCAAGTCAATGGGATGTCAATATTTAGAGTTTGGAACACAAGTGAACACTTCCTTCAACACAAGGTAACCAAAGTGTAGATAAACCAGAACCTGAAAGGAACTCTACTAAATGCAAAAGTCAGGATCATATGAAACTTATTCCCAGGACTATTTGTCATGGTGAAGTTGGAGGACCACCTATGTTAGAAGCAGAAGCAATCGGGAGAGCTTGAGATGATGAGTCTTGTCTGATGTTGTCAGCTAGATGCTAAAGCTGGGACTTTAGCATCTAATCCACACATTGGATTGCAAAATGTATCTCAAGACTTTCTTTCTGCAATGCCTTTGGGTTGAAAGAAAGAAAAGGTATCATTTCACACCTACCAGAGTGGCTAAAGTTAAAAAGATTGACAATACTAGCAGGAATCTAGAGTACTTCATATATAGTGGTGGGAGTGACAGGTTGTAAACTTGTATAATCACTTTGGGAAATGGTTTGGCATCTTCTTATACAATTAAGCATTTACCCAGTACTCTCAATCCTAAATTGTTAACCCCAAAGAAACAAAAATATATGTCCCAAAGTAGATTTTTGCCTGAATGGTAGTAACAGCTTTGGTTGTCAATGACCGTAAACTGAAAACAAAACAAACGTCCACTCACAAATTAATAGATAAACAAACTCTGATATCATCACACAACGGAGTTGTATTTAGCACCTACTGAGATACACAACAGCATGGATGAATCTCAGAAACAAAAAAAAGAGTCAGATACAAAATAGCAGTGACTTATCCTTTGGGAGTTGGTGTTGGACAGGGAGGCCTGGCATGCTGCGATTCATGGGGTCGCAAAAAGTCAGACACGACTGAGCGACTAAACTGAACTGAACTGATCCTTCCCTTTATACATGTTCAAAACATGTAAAACTAATTCACAGTGATCGAAATCATAAGCATGACCTGAAGGCTTGGGGACTGCCTGGAAAGGGGCACAAAGGATCTTTCTAGGATGATGAAAATAGTCTGTATCTTGAAAAAGCTGATAATTACTTGGGTGCATTATTTATCAAAACTTTGCCAATTGCATGCTTAAGTTTGATATGGGTAGAAGTTCACCTTGCTTTTTAAAAAGGAGAGTGGAAGAAGTGAAGGAAAGTGAAAGTTACTCAATCATGTCCAACTCTTTGGACAGACCCTACAGACGGTGCCTCACCAGGCTTCTCTGTCATGGAATTCTTCAGGCAAGAACACTGGAGTGGGTAGCCAGAGATTGCCTTCTCCAGGGCAATCTTCTCAACCCAGTGATCGAACTCAGGTCTCCCTCATTGTAGGCAGATTCTTTACCGTCTGAGCCAACAGGGAAGAAGTGGGTATAAACGAGCAGTGTGAGGACCCTACTGGTGATGGAAATGTTCTGTGTGTTGACTGGGCAGTGTCAGAATCTCACTGGTAATCTCACTGTTGCTCTTGTTTCATAGGATGTTATTTACAATAAGGGGGAACTGGATAAAGGGTAGTTGGTATATTTCTGCATTACTCACCACCGCGTGTGCATCTATAATTATCTCAAATTTTAAAGTTTTTGTTAAAACAAAACAACAACATTTGGTATTAACAGCTTGGGATTTGAATTTTTGTCTTCTTGTAAGTAACCTGCTGTGTTTGTATGTGTGTGTGTGCATGTGCACTTTTTATGGGAAAGACAGAAAGAAAGAAAACAGGGCTTTTAAATAGTTTGATATTTATTTTGAGTTTTGTTTTGATTTCTCCATTTTTATTTTGATTTTTGTTTTGTATGCTCATGACTGAACATTCACTCCTTCGATGGTGTTGACTTCATCACTCTAAGGTCAAAAGTCGTTACATCCCTCCCTGCTTCTTCCCAATGTCTTATCACTCCAAACTTGCCATGGAATACAAGGAACTCCTTTCTTGAACATAACCATTCATCCACTAACTTCATGGAGCAAACAGTGCATTTGCTGCATCTATGATGCCAGGTGGGGGGAGATGCCAGTCACATGTGATTTTATAGCCACACGCACTCTTGCAGGTTTTCTAGGTAATGCAGTTGGTACTAATATAGTCTCCCGGATGCAAGGATGCCAGCTGGGTTTATGTCACTTCCCTGAGGGCCTTCAGTGCATAAATCAATTCTTTTTCTTTTCCAGTCCATGCAGAGGGCTTCCTCATGTGTGCTGCACACAGGGAGAGAAGGCAAGATGTCTCCTTGTATAAATGATTTGCATCTGAAGAAAGCAAGCAATGCATACACTATCAGAACCTAGGTTTGGGAGGTATTTTGTTTCTTTGTTGAAATCCCCCAGGAAGGCTGCTCTGGCTTAGATAACTGTGAAGTCAGGAATTCATCAGCTGGAATGATGTTGCCAGCCTTGGCTTGTCCAAACCCATCCTTGAGTCACCATTGCAGCCTGTCTCCTGACACCTGCCCACGCCACTCTGAAACACCCCCAAGCTCGTGGATTCTGCTTCAGTCAAATGTCTGCTATAGTAGGGCTGATACTCTGAGTTACAAATGCCAGTGATTATCAAGGTACACATTAGGAAGGCTAAGTCTCTCCCACCTTCTTTTGGGCAAGGACATCACCAGCATTGTCTTAATATGTCCGGCGATATCCAAGAGGTGGGTTGATATAGTTTATCCCGTTTTGCAGAAAGGAAAATTAATCAGTCTCACTTAAACCACCTCCTCCTCCTGCACGCCCTTCATCTTACTATTCGTCCTCTTTTTCTTCTTCTTCCTCTCCTCCTTGTCTCCTGTTCCTCCTCCTGCCCCTCCTCCTCCTCCTTGGGGAGCAGGCATAGTAAGAATTTCAGACAAATATGAAAAATTCTCATTGCCTTTTCTCATTTCTTCTACTAGCATTTTCTTACCTTCTCTACACGCCACCCCCCCAATCCTCCCACCTAACGCCTGAGGTTCCCATCTCATTCTCACTCCAACATCAGAACTTACCAGTTCTGTTTCCCAGTGTCTCTGGACCCTGAGGCTTGATAAGACACCAAGTGATAATTAGATTAATCAGGTAAGATGAAGCTCTAACATGTCATGAAGCCATTCGTTTCCTCTAGGCCCATAAAGGATGTTCCTAGTGTAATCCTAGGCCCCAGAGTAGAGCCATGGGACAGAGAGTTTTAAGCCGATAGCTAGAGCTTTCATGTTCTCAAAATTACCTCCGATGGGAAGAGCAGCACATTTAGTTATTCAGTGATAACCGAAGATGGAATAATATGTCTAGGTCTTCCCAGCACACCTAAGAGACACCCAGATGTGTGTTGGAAGAACGTGTGAAGAGGTGTAGGGTCATCCCTGGACTTTCCTAAGAGCATCTGAAAAAAGCCTGGGAGGGGATATTACAGCCTGCCTTGCTGCCCATGAACTTGCTCTCATCTAGAAAATTCTGAGTCTAAGTAAAAGCTTATGAGATTGCATTCTTCTATCATAATAAGAAGCCAGCTGCCAAACACCCTGCACCCTCTCCTTTCTTACCACTTTTCAAGTTCTCTTGAAGTTGCCCATTCCTCCTACTACAAATTCCTCCAGGGTGAGGGCTAAATCTTAGGTATCCCTTGGCTCTAAGCACCAAGCTCGGATCCAGGGACAAAGTAGATGTTCATATAATGGCTGATGAGCGTCTTAAGCACAAGTGGTAGTTGGTTTCCAGCAAAGAGTCCCAATAGGATGGATTATCAAAGAAGCTGGGGTCTGGACCTGGGAGGAGTCTAAGCGATGCTCCTTGGTGATCTCCTTCCAGATGGCTGGGTGCCCTTACGCAAGAGAATGGATTCTAATCCAGGTCAGCCACGGGCCATAAGCTAGAATAGAGACTGGCAAAATTGGTGGAGGAAAGTTTATGGAACTTTCCTTGATGGTTCAGGGATCTGTTTCCTGCAAGATAAGAGTGCCGTCCCTTAGATAGGAGCACAAGTGAGCAGTTGAGCTCTGCCTGTCTGCCTTCTGTCCTCTTCATGCACCAGTTCTCAAGACAACACTGTTATCACGCCAGAAAATACAGCCCAGAGCATTACAGATGTCTGGTACAAGCGGAACCCATATTAATGGTTATTGCTTAAAGAAGAGGCATGCTCAGATCTCTTCACTGTGCTCTAGGGAAATAGCAATTCTTACTTTCTTCCAGAGAAGACCAGAGACATAAAAAGATCAATTGAGTCTGGCCTATCTCAGATAAAGGAGGCTTTTTTAGAGGTAATTTAAAGGGCCAGCTTGACATGACCTGAGATACATCCCCACAAATACAGATTTTTTAACAATTAATTTTTCTCTGGATGGATAGACATAAAATGTTCAATTTGTTGTAGGAACAAATATATTAGTGACCCTGTATAAAGAATGAATGAAGAGTCAAAAAAAAATTTTTTTTTTTGTCATTTTGGTTTTTTGGCATGAACTTCAGGCTTGTTCCAAAAATCCTGGATTTCTGTAGTCTATTGACACTTGATTTAGGATTAACTGAATTTTTGTCCTTTTCTTTTTTCCTCTATTTTTTTAAAAAAATTTTTATTAAGGATGCTTAGCCAGTTTTTGACAGTGAGTATATTGTTCCTAAAACAGAAAGATTTGGGGGAGAGAAAGCATGATTTCTTTTCAAGGGGCCTCTAATTGAGCCAAACTGGAACTTCATTAAATGACATTTAAAATGGCCAGGCAAAGTTACTGTTTTTGCTCTGATAAAAAATGATTCATTTAAAACACTTACTGAGTGAGACATGCATCATATACCATGAAGTTCCATAACACTTACAATGTTATCAGTGCCAGCCTTAGCTAGGAGGAGTTTATTTTCCTTTTCTGCAAAAAACAAAAGATCCCAAAGTATTGCATCTCCATCCTGACCCTGGTTCCACCTTAAATGCTCTGGAAATAAAATAGCACATTTTGCCCCTTCAAACATTGCCATTTGTAATCAGCCCAGATCCCCTGCTAGAGAGAGAGTGTCAACAGCAACAAAAACTTTTAAATTGCTTGCCTTTGATGAAAATGAAAATGTTATCCATGAAACATCTAAGAAGATAAGTTCAGGCCTGATTCTTGCTATGCAAACAGATACATACAGTATCTTTCTGAATCAGCTCTTTCTCATCTGAAATGAGCTATTGTACTTTACTATGATGTCAGAGATTGAACTTGGGCATGAATACATTTCTGATAATTAAGATCATATCAGATTTGGAAAAATTTAATTCATAAAAAGAGGTGAAAGTTTCCCAATGGCGTAGACTCAGAATGCTTATGATTAGGGCCATGTAATGGTCATAAAAGTAAAGGGTGAATTTGAAATTCCTCATTGCATAAATGTACAGACAACGCCAGCAGGATGAGCACCCCAATCCCATAAGCTCTTTTTTTTTAAAAAAAAAAAAAAAAAGGAAGCATCTCTTGGAACAGGCAGGTGGTGTATCATATGTTCCCGGGGCGGAGAATGAGCTTCTTGCTTTTAAAAGTAATTGATTTTATAGTGAAACGTGTCAAGAGCACTGGTTTTCGAAATGATTCTGTTCATGAGTGCTGGGAAATAATACATACTGCTAATTGCTTCAGAAATAGCTGAATTCTTTAACTTTGGCTTTGACTGTGGTTGGAAGAAAGATCCTGTGCCTTTCTGCCTTTCTCCCCATCACAGATTAATAGCTGTTTTGAAACTGTGTCTCCTTTGGCTGTTCCAGAGATGAAATCTGCATGCCTTCACTTTTTGTCTAGGGCATCAGCTACAGTATTTTTTAGTTCAAACTCTGAGCATTCTAAAGATAGCAGTGTGACATTTCTGTTTCATTGAAGCCCAAATAGTAGGCAAGATATAAAACATCAGAGAAGAAAAAGATGCGTTTGCTGATTTTCCATCGTCCCTACTGAGCTGCCTAGGTGAACAGTTGTAAGTAGGGAGGTTGATTGCAGGTGGGGGAAGGAATGGGGAGACACTTAGCGCACGTGCCTTGCTGTAATTCTATATTTGAATGTTTCAGTCCTGTACAGATAGATTGAATGTACTGTGGAACCCGAGAAAGGAAACCCAATTGTTTCTTTATTTTTTTTTTTTTAACCTTTGGTTGTCTCTCCAGTACGCTCACGTGAATGTGTCTATTTAGAGTCTGTGTTTGCTCAAGGTATCAGCCCAGAGGAATAAGCCAGAACCATAGCCTATGGTCAAAAGTATTCATAAGTGAGCCTACTAATTATGCCTGTGTGTTTCATCATCACTTCATCCACACAAACGTAATATGAAAGTGAAGTCGCTCAGTCATGCCCGGCTCTTTGCGACCCCGTGGATAGTAGCCTGCACCAAGCTCCTCCGTCCATGGGATTTTCAAGGCAAGAGTACTGGAGTGGGTTGCCATTTCCTTCTCCAGGGAATCTTCCCAACCCAGGGACTGAACCCAGGACTCTCACATTGTAGACAGACGCTTTACTGTCTGAGCCACCAGGGAAGTCCAAATGTAATATACCTGTAATAAACATCCATATGTGTGTGTGCAAGACTGAAGTAGACCTTGATGAATTTCAGAGACTACTCAGGTACCTCCTCCTCCAGGAAGACTTCTTGCCTCCACTAGGCCAGAAATCAGCAAATTTTTTCTGTAAAGGTCCAGATAGTAAATATTTTAGGCCTCACTTTGTGAGCTACATATGGTTTCTATCACATATTCTTTTTTTTTTTTTTTTAACTACCCTTCAAGGATGTACAAAATATTCTTAGCTCAAGGACTGAAAATGGTCCATCGGCCATAATTTGCCAACCCCAAGACCAAGCCAAGTGTCCCTTGTTTTTTCATCCAGAGCAGCCTCTACATCGTATTGAAAAGAGCTCAACTCAAAATTCTCAGAGGGGAGCGTCTTATCTCTGCAGCCCTGGCCTCAGTGCTGGCAAGTGTTCATTTTCCAAATATACAGTGATCGCCGCCTTCCAGTTTTATATTCCAGCTGGGAAAAAAAAGATCCTGTACAGAAACGAGTTAAGTAACGATTCAGAACACAGCGCGTGTTCTCGACAGATCCTTGGCAACTTTGGCTTTCTGGAATAGAACCCCGAGTTGAGAAATAAGTTTTTTCAATGCCCTCTTACGTTCCCACAATAGCTTTAAGAAAGCCTTTGCTCTGTGCTTCATTAGGCCTTCATCTGGGGTCCTGTTTGTTCTTTCTTAGCATGCAGGGTTTTTTTTTTTAATTTTAATAATTTGGAAAAAAAACCAACTGAAAAGATGGACAGCAGGGAGAGGTGTGCGCGATGGTGCCTGGGCAAAGCAGTCGGCCTAGAGGCAACCCCAAGATTGACACCAGACAGCCTGACCTCCAAGAAGGAGACCGAGTAAATCAGAAGGAGATACAGAGCTAGCTGGCTGCCTCGTACAATTATGTGTGCTCTTAATAGGTTTTCAGTCATCAATTAAATGTTGAATTATGCTCATTAGGCTCCCTTTAAAAATACAGCCAAATTTAGCTTCCAATTTCAAATTATTATATCTACACAACACGGTTAACATAAAAATATATCCAAGCACTTGCAGACAGTTTTGGTTATCTGGAAAGTTCCCTCATTGGACCCTCTCATTTTTGAATAATGTGTGATGAAAGGTACATTTGTGACCCAGGACCAGACAGCATGAAGAGCAAGGGGTGGAGAGGCAGATGACCTGGGCTGGTTCTTCCTTTCCAGCTATGCAGCCTGACACAGTTACTTTCCCTAAGCCTCAGTCTCCTGGTCTCTATAATGGGCGCTCTCTTAAGGTCACTTACTTAGAGAATCTCATTATTCTGTGTTAAGTAAATATCTTATCGTTACTTCACATTCTGTGTTAAGTAAATAAAATTCTTGACACAGAAGCTGACATAAAGTGGGGGCTCAAAATAGTTAGCTATTAGGACTATCATTATTATCCGCATTATGATAAAGTGTGAAAAATGAATGTGACAGAGTACTCAAGGAGACGACATAAGAGTATAAATATGAAAGTTGAAAGCAACTGAGAAGGTACCTTATGGAAGGTGCTACTTGATCTGGAACAATCATGTGAAGCCTAGAAATCAAGCTAAACTGGGACTAATTACCTCAGAACTTTATTTACCCCTGGGATACTTTCTTAGGTTGAGAAAGTCTGTTTTCTTGAACAGTAAAATCCACACACATATTTTCACATCAGATTCTACTCTAAACTCCCAAGTGTTTTGAATTTCCAGTACCCTATCACCTTAGAGTTTTGTTCCTTGCTGAAGGCAGAAAGGGAGTGTGAACTGTGGAGTGCAACGACAGAATTTCACTTCACTCAGGTGGCTCAGTGCTAAAGAATCCTCCTGCCAACACGAAGACTTGGGTTCAACCCCTAGGTTGGGAAGATCCCCTGGAGAAAGAAATGGCAACCCACTCCAGTATTCTTGCCTAGAGACTCCCATGGCCGGAGGAGCCTGGCGGGCTACAGTCCATGGTGTCGCAAAGAGCCGGACACCACTTGAGCACACACACACGCACGTCACTCAGGCCACCAGAGCCCCTCCCAGAAGAAGGGGACAAGATTCACAGTTTTTTCCCCTGCAATTTTCTTTGAAAGGGTTCTGGCTTCAAAACCATGCTTCACTGTATTCCCCAAATGTAACCCAGTGAAGTTACTGACACACCACGCTGGTCGTGACCTTTAAAAGCAAGGACCTGAAAAGGACTGCTTCCTTCTGGAATAATAAGCACTGATGACAAGCCTAGTCACTGATGTAACACAGAGAAAGGGCTGCTTCAGAGGGAGAAACTGGGACAAGGGAGTTTGGCTGGAGCAATGAGAAACGTTGAGAGCCTTTGGGTATTAACCAGACTGGCAGCGTGATCCCCGGGAGGAAAGACAAAGATAGCTCCCGCCTTCCTGACTCAGGACTGCCCAGACTGCTGTGCCACCCTGCCCTCCCGCAAGGCTCTGCTCGTGCAGACGATCTCCGTGAGTGGGCGTCTCGGGTCCAGCCCGTGCAGCACCGACTTTCCACGGCCTGGCATCTGTGTCCTCAACTCCGCGGTCAGCAGACGGTTGTACAGGCAGCCCTGCCCTTGTTTCATCCAGGTAGGCAGAATGACGGTTTCTGATCGACTTTTCCTGGAGGCTCAAAGCAGAGAAGAGGGGCGGGAAATATCAAAACAATAGACGGCATTTTTTGCTGTGTCCTCATAAGTGTGTGGGGGAAACATCAAAACACCTAAGGGACAGGGGCAGAGACAGGGGAAAAAGTGTGCCCGGGAAGGGGAAATAAGATGTGAACTGTTCTCGCAACTGAGCTGGAGACGGAGGAGCAGAGAAGAGTGTTTAGCACAATGGGGCATCCTGTTATTTGTCAGTGCCTACGGTACCCTGGTTAGAATTCTCGTCCCTTCCTGGGACCAGCCCGTGTAAGCCGCAGTCCCTGCTGTGAGTGCAGGCAATGTCATTTTCCTGTACCTGCCTCTCCTTTCTGCTCGGAGCCCAGCCCCATCAGTTGGGGACCTCCTGGGCTCTGAAGGACAGGACCGATGCGGGTCACAGGTGCTAGAGCTGCAGACACTATGCTAATTACCTCACACCTGTTTCACCAGGTTAAGCCGTTGCTGTTGGCAACCTTGATATCCCTTTTCATGTATCCATTCCCCAGCAAGGTGTCATTGCTCTCCCCCTACTCCCCACCCCCATCCCCCAGCAAGTAACAAACCTTGGACCTGGGACTTGGTCCCTCCTGTTAGGAGACAAGGACAGTAAGGAACAGCCCACAGGAAAGTAGCATCTCTATGTGTTACCTGGAGCTGATGAAAGAAGAGTTCGTTCCACCTGCCGGGGAAGAACGAGGTCAAGAAAGGCTATCAGGGGGATGTGAAATGTACAAGATGAGAAGGCATTGACTAATTGCTGGCACAGGGCCCAGGGACCAGTGCAAGCCAAGTCAGTATAGGTGGCCCCCTGAACTGCCAGACCTGTATCCACTGCTAACATCCCCTCTATTCCTGAAGGTGTTTTCCCAATATATCCATGGTATCGTGCAGAACTGTGCCGTCACTTTAGACAAGGCAGGAATGAATGGTTTTCTCCACTTCTCCAAGCTTACATTCTGTTGAGCCCCAGCCGTGTAGCTGAGCTGTGAGTCCCCTTAGGGGTTCCTTCTAAATACTTTTACAAGTTTTGCTATCTTTTATTATGCTGTAATTTTCTTATACTCCCTTCTACTTATGGGAAATTTCTCAAGACAAACAGAAGTTTCTCTTCCTGGGTAGCAATTTCCATTCATGAAAAATTGCCTTGTGTGCAGTCAGGAAGTATAGCAGGTTGTGAAGCTCTGTAATTTGTTTCCCATCAACTAATAATCTTATTGTGATGAATAATACAGTACTGTTAATGTTGCTACAAGGTTATGGATTGTGCTGGGTATCAGGAGAGGAGCCGACAGTGCCATGCAGCAAAGCCATCCTTTCTTAATTTTACGCAGCAGAGTTTCTTAAATAGCTTGCGAGAGAGACACAAGCTTCACCAAGCAATATTCTAATGAATTCAAATATAAAAACTATTAACATCACACCAGTAGGACTTTTGCACAGATGTTGACTCTGTTTTGACTTGTTTCTGGTGTGCTTTTTGTTTTTAAGGATGTGCTAGTGTATATATTGAAAGCAGATGCTCCAGGTTTGGGGGTTAATTTGCTTCCTTGTTTTTCGGAGAAGAGCCTCAGCTTCTCTACCTGGAATGGCTCCTGAGCTGATGCAAGTGTTTCCCTGTTGACACCAAATAACTCTGTCCTGCTCTCCACATCCATCCACATGTTTAATTTTGTTTTATCAATATTATATTTTTTAAAATTCGCATACAATATCTACCTTTATGGTGTAGGGTTCTGTGAATTTTAACTACATGCATAGTAGATTTGGGTAACACCATCACTCTCATGACACAGAACAGCTCCATCACCTCAAAAACCTCCCTTGCGCCCTCCTTTTGAATTAGATTGGCCAAAACTTCATTTGATTGGTATTTCCTTAACATTGAAAACCCAGACGAACTTTTTGGCCAACCCAGTAGTTACATCTCCTCTCCTTCCCAACCCCTGGCAGTCACTGGTCTGTTCTCAGTCACTAAAGTTTTCGGGTTTTTTTGAGGATGTCCTGTGAGCGACATCATACAGTATGTAACCTTCTGAAACAGACTTCCTTCTTTCAGCGTGTGCCTTGGAGGTGGGTCCCGCTCGCTGTGTCCCTAGGCAGTCCCTTCCCTTGCCGCGCACTATTCTGTTGGGTCCCACCTTGTTCATCTTTGCACTGGTGGTAGGACCTCTGAGTTGTTGCCTGTTTTTGGTGATTGTGGATAGCGCTGCTATATGACTCTTTTGTGTGCGAATTTTGTTTTGAATATTTTTTCCATTTTATTTTTTAACTGGTGGAAAACTGCTTTACAATGTTGTGTTGGTTTCTGCCATACAGTAACGTGAATCAGCCCCCTCCCTCCGTCCCCTCCCTCCCTTCCCCTCAGCCCGCCCCTCTGGGTCACCACAGAGAGCCAGGCGGGGCTCCCTGCGCTCTTTGGCAGCTCCCCACTAGCTGTCTGTTTCACACGCGATCGTGTGTGTGCGTCAGTGCCGTTTCTCAGTTCGTGGCCCCCTCACCTTCCCCAGCTGTGTCCGCACGTCTGTCTCCTCGAGGTTCGTCAGTTCATGTGTGGATTGCGGGTGGACGTACATTTTCATTTCTCTAGGGTGAACACCTTGGATGGGGATTATTAGTTGGCGTGGTAAGTGTAGCATCGTGGGACACTGGTAAGGTGTTTTCCAGGGTGACTGTACCGTTTTGCACCCCCACCAGCAATGTATGGGAGTTCCCATCGTGGTATTTTATTAGCTTTCACGTCTGTCAAAAGTATGTTCTCACATAATGCTCTCTTTTGTCATGAGCTGCTTCTAACTTCATAATTTCATATTTTTTAGTTCCCTAATGAAAGAGCCCTTAAATTCTCTCTCTCTCTTGTTTTTTAATCTTTATTTGGCAACGCCAGGTCTTAGTTGCGGTACTCAGGATCTTCAGTCTTCATCGCGGCATGTAGGGTCTTTAGTTGTGGCATGTGGGTTCTAGTTCCCTGACCAGGGCTTGAACCCAGGCCCTCTGCATTGGGAACGTGAAGTCTTAGCTACTGGACCACCAGGGAGGTCCCTAACTTTCTGTCTTTTTAATGTTAAAGTTAACTTTTTTGAAGAAGAAGAAGCATAAAACATGTTTGCCTACGTTTCTCAGTTCTATTTATGGTTTCTTCTTTGGTTCAGATTACATGTGTTTTAATTAGGAAAAGATATCAATGATATATGTCTCCGTGTTTTCACAGAATGAGGGCCGTGAGCTTAGGGTACTTGTAGAGACGCAGACAGATGCAGCTTGGCCCATCGGAGTAAACCCGAGTGGTAAAGCCTCTTCGTGGTCCACTTCCATTTTCACTTTATGTCACCAGGTGTCTCCCTGCACCTTACGTGTGCATAAAGTACCCCGAAGGCCATGTGTGTCCTGCCCATGTAGCTAAGAATCCAGGACAGGCAAGCCAAGTCTGAGTCCTGCTAAGAAAGCAGTATAGCACGTATATTCCATGTGCATAATTGAGGACTCCAATTCACCACGCTCTGTTATCTAGAATTAAACATAAAAGACAGTCGATAAATACCACATTCAGTGGAAAATACAAATGAATCAAAATGTTATAGTTTCTCTCCACAGGTAATAATTAACATTCTTGTGAATTTCTCAGTGTGTCACAGATCACCCTTTAAATGAATGGTATGCTGCCAAAAAGAGAAAAATCCTTGTACACTGAGACATGTGGGTATATAGACCCAACAGAATAGTGAGTTAGCTTCTGGAGATAAGATTAGGGTGGGAGGAGTAGGTAAGGATGCATGTTTAGTTTAATGATATACATATAGGAAAATTTTTCAAAGCAATATGTCATAATGGTCCTTAGAAAATGTTTTTATGTGAACTGCAACATGAATAAAAACCTATATGAAAAATGAAGCATTTTGATTGTTAACAATCATGAAGGGAAAAAAAGTTAAGGTGAGATCTTTGTGGCTCCGTGAAAAGGCAAGCGTAGGTTATGACTGTCTTTCCTGACCTTCCTAGTGGTCAAAGATTCTATAACCTCAAAAATCCATGGGATCCAGGGTAAAAGCTCAATAATTAATTGCTAAGTGAATGTGCATGGGAATAAGTAAAAACATGAGTGAAGGAACAAACAAGTGGTTGAAAATGATTTGTCATAAGTGAGCTTAGCTCGTGGGTCACTGGGCAAGGAATTAATGGGAGAGAAGACAAATGGAAGAGAATATGAAAGGCTTTGATAAATACCCAACTAGCATATGACTCTGCGAGGCTCTGTACAAAGAGAAACCCATAGAATGAAAGCTTTTTTCTATTATGTGCTGTGTATAACAGCGGTCCCCAACCCCCTGTTAGGAATGGGGCCATACGGCAGGAGGTGAGCAGTGGGCAAGCAAGTGAGCTTCATCTACCGCTCCCCATCACCCACATGACTGCATGAACCATCTTTCCACTCCTAGTCTGTGAAAAAAATTGTCTTCCACAAGACCAGTCCTTGGTGTTAAGTTAGAGATTTTTGTAAAGATTTAATGGGCTAAATATGGCCACGGGGCACTGTTTACTGTATAACATGCCAGTGGCATGTGATATATTATGACTCCGATAATAGTCCTAGAACAGAACAACCATAAAATATCTTACACTTGTAACCATACAGTAAGGAAGCCTTTGGATTTCTTCTGATCCAATCCAAAAAGCTTCCTGCAGGAGGAAGAAATCTATCTACCTTGCTTTTGATTTGCAAATCCCCTGCAGCACCCTCCTTTCCTTTGCCACATTCATTTGCTTTTTGTGTTGTGAGCCACAGAGATAAATCAGGATTTACCCAACTCAGATGAGTCAGTGGCCTGCAGCAGAGGTTCTTTAACACAACAGTTTCATGATGGAGAAGTGAACATTTTCCAGTGGCCTAGACAGCCACCAGAGATCCTGTTAGCTGAGTTTGGAAGAGAAGAGAGTCTATTCCCACTTGGGGTGTGTCAGAGGCCTCTGTCATCATGAGTTCCGTGGGGATTTCAGCTTGTAAGGCATTTGTTGTCATGTTTGGGTTGCTGCAGAAGGGAAAAAATTGCTGCAGTTTGCGTGAGATCGAGCTGTGTTTTGGTAAGGAAGCCCGCCATCTTTTTTTTCCCTGAACTTCGGTCAAGTTGAAGCTTTTACAATTTGTCTCAAAGGATATCAAGCAACAGCCCCTTTGAAAGACTTCCAGATCTGTTAGAATTTGGACTCTCCTTTTGACTCCTTTGTTCTTACCTTACTTCTCAAAGTGTCATTCATTCATTCATTCTCTCAGCAACCCTTTGTTGTATCTACTAAGTGTTCCAGGGGGCAGGAATTCAGCAGGGAATAAAACAGCCTCCTTGCCTTCTAGGAGCTTACTTTCTAAAAGACAATTTTTCAAAGTGTGATAAGTGCTTTAGACAAAAAGAAAGCAGTGTAAGGAGGATAAGCATGCTGAGGTTGTCTTGAGAAGGCATGTCCTGAAAGATGGCACGTAGCCAAGACCTGCACACACAAAAGGAGTGGACCATTCAACTGTCTGTATCCCCGATCAAGGGTGTGGTGAGTTCAAGGGACCTAGAGCTGAAGCCCATTGGCTAGGTCCCAGATCAGGCGGAGGCTAGAGAGGACCAGAGCCTTTCACGTTTACTTAAATGTTTTCTCTGAGAACCAGGCTTGAAGCTGAATGCAAGAGACTGACCTAGGCTGATAATCTGGCCAATCCCTACACACGCCACAGATTTTAAAATGTCTTTGTTCTTGCTTTTTACTCTGCCTGGTATGTTTGTTCCCCCAGATATTGGAATGGCTCTCTCCCTCTTTCCTTCAGGTCTCTGATCAAATATCATCCTACTGAGAAGCCTTCCCAGGCCACACTATTAAAGTGTCAGATAAGCAGTGTTAGAAATGGAAATTATTTGCTCCACCAAATCTGATTATTTCATGAGAGAGATGACTCATTCTCTATGTTATGGGATTAAGAATGATCCCATTTGAGATGACAAATACTAGAAAGTTTCAGTAACCTGAGAAGCCCTGAGAAACAAATGGCTAATTCATGACTTACACCATGTAAACGTGATGAATAACTCAGGGCCTCAGTGGGTTCACTGGTGAATTAGCAGTGATAGAGCAACCTGTTTGGCTCATCAGTGAACCTGAGCAAAAGAAACTTAAAAGTCTGGATTTTTCCACTGGTTTTTCATGAAAAATGAGGGCTGATACTCAAACAGGAATACCAAGGTTCAGGAAAAGCTTAGCTTTTCTAATGCTGATTTTCATAGAGAATAAGAGAACTTATAAAAACTGGAAAGCTATTGATAAGGCCCTTAAGATTATCCACCATCGGATGGTTTTATTTCAATCTATTTATTACACAAGGTGAAAATTAAGGGCACTGATTATTTCAATGTGTTTTAAGACCTAAAAGAGCTACTATGACTCATGAGTAGGAAAAAAAACCTTGTTCTTTTTTTCATCTAAGTACAGTTGATTTGTTACGTGTTAGTTTCAGGTGTACAAGAAAGTGATCCAGTTCTACACGTATATATACAGATATAGATACGGTCTTCCCGGGTGGCACAAGTGGTAAAGAACCTGGCTGCCAACGCAGGACATGTAAGAGATGTGGGCTCAGTCTCTGAGTGGGGAAGCTCCCCTGGAGGAGGGCGTGATTACTCAGTTCAGTGTTCTTGCCTGGAGAATCCCATGGACAGAGGAGCCTGGCAGGCTACAGTCCATGGGGTCACACAGAGGTGGACATAACTGAAGTGACTTAGCACGCACACATAGATACTGTGATATATGTATACATATATATGTATATCAGTTCTTTTTCTGATTTTTTCCATTACAGTTTATTATAAGATATTGAATATAATCCCCTATGCTCTACAAAGGGTCCTTGTTATTTTATGTACAGTAGTATGTATCTGTTAATCCAAAACTCCTGATTTATCCCTGCCCCTCTTTCCCCTTTGGTAGCAAAAATTTGTCTCTATATCTGTGAATCTATTTCTGTTTTTAAAATAGGTTCATTTGTATCATTTTTAGATAAGAGTCCCTTATTCTTAAAGGTGCCATTTACTTCCACAATATCTGGCAACAGGAAATTTTCCAAGTCATTGAAATAGTCTCAGGATCACAGGATCTATTTCACGCCTTTCTCCATCATCTCTAGAAAGAATTAACCTGATAAGATAGAAATAAATAAATACTGACATTTCCTAAGTACTTACTATTCATGATGCATTTTCTTTGCACTTTAAGCATACTATCTCATTTAACTCTCTTTACCAAATGGAAATGGTTATTAACTATCTTTTATGGATGGGGAAACAGAGGCATGGACAGGTTACCTACTTCATAACTCTGATTGTTGAACTCAGAAGTCACCCAGGGAAAACTGGAGAAATCAATATTGAGAAGGCTGTGGGAAAGTCCTGGAAATAGCATACTGAACTGTGGCTAAGAGGAAATTTTGTTTTCCAAGGGGGCATGGTGGGAGACGGTGATTCTCGTGTCACTGACACCTCCTCCCCAATAAAACGGAGATCTGCAGGGCACACTGGCCTCCTGTTGGTCCCCGTGTTTTCTGAAAGTTGTTTGCACCCTGCGACTCTTGCATCAGGCCGAGGGGTACGTGTTCATGCTCGTGAACCACCATATCCTGGGAGGGGTACGCTTCTTCAGAATGTTCTCGGATATTTGTTTCTCCAGCATAATTATGTGCTTGTGTGTGTGTCCGTGTTTGTTAATCTTGAAGGCAGACCTGAAAACATCGCCAGCAATATGCCCTGTATATCCCATTATGTCCACTGTCCCTTGACATGAAACCAGACGCACAAAGTTCAAGGTCTGACATTCAGCTGACTTTTGTTTACATAGTATGGAGAAACTTTTGTTCTCTTGCCTTATAAGGCTCATACCATGAGAGATTTGGGGAAAAGGTCACCCAGAGAGTAAATAATTCTGCTGAGCTTTGAAGTGAAAATGTGCTAGGAACCTTTATCCTGTCGTTGCCATTTAACTGGTGTGCTTCAGTCATTCTTGGTATTAATGAATGATGTAGACCAGAGCATGTTCCCATCATTCTGTTAATCAGAGGCTCAATCTGACATCAAAATCAGATTTTATCTTTGTTTTGATTCCCTTCCTATGTTCTGGGAAAAGAATTGTGACCATCTCAAAGAAAAAAAAAAAGAATGAAATACACCCCAAGGAAAACCTAGTTTAAAAGCTAAAGTATGACATCTTGATGGAAGAAAATTCCACTGTGATTTTTATTTTTCAAATAAAAAGAAAAAAGTCCAGTCTTTGAAAAACATATTATCTTTCATGGGTAGGGAAATATCCAAATTATGCCCAGCCTATTTTACAATAAGACCTTGAAAAGCTATGCGATGAGCTGGAATGAGAGGAGTTTAAATTTCTGATGCAATTCTCTGCTTGGGAAAGTGATAATGCAGCACAAATAAGAGAGAGTATTTTCTGCTACAGCGCAACAATCAACATAACGTCTGGGCGTATTAATAATTTCACTCCTAAACTTCTCGACTGGGAGAGCATGGGTCTTAATAGCATTGTCAAGATCCTTAGGGCAATTGAAAAACCCAAAATCATTACTTTTCACTGATAGGCTTTCCTCTCCCAGAGGATGCCAAAATACCTAGGGTAATGTAGATTTATTGAAATGCTCAGATAGGCACTGCTCAGATGTAAGTTTGCAATAAAATCTTCTCTTTAGAAGGATTTCTCTCAGATATTTCAAGTGGTCTTTTTTTTTTTTTTTTTTTGTCTTTGTCACTTGGAAAGAGCTAATGGAGTTGACACTGATCTCAAGTGATACTTTCCTGATGATTTAAGAAAGCAAGGAGTGAGAAAAATAAGAAAGTAAGGAGTGAATATAGGGAAGGGTGTGGTAAAAATAATGTGGCACTTCAGATTAAAATCCCTTTCCCACCCACCAGAGGTGAGAACTTGCCCACCTGGGGCAGGACGGTCCCAAACCAACAAGCAACTTGAAGCTCGTAATTCAAGGGTAGCTGCTGGCTTGGCACCCGATACAAGAGTTCCCTCTCTCTTCCTTCTCCCCCGTCAGGAGTTCCTGCCTGTGCACGGCTGGGTTTTAGCTGAGCAGAAATGGCCCTATGCTGTGATTACAGCTCTGCCTGAAGCACTGCAACAAATTCCAGGATCCCCTTCAGACCCTCAAGTACACAATTGGCTCTCAAATGGCCATCACCTAACAATCTCCACCGGAAAAATATCAACAGCAGCCCAAAAGTGCCTGTGAAGGACTGGCTTCAGGTTGCCTGGGAAAGATGTTTTCTAAGTGGTATGAAGTGCTCCCCTCCCCATCTGAGATCTAACTTTGTTCCAGCAGGGCTCCGCAGCAGACAGACAATGTGATTATAAAATCCTGGAGGGGATCGCCCTTTACATGCAATGTCCAGAATAGGCAGGTTCATGGAAACAGAAAGTAACAGGAGGAATTGGACAGCACCTGCTGGTGGATATGGGGTTTCCTTGTGGGGAGTGGGGGTGACAGAAATGTCCTCAAATTAAACAGTAGTGATGGTTGTACATCTCGGTGAATATACTTTTAAAATACTAAAATGTGCACTTTAAGGACTGAATTTTATTATGGCTCAGTAAAGTTGTCATTAATAAAAATTAAACGAGTAGGAGGTCAGGCAGAGCCAGGACCAAACATAAAAATAGAGGGGATGGAAGTCACCTCTCCCCTGTGTCTGCCCCTCTCCCTGTTAAAGGACCTTCTGAGGCAATGGGAACTAGGGGAGTTAACTGGAATGCTCAAGGAGCAGGGGCAGAAGTCTACTGTGATTCCTCTGAGCTGAGGCTCACCAAACAGAACCCTCCAGGGGCATCAGCTCATTTGTTCACTCATTCATTCTGTGCTGTTTCCATGCCAGGCGCTGTAGCCTTGTGCTGGGGATATAAAAACAAGAGAGATAGGCTCCTTGTGTTGGAGGAGCTCACAGTCTCGTGCAGAACCCAGGAGGGTCCAAAAATAATACAAAACTTTTTGCCAAGGGTGATGAAAGAGCTAGTGCACTGGAAAGGGGCCCGGATATAACGTGGTTAAATATGAAATGTACAAAAGGAAGCCTGTATCATGTAACCTCCCTGCCCCTCTATTTCCTCCTCTTCGAAATGGACAACAATATCTATTCTGAACGTTATAAATTTTTCTTCAATTTTTTTTTTAAATTTTGATTTCACTGGAGTAGAGTTTATTTGCAATGCTGGGTTAGTTTCAGGTGTACAACAAAGTGATTCAGTTATGCATACTTATTTTCTCTCTTTTACAGATTCTCTTCTCATCTGGGTTATCACAGAATATTGAGTAGAGTATTATAAGTTTTAAATAAGGTGAAATATATAAAGTGCTTATCACACAGGTGGGGCTTATTAAATGCAAACGATTGTCCTTAGATGAGCTAAGATGTCGCTCTGAACCCTAGCTGTTTATGAACGTAGGTAAATCTGACAACACGTCTGCCTTGCGAGTATCATCATAAAGGTGCCCGGAATGCTCTTTCTCTGAGATCATACATTTTGTGTAAGCAAGTAAACTACAAATCACTCCTTATGAGTGAGTACTGTCCTTTCCTTCTCTGGTGCTCCGGTCAGGCTGAATGGGGTCTTTCCAGGAGGGCCAGCCTCCTGGCTCCAGGACCGTGCAACACAGACTGACAGGCCCTGGCCAGGGAGGCCCTCTGGGAGATGAGAAAGAGGCTGTAACTTGGCTTCTCCTTCACCTTGTATTCTTTCTTTTCTCCTCTCTTCTGACATGCAGAGAAATAGCCTGACAAAAGCACAGTTAGATGTAAGAAATAGTACAGACAAGTCAACCATCCCACATGCCAGCAATACCATCAGTGGGTCAATAATGAGAAATAAAGAGTCTGTTCTTTAGGAGAAAGATCATTCAGTAGATGTTAAGGGAAGGAGGGAGCTCGCTGAATGTCTGCAGGGTCCAGTACTTAGAGGCAGGTGAGTAAGCCTCTCTCCAAACGGAGGAGGAAGCTGAATCTGGATCATCCTCCGCCCCCTCATCCCTGGGCTGTTGGCAGAGGCCTGCCGATCAGAGCCAGCAGGACAGGCCCCGGCCGGCGTGCCCTTGTTTCCGCCTCCAGCAGACCTAATTGCTGCTCATCCCTCCCGCCACTGGTTATGGGAGGCAGGAATGCAGCACAGGGAGGGCCCTTTCGAGAGGCGCAGAAAAGAGACTGCTCTGCCGTTTGACTGTTCTGGCCTATTTCTCTTGATTCAAGCCATACTGTGAGGGGCAGATTCCCTCCACTTTCTCATGAGATCTGGTTCTGCGATTTAAGCAATGTGTGAAAGAGTACAGCAAGCCAGTTTTCCTCTGTATTTGCAATGTCTGTGTGCGTGTTAGTCACTCAGTCATGTCCGACTCTTATGACCCCATAGACCATAGCCCACCAGCCTCCTCTGTCCATGAAATTCTTCAGGCAGGAACACTGGAGTGAGTTGCCACTTTCTTCTGGAGGGGATCTTCCCAACCCAGGGATGGAACCCAGGTCTTCCGCACTGCAGGCAGATTCTTTACCATCTGAGCCCCCAGGGAAGCCCAAAGTAGTTTGACACTTCCCTGTCAGCAAATCGAACCCATGTGACAGGCGGGGATTTGCAGGGTCCTGAGCAAACCGGGGAGGGGTCCTCATTCCCTCCCTGTGAGATGCTTTCTAGAACCTTGTGCTCCTCTGCATGGGGCAAAGTGGGGAGAAGACCCTGGGATCAAACACCAGCTGTATTGCTTACTGAGCTGTGTGACCATGAGCACACTACTTAACCTCTCTGAGCCTAACTTTCTGGATCTGTAAAATGGAGATGATAAGGGAACCTATCCCATAGAAGGGAGTGGAAATACTCTGAAATAACTGAAGTGCAGCCCTTAGTGTGGGATCAGACACACACAGAGAGCTTAATTCACAGCATCTGTTTTCAATATTATTGGTTTGTCGTCATGCTCATTGTTTTGTTTATGGAAATAAGAGAGCTCTGAATCCCAGGCTCCACTTCTGCAGGCTTTTAGAGAGATACTCCTGAGACCGCCTGTATTAATGTCACTTAGTCCCTATGCCCTTCTGCAGACAGACTCTGAAGGTAGAGGGGATCTGAGGATGGTAATTTTGCCTCCACATGTTGATTTGATATCTCACTGTGAAAGCTGCTGCCTAAAAGAGCTAGGAAAACTGGAGTGCCTCAAGAGGTATTCATCACTTTCGCCAGAACCATGGTTGCTATCACCGTTATTACTATTATTGGTATTATTAATTGCAAAGAAAATGATATGTATTGATAGCTTACTAAAGTGCCAAGAATTGTGCTAGGCTCCCTACAAATATTCTCATTTGATTATCCTAGCAATCATATGAAAGAAATAAAATTACTCTACCCATCTTACAGATGAAGAAACAAATTCAGAAACAAGTACGTAACTTTCCAGGGATTACATAGCTAATAAGTGGCCAAACAGGAGTTCAGAACTTATCACCAGCCTGGCCGTCTGCAATAGCCTCCACTCTCCTTAGTTCTAACCGGAGGCTTGAAAATGCTCACCTCTGATTCCCTGTGGTGCCCATTCAAGGTTAAAATTGAACAGGGTGTCCTGGTGCTAGTTTTCGTCACCCAGAAACTCCAGAGTCTTTGTCAACATTATCCCCACTTCAAATTGCTCTCAAGGTGGAACTTGCTCCAAAGATGAGGTTCAGAAGGCAGAGAGTTTGTGGTTAATTCATTATCTTGGGGGCTGAAGGGTTAAAATTTTTGAAGGCCAACAACTGGCATGCCAGCTCCAAGAATGAGTAAACTGTTGGCAGCTAGGCAGGCCTCTACTTCTTTCACACTTTTCATCACCATTTTTAATCGCCAGGAATAATTGGTGTGGGCAAGTCAAGGCTATCTGAGTTCATCCCTGCCCTCCCACTGTCATCAACACCCTGCCTGGCAAAGGTAGACCCAGCCTGAATACCTCCCCAGCTGTTTATTTAGGAAAAGTGCAACAATAGCCAGTTTTTGTGAATTTGCTTCCTTAGCGCCAAAGAGAATTCTTTCTTAACACGTTATTTAAAATGTGGGCGTTGTTGGCTTCCACATGCTATTTGAGCACTACTCATCTAGTCAACACAAAAGTTGACTCCAGTGTATGTGTGTATGTGTGTGTGTGTGTATATATATATATAATTTTTAAAGATCAACAATTATTTTTAAAGATCAACAATTAGCATGCCATCTCCAAGAATGAGTGATATTCATTATCTATTTTCTATATAGTGAAGGTGTATATGTTAATCTCAGCTTCCTAATTTATCCCTCCTGATTTATTTATTTGTGGATAATGAATTAACCACAAACTCTGCCTCCTGAACCTCATCTTTGAAGCAAGTTCCTTCTTGACAGCAATTATGCTAGAATATGCTAGAAGTGGGGATAATGTTGACAGACTGGAGTTTCTGGGTGATGAAACTCCAGTATGTATTAATATTTATGTGTGTGTGTGTATAAAATGGACTATTACTCAGTCATAAAAAGTAATGAAATAATGCCATTTGCAGCAACATGGATGGATTTAGAGATTATCATACGAGGCAGAGTAAACCAGAGAAAGATAAATATTATATTATATTGCTTATAGGTTGAATCTGAAGAGGAAAAAAAAAGACACAAATAAACTTATTTCCAAAACAGAAAGAGAATCACATACACAGAAAACAAACTTATGGTTACCGAAGGGGAAGAGGGGCAGGGGAGGGGTAAACTAGGAGACTTGGATTAATATATACACATTACCATAAACCCACCAAAGACCTAGTCTATAGTACAGGGAACCATACTTGGTATTCCAAAATAACTTTTAAGGGAAAAGTTATATATATAACTGAATTGCTGTGCTGTACGCCTGAAACTTAGGTGCTATTATAATTCAACTATACTTCCATAAAAATTTTTCTACAAAAAGTGTTGATACTCTAAAATTTTGTAATCCCAGACAACTATGTTGGAATTGATATTGTGACCTGATCAAGAAGTACTGCTTTATTTTTAAGACTCCACCGTTAACCAGTTGGCATTTAGGAAGGACAGAATATGTGAACAGCATCTCTTTCGGGAACAGAATTGCTGGCAACTGTCCCACAGCACATCTAAAACCTCAGACGCATAGACCGTTCAAGCAAACAATTCCAAATAAGCAAACAGTACAAGTTAAGTGTTCATTCCAGCACTTCATTTTTAAATCTACAGGAAGCATCTTCTCCATGAATTAACTTATCTTTGCTCGGATTCCTATCTGTCCCACCCTAGCTTTTAACAAAGGACCAATATATAGCTCCTTCTTCCTAGGACTAAAAGCTGCACAGCACCTAAAAACAAATTCCAGATTTCTGACTTCAGGATAAATCGGGTGCAGTATAATAGGTTAGCACAGTAATTTTAATGACAACTGCCTTTTGCTGCTAATAGCATACTTATTAGGTTGATAACATGTAAGTGTTTATGCTACATAGTTATTCATGCCTCAATTACATGACTATGTGATTTCATATTTATGTAATAGAAGCGCCATTAATAAGATGCACATGAATTAAGCCCAATAAATGTGTGGAACTTGAAGTGGACATGAAGGAAGCTTCCTTCATCAAGCTGAGATATTCATCTGGGTTTCACCATAGATTGAAGGCAACACTTGCCTTAGAGAATGACTTTTTCATGTCATTTAGCTTCCTAGAAAGCAGTAAGGCATGTTGCTTGCCATTGTGTGCATTTTTTGAAATAGAAAACCATCACATCCAGCAAACATATTGGATGACTGCGACAAAAACAAACACAAAAAGTGCTTGAGATCATTAACTGTAGCAGAAGTGTTGTGATATTAGAGATACGTGACCCACACAGAATGCTAAGGAACCCTGAGTTCAGGCAGCAGCTCAAAAGCGTAAATGTCTACCAGGCAGTAATACAAATGCATATATCTGACCAGGTGAATTTAACAGAGGTTGTTCAGGTTGATGATGGAAGCAAACAAACAAAACCACCCAGTGGTGCTGGGCTCCATCCAGTTGTTGCCATGAGGGAATACAGACTCGATATCTTCAATTTGTTTTCAAGAGAAGTCAGAAGTCTGGAATCCTATGTACAGTCTTGACCTTGAATGTTTGGTAATAGTCAGCTTGGGGTCTGCCAGTTTGTGACTCCTGCCCTCGGGAGATGAACTCTGGGCATACTCTTTCTGCTTAAATCTGGGCTCCTTGAGAGCTGCAGTTACTCTTTTATCCATCCTTCTGTTCCCGAGAACCAAGCAATGGTCCATGCACGCAGTTTGGGGGGAACTTGCCAGCCATCAGGTAACATGTTTAGCCCTTTACAATCACCTTCCTCCCTACCTTTCACAGCAACCTTATGGGTGGTTACTGCTGTTTTCATCATTTGACAGATAAGGATGTTGATAATTAGAGAAATGAAGTCTGAGGCCTAAGTTCCCATAACCCAAAAGTGGGCAGACTTGATCCCTGAACCCAATTCTTTAGATATTATCTCCTAACCGCTGGCTCAGTGCCCCCTGCAGATGCTCCTGCACCGTTCTGTTTATCCCCAGTGATAGCATTTGCCTCTCTTGTCAGTATCTTTTCCTTCTAGCTCCTGCACCTAGTTCAGAAGTTTGAGTTTTGAATAGATAGATAAATGAGCAAATATGACCAGTGTCACAGTGGAAATGAGCGACAGTATAAGGAGAGCGTCCTTCAATACTGAGGAGGGGGGACCACTGTGCTGTTGTTGCTATTGGTCATTTGATTTATATGCAAAGAGCTTGCGGCTTTATAGGAGGGCCGGGTGAGTGGAGAGTTGAATATTTGTTTATCTTCTCCTGTTTGTCCTCTCCATCCCTCAACCACCCCCTCACCCACACCCCACCATGAAACCCTAGGCCTTCTCTTAAGGAGAAATGGAGAATTTGACATGTCTTGCAATTAATTGGAAAACTCACCGTCTGTCTGTTGGAAACATACCACACAACACCCAGGTGGGTGCTTCCGTTCCCCCCTGAGCACCACCACCGGCTGTGTCCGCAGGAAGACACCCACAGGAATTCCACCCACAGGGAACACAGATGGACAGGAAAAGACCACCCAGGCTGGAGCAGGCAGAGAAATCTCAGGTCAGGGTGAACAGACCGGAAGCAGGAGGGTCCTGGTGTCTCACTTAGTGAATGAAATCCCTCACAGGGCCTCTTTGTACTTTGGGAGGGTGTAGCTGGAGAGCTGGAGGGTGGGGGCTGAGGGCTCGGGGCTGGGGAGGAGGGGTTCTCGCTTGTACTCTGATTCATCTCGCCTTCCCGAGTCAAGGCTCATAATTACCTAACTAATGGAGAATAATGACACCACTTGGATTGGAGTTGAGAGGGGGAGAAAGAAAGGCATGAGAATTCATTAACCTTGTGTGAGGGGCTTAGATAGCATCTCTGAAGGATCATTATTACATCATTTCACCCCCTTTTCTCCCCTCTTTCCACTAATACAAGACAGACAAATGCTAAATAACTATATAATAATACATTGCAAGACAGACAACAATGCCAGAAAATATAATAGCCTGCTACAGCAATGAAACTCCCTCAAAGTTATATTTAAAATGTCAGTGGTGCAGAATGGAAAATACGAATTAACAGGTTCATTTGGAGGACGCGATTTAAAAATCTATACAACTGTATGGTGGCATTTCCCACTGGGTTTTAGTTTTAGTTGTCTTTTTCCATACACAACACCCCCCCCCCAAAAAAAAAAATCACCCAAATAATTTCAGCCCAGAGACACAAACTTCGAGGAACCACTTTCCTCTGCATTTTTCTTTCTGTTTGCAATGGTCACGATGCTCCCCAAACCTAGTATCTTCTTGACATGTTGCCTTTCTCTCAGAACGTTTCTGCAAGCTTCCCAGGAGCCATGGAATGTAGATTACACCTTTTGGAGATGTAGCCTGGCCACATAAGGAGACAAGTAGTTGAAATTTGTGTCAAATTGCTTGTTTAAATGACTTGAGCCAACTTCTTAGAGCCAGGACAGCAGGGGCTGAGGATTTTCAAAGTTGGCAGGGGCCAAAATGACAAGGCTCGGCAGTCACCTGGTGGGCTGCCAAGCCCGACTGGAGGCTTCAAAAAATAAACTTTCTCAAAGGACACAAATTAAAAGTCATGTTTCAGCAGCCATTAAAACCAAATTATAGGCTTGCACTGCATAGTGAACGGCTCTCATTATCATTACGCTTAAAATATTTCACTTTGTAGATGGAGAACGGACTGCCAGGAAAACCGTGGATGGGATTGTCATCCTTGGTCATATTTACAGGCAGATATGTAGAGGGGTGTGGTTGTCCTTTGTGTGATTTTCCGGCAAGGATGGAGGGTTTCAAGATTAGAAACTAGGGTGCAATTTTGAGTAAGGGTCACGGTTTGAAAACATCAACCCTGACTTTCTGCAGAGACTGAGTCCTCAGGGTTCATCTCTGAGAGGACAGATGTTATCAAGCCCCTGATTTGAGTGAGCTCATAGGTGTGTTTTGTTAACTCTCATTTTTAAAAAGGTATACATATATACATGTGATTGTGTATAAATGTAAAAGTGAACGTGTTAGTCGCTCAGTTGTGTCCGACTCTTTGAGACCCCATGGACTGTAGTCCGCCAGGCTCCTCTGCCCATGAAATTCTCCAGGCAAGAATACTGGCTGCTGCTGCTAAGTCACTTCAGTCGTGTCCGACTCTGTGTGATCCCATAGACGGCAGCCCACCAGGCTCCCCCGTCCCTGGGATTCTCCTGGCAAGAACACTGGAGTGGGCTGCCATTTCCTTCTCCAATGCATGAAAGTGAAAAGTGAAAGTGAAGTTGCTCAGTAGTGTCCAAGTCTTAGCGACCCCATGGAGTGCAGCCCACTAGGTTCCTCCGTCCATGGGATTTTCCAGGCAAGAGTACTGGAGTGGGGTGCCATTTTGGGTTGCTATTCCCTTCTCTGGGGGATCTTCCTGACCCAGGGATCGAACCAGGGTTTCCCGCATTGCAGGCGGATTCTTTACCATCTGAGCCACCAGGGAAGTTATATGTAGTCATATGTGTGTATATATATATATATATATGTGTGTGTGTGTGTGTATAAAAAATATATATATGTGTGTGTGTATATATATATATATAAATACACATACCAAAAACACACGCATATGTATTTTCATTGTCAACATTTTTTAAAAAACTCTAAAAGTCCAGATCTTCAGCTTTCCTAGAAAAACTGGAAGATCAGTTGCCTTGATCTCTAACCCCTACATAGCCACGTGAGCCTTGATCTGAGTGAAGGCTGTTCCCTACCTGCTCCCGTTCACCTCAGTCCACTTCACTTTCCTGCCTGGCCCCTGATAGGTGTTTAAAGTTGCTACTCCCTGACTTCCAGTATGCTATAGTTTTATACCTTCAGAAAGATGCCATGCCATTATTTCTTTTTATCTTTATTTTGGCCACACTTCACAACATGTAGGAGTTCCACAACCAGGGATGGAACCCATGCACCCTGCAGTGGAAGTGTGGAGCCTAATACTGGACCACCAGGGTAGCCCACTCCCTCCCCCCTTTTTGAACATTGTTTAAAGAATGTATGGGGTAACCTGGCTTACCTTACCAGGAAATGGGCTGGGAACTTGTTACAACAATTGCTATTGCTACTGCTAAGTCACTTCAGTCGTGTCCGACTCTGTGCGACCCCATAGACAGCAGCCCACCAGGCTCCCCCGTCCCTGGGATTCTCCTGGCAAGAACACTGGAGTGGGCTGCCATTTCCTTCTCCAATGCATGAAAGCGAAAGGTGAAAGTGAAGTCGCTCAGTCATGTCTGACTTAGCGACCCCATGGACTGCAGCCTACCAGGCTCCTCCATCATGGGAGTTTCCAGGCAAGAGTACGGCGTGGGGTGCCATTGCCTTCTCCAGTTACAACAGTGGTCACCCTTGAATGTCACATGACTTTCTTTGTGGAATTAATAAGTTTCAAATAATTCCCACTGGTCAGCCCTCACCAGCCTGGTTTGGCTTACCTAGCTTCTCATTCATCATTTGATGCCTACCTAAAAGCAAATCAAGGCATACTGTTTATTAGTAAGTGACCCTGGGATGCTTGATGTAGTCTTACCTGCGTTTCTGGTTGGTGATGTTCAGCACTTGTCAATATCAAGGCTTTGGTTCCAGATAGAGTGTTCGCGGCGGCCGGCAGCCCCTGACCGCCATTTCTCCTTCCTCTTTTCCCAGGCCCTCCAAACCACCACAGCCAGTCGACTCTGAGGCCCCCTCTGCCACCCCCGCACAACCACACGCTGTCCCATCACCACTCGTCCGCCAACTCCCTCAACAGGAACTCGCTGACCAACCGGCGGAGTCAGATCCACGCCCCGGCTCCCGCGCCCAATGACCTGGCCACCACGCCCGAGTCCGTTCAGCTTCAGGACAGCTGGGTGCTGAACAGCAACGTGCCGCTGGAGACCCGGTAAGTCCCCATCATGATCACACATGCCTCCTTCCTGCCTCACCCTCCCAGAGCCTCGGGGTGGCGCAGAGCTCTAGTGGGGTGAAAACCCCACCTACGTTGTGGGACAAGCTGACCAGCTCTGGCTGTTCCCTTGGTGATTCCACCCTGGACTGCAGGTTGATAGGTATTTCTTTTGTTCACACGTGTCTCCTTTTAATGCGTGTTTACTTTCTTCGACAGCTCCTGTGTATCCAACTAATAGAATTAGCATAACATATTTTTATACAAAGGCTCATGGGAAACATGCTTATAAGGGTATATTGACTGAAAGCTGCTGATAAATTATGCATTTAGCCTTTCCTGAAGTAATAAATGAAGACTCATTTGAAATTAAGTGTTTGGGGAGACCTTGAGAAACAATCCCCAATTCCAGACTGACAGAAGTATAATTTTAATTTATATTTCATCCAACATGCAGTCTCTCTTTAATCCCTCCTGTACACACTTTTTAACAGCTTGATGCCTGAGGGGCAAACAACAGTGTAGGAAAAAACAAACAAGAAAAAAGGGGCAGCATTTATGTTGAAAGGGAAGAGTTGGAAAGTGATCTCCAGGTCTGGCTTTGTTTTGTTTTGTGTTTGCTTCTGTCCTTTTCTCACCTTTACTTCTAGTCTTCCAAAATCACCCTTGCCTTAGTGACCTGAAAGAAGGGGTATTGGTCGCAGCGTGGCAGGCTACAATGTAATTGGCAGTGGGTGGACCAGATATTGGAATGGTCTTGTTTTTCCATTCCCAGGCACTTTCATGGTGTGAGTGCTTCAGTAGTCACTGTTTCCTAGCCCAGAAGAACCATGAAGACCAAATAGAGAATGGGGCTAATTCGTACTGAACCTTTAGGAAGTTCTCACATAGTTTTTAAACTTTAATAACTTAGGTTTAAAGACAAAAATAATCTGTACTCTTTCTGGTAATGGCCAGTGAATTGTCTGCATGCGGCTGGAAATAATTATGCAAGCCATAGCATTTCATGTTGTTTATCTCTAATGTTTTTGTGTTATTAATAAGATCTTGAATACGTTGAACACCACGGTCACTATAGTCACTTCAAACTTTAATGCATTTTATTTTCTGACCAGTGTAGGTGATTTGTAACCAGTGTAGGTGATTTCTTAATCTCTAAGGGTTACAATAAGTAAACTCAGTAGAAACTATATGCATATATTATATACAATAGATAGGTTTGAACATTTGCATTGATATAATAACCCACTAATAAGTAGCTTTATGGAAGTGTTCCAGGCTGAAAGCTAACTAGTGTACCAGGCTTAACTCAGTATATTTTCATAGTTGGCGGTGGGCTTTAAGACTGGATAAGATTTTCTTTTTT
The DNA here is from genome assembly GCF_023091745.1 of Budorcas taxicolor. Taxonomy (NCBI): domain Eukaryota; kingdom Metazoa; phylum Chordata; class Mammalia; order Artiodactyla; family Bovidae; genus Budorcas; species Budorcas taxicolor. The sequence continues at coordinate 79,338,441 of NC_068916.1, forward strand.
CTTCCTTATATTTATGAACTGCCATAGAGTTTGTTGGGTACTAGGCAGTCTATTTTCACATTAACAGACCATTATTTGGAAAATATTAATAGTCAGTAGACATGAGGCTATGCACAGTGAGTAAGATGGAGGAGGAGGAGAAAGGGTAGAAGAAATGTAATAGATATTGGGAAAAAGAAGGAGAAAAAGGAAAAAAGAGGACTATCATCACCAATACCAACCAGTTTTTATTGTGTACTTTGTATATGCCAATATTAGTGGTTTAAATGCACTGTCTCAATCAAGCCTGGAAGCATTTCAGCGAAGTAGGAAGAAATCATTGTGGTCACCATTTTAAAAATTCAGAATGTAGATTTGGGGGTCAAGGTAACTTGCAAGCATTCTAGAGCATCAGTGAGATGGTAAATTATGAGACACTGGATGGAACTCTGGTGGTTTCTCTACGTAAGATGGTGAGATATTGGATCACAGACCTACAGTTGTTGCCTTGATTGTCACACCGTCAGGGAAAGACCCATCAGAATGTCCATTCCTCACAAAGAGTCTCTTATTGGTGATGAGAACACATGCATTGCATGAGGGTATCTCGTGTCACCCATCACATGCTGATGTGATTGGCAATAAATATTTCCCTTGAAAAGATCTGGGGGAGAGGACTAGCAAACCAAGCATACCCCCTTCCTGCTCTCCTGAAGTTCTCCCAGAACATGCCTTCCAACCTGTCGAGTCCATCTTCCGGTTATTAGAATACTTAGCATTTCTCCTAGGATTGGAGTTTCTCAGTGCTTTTAGAGGAAGCAAGCTTGAAGAGTTAATAAAATGGCCAAAACCTTGAAGCCTATCAGAAGGCAAGAACAGTATCTGATGTTCTCTGATCAGTACATTCAAGGGCCAAGAATTAGAGAATGTAAATCCCTTGAGATGGGCCATTACTAAAATCAAACCCAGATATTTGAAATTCCATCCATAGAACTGAATACATGTAATTTGCAACTGGTCTTGTATTGAATTGTTGAACTTTATGTTTCTCTTTTAAATATTATTCAGCCTCTTATTAGCAAATATTTACTGAGTCTCTTGAAAATACTAAGTGCTATGTTAGGTACTGGGGAGATTATGATTAAAACATGTATTCTTCCCTTAGAGCTCATACAGCCTAAAAAAGGATATAGGCACAAAGATCATGCAGTGTTTACAATAATGGAAGTCTGTAAGTTACAGTGGTTGGACAGTTGACATCATAATAAACTATTCCAGGATGTTCAGGAAAAGTTTTCCAGCTGAGGGGCTGTTTGAGCTGGGTTTGGAAAGATAAATAAGAGTTTTACCTAGTAGATAAGTGGAGAAAAAAAATCAAAGATTATGGCACTATTTGATCCCATCCTTCAGTGATTTTTCTGTATAGTCTTGGAAACTGTAGAAGTCAACTATTTCCCTCACTCCAAAGCTGAAATATTGTTAATTTAATGGTGTCATTTTCTTACCCACCGAGCAAATGTAGGAAATGGAAGCTCTTAAGTTAGGGTAATGATATCATTACTAGGATTCCCATTCATGTCTTTCATATCAAATAAGAATTGATTAACCACATCGGAGAGAGAGAACCATTGAAGGCAAGACATTCTGGAGGCTGATTATGATATAGTCATCAACTGTGAAAGTGCAATGGAAATTTACAAACAAAACTTCACCACCCCCGATCTCATTAATCTAGACTTCTGGGCATGATGGAAGAATTTCATAACTCTGAAAGGTGATGGGTAGGCATTCTGCCACCCCAGAGACTCCAAGCCAAATCCAAGGTGTTTCTTTAGACCAGCAAGTTACAAGCCCTTGCCCCCTGCATTGCTTGTTGATGTTCCCATCAGTCTTAATGAGGCATGTTAGATCTTCCCTGGACTGTGCTTTTTCCATTTTTTGTTCTATGACAAGTAGAATCAAGGTGCTGGTTAAGGAGGCATAGCCAGAAAACAGCACTGTACAAATTTGGAATTTAACACAAGACAAAAAAAGCTAATAAGGAAAGTTCTGTATCAATGTTAACCATATAAATAAAAAATGCATATAAATGCATACTACCCAAAACAATCAGTTCATGTGTAAACCATAATATAAGCCAAGAGTAACAAAACATAGGGCAGAGGAACTATTTGCAAACAGCCTGGATGGTCTATAAAATCACTCTCCTCAACCATCTTTCTCTCAGCCTACTTGCAGAAGGTCTTAGAACAAGGTCCATGGGTAATTCTGAGTTGATACCACGTATCTCCTCCTTCCTCTCCTGAGAGCAACAAGGTCAGGGATCTTTCTGGCCAGCTGCTTCTTTGGGAGTTTCTGAAGTCAGCATCTCTTTGTCTAAAGTAGTAAAAAAAAGTAGCTCAGTGACAGAACCTAACTTTTCTTCCATTGTGCATTTTGCTGAAGCAAGCTTCTTTCTCAGAATCTCTCTCTGGTAGCAGGTCACTAAAGAAAATCCCTAAGCAGAACAAAACTTCCCTCTGAGTTTGCTTTTGCCCCAGAATACCAGAGTAGCCATGAGGATCCTCAAGCTGCAAACAAGTTTGCGAGTTACTTTTTGAAATGGTCATCCATTACTCATTAGAGAAACATCTGTGAGACCCAACCAGATGCCAGGCATTGAAGAAGAAGAAAAGCAAGTCCGTGTCTTTTTGTAGATTCTAGGCTGTAGACAGAATCTGAGCAAAAGATCAGGCCTGTGACCCTACAATGACAAATGCATTAAGTGCCATGTGAGGTATAGAGAAGCCAGACTCAGGAGAAATTGGCATATAAGCTGAGCCCGAAGGATGAGTAGGTGTTAATTAGACTTAAAGAATGTTCTTGGTGGTGAAAACCATGATCCAGTGGGAGGAGAAGTGCTATGATTCCAGGAAGAGAAAGCAAACTAGAAAGGCAGGCAAGGGCAGGACAGAGCACGGTTTGGGGCTGCTTTAAAGATTCTGGACTCTCCCCCAAAACAGTGAAAGATCACTGAAGCGTTTTAAACAGAAGGCTGAAATAATATATAAATGGCTTTGTTTTGCTTTCAATTATGGTAGCTGCCTTATGGTTCATAGGTAGGTGGTTCGGGAGAGGTGCAGTAAGACTGAGGGTGCAATTTCGAGAATACAGTCATGGTTAAGATGAAAAATGGTGGCGTTTCCATTAGGAAACGCAGTATCAGAGCTGTCTGCCTTTCTCCTACCAATCTGACCAGAGGTGAACATTCAGAGTTATGGGGAATGTACTAAAGGTAGAATCAGTGAAATTAATGATGGCTGGAATGTCAGGATGTAGGTTAGACAGACGCGAGCACAATACCCAATTTTTTTACTAAAGAGGCTGAGTGAATAGTGACGTCACTTAGAAAACAAGTTCAGTTTTCCACCTCTTAAATCTCTGAGGCAACAAGAGTATTGAGTTGCTGTTATTGGCCAGACTTATTCTGATTCTAAAATAATAGATGTAACATAGAAGCACATCCATTTACAAATAATAGCATAGTTAGTATATCCAACTCCACTTTTCTTGGGTTTCCCTTGTGGCTCAGCTGGTAAATAATCCACCTGCAATGCTAGAGACCTAGCTTTGATCTCTGGGTTGGGAAGATCCCCTGGAGAAGGGAAAGGCTACCCACTCCAGTATTCTGGCCTAGAGAATGTCATGGACTGTATAATCCACGAGGTCACAAGAGTCAGACCCAAGACTGACTTTCACTTTTCACTTTCACTGTATCCAAAGTTCTTAGCAGTTGATTTTTCTCTTTCAAAAAAAAAAAAAAACTCTCCAGAAATTTTGTTCAACTTAGTTATTCTACTTGATTGTATAGTTCTGTGAATAACAACTTTATCAACCAGTTTTTGCTCAATACTTAGTTTTACAAGCATGATCCCATTGAACCCTTTAACTCTTCTGTTGAGTATATGTTACTTATCCCTATTTTAAATAAATGAAAACTGAGACTTGAGAAGATGAAATTACCTGCACATCTCCAAATAAGTAGGTGGCAGGACTGGGATTGAAACTTGTGTCTACCTGATTCCACGTGCCATATTCCCATCACATGATAATATCTTTGAAACTAGAAGAACAAAACAAAACAAAATGATACTTATTATCCAATTAAAATTTACCCAGGCCATGGAAATGATGAAGTTAATGCATTATAAGTGATGTGAGGCGAGAAATGATCTGAGGAATGAATCCCAGTCTGTGACTGGACATAGAGTTGGTCACTGACAAAATCATAAGCCAGGCAGGATATAAGGGACCCTTGTCTTCAGCTCTACAAGACTGACAGCCACCTGGAATGGTAAATCTAAAGCCTCAGAGGACCGTGGTGGCAACAGCATGGGATACATGTGAGCTGAGTTCAGAGGTTTAATGCTCTGCCTATCATAAAATGCGAGAGTAAATTGAAGCTGCAGAAATAAAAAGCACTGCTACTTTTTTTAGCTCTGTGATTTGCAGGAGATTTATCTTCCAAACAGGACTTTGCCAGGTTGGCAGGAGAAAGCCACACTGCCTTGAGTATGCTGGATGGCCATTTGGTCATCATTCGTGTAGAGACACTCAGAAAGTTGTGATGAACACCCAGGAAGTGCTCTGATCCAGAATGCAGCATGTTGGGCTTGACAAGTGGCACAGGGAATCCCAGGAATCTATTTGGGTATCAGCATTTCAGAAAACCTGCTTTTTATCTTCAAGACCAAGTAATCTTAGCCTCATCTGGAAGCTTTATGGGGAGTGCATATTTGGGAATCAAGCCTAATGACCTTTAGTAAATAAGGTTTTCATGGAGAAGCAATGAGATTGTGGAAACATCCCCACCATGCTGAACCTGAAGACTCTTCTCCACTTGTTCTCAGATTGATTTTTCTACCTAAGGATTAATCTTCTGACAGAATCCCTGACAAGCTTCATCTTGAGAATATTAAACCAAGGTAACCTGTTTGCTCCGCCCCTCCACCCGCCATTTTTTAAAATGTTTTCGAGTGAGGTGTAAAACTAGAATTCATTCTGGGTGAACCAAATGCATTCTAACACTTTTCAAATCAGTAGGCAGCATGATTTCTCCATATTGCAAAACATTATGCCCCCTCTAAATTCTCATCAGAAGCAACATGGAAATTAATGAGACCTTTAGGTTAGCTTTTCAAACTCAGCCTTAGTTTATAGCTTTACCTTGCCTTTTTGACACCATGATCCCGCCTGGCCACCAGCAGCATTTCACGTTGCAGTGCACTTTAATTTTGTAGTTTTCTTAGTCTTCCTTGGAAACTGGCAGCTTATTAATCTCAATAACTGAACTGCTCAATAGGCACACTCTCCAATGAGAAACCAGACTGTGTTTTTTTTTTTTTTCCCTTGGCTGATGGAGACAGGGATTGGTTGTTGGTTAGAGGCGGGAGGTGGAGTTGAGGGTGTGTTGGCGAGTGGTAGAGAAAAACCCAGTAAGGAGGGGTACCCCATAACCCACATCACTTTCTGACAATTGGCAGGAAAATAAAGAGAACCTGATCTAATCCATTGCTTTGCTATTTATGGCTTGCGGTGTTAAACACACTCAAACCCATTAATAAGAAAATAAAGTGTTGTGGCTCATGTGCAAATTACAAGGTGCATTAGGAAAGAAACAAGCATTGTGTCTTATTTAAGACCACTCTAGTCTGCTCTTGGCATGGTTTGCAAACTTGGAAACATACTTGAAGGTAGAGGTCTACAAGGAGGGCTCAGCTTTTAAAATGTGTCTCCCGCTATAAAATTAAAACCTTGTTAAGTTTATTAAAGCTCTGGGGACTTGAACTTCTTACTTATGAGTTACCACGGGGAAGCCTCTGGGTAGAAAGATGTTTTGTGTTTTTTAAAAGCCATCCCTCCACAGCCTGGACCACGAGGACCCTTTTACAGACTGAGGCCACCTTGCGGTCATGCCTTGGAAGTGCAAGCCTCTGCCCTGAGTCTGTAAATGTCAAAGACTCTCGGGTTAAGTTCACAGTTGAAAAAAGCCCAGTATTTCCATCTCTGTCTGTGCTCTTTCACCCATTCAGCTAATATCAACTGTCATTCCCTCGGGGCATTTCCTGAAGCCTCCCCAGAGGATATTTTATCTGGCTCAGATGGGAGAAACTTGATGGAGTGCGAGGCTTTTCTAATTCTGGCTCCGCAATGATCTTTTTCTTTTCACAGAAGCCAGATAAGGCACTCATGGTTCTCCCAGGCAGGGGCAGTAGGCTCTGCACCTTTTCTGAAGCTTCCTTTGATTTATTAGTCTTGGTTTGGCCTGCCTTCGTGATTGGGGATCTTATGTCCCTGGAATCGCAGTCCATCACAAGGCACTCAGCCAGTGTGCTCAGCTAGGACTGCACCCTTTGGTTGATAAGGGAGCTGAAACAACTTGAAGCATTTTTTCTCCGATAGCTTTTTTTCCCCCTCCAAAACCCACCAGTTTCAGATTGTTCCCTAAGTCTTGTATGCAAATAATCCATTTTTATGACAACATTAACCACGGAGAATCAGCCTCAAAATCATGTGTTTTTAATTCCTTACAGAATCATTTCTTGCTCAGAGTAATTGTTTGAGAAATCAGCAAGTGCTTCCAATTTCTGTCCTCAGTGTTTTAGCTGTGCATGCCTGCCTCATATTTCAAAAGAGAATGAGTAGCACTTCCTTTTTTTATTTGTGAGATGGTTCTAAAATTCTCTTTCAATTTGTTAAAAGCTTTCGCTGGGTTGGAGCATCCCTAAGTCCACTGCTCAAAAATTAGTCCTCCTGTCAAGACGTTGCACACCAACTATGACGATTAAAAGCTTATTATTATTATTTTGCAATTACTTGAAGGACTGGATATAAAATCCGGTTCTGGGAAGAAGGTAGGAAATATTCTTCCTCTTGCATGGATATGTGCTTAGATATGAATTTTAAATAGGGAACTTAGTCTTTATGCCTTTTTAAATCTATCAACCCAGATCCTCTCCACTACACTTTGGAACAGGGAATAAGAAAGCATAAGGTGATATTAGGCACTTTTAAGCATTTGGTGGGACCCTGGGGAAAGCAAGCTTAGCAAAGTGAGATAATAAATGTAAAAGCCCTCTGAAAGTGGAGCCCTGCTGTGTGGGTGTCTTGTGTTCAGCTTAGTGCTTTCTTAGTTACCTCAGTGCCGCGGTCCCCAACCTTCTTGGCACCAGGGACCAATTTTGTGGAAGAGAGTTTTTCCACAGACCGGGGGTGGGGGGATGGTTCTGGGATGATTCAACTGCATTACATTTATTATGCACTTTATATCTAACGCTGCCAATGACCTGAGAGGAGGTACTCAGTCCACGGCTCCGAGGCTGGTGCAGCTCAACTTTTGCATTTTTGCTGACCCTGAGTGACCTCGTCTCTCTTTCTCCAAAACCCAATGAGTTAATCTCTCTAGTCCGGTGTGAAGACCCTCGGCAGATCTGAGGACTTACTGCATGTGATGTCTTGGAAAGGGAGACCCCAGGGATGGCTTTGAATTTATCTAAATAATTAGAAAAAGGAGGGTATTAATTACTGGAAGGTGGAACAAAAGTATGAAGGCAGTTTGAAGAGCACAGAAATGGGGTTTTGTCAGAGACAAGGTGTCTTGAAGACCTGACAATTTGACCATGATGTTCTGTGAGTGAGTTTGACGAGAGTGCTCCACACAAACCCTGCAGATATTAGCAAGTGACTTGATGTATATTTGGAAATGGTATAATATTTAATCATTTTTTAAAAATTAAGCACGTTTATTTTCTGTAAAATATTGAACAGTTTTGTTTGTCCTAAGGCAGAGAAGGGCAGAGATCGTCTTGTCCAGCTTCTAAACTTCTGAGTCCATGCGAGGAGAGATGGTGGCCATATTGAAAATCTTTGCACTGTGTGGACGGACTGAACACTGTTCCCGGTTTTGTCTTTAGTCATTGTCATCTCTTAAACGCCTGCCTTGTGCCAAGCACTGTTTTAGACACTTCCTGTTATCCAGTTGGGAGCCCTGTCAGGAAGATACAACTTGGGGTAATGTAGGGTGTGGGACAGAATCAAAACTCAGGCAGAACTTGATTCGGGGACTTGAACTCAGGTACTAGGCATCTCTCTCTCTCAGCTGTTTTTCTGTCTCCTAACATCATTCTTAAGCAGGTGTCCTTTTGTGAGATCTCTGTGGGAACTGCAGGCTCTATGCTCATAGCTTAGAAACTAACAGAAAAAGGATTTCCTCTTCATATTTCAAGGAAACTCCCAGGAACTCAGCTAGAATCCCATGCCCACAGCAGACCCAGTCTGGAGGTCTGGAGCATGGACCGTGTTGACTGATGAGGCCTGGATCATATGCCTATGAGGACCAGATACAGAAAGAAGGGTGTGGCCATAACCAAACACCATGGTGTTAGATGGTAAGATAGAGAGCTGGCAGGCTGAAAAAAGACAAGAAAACCCAGGCCAAGTTCAGTGCTAGCTGTGCCCCAGCCTAGCTGCTTTTGCTTACCGCCTAATTACATTATTTTCTCTTCTGGGCACACAGTCCTGGCCAGGGCTGGGAGTATGGGAGGTTCAAGAGTATCGGTTACCTCACTTGCCTGGACACAGCAGGGGGTTTACAACTGATTCCATTATGAAGCAGAAAGAATAAGTTCCACTGAGTAATTCCCATCCCCTTCTGATTCATCATCCTCTCTGGTTCACTTCTCAAACATCCCACAACTTTACCTTGGAGTCACTGTGGCCACTGAATGCATCTTAACTTTTATTAGTCCCCTGATGTCTCTTTCCAGCTATCATCTTCTTTCCTGCAGAAGTGCTTGGATTCCGCATTTTCTAATTAAAACATGCTCATTTATTGTCTTACTAACCAGTGCTCTTTACGAGGGCTCATGATGAGCAAGTTAACTCAGAACAACTCAGTGCATTTCTCATCTTCTGAAAATGGCTGGAGAAGCAGTTTTACCTTTATCAATTTGAAGTCCTTGGTTTTGCTTTTTAATAAGACAGTGAGTGGGAGACCTTTAATTCCATGTTCCAAGGTTCTCTTCTCAGCAATATAAAAATGCATCTTATCCTTTTTGTGCTGAAAATTTTAGATAGGAGTCAGTCTGCTCCCTAATGGACCTTTCTTATAGGTACCATCAGAATAGTTCCACATTTAATGGGACAAAAAGTTTTGTCCTAAAAATCAGCTTCTCCTATTGTCAATAATTATGCCCATTCCTATTTACACTCTTGTGATTTAATCTGATGTTGCATGTTGTGCAGAAGCTCAGTAGTAGGGGAAAAGTGCATACCTACGTTTAAACTTCCTAGAAACTCAGTAGAATGGTGTGTGTGACACTGCGGTGGGTGTGAGAACCAGGTAGGAAAGGACACATTCAGTGTGTGTCTAGAGGTACTTTTCTGAGTTTTCACCATCGTGGGCCCTGTCTGGAAATATGAAAGCTGTGTTAGGATGGAGACCTCCTCCTGTCCTGCCTATAACGTGCATCTTCAAATTCACAATACCTTCAGATTTTAGAAGAGGGAGAAGTGTAGAATTTTCTGCAGGGCTAGACTTGAAGGGGCTATTTCAAGGAGAGAGGAAGAGAGAAGGGTAGGAGGTGAGGTGGGAAGGAAGGGGTCTGATGATGAGAGTATAGAAACACCTGCCATCTTCCAAGAAGCTGGTCCCTTGATTGCTTTTTTTCTTTTTTTGTCTGCACTGCAAGGCTTGAGGGATCTTAGTTCCCAGCCTAGGGATTGAACCTGGGCCCCCAGTAGGGGAAGTGCAGGGTCATAACCACTGTACCACCATGGAATTACCAGTCCCTTGATTCTGACTATTCCATCAGAAGGCAGACCAGGAGGAGGAATCAAGGTCAACAGGATTTAAGAGGAGGGAAATCATTGAGTAGAACCAAGGCAGAATTCTGAGGCAAGAAGCCATGTTCAGATCACTTGTGCAGGCTGATATCTGTTTTACAGATGAGGAGGGTGAGGCCAGATGACTCATCAGTTTCTCAAGCTGATTGTCCAGGTGGGGCTGTAGGCAGGTCTCTGACTGGAGCCTCCCTCCATTTGCTGCATGGTGATCAGGCAACTTTGTTGCCTGTTCATCCCATGCAGAATCTTTACCTCCATTTCCTTCTGCAAAGGAACAGTCAAGAATTAGGCAAAGAATTACAGCACGTTTTACAATAGATTGAAGGAATTAGATCTGATAGACAGAGTGCCTGAAGAACTGTGGATGGAGGTTCCTGACATTGGACAGGAGGCAATGGTCAAGACCATCCCCAAGAAAAAGAAATGCAAAAAAGTAAAATGGTTGTCTAGGAGGCCTTACAAATAGCTGAGAAAAGAGAAGCGAAAGGCAAAGGAGAAAAGGAAAGCTATAACCATCTGAATGCAAAGTTCCAAAGAACAGCAAGGAGAGATAAGAAAGCCTTCCTCAGTGAACAGTGCAAAGAAAGAGGAAAACAGCAGAATGGGAAAGACTAAAGATCTCTTCAAGAAAAATTAGAGACACCAAGGGGAAATTTCATGCAAAGATGGACACAATAAAGGGTAGAAATGGTATGGACCTAACAGAAGCAAAAGATATTAAGAAGAGGTGGCAAAAATACACAGAAGAACTATACAAAAGAGATCTTCATGATCCAGATAGCCATGATAGTGTGATCACTCACTTAGAGCCAGACATCCTGGAGTTCGAAGTAAAGTGGGCCTTAGGAAGCATCACTACAAACAAACCTAGTGGAGGTGATAGAATTCCAACTGAGCTGTTTCAAATCCTAAAAGATGATGCTGTGGAAGTGCTGCACTCAATATGCCAGCAAATTTGGAAAACTCAGCAGTGGCCACGGGACTGGAAAAGATCAGTTTTCATTCCAATCCCAAAGAAAGGCAATGCCAAAGAATGCTCAGACTACCGCACAATTGCACTCATCTCCCAGACCAGCAAAGTACTGCTCAAAATTCTCCAAGCCAGGCTTCAACAGTACGTGAACCAAGATCTTCCAGATATTCAAGCTGCATTTAGAAAAGGCAGAGGAACCAGAGATCAAATTTCCAATATCCATTGAATCATAGAAAAAGCAAGAGAGTTCCAGAAAAACATCTGCTTTATTGACTATGCCAAAGCCTTTGACTATGTGGATCACAACACACTGTGGAAAATTCTTCAAGAGATGGGAATATGAGACCACCTTCCCTGCCTCCTGAGAAATCTGTATGCAGGTCAAGAAGCAGCAGTTAGAACTGGACATGGAACAACGGACCGGCTCCTAATTGGGAAAGGAATACGTCAAGGCTGTGTGTTGTCGCCCTCCTTATTTAACTTCCATGCAGAGTACATCATGAGAAGTGCCAGGCTGGATGAAGCACAAGCTGGAATCAAGATTGCCAGGAGAAAATATCAATAACCTCAGATATGCAGATGACACCACCTTTATGGCAGAAATCAAAGAGGAACTAAAGAGCCTCTTGATGAAAGTGAAAGAGGAGAATGAGAAAGCTGGCTTAAAACTCAACACTCAGAGAACTAAGATCATGGCATCCAGACCCATCACTTCATGGCAAATAGATGGGGAAACAATGAAAACAATGGAGATAAAGTGACAGGCTTTATTTTCTTGGGCTCCAAAATCACTGCAGATGGTGACTGCAGGCATGAAATTAAAAGACACTTGCTCCTTGGAAGAAAAGCTATGACCAACCTGGACAGCATATTTAAAAGAACAGAGACATTAATTTGCACAAATGTCCATCTAGTGAAAGCTATGGTTTTTCCAGTAGTCATGTATGGATGTGAGAGTTGGACCATAAGGAAAGCTGAGCCCAAAGAATTGATGCTTTGGAACTGTGGTTTTGGAGAACGCTCTTGAGAGTCCCTTGGACTGCAAGGAGATCAGTCCTAAATACTCACTGGAAGGACTGATGTTTCGCCACCTGCTGTGAAGAACTGACTCTTTAGAAAAGACGCTGATGCTGGGAAAGATTGAAAGCAGGAGGAGAAGGGGATGACAAAGGATGAGATCATTGCATAGCATCACCGACTCAATGGACATGAGTTTAAGCAAGTTCCGGGAGTTGGGAAGCCAGGTGTGCTGCAGTCCATGGGGATGCAAAGAGTCAGACATAACTGAGTGACTGAACTGAACTGATTACAATAGATTTAGTATTTCCAGGTGTTTTACTACAAAATGTATTCACTCTCTCGGTAAAAATATTCAGTGATTATAAAGTTGAAAAATGCCAAGTATACTCCCTGCCCCTCCATTCCTATCTTCAAGGAAATCTCATTTGAAGGTTTATTATTTTAGGCTTCTAAAAATATTTATGGTGTCTGAGCATATTTCTTTTTAAGTTTAGTATAAATGGGATTGTGTTATACCTACCATTTGGCGACGTCTTTTTTTTTAACTTCATAAGAAATTGTAGAAACCATTTCAGGTAATTTCATGTCGACTACCTCATTCTTTTTTAAAGTCTGTGTAATATTCCGTAACGCCATAATTTATTTAACCAATCTCTTCCTGATGGACATTTAGATTGCTTTCAGGTTTTTGCTGTTATAAACAAAACTGTAATGACAAGTCTTGTGTGTATATCTTTCTTTGCGTACTTCCATGATTATGTTCCAAAGTTAAATCCCTGGAAGCGAAATTGCTAGATCAAAGGGTATGTATAATGTACATTTTGATTTTTGATAGATTGTGCCAAATTATGTCTGTCTCAACTTGAATGTTACAATCTCTTTTTATTCCTCCTTTCTTGGCCTAAATGTCTTTTATGGGTTTAAAATAAGAGTCCTGAAGTTTACAGTCTTGGATTTTAGACATAGAATTGAATTTTCTTTTTTCAAGGAATAATGTACTATATAATGTTCCAGATGTACTCAAATGTTCCAGAAACTCAACTCCCCTTCTTACATGTCAGGTAAAGCAAGAAAGAGGAATGGCTGTGGGGAAAATTGGATTTGCTCACTGCCCTTGGTTCTAGCTGTAGGGCCCTTTCTCTTTATTCCCAGACTTTCTGCAACCTGGCCAATGTGATTCTAGTCTAACCTTTGCTGCCTTTTGTTTTCTCGTTTCTAATTTCAGTTCAGTTCAGTTCAGTTCAGTCGCTCAGTTGTGTCCGACTCTTTGAGACCCCATGAATCGTAGCACACCAGGCCTCCCTGTCCATCCCCAACTCCCGAAGTTCACTCAGATTCATGTCCATTGAGTCGGTAATGCCATCCAGCCACCTCTTCCTCTGTCGTCCCCTTCTCCTACTGTCCCCAATCCCTCCCAGCATCAGGGTCTTTTCCAACGTTTCTAATTTGACAAGGTTTAAATTTGCCTCTTTTCCTCATCTACCTTGCCTCTCTCTACCTAACGGGGATATTATCAGAAAGTCTAAGATGATTGAGTCAAGTTTCTGAGTCCCCAAGAGAAATGCTGAGAACAGCAGTATCATTGTTCTATTACAGGAGAGCGTGATCATCAAGAGCTTGGAAATCCCTCATGGAAGACTGTCTCTTTTGTGAAATAAGTATGTGAAGGCTCAGTCAATATGAGGGCCTCCGGCCAAACTTATCTAGTTTCTTTATCTGCAGCTCCAGTTTTATGCTAAATAAGGACTTTTGTATTTCGCACCTCCCGTGGCTGCTGCTGCTGCTGCTAAGTCACTTCAGTCGTGTCCGACTCTGTGTGACCCCATAGACGGCAGCCCACCAGGCTCCCCCGTCCCTGGGATTCTCCAGGCAAGAACACTGGAGTGGGTTGCCATTTCCTTCTCCAGTGCATGAAAGTGAAAAGTGAAAGTGAAGTCGCTCAGTCATGTCCAACCCTCAGAGACCCCACGGACTGCAGCCCACCAGGCTCCTCCGTCCATGGGATTTTCCAGGCAGGAGTACTGGAGTGGGGCGCCATTGCCTTCTCCGGCACCTCCCGTTGGCAGTCCCATTACTAGCTGTGTTCATCAGTTCCGTTCACTTCAGTCGTTCAGTCTCTCAGTCGTGTCCAACTCTTTTCCACCCCATGGACTGCAGCACACCAGGCTTCCCTGTACATCACCAACTCCCGGAGTTTGCGCAAACTCATGTCCATGGAGTCGGTGATGCCATCTAACCATCTCACTCTCTATCGTCCCCTTCTCCTCCTGCCTTCAATCTTTCCCAGTGTCAGGGTCTTTTCTAATGAGTCAGTTCTTCACATCAGGTGGCCAAAGGATTGGAGTTTCAGCTTCAGCATCAGTCCTTCCAATGAATATTCAGGACTGATATCCTTTAGAATGGGCTGGTTGGATCTCCTTGCTGTCGAAGGGACTCTCAAGAGCCTTCTCCAACACCACAGTTCAAAAGCATCAATTCTTTGGGGCTCAATTTTCTTTATGGTCTAACTCTCACAGCCATACATGATGTGTTCATCAGACTACAACTTAACGTGTTGAAGTGTTCGTCAGACTTCAACTTAATTCAGCCAACATTTATGCAGGTCCTTTTAGGGGCTGAGCACCAAGCAAGATTCTGAGAGTAAAGGAGGAAGAAGGCGTGGCCTTTGTCCGCTGGGAATTACAGTCTGGTAGCAGAAAGCTTTCCATAGCGTAGTGTTGATCACGTTTGCCCTCACACGTGAAAGTGAAAGTGAAGTCGTGCCCGACTCTTTGCGACCCCATGGACAGTGAGTGGCCTGCACCAAGCTCTTCCGTCCATGGGATTTTCCAGGCAAGAGTACTGGGTGGGTTGCCATTTCCTTCTCCAGGGAATCTTCCCGACCCAGGGATTGAACCCAGGTATCCCGCATTGTAGATAGACGCTTTACCATCTGAGCCACCAGGGAAGTCCTAAGGTTCCTGATTAAAAACTGGGCAGAAACAGATTGTTCTTCGGCTTTCCTGGTGGCTCAGGTGGTAAAGAATGTGGCTCAGATAAAAAGAATCTGCCTGCATTGCAGAAGACTGGGGTTTGATCCCTGGGTCACAAAGATCCCCAGGAGGAGGGCGTAGAAACCCACTCCAGTATTCTTGCCTGGAGAATCCGGTGGACAATGGAGCCTGGCAGTCTACAGTCCACGGGGTCTCAAAGAGTAGGACACAACTGAACGACTGACACTTTCACAGGAGAAAACTGGGGCCTCCCTGGCGGCTCAGCAGCAAAGAATCTGCCTGCAGATGCAGAAGACTCAGGTTCGATTTAGTGATGAAACAGTAAACAACAGAAAAAAGCAAAGTAAGTAATTTACATGAATATAAACAGTTGTAAGAGGGAAGAAAGTTCAGGCCACTGTCTGGGGACATGGAATGATGGGTCAAGGAGTCTGGGCTGTAGGAATGGTGTCTGAGTCCCATTCTGTTGTACATGGGAGAGTTACCCCAGCAGAAGGGCCTTCTAAGCTGAGACAAGGAATAAAACTAGGCCAGAAATGGAAGAATGCACAAGTATTCTGGATCCACTGCACTGGGACTCGGTGCAGGAGAGGCCCCAGGGCCCATGGCAGGGGCACCTTCCAGGCCCAGTCAAGCCCCCTGTGCTTTATTCTGAGTAGGATATGGACCCTGCAGAGGGATTTTTCCAAAGGTGTGTTATGACCCCATTTGTGGTGAGAAAAGGGAAAGAGTTTGATGAACACCCCAGAAGTGCAGGAACTAAAAGTTAACGGCACGTTGGTAGTCCAGTGGTTAAGAATCCGCCTTGTAATGCAGGGGACTCAGGTTCAACCCTGGTCAGGGAAGTAAGATCCTACGTGCCACAAAGCCACAAAGCCACTAAAGCCACACAGCAACTACTAAAGCCGCGTACCGCTGCAAGAGATCCCACATGGTGCAGCTAAGACTCAGTGCAGCCAAATAAATGAAATAAATAAAACAGGCTCTCGGCTGTTAACCGAAGGATCTCATAAGGAAGAAAGGAATGGGGACTAAGAGGCAAGAAACAGTTACTTCAAGGAGGCCATCTACAGGGGTCATTGGTCATTAGCTACAGCAGTGATTGAGGGTCTACTCAGCATCAGGTATGTGCTGAGCCCCCACATTTAATCCAGACCATATCCCTGTGAGATATTTTCAGTCATTTTCACCATTTTCCATCTCAAGAAGCTGAGATTCAACATTGGGTCGTTTGCCCCAGGCTGCACCAGGTTCCAGGAGGGGCAGCCATGTGATGAAACCCACATGCTGCCCACAGTTCACCCTGTAACCTCAGCCCTGCCCAGTGCCCAAGGATGAGCAGGTATTGTCTCAGGCTTCACCCTGCCCTGACCTTCCTCTTCCTTCCAGGCCCCTGACCTCTCCAACTACCCCATGTCCTCTCCCAGAAAGACAGATACGGCTTTATTGTGTCCTGTAACCACTTCACCTCTTATCACGCCAAACCTCAGAGCCAGACGGGACCCCGGTTCAAGTCCAAGCCTCTGCAGCATCTGCAAGGCACCTTCCCCTCACCAGACTCTCCTTGAGGTTTTGTTTTAATTCTGCCGCTTGCAAAGAAAATGCCTGAAGGCAGGCCCCTGCCTTTTCATCTCGCATGCCACCTTCCCATCGGGCAGCTTTCAGTTTCCCATGCCTCAGCCTGTCCGTCTGCATCTTCATCAAGGCTTCCAAGATGGCAGTGACAAGCTTTTCGGGTACTTAAGGCAAACACGCATGACAGTTTGCCTTGACACTTGCATTTTTAAAAAGCCTTGCCTGGGGCCCTGGGAAACCCAGCATTTAAGAAACCAGGAGCCTTTTAAGGAAGCCAGACTTTCAGAGTCTGCTTCCCCGGGACCTGTTTTGTGACAGGGATGCGGCAGGATCTGCCCAAGAGGATAAAAAGTTGCCGTGGTGGTATTTACGTGCTGATGCTAGAAGATGGTTGCCTTTTTAAATGGCTCTTTTTCCTTCTTTGGTGACTGACACGTATGGATCTGTTCATTCATTGTCACTGGGTATGTGGCTGGCCTACAAACACACTTAAATGGCACACTTCCGCAAAGCATTAATTTCTGTGTCCAACAGATATATGTAGGCAGGCAGACATGTCACAGGGGTTGCTACGAAGCTTAATTAATATCCCTGAAGGGCTCGTGTATCATTTCCTGAGGAGTGCTAAGGAAAAATACCTATGGATATTATACATGTTAAAAAAAAATGTGGGTACATACACTGATAGGTCTTCTTTAGGGCTTATGCCCTAAAGGGTCTGATGTAAATTCAAATGAGAAAACAAATTGTATTCAAGATAACTGCTTTTATTTGAGGGCTGAAAAAAGTGAACAGAGCCCCAAACATAAATGCCAGAAATCTCCACATACAGTAGATATATGGAAAAAGCAAATGTATAAGACACAAGAATGGATAGCAGTTTTCTTTTTCCTCTGGATGTCTGTACAGCTGAGTTACCAACAACTAAGTCATCAACGCAATCTCAGCTGTACACACTGCAAAAACTTAGATAATTCAGTGTTTCTTTTCCAGGCCTTGAAGGAATCCTGTAACATACTTAATCTGTCCCTTTTAATTTTTATGACATAAAGATAGTCCTGCCTTCTCTTCTTTCTCTCTTTCCTTCCTCCTTTTATCCCTCCCTCTCTCCCTCCACCCCAAGACTAGGTCTTAAGAATCTACAAAAATCTAGGAAGTAACCATTTTTGTTTGTTTGTTTATTTCTGATTTCTTTTTGGGCATTAGTGTACTCATTCAGAAATAGAAATGAATCAAAACTTTATTTCTCAAAGATATACCCAGTGGGATACCAGTTTTAAGACAGGGAAGGTGTGTGGGTTAAAATTTATGTGATCAAATCAGTAAATAAAAAGACAAATATTTTGCAGAAGGTACTGAGATCTTTAAGATGTGAAAGGCTTGTGAAAATATGTAGTAATCTCCTTAATTTTATTTACTCCAATATTTCCCAAATATCATGGAATTCTTTCTTTAGGTGAAGTTAGTAATACACATATCCAGTTGGTGGTCCCAAGAACACAGTTTGAGTCTTAGTATTTCAGTCTGTCTCTGATGTCATGACTGAAGTAGGAAGCCTAGCATGTCTTCACATCCTTGCTAGAGAAGGACTTTGTAATTTTGCTCTCTAAAATAAAACATAATATCTCTTTCGGCCAAAACTTTTGAAATTCACTCATTTATTAGGTTCCACAGTACTTGGACCTTGTAAGTACTATTAGTAATACTGTGCTCAGAATATGTGCTAACAATGAAACTTTTTTAAAACTAAACTATCAGGGGATACGATAGCTTTCCTAGAATATAAACTTTACCAGGCTTTCGCTAAAACCTCTTTCCTGAAATGAAAGCCATTGACTTGGGCATATGAAAGCATTTTGTAAGATACGAAGTTGTATTATGCTTTCTGCACATATAGCTCCCTGGCCCTTTGATGATGCTTCTTATTTTTATAATTTAGTACAAGGTTTCAAAAACGAGTTCACAACATGGATTAGATGCAAGAAGCCTGACACAAGGTTTAGAGCCAACCAGAATGTAACCTTGCAGAGAAGTTCGATGTAGACCATCATTCTCTGCATTTAGAAGCTAGCTAAAGGTTTATCAAAAAGTTACACATAATGACCACTGTGTTTAATCGCTCAGTCATGTCTGACTCTTTGCGACCCCATGGACTATAGCCCACCAGGCTCCTCTGTCCATGGGAATTCTCCAGGCAAGAATACTGGAGTGGATTGCCATGCACTCCTCCAGGGGTATTTTCCCTACCCAGGGATCAAACCCAGGTCTCCCGCGCTGCAGGTGGATCATAGTTATAGGTCATGGGTCATAGTAACCATATGACCCAACAATTGCACTGCTGGGTATAGCCTCCAAAAAACAAAAAATGAAAACAAGTATTTGTTGCAAATATCCAGATCAGCCCTGTGCCCAGTGGCCAGGAGGTGGAGACAACCCAAATGTCCATCAATGGATGACTGAGTGAACAGCGTGTGCCACATATAGTCAGCCCTCCACAGTCACGGGTTCTGCATCTGTGGAGTCAATGAACCAGAAATCAGAAATATTTGGGAGGAAAATTCCAAAAAGCAAAATTTGAATTTACCGTGCACTGGCAACTATTTATATAGCATTTATATTGCATTTACAATGATTTACATAGTATTTACTTTGTACTAGAGACATTTTAAAGGGGCATGTGTGTAGTTATATGCAAATACTCCGCCATTTCATTTAAGGGACTTAAACATCCATGGATTTTGGTATCCAAGTGGGGTCCTGAAACCAGTCCCCAGTGGATACCCAGGAATGACCATGATATATTAATACAATGGAATAGTTTTTCAGCCACAGAAAAAGAAAGATGTACTGATAAATATTATGACAGAGATGACTTTGAGAACATTACGCCAGGTGAGAAAAGCCAGGCACAAAAGGCCACATATTGTATGATATTAGTATGTGAAATATCTGGAATAGGGAAATCCATAGAGATGGAAATCAGATCAGTGGTTACCCAGAGCTGAGGGTGGGAGAAGGGAGAATGAGAGTTACTGTTTAATGGGGACCGTTTTCTTTGGGGGTGATGAAAATTTTTGGAACAAAATACAGGTGGTGGTTTATGCCATTGTGAATGTACCAAGTGCCACAGAATTGTACAGCTTAAAATGATTAATTTTATGTTATGTGAATTTCACCTCTATAGAAAAAAATTTAATTAATGAAGAGCAGCTAGAGGATTGATGTGTCTCCCTCAGTCTGAAAGATCAACTGAAGGGAGAGGCACAGTAGTCTGGGGAACATGATTCTTGCTCCAGAAGTTTCCAAGAAGGATGGTAGGGAATAAATGTCTTCTTCCAAAACATACTTTGAAATGGTGAACTTTGAAGGCACTGGACAAAATACCAGCACATGTGATCTGATTAATACTGGTAAATGGATCCATGTGTGTAATATGTTAATATCTGGAAGATGGCCCACATGATCCCTGGGCTGCATCCTGGTAAATGCAACTCTTCAGGTTTTCCTGAGATCACTGAAGCACCAAAGATAAGGAAACAAAAAAGGTGTGTGAGGCAGGGCTCCTTCATTACAGAGGTGGGGGGAAAGAAGAGAAAGATAAATGGATTCTTCTCTGGGTGGTAGAGGGTAAACATTGGATTTTTCAGAGATGAAATCCGTTCTCATCGTATTCTTTTCAAAGTGATTTGGAAGAGAAAATGCACCATGAAATCTCCATGTTTGCAGAGATACGAAACCTGTGAAGATAAACTGCTCTGTATATAGGTGGGCAGAGAAGTGACAGATAAGTAGCAAGTACATTTACCAAAAATTCTTCCAGACTTTAAGGAGTGTTATCTCTTGAGCTCTTGGTGACAAACCAGTAACTGGCTCTGAGATTACTGTAAACTAATGCCTGAATATATACATTCTTTGGGTTTGATGTGCAAAGGGAGGAAGGGAAGGCTGCAAAATGCACAGAATCACTAAGAAGGATCCTAGAAATTAGCCTTAAAAATGCATTATCCCATTATTTTTCAAAACCATCGTGTTTCCTCAATGGAAATAATTGATGTAATTGTGGCTAGCATACCTCAAGGATGACAGAAAAGTTGAGGAGGATTCCAACTTGAAGAAAACGAGACTCTCACCAGACCTGCTAGATGCCTCCTCAGAATAAAAATAAGAGTTTTCTCTGCTTGGGACACTCTTTTCACCATTTGATTACCCACTTCTTTTCCTCAGATCACCTCTTTTTCATCGTCTCCTCAGAGAAGAGTGACCACACTAATGGAGTCCCACATTTTCTATCTTAGTGGTTTTCACAATTTGTAATTATATCATGTATTCATTGGTTTACAAAGGTCCATCTAGTCAAAGCTATGGTTTTTCCACTAGTCATGTACAGATGTGAGAATTGGGCCATAAAGAAGACTGAGTGCTGCAGAATTGATGCCTTTGAACTGTGGTTTTGGAGAAGACTCTGGAGAGTCCCTTGGACTGCAAGGAGATCCAACCGGTCCATCCTAAAGGAAATCAACCCTGAATATTCATTGGAAGAAATAATGCTGAAGCTCCAATCCTTTGGTCACCTGATGCGAAGAGCCGACTCATTGGAAAAGACCCGGATGCTGGGAAAGTTTGAGGACAGGAGGAGAAGGGGACAACAGAGGGTGAGATGGTTGAATGGCAGCATCAACTCCGTGGACAGGAGTTTGAGCAAATTCTGGAAGATGGTGACAGACAAGGAAGCCTGGTAGGCTGCAGTCCTTGGGTCCATGACTTAGCGACTGAAAAACAACAAATTGATTTACCTGCACTTGAGTTTTATTTGGCCGGCCTCTCCAATTAGAAATTCCACATGAGGGTTAGGATACTTAATTTACCATTGTATCCCTGTAAATACAGAAATTTATCAGACCGAGGGACTGAACTGAACTGAACTGATCCCTGTAAATATTGGTTGAGTCAGGACAACCAACATTTAATAAAGACTCAGGACATGTTTAATACATGGATGTACTGTATTTCCCAAATATACAGTACATCCATGTATTAAACACCTCCTATAGGCCAGCTTCTGTGCTCACAAATGATCTCTTTCAGCCCTTCCAACAGTTCTGTAATGTAGATGTTATTATTTACCCATCTTTTAGAGAAGGCATCCAAGGCTCGGAGAAATTAATTGGCTTTCCCAATATAACACAGTTCCCAAAGGATTTGAGATTTGAATGCAGTCTTGCCTCATTCCAAAGCCTGTACATTTTCCATTAAACCATACTTTGTATGCTCCTTGAGCAGACACTTGTGAACACCAACTGTGAACAGAGAAAAGTAGTAGGAAGCAAAAGATAGAGAGCCTGCCTTGGAGAAGCTTGTCATTTGACAGAAGAGACAAGGCAAACACGCAGGACAAAGGTAGAAGCATGAAGCAGAATATGATAAAGGGACATATCCTAAGGCTCCTTCCAGCTTGAAAATTCTTTGACTCTCTGAATGGTGCAGGCAGTAAACACAATGGGAGAAGTCCCTGTGCTCCTTGATTATATCTGATGGCGTGCATTCTCCCTTTCTCCACCTCTGGCTGCGGGTGAACACAGATGCAAGTCTATTTCAAATGGCTGTCTCTACACTCCCATATTACGGTGTAAGGTGGTTTCAAGGTCAAGTATAAGCCAAAGTCAGAAGTCTTTGTTTTTTCCCCTCAACTATATCAGGACTCTTACCAATTAACTGGAAAAAAGTCAAGTTAACAACTTGGAGGAGGGGGAGCGGGGTGCGAAAAAAGACTCATCGTCATCTCATGCCAAAGATTCTGAAATGGATTTGCTCACAAAACACCAGGTTTCTTTAGTGACCTCCGTTGCCTGTCACACTAAACACTGTATCATTTCGTGGGGGGAAAAGAAAAACAAAGTTTTTCTATGAAAAAATGCTATGTTATATCACAGTGTGATGCTATTTAAATATCAAGCTTCTATTTAGAAAACGGAAGGCAATAAATTGAGTTGCTAATTATTCCAGCTGTGAGTATTTTTGGTATGACTGCAAATTTTGAAGAGGGCAAAATAGAGGATTTTCCTGTTGTTCGTGGCATATGCAAATGTAATGACGGTCCCCTCTGATCTGAAAGGTTCAGAGATCAGAAACCTTGAAAGCCTGTTTCTCATTGAATCAAAATTGGTTTGAGTTTAAAGCTTAAGGAATCATGATATGAAATGGGCTTTTCATTATACTAATTGGGTTATTGGCTACTTCTTCAAACTTGGGAAGTAGTAGCTTTTTAAAACATTTTTCAAGTTTTATTTTTAAAGCAACAGTTCACTTCTCAACCCAAGCATAAATTCCCAACTGGAAGAAGAGATGTGTGTTAGTAACATCCTCCATCCTTTCCCTTCCTAATAAAATTATTTTTGAGGGGTAGGGTTGCCGACAATCCTCTAGTCGCTGTGCTAATTAGGACAGTGCATTAGTTCCAGAGATATTTTAAATGAGCTGGGCACTGTGTGGGTCAAGCAGATATAGTAAAAAGTAAGATATACTTGATTCCTGCCTTCAAGCGATTAATAGCTACATTTACTGATCACTCCTTGGAAGGAAAGTCATGAGCAACCTAGATAGCATATTCAAAAGCAGAGACATTACTTTGTCAACAGAGGTCCATCTAGTCAAGGCTATGGTTTTTCCAGTGGTCATGTATGGATGTAAGAGTTGGACTATAAAGAAAGCTGAGTGTGGAAGGATTGATGCTTTTGAAGTGTGGTGTTGGAGAAGACTCTTGAGAGTCCCTTGGACTGCGAGGAGATCCAACCAGTCCATTCTGAAGGAGATCAGTCCTGGGTGTTCATTGGAAGGACTGATGTTGAAGCTGAAACTCCAGTAATTTGGCCACCTGATGCGAAGAGCTGACTCATTGGGAAAGACCCTGATGCTGGGAAAGATTGAGGGCAGGAGGAGTAGGGGACGACAGAGGATGAGATGGTTGGATGGCATCACCGACTCAATGGACATGGGTTTGGGCGGACTCCGGGAGTTGGTGATGGACAGGGAGGCCTGGCATGCTGTGATTCGTGGGGTTGCAAAGAGTTGGACACAACTGAGTGACTGAACTGAACTGATCACTCACTGAACATCAGGCTCAGTGTTAAGGCTTTCACATGAGTGTTGTTGTGTTGTGCTGAGTTGGCCAGTCCTGTCTGACTCTTTGCAATCCCATGGACTGGCCTTCCAGGCTCCTCTGTCCATGGGAATTTTCCCAGCAAGAGTACTGGAGTAGATTGCCATTTCCTCCTCCAGGGGATCTACCCTCCCCAGGGATCAAACCCATGGCTCCTGCTTTGGCAGGAGGGTTCTTAACCACTGAGCTACCTGGGAAGCCTTTGCACATAAATAAATATACCCAATCCTTCTAACAAGCCTATGAAGTAGGTATATATAGATATATACCAGCCATCTCTCACTTTACAGGTGAGACTGCAGGAACTTAGGGTAACTTGCCTAGTGCTGGGATCCAAACCCTGGTGGTCCAAGTTCAGAATCTACAGATTCAGTACCACCTCCTTGGCATGATCTTATTGATTTCAAAAAGAATTAATAATAAAAGAATTTTTATCTGTAGGGAAAATGTCTGACTCTAAACATCAAATGTTTACCAGTCTCTCCCTGATGACTCAGCGGTAAAGAATCCACCTGCAGTGCAGCAGACGCAGGGGACGTGGTTTCAATCCCTGGGTTGAGAAGATGCCCTGGAGGAGGGCCCATTTTCCATTCTTGCCTGGAAAATCCCATAGACAGAGGAACCTGGCAGGCTACAGTCAAGGGTCACAAGGAGTTGGCCACGACTGAGCATACACACACCCTCAGTGTAAGGGAGACTTGCTTTAACTTACATACTTGGTTTTCCTTTTATAATGTGTGCCTCTTACATTTGTAAACAGGAAAATAAATGCAGGACATTTAAAAGATTGTTTAGTTTTGCTATTTAAAAAGTGACTGAATGGGGATTCTGTGGCGATTCAACGGTTAAGACATGGGCTTTCACTGCTGTGCCCAGGTTTGATCTCTGGTTGGGGAGCTAAGATCCTGTAAGGCACATGGTGCAGCCCCCAAAAAGTGGGGGAGCTGAATAGTACAGTGTCCAACATCATTTTTCTCTGTCTCATCCTGAAAGCTTCTCTTTTTTTGTTTTCTTTCTCTGCATGCCCTACATCTCTCTCTCTCTGCTCCCCACCACTCACTCTCCTTTTTCTCCTCCTCCTTTTTCTTATTTATCTCTACCCTTTTCTCTCTTCTTTTTACCTCTTCCCCCCACCCCCCCCCCCCTTCTTATTCTCTCTCTCTCATCTACCTTTTGAGTTGCCCCTCTCCATCACCATTTCTTCTCAGGTTGGAGAGCAGATTAGCAATGGCAGAAAGTGTGCTGGTTGTTTAACCTCTCTCCAGCTAACTGTTTTATGATATCTCCTGAAAACCTAATTACAGTAACTTTACATGCTACAGTACCCTTTATGGGCTGCCTCTTTATTAAACGTACTCCTTTTGAGACAGCAAACCTGGTGCTTCAAAGGGCACGGCCAGCGCCAGTGAGATGGGAGGGGATCTCGAGTTTTCCAGGCACACCTGGTCTCCCTTACTGATCACCACGCCCCCACGCCTGCTGGACTTCTGTCTCTCTCCTTTCTCTGGCATTTTATCTCATTTCAGCAACTGCCTGTATGATATTCAAAATCTTTTAGGGATTAATGGACTGTGTATTAATATTCCCATCCGCTACTCTGAATACCTGTGAGTTTATTTTCTGGAGAGGTCAATTTTCTCGGTAGAACAACAGTCAACACCTGGTTGCCCTGATAAACAGAGCTGCTTTTTTTGTTTGTTTTTTTTTGCTCACCATGCTACCTGGAGAGCATTCAAGACATTCACTCAGTTTCAAGGAGAATGGTGGCTGTGGCTGACTTCATGAGCAAAGACCACAGCTGCACTGTTAGTTGTGAGTCATCCTGGTTAATTCCATGGTGCTCTGTGATGGAAGAGCTGGATCCAGACTGAAAGAGAGCAAGCAAGAAGAAAGACACAAAAACTTGACCTCTACGCAATTGTTTCTCTAGTACATTTCTTTTTCGAAACCCTACTGGGATTTCCCCTGGGAATAAAGTTAAAGCAACAGAAAAGATGCAGACCGCCTCTAAGGATCCCACTGGTTGCAAGCTGGGAAAAAAAAAAAAATGATACTTCGCATTAAGGGCCTTTCAATATTTGTTTGTTTCTTTTCTTTGGTAGGTTTTGAGGTTAATGAGTGAGTTTATTCGCCATTGACTCAGAAAAAAAAAGGAAGAGAAATCTTTTGTTGGGGCCTCAAGTAGTTTAGCCAGCCACTGATTATCAAAGCTTCCACTCTAATCAGTGAAGCTTCTTCTGTATCACAAGGATAAAAATGCACCATGTTTTGAATTGACGGGGTCCTTCTTGCATGGATGCGAAGCATGAGTGTCTTGTTTGTTCAACTGCTTTTTAAAATCTTCCACGGTTGTTTCATCAGAGAAAATGTATGTCCTTAATTTTCTAAGCAATTTGAAGTGAAAGCCTGGCTTGCCAAGATTCTGCCTCAAATGCATGCCTTTGCAGTCCTGTAAAGCCCATGGGGGAATGGCTGTTGATTTTGCTCTCCTTCTCTCTCACTTGCGTGCTTGCGTGCTGGGTATACTGGAGTGGGTTGCCATGCCCTTCTCCAGGGGATCTTCCCCACTCGGGAATCAAACCCACACCTCCTGTGACTCCTGCATTATAGACAGATTCTTTACCACTGAGCCACCGGGGAAGCCCCCCCCCCCCCCCCCCCCCCCGCCACCACAGTTTTTATTAAATGATTTTGTTTTCACAAGAGGGGAAGTGGTCACTTGTACTAAAAAGATTGAGAATTTAGAGTGAAGTGATGATCACTTTATTCTGAGAATTCATGGGGACGGAGGCTATAGAGAAGAGAGAGGGACCACCATTCCTTAGTCTCACTACTCAATTTGACAGCCAGCCTTTGAGCCGCTAACCTGTGCCAGGCATGATGCTGGGTGCTGGGGGTGAACTTTGGTAACCCACATGGCTACCAAGGAAAGAAGTGTGCACAACAAAAGAAGTATTCGTTTTTGTACACCATCAAGGACTGATTTCTCTCTCCCCTCGAGTGTTAGCAAACTCCAAAGACAGCACTTTGGGGGCCCCTCATTTGCCTTCCTTCCTGAGGCACAAGTGGCCAATTCTGAGAGCAGTTGAGTTGTGCTTGAAAAATGTCAAGTGCATTTGGAAACGACACATTTTTGCTGACGCCCGGAGTCCCGAGCTGCGCTATTTCCATGGCCAACCACTGGGAAGACCTTCGGCTGGGGCATTACAAATGACTCCTAGGAGCACGCTAAGCAGGCCCCCGAGGTGGATAAGCTGTCTTAAGAGCTAGTTTAGGAAAAATCCAAAGTGCCCTAACCCTTCTTGGCCCTCCCATTGACCATCTGGCCAGACCATCACCTTGTAGGTCTTTTTGCTTCCTTTTATTTACCTTTATTCTTGCTTCATTTGACTGTGATCTTTGAGTGAGTCAGAGTCTGCATTTTCTTCAACCTGTTATTTTGAAAACTTTCAAGCATTCAGAAAAGTCGGAAGAATAATACAGGTGAGAAAAACCACCTGTATTACAGTAGTAGTTAATTGTAGTTTAAACAATTGCTACCATTTTGTTACATGTCGCTTTTAGATCCATAGAGAGAGAGATCTTTGTACTGAGTCATTTGCAAATAAGTTGTAGACTTCATGACATTTCACATCTAAAGACATCAAGCATTCAAAACTTGCATTTTAAGGCATGTATCTAGTAACCATTTAGTGTGTTCTGGGTGAGGCAGATGTAGTTGAAAATTGCATCAAGGGTTAGGGTAGAATTTCTTAAGCTTTATGATACATTAGAAACACCTAGAATTCCTCTCCACCAATGCATTCCCAGACCCCAAGCCTAGGTCTGAATGCAGCCCAGGAATTTGCACTTTTCTGACAGAGCCTTCAGGTAATTCTAAAGCAGGTATTTATGGGATATAATCCAAAGATTGCTTCTTTTTATTAATAAAAAAAAGTTTTTTTATTTGCTGAATTTAATCTTCTAAAGATACAAAACACCAGGGTGTAATTGTATTGTGTGAGGAATCTACCTATCTCTGACACCCTGGTTTAATAATTTTAAAGACCAGCAACCAGAAGGAAAGGATGTGATAATTAAATGAGTTTCATCTAGCAGTGATCACTACAGACACTGCAATACCCGTGAGAGGCCTGAGAGTTTTTATCCTGAAAAAGTTCATACAGTGCCCAAAAGTGTAGAGGTGGTTTCTCGTCCATAGCAGGATCTGGCCTTGTCTGTATAAACACAGACTCTCTTGCCTGTATGAACTTTGCATACTTATCAATCTGTTTGGAAAATAAGAGTTGACATGGCAGAAGAAATGTTCGTTTCAAAATTCACCATGTTCACAGTATTGTCCCTTTACCGTTCATGATTTTGGCCTTGAGAAAGTTGCGGGACTTTCACCCAACAGAAATTTGTTGGCTTCCCTCTCTGTGCCAGGCTCTGCTCTAGATGTTAGGATGCAGTGATGAACACATCAGACAAAATACCCGATGGTTTTGAACTTCATAGAAATTCGGTTCTCATGATGGAGACAGACAATAAGTAATGCACACATGCATGTACCCAGGAGGAAAAAAAAAAAAAAGCAGTTTTAATAGGAGAGAGTGATAGAGAAAGAAGTGAGGGGAAATAGAATGTTGACCGACATGAAGAAACAAACTGCAGGTATTTCCAGGCAGTGAAAAGGAAAGTGTTATTTGCTTCAGTCATTACCCACTCTTTGCGACTCTGTGGACTATAGCCCACCATGCTCATTTGTCCATGGAATTCTCCAGGCACACATACTGGAATGGGGAGCCATTCCCTTCTCCAGGGGATCCTCCTGACCCAGGGGTCAAACCTGGGTTTCCCACCTTGCAGGCAGATTCTTCATCATCTGAGCCATTTCCAGGCAGAGGGAATAGCAAGTTCAAAGGTCCTGAGGCAGGAATATGTTGGACATGATATGATGAGTATAACTCATGGAGGGGAGGGGACAAAGTGGTGGAAGATACAGTCAGAGGCCAGATTGTCTGGGGAGTTGTAGGCCATGGGAAAGATTTCCAATTTTTCTCGAAGTATTATTGGAAGCCTTGTCTTTTTATTTAATTACTTTTCATTTTTTAATTTTTACAATGTTTTCTTTTTTCTTTCTTTCCTTCCCTCTTTCTTTCTTTCTGGGAAAAGAGGACAGTGATGATGTAACATAATCTGACTTCCTTTTTAGAAGGAAATGTGAAAAAATAGCCTGGATTGTCAAGGGGACAGTTAGAGGATCTCATGAAGCAATCCTATACGTAAGAAATAATCATATTCTTCTAGTATTTCTTATTAATGAGTGCATTAAAGACAACTAAAATCAATTCAAACATCTTAATCTTCATCTTGTGATTTCTCTCATATTGCTAAAAACATCCTTCTTTCCAATTTATGGATTCTGTCCACAAATATGACTGGTGTTGAGGCACTGATGTTTAGATTCTAGAAATGCCAAGAGTAATGTTTAACAGTATCAAATGGAAAGGATTTTACGATTGGATTTGTGACAGTCACATTAAACATATTTACATAATATAACAATATATAATATGTATTTTATAAGCACACACATATATACATATAAACAAGTGTATAAATAGCTTCTTGAGTGCACAAAGTGATGGGGTGGTGGAGGTGGGGGAAATGTTGGAGTAGGTTTCCCAGGCAGGTGGTTGGAAGATGCATCGGAGTTGCCTGGGATGGGGAGGAGGAAAGGAACAGGAAGACGTTTTGGAGAACATTACACACCATCCACAAAGGCACAGTGTCATAAACAGGTTGATTAAGGAGCACTGCATCTTTTTGATGTGGCTGAAGTGTAGAGTTCATGGGAGCTGAAAGCCCAAGGTTGGAGATGAAGATAAAAAGGTTGGGTAGTGGTTGTAAGAGTCTGGTCCCATATTGATATCAGGGTTTCCTCTTCTAGGGAATGGAGAGCTTTTTAAGTGGGGTATGATGAAACTTATGATTTAGAAAGAAAAGTGGGAGAGGGATGAAGGAGAAGTTTGGTGGGAGACCTTTTCAGAAATAAAATGGATGGGATCTTTAAGCCTTTGTTTAGAAGATGAGAGAAGGAAGGAGGTGGGGATGACAGTGATGTCCTAGACAACTGGGGATAACAGAAGTCAGGAGGAGTATGATTGGGGAGGGGAAGGAAAAGAGTT
The DNA here is from genome assembly GCF_023091745.1 of Budorcas taxicolor. Taxonomy (NCBI): domain Eukaryota; kingdom Metazoa; phylum Chordata; class Mammalia; order Artiodactyla; family Bovidae; genus Budorcas; species Budorcas taxicolor. The sequence continues at coordinate 79,368,189 of NC_068916.1, forward strand.
GGTGTTTGGTTGTAACTTGCTCAAGAGAGTTAAGGAATGTGGAGGATAAGATACCCAATACACAATTAGAATGTGGGTCTCAGGGAAGAACTTGAGCTAGAAATGGAGATCTGGGGACTCCAGGCCCATCAATGATGGCTGAAGTCATGGGAGTGGGTGAGGTCCCTGGTGGAGTGAAAACTGGTTGTCCGTATGTTTGTAAATACTCATTAATGATGGCTTACAACGTCTGTATATTCCCCTAAGTTTCATTCCCTATTTTTTTACCAGAATTGAAGAATTGTTCAAGAAATAAACTTGAAGTCATTCTAAATCAAACCCTGGAGTTTTCCCTGGCTTTCTGGTATGCATATGTTCTAGCTTAATTATAGGCTAGTAGACTATTATTTAGTGATTTGGAGGACTCTTCAGGTGTTTGCTCAACATTTGTCAAGCTTTAAATTAAAACTCATGTTTCAGGCTCCTTATGTTCTCTCCGGAATTAAGAATAAGTGCTATTTGTCGGGCACTGAGCACTTGCCTTGGGACACATCCTTGATTAAGTGCTCATCCTACATGACTGTGTGTAATTCCCACAACAACCTGTGTTGTTATTACTCCCATTTTACTGATGAGGAGCTGGAGCTGTCAAGAACAGCATAAGGTAACCTACATGAACTTCTGTGTCCAGGAATGGCATAACCAGGACTCCAGTACAGATGAATTTTGCTCCAAAAGGCTGCCTTTAAACCCAATGCCCACTGCCTCCTCTTCGAAAAGGCTCTTTTTATCTGGAGCTTTCAAAGTGAGCTCTTGGACAAGGAATGCAAACCTCATTTATAGAATCAAACCTCTTGGCTGTATTCAGATCATCAAATGTTCTTACAGTACAAATGAAGTTTAAGTATCGGTTGTTTATTTTGATGTTAGCCATGCTAAATAATTCACTAATCAGATAGTCATTTTCCGACGTGATTGTCAGTCATCTCAGCCTCCTTTGGTCTTTGCTAAGGATTAAAATACTTGCAGAGTTTTATCTGGAAGAGGCCATGATATAAATAATTGTAAGGACCATGATCTTGCCTCAGAATCCCACTGGAAAGGCCAGCTAACCACCATATGCAGGGAACATGTGGTGTCATAGGTTCAGTTAGAGCTTCCAGAGTCTGGCAGACTGGAGTTTAAGCCCCAGTGATCCCACATGCTAACTCTTGGCTTCAGTTTTCTCATTCATAAAAATAAGGTAATAATAGTACTCACTTTATGGGGTTGTTGTGAGATTTGGTTACAAGTGGAATATTTAGCATTATAACTGACACCTAGTATGTATTCCATAAATACAGCTGCACCTACTAAAAACTTGAAGAGGCAGAAATACCTGTGTAACATTTTAAAATCAGAATTGAAGCTGAGTAAATTCACAAAACAATGAGGAAACTCCATTCATTATTCAAGTCATCCCTACCTGCTGAACTTGAACTGGGTCCTGGGAACATAAAGATGAGCAAATAACGTAAAAATGAACAAAATAAGCCACAGTCCCCAACCTCCAGCTGCTCAGACTCTAGGCTACCAAACCCATGCTTTGATATCCACTAGATGTTTTCCAGAAGAGAAGTCATCGTTTTGAACAAGAAAGATATGGCCTGGCACCTTTGAAGTCTCATAGAAGTCTCATAAATGGCACACAAAAGAGGGAGAAAATCTATAGTGGGAGAATTGATGGTCCCTGAAGTATCTTTAGAGTGACAGGCTTCTGACCCCGGAGAAAGGGTTCTATTAGGGATCAACAGTACATTACCCTGTTGTCATGCCATAATTCTAGACTAAGGGCACCTTATTCACTTAGCAGGCAAAAACATTTCCAAAGAAAGAACCATGATCTAGAAAAAAAAAAAGCTTATGGTTACCAAAGGGGAAATCGTCAAAGAGGGGTTGAGGTGTGGAGTGGGGGTAAGTAGGGAGTTTGGGATTAAAAGGTACACACTACTGTATATAAGATAGATAAGCAACAGGGACCTACTGTATTGCACAGGGAACTATATTCAATATCTTATAATAACCTAAAATGGAAAATAATCTGAAAAAGAATATATGTTTATGTATATGTGTGTGTTTGTGTATAGTCACTTTGCTGTATACTTGAAACTAACGCAGCATTGTATATCAACTATACATCAATTTTTTTTAATTTTTTTAATTTAAATTTTATTTTTACTTTATTTTACTTTACAATACTGTATTGGTTTTGCCAGACATTGACATGAATCCGGCACGGGTGTACATGAATTCCCAAACATGAACCCCCCTCCCACCTCCCACCCCATATCTCTCTGGATCATCCCCGTGCACCAGCCCCAAGCATCCTGTATCCTGCATCGAACATAGACTGGCGATTCGTTTCTTACATGATAGTATACATGTTTCAATGCCATTCTCCCAAATCATCCCACCCTCTCCGTCTCCCTCAGAGTTCAAAAGTCCGCTCTACACATCTGTGTCTCTTTGCTGTCTCGCATACAGGGTCATCATTACCATCTTTTGAAATTCCATATATATGTGTTAGTATACTGTATTGGTGTTTTTCTTTCTGGCATACTTCACTCTGTATAATCGGCTTCAGTTTCATCCATCTCATTAGAACTGATTCAAATGTATTCTTTTTAATGGCTGAGTAATACTCCATTGTGTATATGTACCACAGCTTTCTTATCCATTCATCTGCTGATGGACATCTAGGTTGTTTCCATGTCCTGGCTATTATAAACAGTGTCAGGATGAACATTGGGGTACATGTGTCTCTTTCAATTCTGGTTTCCTCGGTGTGTATGCCCAGCAGTGGGTTTGCTGGGTCATAAGGCAGTTCTATTTGCAATTTTTTAAGGAATCTCCACACTGTTCTCCATAGTGGCTGTACTAGTTTGCATTCCCACCAACAGTGTAGGAGGGTTCCCTTTTCTCCACACCCTCTCCAGCATTTATTGCTTGCAGACTTTTGGATCGCAGCCATTCTGACTGGTGTGAAGTGGTACCTCATTGTGGTCTTAATTTGCATTTCTCTGATAATGAGTGATGTTGAGCATCTTTTCATGTGTTTGTTAGCCATCCATATATCTTCTTTGGAGAAATGTCTATTTAGTTCTTTGGCCCATTTTTTGATTGGGTCGTTTATTTTTCTGGACTTGAGCTGCATAAGTTGCTTGTATATTTTTGAGATTAGCTGTTTGTCAGTTGCTTCATTTGCTATTATTTTCTCCCATTCAGAAGGCTGTCTTTTCACCTTGCTTATAGTTTCCTTTGTTGTGCAGAAGCTTTTAATTTTAATTAGGTCCCATCTGTTTATTTTTGCTTTTATTTCCAGTATTCTGGGAGGTGGATCATAGAGGATCCTGCTATGATGTATGTCAGAGAGTGTTTTGCCTATGTTCTCCTCCAGGAGTTTTATAGTTTCTGGTCTTACGTTTAGATCTTTTATCCATTTTGAGTTTATTTTTGTGTGTGGTGTTAGAAAGTGATCTAGTTTCATTCTTTTACAAGTGGTTGACCAGTTTTCCCAGCACCACTTGTTAAAGAGATTGTCTTTACTCCATTGTATATTCTTGCCTCCTTTGTCAAAGATAAGGTGCCCATATGTGTGTGGATTTATCTCTGGGCTTTCTATTTTGTTCCATTGACCTATATTTCTGTCTTTGTGCCAGTACCATACTGTTTTGATGACTGTGGCTTTGTCGTAGAGCCTGAAGTCAGGCAAGTTGATTCCTCCAGTTCCATTCTTCTTTCTCAAGATTGCTGTGGCTATTCGAGGTTTTTTGTATTTCCATACAAATCTTGAAACTATTTGTTCCAGCTCTGTGAAAAATAACGCTGGTAGCTTGATAGGGATTGCATTGAATCTGTAGATTGCTTTGGGTAGTATACTCATTTTCACTGTATTGATTCTTCTGATCCATGAAAATGGTATATTTCTCCATCTATTAGTGTCCTCTTTGATTTCTTTCATCAGTGTTTTATAGTTTTCTATATATAGGTCTTTAGTTTCTTTAGGTAGATATATTCCTAAGTATTTTATTCTTTTTGTTGCAGTGGTGAATGGAATTGTTTCCTTAATTTCTCTTTCTACTTTCTCATTATTAGTGTATAGGAATGCAAGGGATTTCTGTGTGTTGATTTTATATCCTGCAACTTTACTATATTCATTGATTAGCTCTAGTAATTTTCTGGTGGAGTCTTTAGGGTTTTCTATGTAGAGGATCATGTCATCTGCAAACAGGGAGAGTTTGACTTCTTCTTTTCCAATTTGTATTCCTTCCATTTCTTTTTCTGCTCTGATTGCTGTGGCCAAAACTTCCAGAACTATGTTGAATAGTAGCGGTGAAAGTGGGCACCCTTGTCTTGTTCCTGACTTTAGGGGAAATGCTTTCAATTTTTCACCACTGAGGATAATTGCTGTGGGTTTATCATATATAGCTTTTATTATGTTGAGATATGTTCCTTCTATTCCTGCTTTCTGGAGAGTTTTTATCATAAATGGATGTTGAATTTTGTCAAAGGCCTTCTCTGCATCTATGGAGATAATCATATGGCTTTTATTTTTCAATTTGTTAATGTGGTGAATTACATTGATTGATTTGCGGATATTGAAGAATCCTTGCATCCCAGGGATAAAGCCCACTTGGTCATGGTGTTTGATCTTTTTAATGTGTTGTTGGATTCTGATTGCTAGAATTTTGTTGAGTTTTGCATCTATGTTCATCAGTGATATCGGCCTGTAGCTTTCTTTTTTTGTGGCATCTTTGTCAGGTTTTGGTATTAGGGTGATGGTGGCCTCATAGAATGAGTTTGGAAGTTTACCTTCCTCTGCAATTTTCTGGAAGAGTTTGAGTAGGATAGGTGTTAGCTCTTCTCAAAATTTTTGGTAGAATTCAGCTGTGAAGCCACCTGGACCTGGGCTTTTGTTTGCTGGAAGATTTCTGATTACAGTTTCAATTTCCGTGCTTGTGATGGGTCTGTTAAGATTTTCTATTTCTTCCTGGTTCAGTTTTGGAAAGTTGTACTTTTCTAAGAATTTGTCCATTTCTTCCACGTTGTCCATTTTATTGGCATATAATTGCTGATAGTAGTCTCTTATGATCCTTTGTATTTCTGTATTGTCTGTTGTGATCTCTCCATTTTCATTTCTAATTTTATTGATTTTTATCTCTTTGCTTCTTGATGAGTCTGGCTAATGGCTTGTCAATTTTATTTATCCTTTCAAAGAACCAGCTTTTGGCTTTGTTGATTTTTGCTATGGTCTCTTTTGTTTCTTTTGCATTTATTTCTGCCCTAATTTTTAAGATTTCTTTCCTTCTACTAACTCTGGGGTTCTCCATTTCTTCCTTTTCTAGTGCTTTAGGTGTAGAGTTAGGTTATTTATTTGAAATTTTTCTTGTTTCTTGAGGTATGCCTGTAGTGCTATGAACTTTCCTCTTAGCACTGCTTTTATAGTGTCCCACAGGTTTTAGGTTGTTGTGTTTTCATTTTCATTCATTTCTATGCATATTTTGATTTCTTCTGTGATTTGTTGGTTATTCAGAAGTGTGTTGTTCAGCCTCCATATGTTGGAATTTTTAATAGTTTTTCTCCTGTAATTGAGATCTAATCTTAATGCATTATGGTCAGAAAAGATGCTTGGAATGATTTCGATTTTTTTAAATTTATCAAGGTTAGATTTATGGCCCAGGATGTGATCTATCCTGGAGAACGTTCCGTGAGCACTTGAGAAAAAGGTGAAATTCATTGTTTGGGGGTGATATGTCCTATAGATATCAACTAGGTCCAACTGGTCTATTGTATCATTTAAACTTTGTGTTTCTTTGTTAATTTTCTGTTTAGTTGATCTGTCCATAGGTGTGAGTGGGGTGTTAAAGTCTCCCGCTATTATTGTGTTATTGTTAATTTCCCCTTTCATACTTGTTAGCATTTGTCTTACATATTGCGGTGCTCCTATGTTGGTTGCATATATATTTATAATTGTTATGTCTTCTTCTTGGATTGATCCTTTGATCATTATGTAGTGGCCTTCTTTGTCTCTTTTCACAGCCTTTGTTTTAAAGTCTATTTTATCGGATATGAGCATTATACATCAATTTTTTTAAAATGAAAAAAAAAGAAAGAACCAGGATCACATGATCTAAAGAGGCAGTCTCAGAAGAGAAAACAAAATGAACAGAGAAAAACAGCCCATTAAGGAAGACTCAAGAGAGACAGTTTAGGGTAAAACTTCAGAGCACAGACTTTAGTATAAGACAGAGCTCACAGTTTAAATCCTTGAACAGTTGCTTGATTTTGTTAAGCCTGATTTCTCAAATCTAAAATGGAAATATTATGATATTTAGTCTGTAAATAGTTGTGACAGTATATTTCAAGTCCTTTTATTTTGTTAATTGACATATAATTGATTAACAATGTTGTGTTAGTTGCTATACACCAAAGGGAATCAGTTATATATACATTATTTTTCATGTTCTCCATCCTGGTTTATCACAGGATACTGAATATCCTTCCCCATCCTTCCCCTACCCCCCTGGCAACCACAAGATTTTAAGATTGTATTTCCAATTTTACATTCGTGATATGGGAAAAGGTCTTGGTTTCTACTCATCATGAATATCTTCTCAGCATTTATTTATTAAGTTTCAAACTTTATTTCCTCAAATTTTATGGCCCCTTTTCTAGTGTTAGCACTTCATTTTGCAGGCAATTAGTTACTCTTTCTCAAACCAAGGGCTTCATTTTTTAAAATTATTAGTAACTATAATTATAGTCATTTGATAATCATTTCTTTCTGCCCTCTCAGAGTTTCCGGATCTGAAGCTGATAGCCTCTCTTGGGCTTTGGGTTGCTGGAAGGAAATCTGTAGAACGTGTGAAAAACTTTATCCTTGATGTTAGTCTGTGTAGTAACAATTCTGTTTTCCACTTGATTATAAATTTTGATTTTTCAGAACATTTCTGTTCATATTGATGTGTGGCAGAAACCATCACAATATTATAAACTAATTATCCTGTAATTTAAATTTTTTTAAATTTTTTGTATCTTATACTCAAAACTACATGATTTAGCCTTTAAATGGGGGGAGGGGGAACCTATTTGTCACCCTTGAATCAGTGTCGATCAATCAATAGTAGGTCTTTTACCATTCTGGACATGAGCACATAGGTACAGAAAGCCTTTCCTTTATCAGAGGATATGGTTTGTGATACTAATTGCTGTTTTAATTGTGGTTACCTTTCTATAATACTCATGAAAAGATTGTAGAATATATTTTTAAAAAATCATGACCATCAAATGTCATGTTCACTCCTCTGCCCATGACTGGGTAGGGTAGAAAATTAGGACAGTGTGTTGTACTCAGTCGTGTCCAAGTCTTTGTGACCCCATGGACTGCAGCCCGCCAGGCTCCTCTGTCCGTGGAGAGTCTCCGGGCAAGAATACTGGAGTGGGTTGTCATGCCCTCCTCCAGGGGATCTTCCCGACCCCAGGGATTGAACCCAGGTCTCCTGCACTGTGGGCAGATTCCTGACACGGTGTCACTTAGGAAGCCCCAGTTAGGACTATATTCGTGCTATCTACAGCAGAGTTGGTGGTCGGGGGAAGCAGCTGACTGGTCCTCAACAGCCAGGATGTGAGTCCTGACTCTTTGCTCTTCCCTGGCAGGCACTTCCTCTTTAAGACGTCCTCGGGAAGCACGCCCCTGTTTAGCAGCTCCTCCCCGGGATACCCTTTGACCTCAGGAACGGTTTACACACCACCACCCCGCCTGCTGCCCCGCAATACGTTCTCCAGGAAGGCCTTCAAGCTGAAGAAGCCCTCCAAGTACTGCAGCTGGAAATGCGCCGCCCTGTCGGCCATCGCGGCCGCCCTCCTCCTCGCCATCCTGCTGGCGTATTTCATAGGTGAGTCCGGGCAGCTGTGACCAGGCGGGGGCACGGTCACCCATTTGTGAACGGAGGGGGCCTCCGTGGTCTGTTCCGTCGGCTTGGCTCCTGCAGGATGTAAAAATGAGTGATGGATGGGAGTGCTTTTTCCCCTCCTGAAATCCATTTCACTTTGATGAGTTTCTCCTTCATGATGCTAAATGACATTTATCAGAAGTGAAATTAAATATCCTCACTGTATACTTTCTTGGAGATAAGCTGAAAATTGTCATTGCTGTCAGTCCCTCCCTCATTCCTCAAGTAACCTTCTGGTCTCCTCCATCTTGGATTTTTAACCCAGGTCTGCGCTCGGCCATTCATGCAACGTTGGTTAAACTTTAGCCAGCCAAAAACTGGATAGAAGAGTAGCCATCAGCAGGCGTGGAACATTATGATTGCAAGGAAAGTCAGAGTGGCTAGCTGATCCTTAGAGCTGGGGAACAGAAACAGGATTGAGGGACGGAAGCATCCAGCCAGGTCTTCGTAGAGAATCAAGTCTCCCAGACCCAGTGGATCTTGCCCACCTCTTCTCCTTCACCTCTGTTGCTTCAACTCTCATCTCATGCGCTGCTGAATCTGAATCAGATTCACCTCCCACACCAGCTGTGATTCTGGGTTGAGCTCAGGGTATGAGTTAGGATAGCAGATTGATGAAGTTGCTGGAGTATGTTTCTTCACCCACTGGGGATGTTGGTGTGCATCCGTGGGGTATGGCCTTCTAACTGGGAAGCAGCAGATGCCAGGGGTTCAGGGACAGGGTGCCCCCTGCATTAGAGCATCCTGAGCTGGGCACAAAGCCTGCTCGTAGCTCCTGGCCCCAACTAAGAGCCCCTAGCACTGCTGCTTTGTCAACTGAGCTTGCCAGCGGCAGATCTCCTGGCCCATGCAGAGGCCACGGTGACATTTGTTTAAATTTATTTGAAACACTGGATGGTTCTGGCATGGTTTCAGGGCTGCTCTGTCAGGCCTCCCCAGTTTAGCTGTGCTGTGTTGCAAAGCAAGCCTATAAAACACCAGCAAAAAAGAGACCGGTTCTAAATGAGTTCTCAGCACATTTGCTGAACTCCTTCACATTTAGAAGAAGGAAAATAAAAAACAACCCTGATCATTCTCGTTTTGCCCTTTCTCCCAATTTAAACCCTCTTCTCTCTCACACACACTTCGTTCATCCTCAGGCAGCCAGCAAGGTGCCTGCCAGAGGATAAGCTGGTCCGGAGCTTCCCAGACCATTGTGCCCGAGCTTGCCTGGAGGCAAAGGAGGGCACCTGTGCGTCCCCAGAGATCTGGGGCCTTGCACAGAGCAGAGCACAACAGACCAAAAACTGATGAAAGGGTTTCACTCTCTTTCACTAAATATTGTCTCTGTGCTCATCTTAATATGGAAAATTAAGTTTGTGCAGCCCTTGTTATTTGCATCTCTCAGGAGTGAGTGCCCTCTAGAAGTAAGCACATTGACACTCTGGGGAAAGGCACCCTGTTTATTTGGGGCTTTGCAAAATCCTTTGTACTTCAAACCCCAGCTCTACCTGTGGGCTGAGGTCAGACACCCGGGCACCCCTAATTTAAAGTCATGTCTGCTTCTCACTTCCCTCTTGATGAAGGATGGAGTCAGGGATGGACTGGAGGAATGGGAAGGGCATCTGTTGTCCCCGCAGTCACTTGGGTGGAATCTTCTCTGTCCTTAAAGGTAGTTTTGTGGGCTTCTGCAGGTAGCTGTTCAGGGGTAGGGCTTGGTGGAAGCAAATTCAAAATGCCTTCAGGGTCCTTGCTTGATTTGTCTATGTGTCAGAAATTTCAGAAAGGGTCCATGAGCTCACTTCTTGGGCTTTAATGTTCTGCTGGGCTGGTGGGCACCATGGGGAGCTCAGATATAGAAACTGTCTGCTTGTGCCAATAAGGTCCCTGGTGTACCTCCTTCTCTACTCGCAGGAGAGAAATAGATGGCTACTGCCTGATTTATTGAGCTTGATAGTTAAAATATAATGCTTTCTGTAAGGCGATCATATAAATGCGGAACAGTGTAGCGAGAGTTTAATGTTTTAATTGGGTGTGTAACTTGTAAGTGATGGATTAGGAAACATATTTATCCTCAGTGTGGAGGCTACTGGAAGCTGGACCCAAGCATCTTAGGATGGTTTATTAGTTTATAATCCATCATTTCCTATTATGTATGCTTTAGGTAAGATTATGCTTCAACCCTGGAGTGTTGAAAAATAGTTTATGACCCAAAATGAGTGATGGAAGGGGCTGATTCACCCAGCAGTCTTGGTAGTGGCAAGGCTACTCTCGGCCACTCTCCAAAGGTGAGGGCAGGTCTGCAAGCATGATGAGGTGTCTGCATCTGGAGGGCGCCTGATTTAGGAACTCAGGGATCCAAAGGGATTTCTGAACTTGACCCCAGTGACCCCTTTCCCTGTGGCTTTGACTAAGTTGTTTTCCTTCTGGGTCTTGGTTTCCTAAGTAAAACCTGGGAGTGATGGTTATTGACATTCAGAAACTCTAAAGTATGATGAGGATTAATTAATGTGTATAAATCACTTTGAAGATGAAAAGCAGTATATTATTAATTACAGAACCGCAGGGGCATAAACAGTGCATTGAAAACACAGAGCAGAGTGCTGTCAGGAGCAACACATGATTGTGCCTACCTAGAAAACAAGGCATCAGGCAAGGCAGAAGGACCGCATAAAAAGCAAAGCCCTTCTGTTAAGGATGGCGACGACTTTAAGACCTGGGCCCACTCTGGCTCACACATGACTCTGTGTTCCGCTGGAACATGACAGGTCCTGAAATTGACACATCCGCCCCAGGACAGTTATGGACAGGCACTGGATTCAGGCCTGCCAGGAACTCTGACAAATAGGCCAAATTATCTTCCTTGCGTGTTGAAACTTGCATCAAGTCTTTCCAGAAATGAGCAATTTGGAAACATTCAGCCCCATGACAGTTCTTCCATAGCCTCAGCCTGTGGGCAAGTGTAGATCAGAGTAACACCAGCCCTCGGGCAAAATGGAAGACGTGAGCCTTTACCAACTGTGGTGAGATCCCCCGCAGCTGGGGTCTTTTCTGTGATACTCTTCCACCAGATTCTTCCAGTGCCAAAGTCTCCCAGGGTACAAAACATTCTCAAATAAATTATTCTGAAAAGCTACATGAACCACTAGGGGACCATCTTATGCATCACTCAGCCCTTCGCCCAAATGGTTCCTTGGGAAGACTGGTTTCTGAAAATTTGGCTGGGAAACGCATGAGAGCTTCCTGCTCAGGAAGTCATCTGTTATCCTTGGGCTGCTCAAGTACTTTCATTGCCGGCAACACCAGAAATCCCTCTGGATCCCTGAGTTCCTAAAGCATGTAACCAGCATACTGTTTCTCACCTGTTTTATGCCAAGTCTACTAAGTTTATCTCCTTACAGGGTGCTTACAATAACTGGTTAGTGCCTTCTGTTTGATGAGAACTGTTTTTCTATTTAAAGCATTTGTATATAATTATTGGGCTTCCCTGGTGGCTCAATCACTAAAGAGTCTGCCTGCAATGCGGGAGACCTGGGTTCAATCCCTGGGTCAAGAGGATCCACTGGAGAAGGAAATGGCAACCCACTTCAATATTCTTGCCTGGAGAATCCCATGGACAGAGGAGCCTGACAGGCTACACTCCATGGGGTCACAAGAATCGGACATGACTTAGTGACTAAACCACCACCATATAATTATTAAATTTGAACCCAACCCCAGCTCCCTAACATACACTCTGGCAGAAAATGAAATTGGCATATTGCAATCCTTTGACAATTGTTGCAGCTGAAGCCCAGAGGGTCTCAAGTCACATGGCTAGTTAGCTGCAGGACCAGGAGTAAGCACTCATTCTCCTGATGCCTTCTCTGGCATCTGTCCCTTGACTGCTCTCTCCTAAACATCACGGTTAGCCACATTTCCCAAATACTGCATGAAGCCTCAGTCATCCTTTTCATAGCATCAATTCACCTTACCTAATTCTGTCCTTATTAGCAAGGGAGAATAATTGGTTCCCATCCTCCCTGAATCATCTTCTAAAAAAATGGGAAAAAGCCACATCTCCTGCTTGGCCTCTTCTGTGATAGAGACCACTAAACTTTTTCGGTCAAAAGCTAGATAGTAAATATTTTTCATTTTGTGGGTCATGCGGTCTGTTACAACTCCACAACTTTGCCATTGAAATTCAAAAACAGCCATAGATAGTGTGTCAACAAATGGCCATAGCTTTTTTCTGGGCATCTTTAATTGTAGACGTTGAAATTTTAATTTTATGTACTTTTCATGTGTCATGAAACACTATTCTTTTGATTTTTTCAACCATTTAAAATGCAAAACTGTCCCCTAGGTCTATGTATTGTTGCCACAGCCTGCCAACCCCTGTCTGATTGCATTACTATTCTTTTCCTAAAAATATCTCTTCAGAGTATCTCTACCTTTACGAAAACAAAAAAACAGGCAAACAAGAAACACTACAGGGCTCTCAAACTGGCAACAGTCCACTGTAAATGGTGATTGCCTATAATTCCACTTCCTAATGAATGCTTCCATCTTATTTTCTGACCCAAACTAAAAGTGGAAAAAGTAATTCACTTTTCTCCTGAAGTTAAAAACTTTCTGTAAGATAAAAATTTCCTTCCCAGCAGACTGCTTGAAACACTGCCCCAACTCATGGATGGAGTATAATTGCCTAGAAACTTTGCCACGTACTCACTTGCCCTCAATCTTTAGATTTTTCTGCAAAACTATTGCCTGTTTTTAAAGATGACTCAGCGCCTGACGCCTTCTTTGGTGAGATTTTCCAACAGGTCGTAACAATGCCGGGTCGCTGAATGACATCATTGCTTTCTTGTCCCGGGTTAACACTGGCGAGATCGCATTTCCTTAAAAGGCAACAATATTCTTGCAGGGCTACCCCCCAATCAAGGAAGAAGGATGCTTGTAATGTATGACTTTGCTGTTTAAATCCAGATAATCCTAGAAATTCTAAGATGAGAGTCAAACACAACGGTTCAGCATGACGGGGGGCTCACACCATCGCCCCTGAGATAAAAACAAGAGTCTTCTGTCAAAAAGCTCTTCACATAGCTGGGAGATGAAGGGGAGTAGAGAGAGAGATAAGAGCATTTATGTCATCCTAAATTAGTTTTCAGCTCTTCAGATCCCTGCCAAACGAAAACACATATATATGTATTAGAAAGTCACCTTGTCTCTTTTCACTGCGGTAATTCCTGCCAAATACGAAATGCTGTGTTTTAAGAAAGCTGTTCGCTGCTCTGTCTTATGCCACTCTTACTTTGATCTGGGAAGAACGTGGGCCATCAACATGTCAGGATGTTAAAAGTCTGGTAATTTGGGGTGCTTTCAGTTTCTTTGAAAACAATGAGAGATTATTTTCTATGGAAACTAAAAGCCTTCAGTGTGTTTAAAGTTGCTACACTTGGAAATTGATGTGTTGAGACTCACGCTGATGAATCCTGCGTTCTTGGCTGCTATTTTGTGTATTCCCATCTCACCGAATAGAGCGGGTTTGGGGGAAAACATAAAGAAGATGACAGAAGATGATGAGAACAGTTAGTTTAACCTGGCATTCTTCCTGAGGACACAGCCTAGGAGAAATGTCAGCCCTCCCTTTCAAACTCACCACTCTTTGACTATCCAGAGAAATACTACACCTTCCCCTCCTATATGAATTCCAAATTACGTATTTATCTCCCATTATCTGAAGGGCAAAATACTAATGATGATGTTTGAACAATCCAGAAATAACATTTCCGCCCAACTCCCTGGCCCTAGATCGTCAAATCTCACAGTCAACCACACAGAGATTAAAGAGAACCGCCCACAAATAAGTCAGGGGACCCAGTTATGTTACGCGTTCGATGTTAGTAGCAGACTTTTTATCTAATAGATATGCTAATGTGCTCTTAACTGGATAATAAAGTCCTGTCAGTGCTTCCACACTGGTGTGTCTCTGGCAGTGGGGCTGCCATTTCCTAATTGTATCCCTGATTTCAAGAGGATCTGTTGACTTATGGAAAGTAAATTAAGTCATTAGCTGAGTCCCCATCACCTAGCCGCTGTGTGGCAACATTTGTATCTTATGTTTGACATTCAGAAAAGATGAGTTCCTTTGCTGAGGGGAAGGAGGTGTTTTTGCTCTCCTTTCCAAGGTGCCTGTCAGAAATCAAGGTAGTTGGGGCTGGAGGGGAGGGATAAACTAGGAATTTGGGCTTAATAGATACACACTACTATAAAACAGGAAAATGGCAAGGACCTACTGAAGAGTGCAAGGAACTATAGTCAGTATCTTGTAATAACCTAAATGGAGAAGAATCTGAAAAATAGTATATGTTCCCATGTATATGTATATGTAGGAGCTTCCCTGATGGCTCAGCAGATAAGAATCCACCTGCACCGCAAGGAGAGGCAGGAGATCCGGGTTCGGTTCCTGTATCAGGAAGATCCCCTGGAGGAGGGCATGGCAACCAATTCCAGTATTCTTGCCTGGAAAATCCCATGGACACAGCCGCCTAGTGGGCTTATCCATGGGGTCACAAAGAGTTAGACGTGACTGAAGTGACTGAGTACATGCACATTCATGCACACACACACACGCACACACACACACACACACATATAGTATTTACATATATAAATTGAATTACTTTGCACCTGAAGCAAACACAACATTGTAAATATACTACACTTCAATAGAAAAAAAAATAATAAATGCAAAAATCAAGATAATCAGGCAATACAGGGCTTTCCACCGTCATGTATAGACTTGATTGGTGAGAATGAGGAAGAAATTTCGGGTTCTAATTCAATACAGCATCTTAATGCAAAACGAGGAAGTAGGTGACCCAGCCCTGTGGCCCCCTTGGGTCCATGTTCTTACGGAGCACAGTAAGGACAGGGTGCTGTTATCGCCTGCCATCCCCAGGCTCTGTGCCTCCACAGGAGGTAGAGTGTTAGGTGGACAAGGATGGAGTGTCCACCACTTGTCTGTCCCTTGAGTCACCGTTCAGCTCTGTCCTGGACTCTCTGTGTGACAGTTGTCTCTCTAGCTGTCGTTAGTCCAGAAGCAGTTCTGTTTAGTCACTCAGTCGTGTCCAACTCTTTGCGACCCAGGACTGCAGCGCGCCAGGCCTCCCTGTCCATCACCAGCTCCCAGAGTTCACTCAAACTCACGTCCATCGAGTCGGTGATGCCATCCAATTATCTCATCCTCTGTCGTCCCCTTCTCCTCCCACCTTTAATCTTTCCCAGCATCAGGGTCTTTTCCAGTGAGTCAGTTCTTTGCGTCAGGTGGCCAAAGGATTGGAGTTTCAGCTTCAGCATCAGTCCTTCCAATGAATACCCAGAACTGGTCTCCTTTAGGATGGACTGGTTGGATCTCCTTGCAGTCCAAGGGACTCTCAAGAGTCTTCTCCAACACCACAGCTCAAAAGCATCAATTCTTTGACTCTCAGCTTTCTTTATAGTTCAACGTTCACATCCATACATGACCACTGGAAAAACCATAGCTTTGACTAGACAGACCTTTGTTGGCAAAGTAATGTCTCTGCTTTTTAATATGATGTCTAGGTTAGTCATAGCTCTCCTTCCAAGGAGCAAGTATCTTTTAATTTCATGGCTGCAGTCACCATCTGCAGTGATTTTGGAGCCCAAAAAGATACATTCTGCCACTGTTTTCCCATCTATTTGCCATGAAGTGATGGGACCAGATGCCATGATCTTAGTTTTCTGAATGTTGAGTTTTAAGCTAACTTTTTCACTCTCTACTTTCACTTTCATCAAGAAGCCGTTTAGTTCCTCTTCACTTTCTGCCATAAGGGTGATGTCATCTGTGTATCTGAGATTATTGATATTTCTCCCAGAAATCTTGATTCCAGCTTGTGCTTCATCCAGGCCAGTGTTTCTCATGATGTACTCTACATATAAGTTAAATAAGCAGGGTGACAATATATAGCCTTGACATACTCCTTTTCCTATTTGGAACCAGTCTGTTGTTCCATGTCCAGTTGTAACTGTTGCTTCCTGACCTGCATATAGGTTTCTCAAGAGGCAGGTCAGGTGGTGTAGTATTCCCATCTCTCAGAATTTTCCACAGTTTATTGTGATCCACACAGTCAAAGGCTTTGGCATAGTTGATAAAGCAGAAATAAATGTTTTTCTGGAACTCTTGCTTTTTGGATGATCCAGTGGATGTTGGCAATTTGATCTCTAGTTCCTCTGCCTTTTCTAAAACCAGCTTGAACATCTGGAAGTTCACAGGTCACATACTGTTGAAGCCTGGGTTGGAGAATTTTGAGCATTACTTTACTAACATGTGAAATGATTGCAATTGTGTGGTAGTTTGAGCAGTCCTTGGCATTGCCTTTCTTTGGGGTTGGAATGAAAACTGACCTTTTCCAGTCCTGTGGCCACTGCTGAGTTTTCCAAATTTGCTGGCATATTGAGTGCAGCACTTTCACAGCATCATCTTTCAGGATTTGAAATAGCTCAGCTGGAATTCTGTCATCTCCACTAGCTTTGTTTGTAGTGATGCTTTCTAAGGCCCACTTGACTTCACATTCCAGGATGTCTGGCTCTACGTGAATGATCACACCATCATGGTTATCTGGGTCATGAAGGTCTTTTTTTATATAGTTCTTTTGTGTATCCTTGCCACCTCTTCTAATATCTTCTGCTTCTGTTAGCTCTATACCATGTCTGTTCTTTATTGTGCCCATCTTTGCATGAAATGTTCCTTTGGTATCTCTCATTTTCTTGAAGAGCTCTCTAGTCTTTCCCATTCTGTTCTTTCCCTCTATTTCTTTGCATTGATCACTGAGGAAGGCTTTCTTATCTCTTCTTGCTATTCTTTGGAACTCTGCATTCAAACGGGTATAGCATTCCTTTTCTCCTTTGCCTTTCGCTTCTCTTCTTTTCTCAGGTATTTGTAAGGCCTCCTCAGGCAACCATTTTGCCTTTTTGCATTTCTTTTTCTTGGGGATGGTCTTGATCCCTGCCTCCTATACAGTATCACAAACCTCCATCCATAGTTCATCAGGCACTCTATCAGATCTAATCCCTTGAATCTATTTCTCATTTCCACTGTATAATCGTAAGGGATTTGATTTATGTCATACCTGAATGGTCTAGTGGTTTTCCCTACTTTTCTTCCATTTTAATCTGAATTTGGCAATAAGGAGTTCATGATCTGAGCCATAGTCAGTTTCCAGTCTTGTTTTTGCTGACTGTATAGAGCTTCTCCATCTTTGGCTGCAAAGAATATAATCAGTCTGATTTCTGTATTGACCATCTGGTGACGTCCATGTGTAGAGTCGTCTCTTCTGTTGTTGGAAGAGGTTTGCTATGACCAGTTGTTCTCTTGGCAAAACTCTCATTAGCCTTTGCCCTGCTTCATCCTGTACTCCATGGCCAAATTTGCCTGTTACTCCAGGTATTTCTTGACTTCCTACTTCTGCATTCCAGTCCCCTAGAATGAAAAGGGCATCTTTTGGGAGTGTTATTTCTAGAAGGTCTTATAGGTCTTCATAGAACCGTTCAACTTCAGCTTCTTCAGCGTTACTGTTTGGGGCATAGACTTGGATTACTGTGATTTTGAATGGTTTGCCTGGAAACAACAGAGATCATCTGACTCTCTCTGTGGCAGTTGTCTCTCTAGCTGTCATCAGTCCAGAAGCAGTAGTCAAGCATTATTATCTCTCTCTCTACACACTTTGTTTATTTGTCTGGATCACTTAGGATGGGCACCAAGCCCACAGATCCCCATTTCTGAGTCTTTCATTTGTTCATTTATTTGTTTCATGATTGAAAATTCTGTGCGACTGAGCGACTTCACTTTCACTTTTCACTTTCATGCATTGGAGAAGGAAATGGCAACCCACTCCAGTGTTCTTGCCTGCAGAATCCCAGGGACGGGAGCCTGGTGGGCTACTGTCTGTCGGGTCTCGAAGAGTCAGACACGACTGAAGCGACTTAGCAGCAGCAGCAGCAGCAGCAGCACCACCACCACCACCACTTTGAATTATTTCATTCTACTCTGTACCTATAACATGGTTGCAGAGGTTCTCACCCTGCCTTGGTAATTACAAAAGAAACAGCTTGATGTGATGGAAAGCACGTATGTGGGCATTGATGTCAGAGACTAGGGTTCGATTTCTAATATATATATATTTAAAAGCCATATGACTATGGACTTGATGTTTAATCTCACTGCACCCAAGTTTCCCACCCAAAACGATAGGAATAACTCCTGCCTTGTGAAGATGCCTGTTGGTACATGCATACAGCTTTCATTTAAATCCAACTCATATCTGCATGAATACGTGCTCAGTCATGCCCAATTCTTTGCAACCCCTTGGACTGCTGTCCATCAGGCTCCTCTGTCCATGGGATTTCCCAGGCAAGAATACTGGAGTGGATTGCCATTTCCTCCTCCAGATAATCTTCCTGATCCAGGGATCAAACCCACATTTCCAGCGTCTCCTGCATTACAGGTGGATTCTTTACCACTGAGCTCACCAGGGAAGCCCCTCAAATCCAATATGTCATAGTATGTGAGGTGATGTTACTGTTCATATCCTCAAGGGGAGAGAAGGTTATCAGTTAAATATGGCATGATTACTTAGCATTTGTAATTTGTTTTTAGGAAATGGTAGACACAGACCACCTCGACTGATACACGACCGTGTGTATAAAGAGATCCAAAGTCAGACCAGCAGACCAGTGTGCTGCCTGGTCGGCCTCAGTTGTAAGAAAACACCAGTTTTGAAGGAGCGTCCTAACTCCAGAAATGTGAAAACGTTAAAAAAAAAAAAAAATCGAATCTTAGAACAGGTGAAATGTGGTGGTACCTGGTGCACAACTAGAAGCTCAACTAAATGGAGTTATTGTGATTATTATATTGTGATTATTATTATATTATTATATATTATATGCCACACTCCTTGGTAGTTACAGTGAGAGGCCTAACTGGGGTCGTTGTATCTTCAAAACAGTGCCTAGTACCTCATAAGCGATCTGTACACATTTGTTGAGTTGATGAATGCTAATCAGGGTTAGGGCTGAGTTGAACCGATTGTGGAGGGCATTTCTCAGGTACCCAGAATCCCTGATTTCTAGCTTTACTTGTTCTCCATGTCAAGAGAAGTTGGAGGTTCCCTGACTAACTGTAATTGCCTCTGTTCCCAAATTGCGTTCCCAAGTTAGAAAGCATTTAGGCAAAGGAACAGTGAGGTGGGCTGTGTGTTAGGCACCACGCTGAAACCTTCTAGCAGGAACCCGTGATTCCCTGAAATCAAGAGAGCCAGCTGAGCGAAACAGGGAAGTGTTTGTGTCTGGCACACGGCCAGCATTTGGCACTCATATTACAAAAGTGTAGCAGGATTCAGTTGGAGTTCAAGGTGAAGAAGCAAATAATGGCATAAATCTGAAAGTCTGCTGGCTGCATCTCTGTAAATGAGGATGTGCTAAGAAATGGAAACAATTGCTACAAGGCACCAAGTAGTGAAAGGAACTATTATATGGTGAATTAGGTCTGTGTACACAAGCCATACAGAATCTTTCATGCCCTGCAACACCCTGCATAGCTGTATAGCTTTGTACGAAAGAAACTTGACCCCCAAAGTGAACTTTTAAAACATTTGTATTTCCCTTGAGGTCACCTTAAACCAGATTTCTTGTGTCCTTCATGGAAAATGCCTTTAGAGAAAATTCTACCTTGATTGTAAAGAATAGACCCTCAGAATTTTTGCCTGAGCCCTTTTGTCATCAAATAAATCTTTTATTAAATTGATGTCTCATAATAAGATTCTCTGCATTAGGAGAGCAAATGGTCCATCAACTATATTAACATATTTAATATTACCATTAAAAAAGAGGATAATGCATTGCACGTTCCACTAATTTCATTTTTTATCTTACCGACTTCTCGCCTTAAATAAATATATAAATATCAGAGTGTTTCAGAAAATAGTCCTCAGCTACATGTTGATAAGAAAAGAGCTTTGCAAAAGAAAAGCTCTCCATTCTTGGAGAGAGAGCGGAATTTATAAGATATATAGTATGTATCATCTTTCAAAGGCTTTTTCTTTTTCCTCCTAAAAGTCAGACCTGTGGGTGGAAAGGGAGGATGAGCTTTGCTTCCAGTCTTTACATTTCTTTCATCATGACTGTCTGCACAGCGGCCAGGGAAGGCCCTTCCCTGGGGATGGGTTTTCAGTGGAGTTAGGTCATTTATGGGAAGATTTGTGCAAACATGTTCCATACTCCCCTTTGGGACTCTGATCTTTGGAAGAAAAAGGCATATTGCCTTGCTTTGGACTTTGCAGTCATGATGCAGTTCTATCAGTCTGCTTACTTATGTTAACACCACAAGCATTTTAGGCATGACGTCGATGAAGGTTAGATTAGGCTCCATCATATTCCACAGGGAAAGGTTAAGGGGCACTGTGTCAGATGCTTTCTCTTCTCCAGGCCATGATAAACAAGGGGACATCTTTCAAGGAAGTTCAGTGTGCCTTTGAATTAGACGCACTTTGGAAATGGACTGTAAGGCTCCCTTATGACCTCAGTTGTACACACACAGATTTCTGGGGTATTAGAGTACACGTGTTTCATAAGATCATTTGTAGACTTCCTGAATCTCAAGAGAATTGTGGGTAAACATTTTTACCATGAAAAAAGTTATTGTAACTTTATATATTATTAATTTTATATTAATTTAAAATGCATTAAATATATTACACTAATTTTATGTGTTTCTGTTGGGGAAGAAATGTTATTGAGGTGAGCTACTGTCCGGTCACATTGTATGCTAGAATCTGCTGACCAGGACATTTTTACTTGAAAAGTTTTCCTAGACCTCGAGTCTAATGAGCAACCCTGTAAAACAGTACATTTAGTAGAAAGCTTAGCACCCAGGTAAGTTATATTTTGCACAAACGACTTATGCATGATGTTAATCAGACACATACAATAGTGATAGAGGCATCTGACTTTCATTTTTCCCAGTTCCAACAGAGAACCAAAGCTTTTATCCTGAAAAACTTTGTTTAATGCATTGGCATGAATCTGTGATCAGCCATTCATTTTTTCCGCTAGAAATGTGAAGTGGCCTAACCATTTTATGACAAGAAATTGAGGAGATTTGTGTCTGTTTTTACCCAGTTTGGTTTTGTCCAATGTAGGCATTATCTCCTCCTGAATTTACTTGAACAGCTATCAGGCTTCCAAATAAAAAGGCTTACACTTCATAAGACCATACCAGTGACGAGTGAAGAGCCAAAGAAGGAAGAATAAATACTAAAAAGAACAAGATGAAATTAA
Source organism: Budorcas taxicolor (assembly GCF_023091745.1). Classification (NCBI taxonomy): domain Eukaryota; kingdom Metazoa; phylum Chordata; class Mammalia; order Artiodactyla; family Bovidae; genus Budorcas; species Budorcas taxicolor. The sequence goes on from NC_068916.1 coordinate 79,389,476, forward strand.
GACGAGAAACAAGAACAAGGCATAAGTAGCTGTGAATAGAATAATTAAAAATGTTACCTAGCAATGCAAACTACAAAGTGCCATGTATCAAGCCGGATAAAACATGGCACAATTAGAAGATACAAGTATGGTGGGGGAAAAAAAATGACACCCAGCATAGCAAATTACACGTAATCTTTCGCACAATTTCTCGAACCAATACATCCAGGCAAGGTAATGAGATGAAGAGCTATCCTGGAGAATTGCTTGGAGGTGCTGTTTCACCACCTCATCTTACATCATTAAACTTTTGGTTCCCTCATGAGCTACTTAGATAAATAACAGTAGACAGCTCGACATTTATCCAAATAAACTAGAAAGCTACCATGATAAAGGAAATTGAATTTATAGACACGGCAGGCTCTTGCCTAATAGATGAGAGTAATGTGTTCAATGATGAATATCAATCTATATTTCAGATACAGTGTATAAAGTTGTCGGGGGGGGGGGGGTGCTCTGAAAATACCTTCTACTCCAAAATCATTTCTCACTAAGGTTAGTTTGTTTTCCGTTTTGTCTGATTGATAACCCATGTAATCCCACTACCATCTTTGCTACTGCAAGTGATGTGAGAGATGGAAAGAATGACCATGGGTGAGCACTGAAAGCTGGGGGTCAGGAATCACTTTCGCCTTCTGTGTTGTCTTTGGAATGACCCTTGCAGCCAGAGGGTGAGGATATTTGTTTTCAATTAGGGGGCATTCTCCAAGTCTTCAATCTTGATCAAAAATCGGCAGGAGCAGAATTGTTTTATATCATATCTTTTTTCTGCCTTATTTTGTATCATGATGTTAAAAAAAAAAATGTCCAGTAAAGACTATTTGAGTTAACCCTGCAATTTTAGCAACCAATCCAATTCAGTGGATTTATAAACTTCTAGCATTTAGATGCCTTAGTTGGTAGAGAATCCGCCTGCAATGCAGGAGACCCAGGTTTGATCCATGGGTTGGGAAGATCCCCTGGAGGAGGGAATGGTTACCCACTCCAGTGTTCTTGCTAGGGAAATCCTTGGACAGAGGAGCCTGGTGGGCTACAGTCCATAGGGTCACAAAAGTTGAACACGACTGAGCAACTAAACCACCAGCATTTTGTAAAGTTCCCTAATTCCTCATCAGACAGGTCTTGGTCTAGGATAGGATATGGCCATGCCCAGGCCAGTAGCCACTTACTACTTACCCAAGTCCTGTTTGTTGGTGTAGGGGCAGGGCGTGGGGCAGTGAAGGAGAAGGGAGAGGAGGTGAGCTCTTGAGTTGGCATGCGTGTAAATGGTGTCACACACCACCACTCCTGCAGACCCCGTCCCGAATATTCTGGTCAGAAACACCTTTTATCATGTGCTTATTTTAATGAAATATTTTGGCATGTAAATTCAGTCTGACTTTAAGGAAACCAGCTTCCAATCCTGCTTCTAAAGATTTGCTCTTTCATAATGTCTGCTTTTATTTGCACAGATATGGACGTCTCTGTTTCTCTCTCTTCCTCTCCTCTATACATTTCAACTTTAAGTATCCTTGGGGCACATCCAGATTTCGCTTGCTCTGTCAAGTTTAATTTTTTAAAAAGGAATATGCATGCATTACTGTTAATTTTTTTTAAAAGGTACTAGCCTGCCGATCTGTGGCTTATCCTCAGCTATTGTCTCCCCCACCCCTGCCCCAACCCCCGCCTTGGTTCTTTAGGTGTAGGTCATGGGGGTGAAAGTGCTCCCTAGAGGCTCATGGCTCTGACTCCTTCTGGGAGCACATATCTCTATTTCTTTTGTAGAGATGTGGATGCTAATTGCATGGTATTTTATTCTTCTCATCAAAACTGACAGGAGTAAAGCCTTCTGGAAAGGTCAGCTGACCCAGCAGTGCTATCCTATCCTTATCGCAGAAAAATACCGATGGATTATTTTAATGTCAGTGGCAGATTGGAGAGCAGACCTGAAATACCCATGACTAAATTTATCTCAAAGGAAGAAAAAGAATTGTCTGTCATGTTTGTATGACTAAGGAATTTATTAAACAGGCTATGTACCCCACCCAAGAAGAATGCTGTCAAAACATGAAGAAGAAAGCAGAGATCAGAGAAAAGCCAAACCTGAACTCTTCTCCTAATTGCATGTCTGAACACCCTTGCTAATTTTGCCCACTCCCTTTGTGATTCTTCACCACACACTACTGCTGCCTCACCTCTAACTAAAAGCTTTACTGTGCTCATGTTTCCCACCACATCAAATTTGGAATCGACATGTACACACTGCTTTATTTAAAATGGATAACCAGCAAGGTCTTGCTGTATAGCACAGGGAACTCAGCTCAATGTTATGTGGCAGCTTGGATAGGAGGGGAGTTTGGGGGAGAAGAGATACATGTATATGTATGACTGAGTCTCATCACTGTTCACCTGAAATTATCACAACCTTGTTAATCAGCTATGAAAAGTGAAAGTGCTAGTCACTTAGTCGTGTCTGACTCTTTGCAATCCCATGGACTGTAGCTCTCCAGGCTCCTCTGTCCATGGGATTATCCAGGTAAGAATACCAGAGTGGGTTGTCATTCCTTCTCCAGGGGATCTTCCTAACCCAGAGATCAAACTGGGGTCTCCTGCATTGCAGGTGGATTCTTTACTGTCTGCGCCACCAGGGAATACTCCAATATAAAGTTTGAAACAAACCAAAAAAAAACGAAACAGGAAAACAAAAACCTAGCTAATTGAGAAGATACCCAGAGTGGACTCTTGGCTTGTTGTCACATCCTTCAAAACTCATTTACCAGATTAGATATAGCACAGGGACTTTCCTCCAACGGCAAGCTGATCTGGACTCTCTCTCTCAGTGGAAATGTAAAGAAAGACTCCAGATCAGGAAAGTAACTAGGTGTAAATTGCAGAGAAATGTGTTGTGCAAACACTGTCCAATTGTGGTTGATTTTCTTTCACATGATTAAGTGGGGTGCAGCCTCTAATGGCAAAGCATGTTAAAAAAAAAAAATGACCGAGGAAGAAAAATGCATAAATGCCGCAAGAAAAAGCAAGCATGCACCAGAGAGAAAATATTCGGGGAGGCATCCCTTTGAGTGACTGTAGTGTATATGGTGTATGTAGTTTTCTTGGGAAGATAAAGACGGCAGGAGGCCAGATGAATAGCTAGAGAGAATTATCGTTTCCTCTGGCTTCTGTTGAACAAGAAAGAACCACATATTCACCACTAGCCTAGTGAATAAGCTCAAGCCTCATGGTCAGTTCAGAAAATCCTCTGCCTTAGATTAAGGTGGTCTTTATTTTTCCACTGGATAATGAGACTGCAGTTTTAGCCCATCTGTTCCCACCTCCGTCCCCAGCATCCTCAGAGACTGCATCCATTTATCTTTGAAAGCCAAAGAAAAGAGCATAATGTGAGAGGGAGAAGTAAAGCCAGTGGCCCGGGAAAGATTACTCTAATGCTGAGTGAGGAGACTGGAAATCTCTCCCCTAGAACCCTGTGATCTGGTGGAGTCCTGAGGTCCCAGAGCACAGGGGTGACCCCTGTATCTTGGCTGAAGATGTTCCACGTATGCGTAAAGATTCTCTGCGTAGAAAAGAATTTCAGGGGGAGGGGGTGGGCTTTAAGGTGTTTGAAAGCACATGAAGAATAACTCTGACATGCTTTCGCCATAGCCTTGGAATCCCAAAATAAATAAGAGAAAAATTGTGATTTAAAATATAATTCCAAATACTAACTGGGCCCCACTGTCTCGATGAGTAATAAGCTTCAATAAATGTGTGACAGGCACAAGGCTCTTCGGTATGAAGAGTAGTGAGGCCTCAGAAATAGAAATAGGTTTTTCATTACCTGAGGGATTAGGTTCAGCCTGGCTCTGGAGGCTGTTCCCGGGGCCACAGCTGCATCTTCAGCCCACGGTCGTATTAACTGGTAATAGTAAAACAGGCACGCCTGGCCCAAAACAGTGATTTGTTTTAGGGAGGGGAGAAAGGTCGCTTTTTCCCGCTTAAGCCAGGATTACCATTGTTTATGACACATTTTTCCTTAAACTTCTCTCCCTTGGTGCTAATGAGCTACAATTTGAGTCAAGTCCCACCTCAGGGGAGAGGGTGCTGGTGCTGCTGAAATAGACAAGGAAGCCAGTGATGGAGACATCAGCATGGTTGGGTGTGGTAGATTGCTCCCATCTTATTTTTCACTCATAGCAGGTTCACCAACACACACACAAGTGTATTTTTTTTTTTGTAAATTAATTTTATTGGAGTATAGTTGCTTTACAGTGCTGTGTTAGTTTCTACTGTACAGCAAAATGAATCAGCCATACATGTACATATATGTATCCCTTTTGGACTTCCTTCCCATTCACGTCACCACAGACCAAAAGAGTTCCCTGTTTTATATTGTAGGTTCTCACTAGTTATCTGTTATACATAGTATCAATACTGTGTATGTGTCCATCCCAATCTCCCAATTCCTCCCCCTACTCCCCTTTCCCCTTGGTAGGTGTACATCCTCTTGAAGGTCATTATTAAGTCACTCAGTTGCGTCCGACTCTTTGAAACCCCGTAGACTGCAGCACTCCAGGCTTCCCTGTCCTCACCATCTCCCAGAGCTTGTTCAGACTCATGTCTTGAGTTGGTGATGCCATCCCAACAATTTGGAGGTCGTACAAAGTTTTACTGTTTCATGGCAAACTTAGTTCTTCATTTAAGTTTTCCTGGTACAGGAACTGAGAAATTCATCAGGCTCACTCCAGGCCTCTCTTCTCAGGACTGAGATGTGTGGTCAAGAAACTGATTTGAGCACTTCCTGTCTCATGGAGCGACAGAGGGGGAGAATCTTCAATGATGAGTTTCGAGAGAGGTTTGGGGACTAGCTTGTAGAAGGGTGTCCATGATGAGAAGAGTAGCTTATCATTTGGGGATAGGTTTTCTTTTTCCTACATTATCAACACAGAATTTCCTGCCTCTGTTCCTTCTTGACCCAAATAATAACTCATTGACAGTTTATACATCCAAGCCATTGTTCACCTGGATTAGGAAACCTGATTGGTAGTTACAATAATGCCTCGTTTCAGGGTCAGCTGACATTAGAGCACTCCAGTGCAAAAAACTTTGCATGTGCTTTAGGCAACTGGGTTTCAATCTGAACCCTTGCTAACAGTGCTTTGGGGAAGGTGAATTCCCCAAAGAATTCAAGAAGGTGAGCCTCCTTGATTTCATCTATGAGGAGTGTTTGATAATAGTTATAGTGATGGTTTCACCTTTCCTAAATAGTCTATGGGAAATTTAAAGTAGATTTTTTTTTTATTTTTATTATTATTATTATTGCTCTCTGTGAATTCTTTCAAGAGAAAACACACAGAGATGCCGAATTGCATTTTAGGGATTAGGCTATTGTGATTTAGAGAAGAGGGGGAAACACCCCAAGGACTGGAGAAGTTGAAGGTGACTGAGTGGAGAAAGTTCCAGGCTGACCCAGTCCTGGGAGGATGGAGAGAAAATGACCCGGAAGCGATTGAGAAGTGTTCACGGCAGAGAAACTCACAGCAGGGAAGGCAAGGGACAGGAATGCAGACAGTGAATGAGGGTAGCGAGCAGCTCGGCCAGTGAATGGAAGGATGTGATGGAAGAGCCGTGGAAAATAGTAGGTGAGGTGCAGCAGGAACAATTGATGGATGGCCTAGAAGTCTGGCAGGAGGTTTAATTTGATTAATTTGGCGACAGAGAGGTGCTTTAAGTTCGTAAGCAGAAGTATAATACAATAAAATTACGACATGATAACGTGTCAGTTACCTAGTAGATGCCCCATAAATATTTATTCGCTAATTGATTGAAGATTCAAATAGATTGGGAAGTAAGACAGGAGACAGGGAGGCTGATCCAGAGGCTCAGGCAGTAACGAGTGAGGGCATGAGTTGGTTAAAGCCCAGATCAGAAGGGGAGCCGTGGAAATAGAGAAAAGAGGAGGGATCTGTGAGAAGACAGAAGTTGTAGTGTGTCGACTGTGGAGGTGAAGACAGAAATATCTAGCATGCGCCTCAGGTTTCTGACTTGGAGTCCTGGAGGGATGTTGTCAAAGGAATCCACCATTTTTGAAATTGCCGCTCACTTTTCTAAAAGAGTGACTGGCCAAAATGTATTTTTTTTAAGGGTGTGTAATTTTACCAGGGTTGGCTCAAAGCCATTATATTTTAATGCACTCAGTAAATCTCTGTGTGGTTTCTTTATTATCAGAGGACCCTTTGATCCAATAAAACCCATCAAGACCCCTTCGGAGGCGTTCACTTTGGATTTCGTGTGAAAGTCTGGGTGGGGGCGGGGGGAAGAGCAGAATCGTGTTAAAACTAAACTCAGAAAGTCTAAAGAACTTCCTCCAAAACATAGTCCTCCTAGGTCATGCAAATCTTGTGGAGCAAAAAAAGAGGCATCAGGAATTAGTTTGACACACAGCACACCCACTTATAAATAGAAAACATGCTCCAGGACTTGAAGGCACTTGCCTTAGAAATGCAGAGCATAGTCCTGGGAGTCTGTACCACTGCCCTTTTTGATTTGGGGCAGTGAAGCTTACAAAAGAAAATCTTCAAAGAAGAAACTTGCCTTTTGATCAGCCAGTTCAAGGCAGGTTTGAAATGATGATAAATCTGCTACATATTCACTGTATGAGCAGGTTTAAAGTCTAACGTGTCTGTGCAGTGAGGCTGACCGACTGGACCCAGGCTGAAGAGTGAGATGGATGAAGTGGGTTATGGGTCTGCAGATCCGGGCAGAGAGGGCCAGACATCAGGGAATGAGCCTTTGCCCTCCTCCTGCCAGCCCTCGCTCTGCACCATGCTCAAGTCTCCATTTATTTTCTGTGCTTTTAACATTCGACGGAAGTGCACAAAATACCCTCGCAGTTGCTAGGGGCCCAGAGTAAAGCATAAAACTTAAAACTGCTTCATCACCTGGGGAATTTTAGAATGAGCTTCCAAACTAACCAAGATAATTTAGACCCTAAAGGCAGTTTAGTTTCTCTTATCTGGATTGAATGTGTGGATGATCCTAAATTTAGTTGATAATTATATCTCTGCACTTTTTTTTTTTTCCTTCTTCTCCCTGCTTCTAGTCTCTTTTCTGCCAGAGGGGAGCGGGGGATAAGGCTTGGCTAAGAAGCAAGACATCCCATTTCTGTCCCGGTTTTGACCCTGCACTGGTCTTCAGGGAGGTTCACATCAGTAACCATTTCCAAGCTCGATTAGGTAAAGATGGACATCAGTGCTGGGGTTTCTCCACTTCACCCCACAAGAAAGGCAGTGCCATGACGCCAGATCAGCCTTCTCCTGAGTTCTCTGCAGTCTTCCTACATCCTCCCCAAGCTGCTGTGAAGGAAGTTCCTGGGATTGAATGTCATGTCTTGTGGGGTAATTAACTGTGTGTGTTCCTTCCCAGCAAGCCCATGGCTCTGTCATAAATGTGGAGAGTTATTATAAACGGCACTTAAATTTAGTCAACTTCTCAACCACGTTAGAATCAACACAGAACAATATGTTATTGTCTAGGAGCAGTACTATCGCCGACAACACTCGGAAAACCTCTTCAAGATACAAAGGAACGTGCTCTGGGGACTCCAGGATAGGATGAAGTTTTAAAGTGGAGTTGGAAAGAGAGCAAATAGGCCCTTAACCGTGGATGAAATTGTGAGAGAATTTCTTAACACTCTTCTTGCAAACCAGCTTGTCATTCTCGAGTGTATAATGAAATAATGTGGGTGAATATGTCCACGCAGAGCAGCCTCTCCCTCAAGTTTTACACTCTTCAGCGCTCCATGGTGTATACAACGGAGTCTTTTAGAACAGTGTTGTACAACCTCAAGACCACGGGTTCCCACAAAGATCCTGAGACAAGTGTAAAAGAGGAGCAGCTCAAAGACTGCATTTTTGTTAAGTAAAAGATGATGAATGATGAGGAGGGATCTTCTTGGGGAAGAGCCCCTTAAAATTATCAGGATTAGCAGAGAATGAAGGTAAAATGCAAACACCCATATTCCACACCTACACGGATGAGCAGATCTCTGATAGCTTTCATGTGTTTGATGAGCCAAGGGCTTGGCTAACTGCACCCTTCCACTTCAGGCTGAGGATGTAACTGGAGAACAGAGCTAAGCCTCCTTTAAGGCTCCGCTACCTTTCTGTAACTGCTCTTCTGTGATTCTTTTGGCTAGAATAGCGCCTTGTGAATAAAGGATGAAGTGGAACCCAGTAGGTCTCTGGTGGTTCAGACAGTAAGGAATCTGCCTGCAGTGCAGGAGACCTGGGTTCAATCCCTGGATTGGGAAGATCCCCTGAAGAAGGGAATGGCAACCCACTGCAGTAGTCTTGCCTGGAGAATTCCATGGGCTGAGGAGCCTGGTGGGCTACAGGATTATAGTGCCTGGGGGACTACTTGTGGATGTGGCCCAGTAAGAGTCACCCAGTGAGACTCTCTTGTGCATCAAGACGCCACTGCTTTTTGCTCTTAACTCAGCACACCCCACCCCACCCCTGGAAACATCTGGCACCATCTGCAGATGCCTTTGGTTGTCACAATTAGGGGATGCAGACTATGAAGAAAGCTGAGCGCCGAAGAACTGATGCTTTTGAACTCTGGTGTTGGAGAAGACTCTTGAGAGTCCCTTGGACTGCAAGGAGATCCAACCAGTCCATTCTACAGGAGATTAGTCCTGGGTGTTCTTTGGAAGGACTGATGTTGAAGCTGAAACTCCAATCCTTTGGCCACCTCGTGCGAAGAGTTGAATCATTGGAAAAGACTCTGATGCTGGGAGGGATTGGGGGCAGGAGGAGAAGGGGACGACAGAGGATGAGATGGCTGGATGGCATCACCCACTCGATGGACATGAGTTTGGGTGAACTCCAGGAGTTGGTGATGGACAGGGAGGCCTGGCGTGCTGCGATTCATGGGCTCGCAAAGAGCCGGACACGACTGAGCGACTGAACTGAACTGAACTGGACTGGCATCTAGTGGGAAGAGGCCAGAGATGCTCCTCAACATCCCACAGCGCATGGAATAACCCCATATAGTGAAGAATCGTCTCACCCAAATGTCCGTAGTGCTGTGATCAAGAAATTCTGTTTTCTCACTGACTTGTCATCATGCCTTTAGGTGTCTTTTTTTCTCCTTTACCATCAGAACCAAAATAAGAGCTCAGACCCAGTGTCAGCCTTGTGTGGGTCATCTTTAGCTCTCTGCTGCTATTCTGCTTGATGTTGTTTTTCACACTCAGTCCTCAGTTCCCTTCATGAAAGCAAGCTATGGTGCTAAGTTCTGAGAAGTTCTTCGACTGAACTGGTCAACTTTGTGTTATGAAAAGAGGGCTCAACTGCAGAGGTGTAAGAACAAATACCCCTCAATGTACATCTTTCCCAAAGTATCACTGCCGATTCTTTTTTCTCTGTAAAAAAGGACAGTGATGTCAGTGCTATGTGCAGTAACTTCACACGTGGTATCTTACATAATCTTCCCATTGACTCTGTTTTCCTGTTTCTAGTTAAGGAAAGAGATTCAGAAAGGTTGAGTGACTTGCCCACAGCCACACACTAGTCGGTGGTTGGGATGTGGAATTAAAACAAAGGTCTCTTTAATTCCAAGTCCGTGTTCTCACCAATATGTGAACTGCCATCAACTTGGTGCCTTTGACATTATGTGTCTCCATCCCCCAAGACATTCTTGCACCCACCCTTAATCACACCGCTTCCAAGAAAGGAGAAATTACAGCCCCTCTGGTCAAGCACATACCAGTCAGCTGCACCTTAACCTTGCCCTGCAAGTTGAAGGATGACACATCGCTTCGCCAGTTCTCCATGGCCAGACAGGTGGTAAGACGAGACAGGCAAGAGGAATTGGGAAATAAGTATGTCTCAAAACTGAAAGTGAGGAAGGGACCTGAAAGTCCTGGTCAGGGAGATCAGACAAGGCAGTGTTTCAATTAGGGAGGCATTCAGCCTCCAGTTATCAAAAACAGCAACTCTCATGGTGACCTAAACAAATGTAAGGCTCTGTTTTTCTCACAGAGCCAGCTAGATAGCCATGGTTGGCAGGAAACTGGCATTGTTTGTCCTGCTCAATGATACCATCTACAATGCCACCCCTTCCTATCTCTCCACATTGCCATTCCCAGAACTTTCGTGTTTTCCCCTTGGATTTGCTGCCTCATTGTCACAAAATGGCTGATATAGCTCCAAACATCATATCCACCTTCACAAGGGGGAACAAAGAGGACGGGAAGAATATAAGTCTCTGAGTCATTTATCAGAAAAAGCGTAAACCCACTCCCCCAACACACAGACACTTAGCAAAATTTTACTTATATCTTATTAGTGAGAATTGTCAGATGGTTGTCCCATGCTTCAGGAGAGGCTAGGAAAGCTTTTCTAGACTCTTATTCGAGACAGCAAGGGAAAAGAAGGTTGGAATTGTCTGATAAACCCAAAATACAGCAGTGTCTTTTAAGAGTGATTTTTATACTCTAAAGCTAAGTTAGTTCTGCTTTTCTAAAAGTATTAATAGATGCAATAGCTGCTTTTAAGATATCTCTTTTGCATACGTGCTCTGTGTGGCACTTTGAAAGAGGGTGTGTTAGTTTGCCAGGGCAAATACCAAATACCGTGAAATGAGAGTTTACAACAAAAGTTTATTGTCTCACAGTTCTAGAGGCTGGAGGTCAAGGATCATAGGGTCAGCTGAGCCCTGCTCCCTCTGGAGGTTCTAGGAAAGGATCAGTTCCAGGCCTCCTCTTAGCTTCCGTGGTTTCCTGGCTTACAGCAGCACAGCTCCAGTCTTCACATGGCATTCTTCCTGGGTGCATATCTGTCTCTGTAGCCAAAGCCTCCCCTTTATTTTTTTTAAGGACATTAGTCATATTGGATTGGGGGCTCACTCATAATGAGCTCATCTTAACTTGATCATCTGCAAAGAAACTTAATTGCAAATAAGATCACATTCACAGACACTGGAGCTTGGGACTGCAGCAGTTTTTGGTGGGGGTTGGGGAGAGGAATACAACTTAACCTGTACACAGGATTTTTCCGAATCATTCATACTATCTTAAGATGACTGTTAGTACTTTTGAACATTTACTATATGCCAGAAAGCTCATAGGAATTTTCTCATTTAATGTATATTACTACCACATTAAATGATCAGTGTATCATCATTTCTGTCTTACAGAAAAGGAAACTGAGGCAAAAAAACAATATTGGATAATTCCCCCCAAATCACATAATTAGTGTGTAATACTAATTTAGTGTGACCACTAGGCCCTTGCACTTAACTCTCACTTAGACTGTCTTCACCACAGCCCTCTTCATCTCTGCTCATACAAGTATCCTATTCATAACTGCCAAATAAGGGTAGACAAGTTGATTGCCATGTAAAGGCAGACAAATCAGTTTCCTTAAAGCTTAAATTTTTTTTCTCAAACATTTCTTTGCTGCCTGAGAAACACAAATAAAACACTTTATTCTGTACTGGGTATAATGGTTTCCTCTTACTCAAATGCGGAGCCATCTGCAAAGTATTTTATTTCATCATTTAGTGAAGTTCAATTAAAAGATGAAATCACCCTTAACGGGATGATGAAATGGAAGGATTCCTAAGTCAAAAGCAAGTTCTTGGTGCAGAAGCCCAAATGTGCCACCTTTGAGGCAAAATCCAAGGTGATGGGTCCTGCCCACCACTTCTGCCCAGTCTCAGGGTGACTGTGGTCTGCTCTGACAACCCCCTGGAGGAATAGAGGCTCTGGGAAGCTGGATGAAGTGGTGCTGTGGGTGGCCAGGCAATCCATGAGGCAGAAGGGATGCTTCTATGCTGGTCCTCTGGTTCTCCTCAGTCACGGGGAGCCTGGCATTGATCTGCGGGCTGGAATAGGGAAAGGACTTTATCATCATTGCTTTGGCCATGTAGCCCTGTAACTGATCCCTCTTGCCATAAACTGCCTTATGGCCACTTACAGTCATCCAGTGCTTTGCTATCATCCTTCTGCACCAGAACTGTGAATGGAAAAGAAGGCTGCCCCACCTTATAATAAAGGATTGAAGACAGAGAGGGAAATGAGGCTTTTGAAAGGTGATCACATAGGTTGCTCATTTCTTCCTGGTTGGCGTCAGTCAGGGAAGGATGTGAGAGCCAAGAGCAATGATACTTTATGTCTGTGTGGTCAACACCAGGCATGATGGTCCTCATTTAACAACTGCAGACACGGACTCAGGTGGGGAAAGAATTTGTCCAAGGCACACAGCTAGTCCATAGCAGGTCAGGGGCTGGTACCCAGGTCGTTGGACTCCAAATACTGTGCTTCTTCCACAAGAAAATTCAGCACTGCTGCAGAGAACAGTGATGAAGGGCTTCTGATTTGGGCTCACAGAAGCTTCTAGATTCAGAAAGAGCAAGATTTCCTCCTAGAGGACCAAGGTGCTGCTTCCAGGTGCCATGCCTCGAGGAGAAGTCTATTGAGTTGGGGAGATGAATTGAAGGGACATCTCTTGGCTACCTTTCCTCAGTTTGGGATTTGTCCACATCACTCATTCTTTGAGTTAGCCAGCAGCCATGAAGAACAGTTTCTTCCCACTTTTATGATCCTCATTCCTGAGAATAAAAGCTATGCTCTTCCAGATCAGAAGGAAAAGAATTATTATAGCAGTTGATATTTAGTGAGCCCTAGAGATGCTTCAGGTTGAAGGCTTTGCTTAAATCACTCATTGACTTCCACTCCACAGCCTTATTAGTAGAGGGAAGAAAACTTGTCCCCATTCAGCAGATGGGGAGACTAAGTCTTAGAAAGTTTAAGTAACTTGTCTAGGTTTGCACAGCTGAAGGGAGAAACAGAGGTCTATATTCCATTACTTCCTCTAATATTAATTCTTAGTGTAACCACAGATAAATGTTTACCCTCTGAGGACCTCAGCTTTCCCATCACAACAGTCTTAGCATTTATGCAGCACTTTGTCTGTGCAGGTCAGTGGGCTTTGCCTGCATCCTCTCATTTCTTCCTCCCAACAAGCCTATCAGGTTTTACTATTAATGTTTTTACCTCCATTTCTGAGACCAAGGGATGTTAAATAATTTGTCTAGAATTACATAGCCAGGAGCTGCGTAAGTGAAGCATCCTGACCCTTAACCATAATGCTTTGTGGCCACAGGTCATCCCCAAGATCCTTCAACTCTCAATTTCTATCAATCCATTATTTTATCAAATTTGTTTAACTTAGTATAAATTTTTCTTCCCAAGTGTTGTGTTTCTGTAGTGAGTTCTGCACCATTGTCTTCATTTTATTCCCATTCGTCAGCTGCAGAAACTGACATACAAACCAAATAACTCACTTAAAGTAATACAATTAGGGAAAGAAGAACTGTCTTCAAGGTCAGGCCCCCTGTATTCCAGTGCCCACGATCATGTAGGTTCTGGGGAGCTGACACTCAGAAACTAGACTTACTGCCCCTCGACCTTGACCTCATATGAACAATGACATCATGATCGCTGAGCATCCTCTTCACGGGAGTTGAAGAAAGTAGTTTGCCTGGTGGCTATCGGCCAACCCCTTAGAATCAGAGCAGGGCTGGAATCTTCTACCTACCAGCTGTGTGATTGTGAGCAAGTTACTTAACCTCTCTGAGATAGTTTCGTATCATCCATAAAATGGTGATAATAAATGCACCCACCTCCAAAAGCTGCTGCACAGAATAAATTAGAGGCTATGTGCAGAGCTTTTTGCACCATGCTTGATATAATTAAGTGCCCAATAATTGCTCAGTGACTTTGGAGTGGACCTCATAGGGCTACCAGCCTGAGCCAGCCCACGGCAGGACCCAACTTTGCACAGGGCTTCTCCCAGCAGGCACCCTGCTTAGGCTCCTTACTGCATGCATTAATCATTTAGCATCCTCTTCTCCTGCCCCTCCATATTTCTTCATCCCTTTGTTCTGACCCATCTAGGGGGCCCTCTCATCGTTTCATCAAAGGAATAGGAAGCAGAGACGATTTATGGCCAGTTTTAGAAATGGGACTGAGGTGGAAAGAATGTGTGTTTGGATCTGCTCAGAACTGGGTTCAAATTGGGATGTCATTTAAATCTCCCTGAACTTCAGACTATGACCTTAAAATGAGGATAATAATGCCCACCTTTGTAGCATTGTCATTAAACAAGAGGAGCGTTGTGGAGTGCCCTGGCATGTGATAGAAAAATAGTTGTCATTTTTAAACTGGCCAACAGGTTTACTCTTGGCAGTTTGTGGTGGTCCATAGAGAAGAAATGATCTGAATTCTACAAGTGCTCTTTGCCCATTTTGTTTGACATTGTTTGTATTCTGAATTTCCCTCACTCCAGCTGTTGCTGGTGGGAAGGAGTTTAAGAGAATACCATGTGACAAGCAAATTACTTTTGAATAGTATGTGTAACTGTTTAATTTTCATTGAGTGGAGCAAGGCATATTACAGGGAAAGCAATCTGCACGTTAAGATATTCAGAAGCATTCAGCCGGGCATTGAAGTCTGTGAACCATCAGTGGGATCAACCTCCTGAAACTCAAGGGGACTTGGGGCTGGCTATTTATAATTATCTGATTCTTTTTCCAGTTGTGGCTCTTTGAGAAAGGGGTTTCATGTGTCAGGACCTCAAAGCAGAGGATGGCTTCAAAGTTCTTCATACTATTTTTGCCATTCATTGCTGATGTTGGGCGAATCTTTGGGGACCCTCCTGTCACTCTGTTCTTGACATATTCGCCTTAATCTATTCTTCCTCCGTCTTCCCAGCTTGTTCTTTCTCATCTCTTTTTCTTCTTCCATACCTCTTACTCGCTAGCTCCAACTCGCCCACTGTTGGATGATGGAAGACCTGTCTTTCTTTAGCCTAAACTTTCTCTTCTGCCAGATGGTGAAATTAACTGCCCACCAGCATCTTGGAATTGGTTGAAGCATTCATGAAGCGGGTAGTACATGTTTAATGGTTTTAAAATTCTACTTACTCTAGAAATGCAAGAATTGCTAGTCTTTCTCTCTGTTCCTTTCTCCCTATTCTTCTTCTGCTCCCAGTGTTACATCTGATTTCTTCTCTGTCTCAGTTTATCCAGCTTACATAATTTGCCTTTTCATTTTGTGAATAGAGATAATTTGTGAATAGAAATTACTTCCAAATGTTTCAAAAATATTTTCCAAGCCTTTGCTTTAATGTGGTCTTGTGAGCTCTTTTTTTTTCCTTTCTTTCTTTCTTTTTTTTTTTTTTTTTTTTTGGTGTGTATGTGTGTGAGGAAGTAAGTGTTTCTAGGGAAATAGAGCCTGGAGTTAAAAAAGGATTGGATTGCCCTCTGTTCTTGGGTCTCTTTTGTTGATGACAACTTTGGATGCCCGATCACTGGAGAAACTGCAGATATGGACTTGCTGACCCCAAGGTTGCAGGGAGGAAGGAAGACAGTTCAATTCAGACCCCTGCCCTAGGCGTCCCAGAAAGGAATAGAATAAGAGGGAGGAGAGAAAAGGAAGCAACTGAGTTCAGAAAACAGAGCTAGTCTGGCAGCTGAGGACTTTTGAGGTGAGAGAATCCGCACATTGGTATTTTAATTTTATGGCGCATTCTCAGTTTTGAATCTGTCCTAGGGTACCTCCCGAGGACTGGCTTTGTCCTTTATCCATTCATTTAGCAAACATTTACAGAATCCTTTCTAAGTTCTGATACCTTGGTCATGCAAAAATGCACCCAAGGTCCCTGCCCCCCACCTCCAGCAGATGGCTGTCACACACAGAAGGCAAACACATGTGCAGACAGTCCCTTACAACACAAGGCTGAGGAGACCATAAATGTGCTTCATAGCAAGTGAATGGGGAGAGGACAAGGAGGATTTTAGCTGAAGGTATCTGGGAGTACTTCAGAGAGGAGGTGACATTTGATTTCTAGCTGCAAAGGTGCATAGGAGTTTGGCAGACGACAGAGTGGGAAAAGTATATTTCAGGAATTAAGAACACCAAGGGTGGTGATGCAAGCCTGGGAAAGCATGGTGTTGTAGGCAGCCACGTGGTTCACGTTGAAGCACACCATATGACAAAGACCCTTTCATGACATCCAAAGGTGCGTGTGTATTTGATTTGTAAGTGATGTAAACCCTGCTGAGAATTATGAATAGAGGAGAGCATGGAACAGGCTGGCAGCCCTGTGCAGAATGAAATGAGAGGTTCAACACTGGAGGCAATAAGATCTAAGGGGACTGTTTCCAAAAGCCAGCAAGCAGAGAAGATGGATAGACCAACGACAGAAGCAGGGCAGGCCAGGATCTGGGAGACATTTTGGAGATTGGATGTCCAGGTTTGGTCATTGTGAATCTGACAGGAAGAGGAGAGGGACACCAGGTATGACTTCACCACCTGCTCGAGATTTTGCTCTCTCCTGGTCAGAGAAAACTGCAGCTAGTCTCTTGACATGGGGAAGTGAAGAGAAGTGCTCTTGTTCTTATAATTACAATGGAAGCCCCATCAGTTCCTTGGGTTACATCAGTACATGTCCACTGGGCTGGACAGTGCTGGGGCTTCTGGGACAAAGAGTGTGCTTCCTCACTTATTTTCACACATGCAACAAAGAAGTTAGGACACTAGAAGTGGATTTAGTACACTTTCTGATTTTGTTGGTGAATGATGTTTTTATTAATTTTTATTGGAGTATAGATGCTTTACGGCGTTGTATTAGTTTCTGCTGTACAACAAGGCGAATCGGATGTATGTGTGTATATATATCCCATCTTAGTCACCTCAGAGCATTGAGGAGAGTTCTTTGTGCTGTTCAGTGGGTTCTTATTAGTTATCTATTATATACATTGTTTATGCATAGTAATGTTTATGTGAATGATGTTTTAAGGACAGTTGGTGTTAGAGAAAACTAAAGGCTTAAGAAGTACCTGCTTCTTTTTACTTAAAATGACTTGTCTCACCTGCCTCGTGATTTAATTGCCTGAAAGTGACGAGTGATTGGGCTGCAGATAACCTGAGGTGGGCTTCAGAGAGACACATGGATTTCTCCTCCTGCGACAGTTATTCACTAGGTTCTCCGAGGGTTAGGATCAGTTTGGGGCTTCAGGGCTGGATTTAGGAAGGATTCAGGGATTAGATTGTTAGGATTAACTATCAGCTTCAGATTTGGAGGATAATGTTGAGGATATAAGTAGGCTTACCAGTCAAGTTCGGTTAGACCTTGCCCCACCCACATACACACTATCACTTAGCTGTAACAGACAGACTAGGTTCCAAGGTGATCTCCATTGACATCTTTAGTGGGTGCTCGAGGTCTCCGCTCTCCAGAGATAAATGAGAAGGATACTCAAGCCCTCTCTTTACAGGGCAAAGGCACAAAGACACACCCAGTGTTGTTTTTTTTTTTTTAAGATTTTTTTTGACATGGACCATTTTTGAAGTCTTTATTGAATTTGTTACATTATTGCTTCTGTTTTATGTTTTGACTTTTTGGTCATGAGGCATGTGGGATCCTAGCTCCCTGACCAGGGATCAAACCTGCACACCCTGCACTAGAAGCCGAGATCTCAACTACTGGACCACCAGGCGCGTCCTGGCACACACAGATTCTTAACAAGAAGGTCTTGGAATACCTATTGCCTGATTCCTGTTCCCCTCTTCTTCCAATGAATGGGGTGTGTATGTGTGTGTGTCTGTGTGTGCCTGTGTTGTTCCAACATGCTCCAAAAGACATTTTCAATCATTCAGTCATGATATATGTGCCCCTACCTGGTTATCACTGTTCTGCGTGTCTGTGGGGTTTGGGGCATCATCGTTTTATTCTGTTTTCTTGGGAATACAGCCACCTGCCCTCTGCCAGCCACTTGATTTTTGCCAGCTTGGGTAGCAGATCCGGAAAATGATTACCACTTCCACCTTGGGCTGTGGCTTTCAGCAGTTCATGGTTGGGTAGGATGGAGCTTCCACCAGCCGGCTTCCCAAACTGAAATGTTGGCTTTTGTGAACTTCAAAAGTTGCTAAGATACTGTGTGTGTTTGGACACCATCCAGCCTGTTTCCCTCCAGGCTCACAGCTTTGACGGAATATTTCCTCTCCCTGATATCGTTAGATAGGTGACATGCCAAACCAAAGTTAGCACTGTTAGAAGACATTTCTTTGAGTGCAGTTTCCTTGGTTCTCCCATTCATCTGCCTTGCTGGAAGAAAAAAAAAGTCAAATAAAAAAAAAAAAAAGCTCTATTAAATAGAAGTGCCAAGTAACGAGGGAAAAAAAGAAAAGTTTCTTCCAACTTTCATATGCTCAGAATTGTCTCACAAGCATATTTTTGTTCCTTCCCTCTATTTAAAAATTGATAACCCAGAAATAAAGTCAGAAAAGGGTTAGAAATGGTTTGTGGCACAAAAGTGGCACCTACTGGTAAGCCTTGGTTGCAATTCGAAGTTTAGATTTGTGCATGACCTTGACCAAAGTTACATCCTCCTGAGAAGGCTTCCTAATGATTTTCTATGTCTGCAAGGGCAAACCCTCTTTAGATGTATAAATATTAAAAAGCACTTCTTAGGCATGAGGGCACTGGTTTCAGGGCTCCAGAATGACTTTTTTAGCTTGTAATTAAAAAACATCTACTGGATAACTAACCAGCAGCACTGTTTGCTCAGAGGAGCAAATGATTTAAAACTGACTGCATCACACACAAAAGGGGAGTGACCTGTGGGTGGCTGTTCTTACCTCTGGTTTCCAGAAGCATCTACGCAGGTCCCACGCCCTCTTCCGGCCACTGGGTTCTTGTCTTTCCTTTACTTTTGTCTTTGGGGTTTCTGCTTTATCCTGCTGCTATTTATTTCACTTTGGGCTTTCTGTGTCTTTACTCTGTATCTGAATCTAAAGTGCATGTTTTTAAAGGAGAATCATGGCTCCCTCAATTATGGTGAGGTTTGCAAGAGGTACCCAAACAGTAATTGCCTTGAGCTGGCAAAACTTTCCTTGTTGAAGGTCTATAAATTTTTTTCAAAAACACAAAGGCTCTCCTACATATTTGATTTTTTCCCCCCTTTTAAAGGCAGACTCTATAGAATGATGCAAAAGAAACACAAGTGATCAGGTACAAGAATTGTGATTTATCCAGTTGAATAAGTGGGAAACGTCCCCTTCTAAATGGTCCCAGGCCGTTTATGTTCATTTTCTTATCTAATCTACAGTACAGTCTCATGCAGTTAGTATTTCTATCAGACCCATTTTATAGATGGGAAAACCGAGGGCTAGAGATTACTTATCCAGTGCTACCTAACAATTAAGTGGCCATATTAGGAGTCTTTCTGACTCTAAAAGCCATTTTACACCCCTGGATAACAAGACAACCTCTGTTCATTTGTTCATTCACTCATTCCACAAATATTCCTTATGTCCTGCTAATATCTCAGCCAGCCCTATGCTGGGCCGGGGATGCAGTAATCAGGGAGAGGAAGCAGGTACCCTGCTCTTCTGAAGCTGACTGTCTCCTGTTACCACCAAAGTCACCAAATCACGGTTTGCTCTGTGTTTTGAAGTTATTTTTTAACCCCTGCAGGGCAGAGTTGACAGATTTGGAACATTGATAAGTGATTGAGTTGGTTTTTTTCCCCGGGCTTCTTAAAAACAGTTTTCAATGAGTGCCATGGCACTACTTGGGATGTCTCCCAAGTCCTACTGGAAGAAATCAGAGCGGGTCATATTGTGATTATCTAACCATCTTCAGCCTTAGGTTGTTCTGCGGGCTTTTCCTCAGGAGGCCCATTTTTCTCAATTCTTCAGCCTTCTACCTCTTGGGTTCAGTTTTGCTTTGTGCATTTAAAACAAATGCCTTCCAGGCATGAGTGTAGCAGGATTAGAATAAAATGACAGGGGTGAGGAAAGACAGATATTTGGGGATTTTTTTTGGAGCTGAAAGACTCCAGGAGAGGGAAGATTCCAATCATCAAGTCAGTCTTACCAAGACAGGTATATTGTTTCTTTGGTTGTACTCTTTGTCTTAATGGGGTGGGGGGAACGATTGTTACAGAGCAAGTTTAGAGTTGATCCTGACTTTTAGAAAGGTTGTTTTCTCCCCCTGGGGTCAAGGCTATGGGGTCACCCCCGTGCATGCAGCGCCTCACTTTTGTGCATCTTTGTGTTTCTAGTCTGCACTTTGTAAGCAACATTCTATGTGCTGACCTCCACGACCTGCATCCTTTGAAACCTCCGCCTGACTCCACTCCCCTGTCTCTCTCTCATCCGTGGAGGAAGTTTGCTTGACCAGTGTGGCCTGAATAGCAAGGGGCCTGGATTAGCTTCCGCCGCTGTCAGCATGTGACCTAATAGAGTCGGTGGAGAGGGTTCTTTAGAGGCGCTGGTCCTGACAAGGAAAGCTTCTGTAATCTTGCCCTTGTTTAGAAATATGAACTTCGAAACCCCGCTGCAGAGAGTGTCGGCAGCCACGCTGATCCGAAGCCTTGGGCAAATTCATTTGAATTGCTTTGAAATTGGATATTCAAAATTCAATAAAAATAAGCCAGCCCCGATGGTACAGCTGCGGCATTTCCACCCATCCAGCTGGGTAAGCCGCACTGATTTCCAGGCCTCGGACTAGTAAAGCCTGAGTGTGATGGGAAGATGCGCGCCAGGGCTGCCGGAGAACTCTTTCTGGCAACTCAGCCCACCGCCGGCGCCCTGCCAGCTGACTCACGGAGCAGGGCTGGCTTTGGCAAGACGCAGCGCCTCTTGCTGGCCTGCCCAGGCAGGGATGCAGTGCCTGCCTCTGTAGTGGCCAGGATCCAGGAAGAGGGAATGCCTCAAGGGCACATGGACAGGGTATCAGAAAAACAATAAAAATCCCAGCACTCCAGTGGTTTGCAGAGTGGCTGGACTTCCCAAACACTCCACCGCAGATCCTGAGCCATCAGACACGTAGGCGGGTTTAATTAAATTGTACGCAGATGTAGACAAACACCATAATTTGCCCTTGAGCAAACACTACTGTTTTTGCCTGTGACGGAGGACGTGGCATCGTGGGTCGTGTTCTGCTGCCATCTACGCTGGAAGATCCCGCTTCATCCTAGTCCATTTGGAAAGGCTCTTTCTTCTACGAAGGATTTTTAAGAGAAAGCCATTCTCTCTCCCCCAGTAAAGACTCAAGCTGTTTGATCTCCCTGCTTCATGATGGGAGATCACAATGATGAGTATCACAATGATGAATAAAAACTGAGAAATGCCCGTAAAACATATACATACATGCAGGAGAGATGTAGATGTGTACACACAGATAAACACACACATATACACATATGTTCATGTGCATTTCTGTACAGACATGTGCAGAGATACGCAGACAGTCTGATCTGTAAAGAGAATACATGTGAAAAGGGTGTCTTGTAACCCCTGAGCAGTCTCCTCAGTTTTCATAATAGGAGCCGATACCCCATGCGTGAGTCCAGGCTCTTTGTCCGA
Source organism: Budorcas taxicolor (assembly GCF_023091745.1). NCBI lineage: Eukaryota > Metazoa > Chordata > Mammalia > Artiodactyla > Bovidae > Budorcas > Budorcas taxicolor. Next base: position 79,410,930 of record NC_068916.1, read on the forward strand.
ACCGGTGTATACGTGAAGTGCCTCGTGACAGGTTCCAGGAGAAATACATCCATTAACCTTCCGATCGTCGCCCCTCTGCCCCCAACAGGACCATACCTAAAGAGGGGATAATTGCAGCGCCTGCTTGCAGGAACATTGTGAACAGCCCACTCCACTGGCCTGCCTTATATATCACCAGCCACTCAAGGGCCAGCCGTGAAATTTAATTTGGAGTTTTACAGACCCATTCTGAATCCAAAATCTCAATAATAACTTTCCCTTTGCTCAGCCTTTTAACTGTGAAATTCAGTTGGGGAGTTTCGGAGCAGCAGGTAATGTCACAGCACTCCAGAGGGATTTTGCCAGAATTCTACTAAAGTGCTTGCAAGTGTCATTTCCATATTTAACTAATTTCAGTTTTTAATTAGCTCCATGTGAAAAATGAGAGTTCACGCTGAGCTCCTCTGTCAGCACAGACGCTTGTTTCCTTTCTAGGATCTCAGGACAATTAAGAAAAAAATAGTTGATGCTACAGTAAATGTGATCACGCATCGCTCTCTCAAGCCCTAACATTGTTCACCGACAAGGAGGAAGTGGCACTGCCAGGCCTGCTCGCCAGACTGGGAAAGAGCAGGCGGAAAAGGGGTTAGGATGCAGATCCTGGAGCTAGGGATCCGAGTGGTTTCTTCAGCCGCACGAAGTGTCTTCTTGTTTCTGAGTTCTCCGAGGTTACTTGAAATCAGTTTTTGAAAAACCACTGTATGAAGTCGGTAACTACAAAAATGATGTTCCCCTGGGAAAACAGATTTTCTCGGTGCCGTCTCCGAGCTACACTCTTGCATCCAGGTACCTCCAAGTTCATTCAATTTCAGATTCTTAAGGCCCTTGGCGTATGAAAGTAACTTCTTTATGATTAAGTTTCAAAATGCAGTACAGACATGGAAATTTGTTAATCCTACATTCAGAGTGTAAATTTACCACTTGGGACTAACATGCAAATGAAAAACTACATACTCTTCAAAAAAATGTATCGAGAGGTCTTGCTTTGCATAAACTGAAAAATATTTGATGTGATCAGGTTTCTGAAACAATTTTGAGGAAGCCAAACAAATGCAGGTCCTGCATCTCATTTGCATAGCATCCATGTTAATGGCATTATTTGTTTAAAAGAGAAGATTCATTAAAAGTTTTGAAAATGATTGAAGTGGAAAAGGGTTCAACACTTCTCTTTAGCAGCAATTCTTGGAAACTGGTTTTGTTGGAAAATAGAATCTTTTTTTGTTTGTTTGTTTTTCCATGTTTTTTTACTGTTAAGCGATGGTTCCCCATGGACCATGGGCATTAACAGATGATGCCACAGTGAGAATATGAGACTCTTCCAGTGGGAATTGAAAATTGGAATCCAGGTGGCAAAAGTATCCAGACTCAAGTATTGGGACTGTGTGTCTTGATTGGTAAGCACAGTGGAATGTGGGTAGTGTTCTATTCTGCGTAGTTTTGTCTACTAAATATGTAAGAGTTTTAAAGAGCAAACACAAGTTTAGGGATCAAGTAGGGTTGCTTTTTTGGTATGGAATTAGAGAAGCTTCTTGTGGGGTTGACAGAAATTCTACAAGATTTATTTGTGTAAATAATACGTGAAAGAATAGAGAGGTTTTTGAACATGAAGAGACTGTCTGCTGCTGCTAAGTCGCTTCAGTCGTGTCTGACTTTATGCGACCCCATAGATGGCAGCCCACCAGGCTCCCCCGTCCCTGGGATTCTCCAGGCAAGAACACTGGAGTGGGTTCCCATTTCCTTCTCCAGTGCATGAAAGTGAAAAGTGAAAGTGAAGTCGCTCAGTCGTGTCCGACTCTTCACGACCCTATGGACTGCAGCCTACCAGGCTCGTCCATCCATGGGATTTTCCAGGCAAGAGTACTGGAGTGGGGTGCCATTGCCTTCTCCAGAAGAGATTGTCTAGAGTTGTTTAAAATAATTGCCACAGTGAGTAGCATTGACCAGCTGTGGAGTCTTAATTAGCCCTTGAGACTCGAGGGTAGGATTTGATCACCCATCTGAGCTCAGAGAATATGGTACTCCTCTCCCAGGGTCATGATGGGGGCCCAGCTGTGATGGGGAGTGAATGGTGAATGGAGAGAAGTACAGCTTCCTAATTCAGAGTGGTCTGCTCCGTTGTCCAGAGATGAACATGGTTTGGATCTTGTGTATTTCTTTGCTTTTCTCAAGGTGTTAGATCAGGTGGGCTCACCTGGATTTTCAGGGTGCATAACTGCCTGTAGCTCATCACAAGAAACCTGTCCTTGATGAGGAGGTATGACTCACAGTTTCTTTTAATGTTGAGGACTCCTGTAAAATGTTGAAGACCTTTCTAAAAAGAGGAGGCAGTAGCGGTGTCCACCTAAACATTTATCCACCAATGTGGAGATTAGCAATTAGCAATCCCATAACAGGGAGTTTGTGTAATAGAACTGTGAGAATAACGCAGACTCTGGAAGTCAGAATGAGTTGTGGAGGGTGTGGAAAACCACATACTTGAGTCAGAGGGAGAAAGGCTGGAATGGGTGGCACTTTTAGAGAATTTTATGTGATTTCTGCGCCTAATGACTAAGGGTGAAAACATGGTTTTGTCATATAGTGCTTTAATCTTACTAGCCATCCATTTATTTATTAATTTATAAAACAAGTATTTTCCAGTATAAGGCAAGAAAACAGGCTCCAGAATCAAGACTGCTCGGGATCAAATCCCAGGGTGTTTTTTTTTCTTTTAATTATTTACTGGCTACATGAGCACAGGCAGGATGCTAAGCCTCCCAGTGACTCAGTTTCTTCCCTATATAATGGGCATAATAATAATACTTGTCTCATAGGAGTTCGGAGGAAATTAAATGAGAGCGTTTATGACTCACCCTTAGCACAGTGCTTGGCAAAGGAAAGAGCTGTATAGAGACCATTTTTACTCTGCTAGTTTCCAGGGGTACAGTAGTGAGCCAGATATACCTAGTCACTGGCCTTCTAGAATACACAGCAACAAAGCCAGATAGAGTCAATGAAGACAAATCACTCATAAGACATATACATACATGTGGGGAGATATATATGTGTGTGTGTACACATACATATGTATATATAGACATATATGCGTTTATGTTTATGTACATTTATGTACACACACGGGCTTCCCAGGGGGCACTGGTAGTAAAGAATCCCCCTGCCAGTGCAGGAGACACAAGAGATGAGGGTTCAATCCCTGGGTCAGGAAGATCCCCTGGAGTAGGAAATGGCAACCCACTCCAGTATTCTTGCCGGGAGAATCCCATGGACAGAGGAGCCTGGAGGGCTACAGTCCGTGGCCGCAAAGAGTCAGACACAACTGAGCGACTGAGCACGTGTACGTACATACACATGGATACACAGAGACAGTCGGCCTGTAAAGAGGGTCCATGTGAGAAATGTATCTCTCCACCCCCAAACAGTCTACCCAGTTTCCATAATAGGGCCCACCATACCCTGTGCCTGAATCCTTAGGAGGGTCAGTCAGCCTTCCAAGTTTTATGTAAAATAAGGATACCGAATTAGGAGTGTGGAATGGGGAAAAAAAAAAAAAAAAAAAAAACACTCAACAAAAAATAAACTAATTGGCTAAAGCCACTTACTCAAATGATAATCCCCTCTCTGGACAAAGTGGCCCCACATGGACTGAAACATATTTCTCAGAAAGACTGTTAGGAGCCAAGTACCCTCCCCCAGTGAGAGCTGGCTCCTGACCACTGTATGAAGCACAAGACCTCATGAAAAGAACATTGAAGGTCAAGTCTGAGATCATTGGCACTTGATTAAGGAATCTGTTCTAAATGTATAGAGCCTTCCCAGAAAAGGAAATACTGTCTTGCCCTTAAACCAGACATGCTTCCCATGGGCCCCTAGACTAGCTTTTTGCTTCACTAACTATCAGTTCATTCACCCAGAGCTTTTCAGGCACCATTGCTCCTGAGAACAGATGGGAGAACACGTGGAAAAAAAGTTATTCAGCTCAAAATCTCGCCTATGCTGACCTTGCCCTGGACTGGTTTTGTGTATCCTAAATCCGAGCCCAGTACTTCACCCCAAAGCTCAGGGTTCTTTGGGGGATACTTGGTGCTGAAAAGTCATCCCTTATCAGCAAAATAAGACAGTGTTGTCTGAAGAAAAAAATCAAGTTGAACTGTTTGACGTTCCTGCTTTAGAAAATATAATTGAACTTTAGCTTTGGGCTGTTCTGTCTTGTGTTCAATAGTCTAACAGAGAATAAATCTCTGTAAAAGTTTTGTTTGTTATTTCCCTTTTGTTTCTGGTTTTACTGTTTTCCTCTGTGTGGAAGGTTTCAGTAACAACTGTTTGTTCTTGCTGTCAAGGAAGTTCAGCACACAGGTACTATAGCAGATTGATGTGGTAGTAAGAAGACATCACCTATTACTTTGTGTAATAAACCTCCTTCCAGAAGGAAAAGAAAAAATGGCTGTGCCTTGACTGCAGAACACGTTTGGTAAATATTTACAGGATTCAACACTGTTGGCAGAAATGGAACTTGCAGAAGATCTTTGCTTGCATGCGTGCTAAATCGCTTCAGTCGTGTCTGGCTCTTTGCAACGCCGTGGACTGTAGCCTGCCAGGCTCCTCTGTCCATGGGATTCTCCAGGCAAGAATACTGGCGTGGGTTGCCGTGCCCTGCTCCAGGGCATCTTCCCGACCCAGAGACTGAACCCAGGTCTCCTGCATTGCAGGCAGATTCTTTACCACTGAACCACTGGGCAGAGATCTTTAGATTTCAAATTTTTAGCTGAGATGAGAGAAGAGAAGACTTTATGAATGGGTTGTAGTGAGCCTTCTGGAAAGAGGGCACTGACATCCAGCCTAAGAGATGGACTTGGACCAGTTAGGTAGTATCATGCTGGCTATCAGATGTCTCTAGGGGGGCTTTGGCAAGAGTGGAATATCAATTTGATGCTAGCTGAATTCTGTTTTTCTTTTCCATTAAATTTTATTATATGATATTGAATGTGGTTCCCTATGCTCTACAGTAGGACCTTGTTGTTTGTCCATCCTGTATATAATAGCTTGTATCTGCTAATCCAGAACTCCCAATCCATCCCTCCCTGGCTCTCCCCCCAGCTTGGCAACCAAAAATCCTGTTCTCTGTAAGTCTGTTTCTGTTTCACAGATAAGTTCTTTTGTGCCATGTTTTGGGTTCCACGTGTAAGTGATGTCTCACGGCATTTGTCTTTCTCTTTCTGGCTTACTTCATTTAGCATAATCATCTCTAGGCCCACCCATGTCATCACAGATGGCGTTATTTTGTTCTTTTTTATGGCCGAGTAATATTCCGTGGTACACATATATTACATCTTCTATGTCCATTCCTGTGTCAACGGGCATTTAGGTTGTTTCCATGTCTTGGCTAATGGCGAATAGTGCTGCTATGAACATAGAGTTCCCTGTATCTTTTCAAATTAAAGTTTTCCCCAGATGAATGCCAGTGAGTGGGATTGCTGGACCACACGGTGACTCCTTTTAGCTTTCTGAGGAACCTCCATACTGCTTTCCATAGTGGCTGCACCAATCCACACTCCCACCAACAGTGTAGAAGCATTCCCTTTTCTGCTCACTGCTTCCAGACTTTATTTGTAGACTTTTTAATGATGGCCATTCTGACCTGTGTGAGATGAATAGCTAATTGTAGGTATAATTTGCATCCCTCTAATAATCTAAAAATCCTAGATGAATTTTCTAATAAAATCCTCAGGTCCCATCTGGGAATCTATACAGTTGATCAAAAGTATTGTGCACGAGATTTACACAGCAGACAGCCACAGTTTTTACACTTGGTGAAGAATGGGGATGCCTGCCACAGGCTCTCGTCTGCGTGGACAGCCGTCCCAACACAACCGGGAGCGGAATGTCGGGGCACCTCTGGGTGTGGACAGTACTTTGCTCCACAAAGAACTCTGTACCTCTTCAAGGGTTTAACCAAACTGTTGTATATACAAAATAGGAACCCTGATTGGCTCCCACCAGGTCCTTTGGTGACAAGGCTGCCAGATTCACTGTAGAACCCCAGTGCAATCTGAGTTGCAGATAAGTAACATGTAATGCTTTTCGAATTAGTATGTCCTAAATATTCCATGGGATGTTCCAGTGTAACTAGCATCCTGTGTTTTTATTTGCTCAGATGTGGCATCTTCACCTGATGACCAGGTCGCTATACACAGCACCTTCTGCATATTGTCTTCAGTTGAGGCCCATGGTGTTATCTTCCTTCAAGGCCACAGTGACAGGCCCAAGGCAGGACCTGTGAGCCTAGCTGAGACAGTCAGAGTCCTTGTCTAAGGCGTCTGAAAGTGGAGCTGGAAAAATGAAGTTCTTTTCTCTGGTGGCCCAAGAGGGTAGGAAGATGAGTCTGGTGTTCTTTGTGGCCATGGTTCACCATGTGTGGAGAAAGCCCACTGATGGAGAATAAAGACAGGGCTTGGTGGGCCAGGTCCTCCTGCACTTCCATCAACTGTCTTAACAGCCTTCCAAAAATTGCCCTATTCTGCTGAAGCTACGTCAGGCTGAACCTTAATAGTCCTGAGCTAGTATATAGCTGTTAAGCTCAAACTTGTGGGTTCAGCCTCCCGGACTAAAGAGGAAAAGAATTTGCCCCAAGAATGCTCACAGATATTTCCTGTCGGAAGTCCCTGCCACAACTACCTCAGTGCATCTCTTTGGACAGCTCTGTGCCCAATGGGAGGAAGGGACTGCAATCCTTCTGCCAAACAGAGCTCAGATCCGCCAAGACCTTCCTGCCCTCAGTCTGCACGTCAGCAGCCAGGGCTGACCAGAGAGTGGAGGGGGGACCCTCCCTTTGTGCCATCTTGGAGCCATTGTCTAAAATGTTGTCTCTCTGAAAATATCTCCCCAATTTTAGGCACAGTGCCTAAAATTTCCACCCTGAGAGTTTATATGTTTGGCTTAAGCTCCCTTATAATTACACATCTATTAACAGTAGAAAATGTGAAGTTGCTATAAGCAGAGGAGGACATTCATTGAATTCATATGCATTGAAGTGGCCGATAGTTGGGAAAGCAAAGTTCTGAGCGAGTTGGATGGGAGTCCAGGAAGCTTCCAGTGTGATGGGAAGGCATTCATACGAGTGGCTCTGTGAGTCTGGAGGTGGTGGTGGGTCCCTGATAGCTGGTCTTCCCAGATAGGCAGAGCAGACAGACAGCAGACCCTGGGAGGAGAGGAGGCAGGCTGGGGAGGAACTTCCCCGCTTCTCTGTTTCACTTTGGCTCAGCTCTGGTTCTGGCATTGTTCCCATCTTTCCACTCTGGCTTGAGCATCTCTTTTCCGTCTTGCGTCTTCCTAGCTGGTTGTGACATTCTTCCCGTGTGGGCGGAGACCTCAGGCACCTGGCGGGAGGTTCTGGGTCTCTCACCTCCTCCACCCTTGTGGAAACAGGCAAGGGGAGCTTGTTCCCACCCTTCGATTCTGCTTTACTCATTGCTGTCAGCACCAGTGGTTCTTGCTACGGCACCAGTAGTTCTCCGACTTGAGTGTCCGTCAGAATCTCTTAAAGGGCTTGTTAATCCAGAGATACCTGAGCCCCACCCGTGCCTGAGTTTCTGATTTATGGGTCTGGAGTGGGGCCCAGTAATTTGCATTTCCTAACAAGTTCTCAGAGGATGCTGATTCTGCTAGTCTGGGCACCATGGCCTGAAACCACTGGCCTGGACAGGCAGCTTTTGGAGGGCAGCAGCGTCTCGGTAACCACTCCCCTCCTGAGCCTGGCTCAGCACCCGGCTCACAGTCAAAGATTAGGGGAGGTTTGTTAACTGAGCTCTCCCACACTGCACAAACCTAACCATGTGAGCAGGCTGAATTTGTGACTATCGGGGAAAACGTAGAAAATATTGCTACGGAATGTTTGTTACACAGAAGCATCTCCTGAATATTAACACAGGAAGGGATTCGAGGTGGCAGTCTGGGTGGAAAGAGAGAGGTTGGAGGGCTTGTGTTGAAGTTACATTTGCATAGAAAAGATGCTGATTTTTCCTGGGCTGTGTTTTGGCGGGAGCTTTGGAGAAGGTTGGTAGCAATCATTTAGAATCCCCCCCTCACCTCCCTTTCCCACCCCAACTGCACCTCCCAACACTGCTCTGTGTTGCCAGTGACATCACACACGCATGGAATCTGTGAGTTGGGTCAGCAGGTCTGACATCCCTCTTGAAAGCGTCTCCCCAAAAGGATGACTTTAAGAGTCTAAGCAGCAAGGTGGAAGCGAATGAGGTCAGGGGTCTGTGCTCCTCAAGAATAGTGCCTGGCCTCCCTGCCAAGGTGTTTAACCCCTGTTCGGTTGGGCTCCGTCACCTCTTCTGTAAAAATGAGTCTGGAAAAGATGACCCCTAAGTATTTTTCCACTTCGGATTCTGAGGTTTTCATTCAGAAGGCAGGGCATCTCCAATTTAGAGATGACTATTGGCTTATAATCAATCGATTTGGAATTTGAAAGATACTTTTCTCCAAATAGACAGTGTTATTTCTGGCCAGTCCACACAATAACTTGTTTATTGATCTTGTAACTCTGTCAAGCTGAGCTCAGTGTCTTGCATGCTGTATTTCATTAAATGTGACGATCTCTCCTGGGAGGTAGGGAGTGTGAAGATTCCCACTTTACAGGTGAGGAAACTGAGGGTCAGAGAAGTCAAAAAACTAAACTAAACATTCCCAGAATCTCACAGATACCTAAGGGCCAGGGAGACCTGGGCTTGAAGCCAAGTCTTTTTGGCTGCTAGGCTGCTCTAACTACATGTTCCATTGTCTCCAGAAAAGTATATTTTACCCACAATGCAACTGAAGTGTAGCTTCTAGTCTTTAGGCAGAAAGAAAGTAGCATTCTGTTTTGACACTTACTCTGAGAGGCAGAATGCATTATGGTGAAGTGTTCTGAGCCAGAGTTTCCAAGTTCAAAGCCCAGCTCTGTTACTGGTGGTTAGATGACCAGGTTACTTAATCTCTCACCCTTATAGTTTCTTCAGATATAAATAAGTAATAATAAAAGTATGTGTCTCTGGAGCTATTGTAGTAAATGATTAATATATATAAGTTGGACCATTGAAAATTAAATATTCTACCACATTTGATTCCAATATTTCGTGCCTAAATATTTAACCTTCTTAGAAGTGTCTAGCACCCAGCAACCACTATATTAGTGTTGACTATTATTGAAAATCACATTGAAAACTAGTATATACAAGAGACGTAAGCAATAGGTCCTTCAGGAGATGGTAAAGGACAGGTGTGCTACAGTCCATGGGGTCTCAGAGTTGGACACAACTGAGCGACTGAACAGAAGCAACTTGCAGCGTAAGAAACTGTGTTCAGTGTCCTGTGAGGAACAATAATGGAAAAGAATATGAAAAAGAATATATAGACAGACAACTGAAGCATTTTGCTATATAGCAGAAATTAACACCGCATTCTACATCAGCTGTACGTCAATAAAACTTAAAAAAAGGAAAGAGATTTGCATGGCAGGTTTGTAGTCTCTGGGATATAGTAGGTGCGCAGTGATTGCCAATGAATTTGTGAGTTAAATAGAAACAGGAATGTCCAGGAAGACATCCATGGGGGTCTGGGCTATGGATATGTTTGTGGGCAGCAGATGATGTGGATCAAGACTCTTGAATTCCAGCAGGTTCCAGACTATCCTGGCATGATCCTGGTATATGGTGGGGAGGCTCTCAGCAAGAAGGACTGACCCCATGGATCCAGCCTGCCTTAAGCCGTCTTAGTCCTCTGGCACTGAAGATGTAAAGAGCAAGCCTCAAGGTGGAGGGACTGTGTGGGAGGTCAGGTCTTGTGGTTCACTTAGATTTTGCTTTTAATCCAGCTAAGAAATAATGAGAGAAGACAGGCAGGAGCAGCCTTCTTTGCAGCCCATTCTTCTACTGCTGGTGTTTTTAATTTTTTTCCTCTCTTAGGCTACTGTAGAGGGCAGAAAAACACAGAAATAAGGGTGGGTCTTTGGAAGCAGAAAGATGTTCTAAGTTAGAGGCAATCTAGCAGGGTGTAGTGTTTGCCCCCGTGTAGGAGGCAGACCACTGTGAACTGTGTGGGCAAACTTCTTTATTTCAGTAATTCTGTGTTTATTTTCATGTGTCACAAAGCCTTAAAATGAATACATCAAGCTTTTTATTTCACAGATACTATTTTGGGATGAGGCTAAGTGGATTAAAATTTTAAGAGGGGGGAAGGGTGATTTTAAAATGTAGTGAGGAAATAATAGCCTGAGTGGAGATGGGATTTAGTGAAAAATCAGGAACATGGTCCATGATGACTGAGGTTAGGGAACCACCAGTGAGGGGCTGAGAGATATATGCGTATTCCTGGCCCTGGCACTTAGTAGCTGTGTGAGAGTAGGTTAAGTTATTTAATCTCCCTAAGCCTCAGTTTCCTCATCTGTAAAACAGAAATAATAAGTCCTGCCTCAAAGATGATGTTTAGGGGCAAGAGGATAGTCAGATGAGAAATGCCCATAGTAATTGACAGCCTGATACAAAGTCCAGATTCAGTAGATACTGTTTATGACTATCACCATGATTATTCTTAGCCTGGTACACTGTAAGACCTCTGTTAATGGCATCGTTTTAAACACAGCCTGTCAAGTCATTCTTTTATTCAGTAAATGTTTTTTGAATGCTAGCATGTTCTAGATCTGATACAGGTTGCCGCAGCAAACTGAAAAGTGTGTTAGTCACTCAGCCGTGTCCGACTCTGTGACACCCTGTGGACTGTAGCCCTCCAGGCTCCTCTGTCCACGGGAGTCTCCAGGCAAGAGTACCGGAGTGGGCAGCCATCCCCTTCTCCAGGGGATCTTCCCGACCCAGGGATCGAACCCAGGTCTCCTCTATTGCAGGCAAATTGAAATGAGCTGGGTAAAGACTCACTCTCACCCCTCAACGTGCTCATGGCTCAAAGTTTGAGGGGAGGTAGGGTGACCAGCAAATAAGTTATTACCACGTAAAGCTGTAGATGCCCTGAGAGACGTGGGCCCAAAATATCCTGGGACCTGAGAGGAGGAAATCGGTCTAGAAGAACCCCAGTAAGCCCCAGTGGTCTGGAATTGTACTGTCCGGTAGCCACATGTGAACTGAATTGTTCACTTTATTTCACTGTAGTTCACTTAAATTTAAAAGCTGAAGGAATATAACATGGTTTTCTGTTTAACAAACTTTTATTGTTTAGGCAGAACCACATTTCACTGTACCCAAGGTGGGGAGGGATCACCAACTGAAGAGAAGAGGGAGGGTGCATAGAATGTCATTCTCTGTCATTGCAATGCTTTATATAAGCCAGAAATGCCTTGGTGGTTACAATGCTGCTACCTGTTGAAACCAACATGTACCTTCAGCAGGAAGGATATCTGTGGAACTTGAGTGTCCTATAAAACCCCTGAAATTAGCTCTACTAAGTAAATTGTCAAAAACTCAGAAATAAGCCTAGCTGTGTCATTATCTTATTGCAGATGAAAATATGCTTCTCTTTTGATGGATACTGGTGGCTTGCATTACAATAAGAAGGTATCCCTTTTTTTCTAGACGAGTTATTTTCCCAGTAAAAAATTGACCATGTTAATATTAAGCATATCAGAGAACCAGGACTACCATATTTCTGAAACTTTTCACTTCCCACTCTATGATCAGGCTCTGGGGGAGAGAACTAACTCCTTTTAAAATCCAGTGTTTCTTTCCATCAGAATCAAGTTTTAAATGTTACAGGTTAGGCATGTGAAATCCACTTAACTTAAAACCGTTTAAGAGAAAGATCAAGTCCAATTTGTTAACACGAGATTTTTTATTCTTGAGTTGAAAAAAAATCCTTGAGTGAACCATGTCAGAATTAAAAATTGAAAAGAACACTGGCAGCCTCCCCATGTGCCTAATTTGGCCTTGCTGAACAAATGACCAGATTGAAATGAGAATTACATACAGGATTTGCTCAACATCCTTATTTCTTCAACTCATTTCTCACTCCTGAAAAATTACCAAGTTGACATACAGGAGGGATCACATCTCTATCAACCACGGCATCCTTGGACCAGGTAGAAACAAATAAAAAATAGTGATTTTAGATTCCAGGTGTGAATGAACTTCTGCCGCAGAAGTACTTTGTCTTAGAAACCCTAGCTAATGAATTTAGGATCAGGAAGAACAATAATGCCCAGTTTGTTGACTACTTTATTAACAGGCTATTTTTGCTCATGCCCTGCATTGCAGATAATAGTAATAAAAATCTTAGGTGAGAGAAGATGGCTTCTCTGCAGTGTCTTCATTGTTTTTTAAGGCCTTTCATTGCCCATCCGCTTCTCTGTCTTTAAGGAAATGGAAGAGACAGCAGAGAGGGCACCAGACGAAGAATTAAGAGACCAAGTTTCAAATCCAGGCTCAGCCAGTCATTGGCTGTCAAGGGCACCATCTGTACAGCAAAGGTCTGGACCAGATGACCTTTGAGCCCATCTCAACTGTGGCTCTTCCATCCTAATGTGATGCGGAAAAGGAAGCCACCAAGTTGCCTCGGATAAGGGGTTCATGCCAATGGGGGAAGACTATCTAGATGAATATACATCCCCTGTCTCCACCGGTCTTGGACTTGAACTGACAGTTGTCCCGCTGTGAGCTGGCTGATACAGTCAGAACTCAGGCGGTAGGTGTCACAGGACTCAGGTTCGAATCACCCCTCAACCACTTACCAGCTGCATGTCATATCAGTTCCTTGAGCTTCAATTTCGTTATCTGTGAAATGGGAGAATCATGTACACACTCCATAAAATCTATGCCTGGCACACATTAAGGGCTTAACAAAAGTTAGCCACGATCACCATTGTTGTAATGACAAAATGATCTGAGACCCAACAGGAAGTAAGCCACATTTCTTGAGTGCCTCCTGTGTGTTTGATATGCCCAGGTTCCTGCCTCTTTTATACTGGCTACACCCTGCAAGTTTGGTTTGATCACCCCTCTCCCCATAAATGGCTGGGAGCATGTGCTTGATTCCATAATCAGCTGCCCCCAACTCTGAGCCCTGTCAGTGTGGGCAAAATTTCCAACACCTTTTGGCCTCAATCTTTTCATCTATTAAATGGGAATGGTAACAGAACCCACCTCTGGATTTATTGTGAAGGGTAAGTAAGGTAATGCATACTCAGTGGCTCAGTACTGGCCACTGAGTCAGTACTTTATAAAAATGTTAGCTTTTATTCTAGCTGAGGAAAGTAAAGCTCAGAGAGGTGAATTCATTTGTTCAAGGTCATCTGCTTATGAGTCGCAGTGCAGGGCTTTGAACCCTGATGGGGCTGAATCTCTCAGGGACTCAGGAGAGGGAGATAGCTCCTTTACCCTGCCGCTGAGCTGCTCTGGCTTGGCTGCCAATCTCAGGCTGCCTGGCTGTAGGCTCTGAGTTCCATCAGAAGGCTCACCGGGAGCAGTTTGCTTGGGGCTGCCTGGGACTCAGGGAAGGAAGTGAGTCTGGACCCTTCTTCTCATTTGCAGCAGTTGAGAGAACAGATGAGGGCCACCACGCTAAGTGTCACCTTCCAGACCCCTCTCCTCACTCCCTCTTAGAGAAGGCTATTTTCAAAAGAGAGTTTCCCTTCTTTGTTCCAGCAAAAACAGCACATCTCCTGATCGATGTGACATCTCATTGTCTAAAACATTCAGAATGTCTGCTTCCTAGGATTCCAGTGGTCACGTGCCACGCGCAGCCCACGTCACCTTCCCTCATAGTTGGTGGTCTTAGGGACCAGCACCCTCTTGAACAGGACTGCTGGTTGCTGTTCCTTAAAGAGAGCTGAATATTGTTTGGGTTGTCAACCCTGAATGATAATCTTTGGGGGGCGGTGGGGAGAAAGATGCATTGAGGTATATGTGTAAGGATTGTGGGGGTGTGTTTTGCTATCACAAAAGCTCTTAAAATCCGAGACCATGATTTATTTGCAGAATAAAACCTACCGATATTATCATTCTCTAAAGGTATTTTGATCACATGGGTCCTTTCTTGGAGAAAGAAAGGCTTTTATTTTAGTTCTTTCCCAGGAAAAATAACAGCAGGAACGGAGTAGTCTGGGGTGGGAAATGACGCTCTGTGTGTTGAATGGCTCCAGGTGTGTGTTTTATCGGCCCAAGGATAAGCTGGCTCGTTGGACAATGGGAGGCTCCAGCAGCATCCCCTCTCCTCCAGTGCATTCTTGGGGTCCCCTCACGAGAAACAGAAAGTGGCCGTGAGTGTGTGTGTCTTTCTTGCATCTCATCCGCCCAGTGATGCTGGGAGCCGGGGGGCCTTGTTAGAGGTCACCGGAGCGCAACGGACGCCACGCACCCACTCTGGTAACAGTTGCCACCTGCAGTGCAGTGGGTGCGTAGGGACAACGGGAGTGGAACTGATGCCAGCGTGGGGGCCCCGTGCACCCTGAAGTGCCAAGGAGCCCCATTTGTTTCCTCTAAACACAGGAACTGATTGATCTCATACCACTTCCCAGTCGCTGTACCATTCCAAGCCTGTCACAAGAACAGATTAATGCGCTGGTCCCTCCGTGTGGATTCTTCTTGCATCAGGAACATACTGCTCTCTGGTCCCAGGGCTGCCTCATGCAATTGGCTCCTTGTCCTCATGGCAGACATGCAGGAGGGGCCAGAACTCCTCCCTACTTTTGTGAGGGACTAGAATTAGAAAGGCAGAGACAAAGCGTATGCGGGGAACCACTGAGGCACCATGGCTGGAGGATGAGAGAGTGCAGGTAGAGGGATCGAGGCCGGTCCATTTCTCCCAAGCCCCTCTCACTACCCGTGGTCCTGCCAGGATTCTGATATGGTTATCTACAGCTCATCTTTTCTCTTCCATGTAATTCCTGGGCTGTAAACTTTGCAACCATTTTGGAACCTGCGGGCCGGAAGTTGGACACAGGCAAGTAAGTTTTCAGAGCGTTCTTGGGAGATAGGTGCACAAATCCCATTAGTAGTAAAGGGATTTGTGGGCGTAACGTCCCTGCAGTGCTTTGAAAGTTTATTCCGTTCAATGTATCGCAGTATAGTAGGGCGAAAATAAAAGAAATCACTTCACCATGGCCGTTTGAAAGGGATTAAAAAAAAAAAATACTCCTTTAAGATTTAATTTTTTTAAACTCCTTTAAGACTTTAGGCATTTCCAAGAATGTTCTCTCTCATGGTCTTGTTTGCGGCTCTGCTTTTAGGCACAAGGTCATTTTGGCACTAACAGCCCTCCTCAAAAGGATAATTAATACGTTGCAGCAACCCCTCCCTTCAAGTAGGAAGACATGCTGTCGTCTACCGCGTCCCCAAAGGATGATAAGCAAACCGACCCTGGAAAAAGTCACCAAACATATTGATGGCTGGGCAGTCAGACTGTAAATTGAAGTTGCCACACAGATTTATTTTCTCCAGACAATGGCCATTCCTTTAAGTTAAATAGCACACTGGTTTTTTTTATATTTATAGAAGACTAATCACTGCTTACAAAAGGAGGCATCTGTTCCCAAGTGAGCCTTGACAATATTTAGGAAGAGATTCTGTAGCCCACCTGACTTGTTCGGTCTTGGCAAAGCCATGGTTCATTTAAAGAACTCGGAGGGCCCAATGGCCTCCAGTGAGGAGTTGGTGGAGGGAGTCACTGGCTGGAGGGCATGGTGGTTGACTCTGCAGATACCCATGTCCCAGTCAGAATTGCAGGCTTCCCATTTACTGCCTCTGAATCTTGGGCAAGTCACTTACCACATTATTGACCAGAGATGTAATTACCCAAGTGTTATTGACCAGAGACATTTCAGTATTCACTTACAAAACAAATCGCAGGCCATAGGCCTTAGTTTCTTCAAAAATTCCCTGGTCAATAATGAGTTAATCTTTCAAAGCCTCAATTTCCTCAGCAAAAATCATAGAGTATATGAGCATCTCACAGGGTCAGAATGAGGTAAATGAGCCTTCATGCACTTTAGAACCCTCCATTGTCATCCCATCTCACCTAAATACATGGCAGACAGCCTCCAAGGGCACCCACTCCCTATCACCAGCCCCTCCAGCACCCCACAGTCTCCTTTCCCCCTAACTTCACTTCAACCTGGAATGTTCTTCCCAAGATGTCATCATAAATTGCTTCTTTCCTTCCTTCCTTCAAAGCTTGGCTCAAATGTTACCTATCACAGACATCATTTTTTTTCATTTATTTTCTTTTACTGGAGGACAATTACTTTACAGTATTATAATGGTTTCTGCCATACATCAACATGAATTGGCCATAGGTATACATATGTCGCCTCCCTCTTAAACTCTCCTCCCACCTCTCTCCCCATCCCACTACAGACGTTGTTTTTGATTGGTCTATATTTAAACAGGATCTTCCCTATAGCTCAGACGGTAAAGAATCTGCCTGCAATGCAGAAGACCTGGGTTTGATCCCTGGGTCAGAAAGATCTGGAGAAGGGCATGGCAATCCACTCCAGTATTCTTGCCTGGAGAATCCCATGGACAGAGGAGCCTGGCAAGCCACAGTCCTTGGGGTCACAAAGAGTCGGACACGACAGAGCAACTAAAACTACTACTAAACTACTATATTTAAGTGAAAGTGAAAGTCGCTCAGTCGTATCTGACTCTTTATGACCCCATGGACTGTATAGTCCATGGAATTCTCCAGTCCAGAATACTGGACTGGGTAGCCTTTCCCTGCTCCAGGGAATCTTCCCAACCCAGGGATCGAACCCAGGTCTCCCGCTATATTTAAACAAGCAAAAAAAAAAGTTCAATTCGCCATCCCCCGTGTCCTGGCATTTCCTAGCCCTAGACCCTACTTTTCACTTATGTCTTTAGTTTCTGTTTCTGACTAAAATAGAAGTTCCATGAGAGCAAGGGATTTGTCTGGTTAAATGGCTTTATTCTGGCACCTAGGAATACATACCTAACACACTCTAGGTACTCAATAAATATATGCTGAATGATAAATGATGAATAAATAATGCAAACACTGTAATTAGCCCAACACCTGGCTCCATGCCAAAATAAATGTTAATTGTCACCATCATCATTGAGCGGGTTCATTTGCATGTGTTAATTTTCACTACTGCTTGCAAAAGTGCCTTTGCAGATTGCCTGGGCAAGTTCCAGGTTAGCATTGGTGCACTAGAGCTCAGAGTATTCCACTGGGATTCTTTCTGTCCTCTGGACAAGGGCCCTTTCCAAATTGGGTACATTTCCCACAGGAGCCCTGGCAGTGTTGGCTTGATCTGCTGATGTCAGGGTGGGGAGACCCAGCCCTGACCCTCCCCATCAGCCTGCCTGGTCTCCAAAGGAGCTTTGCCATCATCTCTAAGGCCCTTGCGAATCTGCTCGCAGGCTGAGCCGCGAGACCTGGCGAGCTCGACTCCCTGGCCCCCTCCCTAAGCTCTGCTTGGCCTGAAGGCTTCCATTTACAAAGGGAAAGCCCAGTCTCTTCCTCCAGTTATGTATTGACAAAGCTGATCTTTAAAGATAGCCCCGGTTCCTGGGGACCTGCTCGGCAAACACAGAACCCCCGTGGCCCCCGTGTTTGCCCTCTTTGACAAGCAGGGGCTGAGCAGCTCTCTGGGAAGCGTTGCTGACATATTGATTGGCCCTCTTGTCAACTTGATCCTCTGCCAGCCAGTGAGCATGGAAGGTTCTAAGTGGCACCCAGCAGGGCCCACACATAGCCTAATTACTATTTCAGACAACCCCTGTTCCAAGCTGCCACTTTTCCAGGCCTCCAGTCTCCTGCCCTTGCTGTTGCTAGAGAATTCTCTTACCTGCCACCAGCCCCTCTACCTTCCCTTTGCTTTGGTTCCCCCTGAGTATTTCAATCAGAGCGTATCTGGCACAAACACAGGCAAGTTCAATGAGAAAACAGTACCCTCACTCCAGGTAGGTCTGTTCATTATTCCTGCTGAAATCTGGGGTCTGTGTGTGGTCTGTTGGACCTGCCTTGGTGCATTTTTAGTACTTGATGAAAGTTTTCTCCAATTAGCCAGAGACACTTTCAGAGTCTGTTAGCCTATTGTGTTTTTAGTGGCTGGTTTCCCAGCTGCCACTTGCATTACATGAACTTCCACTTGGAGGCTTTTCCTCTTTTGTCCCTCCTGCCCTGTGGAGCCCCCTGGTTCCATCCCAGGGTCTCTCTGGAGTGGAGCCTGTCAAATCATGATAAATTGTGCATTTTGGCTGTTGGTGGGGGGTGAATAACCTTAGGGAGAGGGTCTCCCAAACTCATTTCACTCCTGACCCTCAGATGGCCTGAACAGAACCTTTTGGGATGAGCTGCTGGAGCATTTGTGGCTAGCAAAGGAGGGGACCAGCCCCACTGCATCCAGATGTCTTTGGGAAGAAAATAATGAGGCCAGTGTTCACCTAAAATCTTTAGATGAAAAAGCAATGGACGTCTTCCCTGAGGCTTCTTGGCTTTCTAAGTCTGATTCTGAGAGCAGATCAGAATTGGAGATATCATCACTTAATATTTAAAGAGCTACTTGTTGTTGTTCATAGAGAAAAAATGTAGTGGCCCTAAATATGTGCTAATTCTTCCCAGCTGGTTTTTAGAAAGGATCCTGACCCTGTAAGTAAATAACCCTAGGACTGCACAGACACCTAAGGTATAAAAGTACAATTTCTCACATCCTGTATACTTAAATGTATCAGTCAAGATCGGCTCAAGCATGCTGCTGTAACAAAGAGCCCCAAACTCTCCATTGCTGGTAACAGTAACGGTTCCCTTCTGCACTCATTCTGTGTTCTATCACTGATCAGTCATGGCTCCAGGCCATGCTGTCTTCACTCCAGACCCAAGCTGATCATGTGGCAGAGGGAAAAGGTGTACAGCCTGTGTGGTGAAATCAACAAGATGAGGAGCTGTAAACCAGCCCCTGCCCCAGGAGAAGGATACTAACTATATATTGAGCCAGCCAAAATGGTCGTTTGAGTTTTTCCATAAAATGTTATGAACTTTTTGGCCAGCCCAATAAAATGGCACTTCATAGACCATAGGGAGATTAATCATGAGTTATGAGCCCAGGTTGGCTGAGATCCTGTTGCGAACCAGAATTTGTGACGAAATCACTGTGAAGTATGAAGCAGCCAACCACCTCATGTTGTAATCCTCCTGGGATTCCAAAAGCCCCCTATGATCATATTTAATAGTCAACAGCTTCCTTGTCTGTGAAATGGGCACGATGATAGCACCCGCCTCGAATGTAAGCAGTGAGCCTTGACATAATATCTGTAGAATGTCTGCCACGGGACTGCCTATAGCAGGGATCCAAGGACTGGCAGCAGGTATTAATATCCTAATCATCAAAACACTTCTCTTTACAGACCCCTCCGTATTACTGCCAGCACTATTTCGTTCCATCCTTCACACATCTATATTATGTGTTTTTTATTTATCAGAGTACCATATCCTACAATCCAGCTCTTCACATCTGCCCCCATGTGTCATTACCAAATCTAGTGATCGCTTATGGAGCACCTTCTATATTCAAGACATTCTGCTAAGTCTTCAGTGGGTGGCAGATGCTGAACCTCCCTCTGGCCCTAAGCAGCCATTATCCTACGTGTAAAGGGAAACCTTTACAAAAGGTGAAGAGAGAGACTGACTGAGAGACTGATTTCTCAGCCCCCACCATCAAGCCAGTCAGTAGCAGAATAAGAAACAGAATTCTCATTAGTCAGGAAACTCATTTACTTCACAGCTCCCCTGAGTCTTTATCCTAAGGACACTTTCGTCCATCCCCACAGTCCAGAAAGAGAGTCTCATTTTCCTACTCAAGTAAGAGAGAAGGAATAGCTGACCAAGAAAAAAAAAAGGCAAGCAAAAGTCTGTTTCAAACTTTCCCACCCCCCCAAAAGAAAAAACCAAGAGAAGGTGGTTCTACATCTGATATAGTTCTCATTTCTTTACTTAACATTCAATTCAACAACAGAACATACACCCAAACTTGAGTTTCATTTTGCAACTTGAGTTGCATGGCTTCTACTGGGAGGATAGAGCCTGTGCACCATTGATTTGGCTCTTGTCCCTTTCCAATCTTCCTCTCACTTTATTTTTCCTTTCACTTCTGGGAGTTCTCTGAGAAGTTAACTTGTATACTCTACCCCGAACCCTTCTCATCCCACCGGGGGTTTTCTTGCTTTCAGAATTCTTTTTTGTTTTAATAAAGAGATGCTATGGAACCCAAGATAAAAAGCAAGGCGGGGTGGGGCAGGCATCTTTTCAAACAGAGGCCACTGTTTCCTGGATGTTTTCTCTTTATCCAGTAAGATTGGGGTATTGCTTGCTTGCTGATTTTCCACAGCTGATGGCTGTAACATGTTCTGCACCTTGAAATGGCAAGTTTGAGTACCAGGAGAGGGGGAACAGGGACTTCCCTGGTGGCTCACTGGTAAAGAATCTGCCTGCCAATGCCAGGGACCCAGGTTCGATCACTGGGTCGGGAAGATCCCCTGGAGAAGGAAATGGCAACCCTCTCCAGTATTCTTGCCTGGGAAATCCTGTGGACAAAGAGCCTGAAGGGCTACAGTCCATGGGGTCTCAAAGGATCAGACATGACCGAGCGACTAAACAGCAACAACCTCAAGAGGGGAGCAGTTTTGACAAGAGTTTTCATATTGAGAAGGCACCTGGGGAGGTTGTTTATCCTCTTTGACTGATGAACCCTCCACTTCCTTCTCTAAATGTGAAAAGGCAAAATCGTATAAGGCCTGGGCCCCAGCTAGACCTGCAGTAACTGTTTGTGTCTCTCTCAAAACACAGAGGCCCTCCTTGCATCTCCCATGTAGCAGCAAGCTGGCTTGAGGCGAGCCCCGATAACCAATTGTAACTTTAAAAAAAATCATTTAAAAATAGTTAATTCCTTGGCTCCCTTCACCTGGTAATTACAAATCAGATGCTATCGTTATCTCGAAGCTGCCACAATTAGTTCTCATGTTCTGACCTCTGTACGCTGAAAATATGTCGGATCTGGTCTCTTCGAGTAAGTGACCTACATAGAATAGATAAACTGCAGGAGAAAATTAGGTGTTACCCAGATGGAAAGTGTACAGTGAATGTCACTTATTAGCATGAATCATCTCGAAGAGTTGCAACAGTGGGCTGTGCACTTCAGAGGAATGTAGAGAAAGAAAACTTGGTTATGAGGTAGGGGCGTGCGTGAGAAAAAAGCGGACATGCCCTCGAGGACACCTTGCCACCTTCATCCACGGCCATCAATCTGAGCTGTAAAGTTTCAAGATAGGTTTTCTAACCTTAAAACAATGCAGCCTGCCTGACTTTAGGTGGTGGTAAGCAAGCAGAATTAATTGCTGTGTGAACAATTTCCTAAGCATTGTTAATTGCGTTTCCTGTGGTTAATTGTTTCTCCCATCCCCACATCATACTAGGAACCTTTCGCTGTCAACAGCCCTTTCTCTCCCACGGTGCTGGAAACATAGCAACGGCATCAACCTGTGTCCGGTGGAAATGCCAGACAGACACGGGGTGGTTATTGTCTGGGTGAGAACTATGCAGGGAAGGGAGCTCCTTGTGTTTTTGCAAAGGAAGCATTTCTTAGATCCGGACTTCGAAAGGATGCAGGTGTGTGGGACTTGCCTTTCGTGCGCCTCAGTAAAAAGAGCTGTAAAAAGAGCTTACTGAGAACCATCAGATGTAGGTGGGCATTGAGTTTGCTCAATGACCTGGGACGTGGGGAGTTGGCACTAACAGAACAATAAGGACGACAAGAAGGAAGTGTGTATCTGGAGGCTTGAGGCATGCCTAGGAGTGAGGCAAGAGTTTTGCAAGTGTGCTTGTTTGCTTAGCAAAGAAGAGGCAGTGTTCCAAACTCGGTCTCATTCTGTACTCTGGGAGGTGTGGGAGTGAGGCAAGTGGGAGGGATTTTAGAGGGAAAGACAGGGAATTGTGATCGTACTTTTTCTAGAGAAGGACCCCATTCCACTGCTACCCCCTGGCTTTTTCCACCATAGACAGAAAGGTACTCAATGATCAGGAGGAGGGCTGGGAGAGAAAACTATCTTTAAAGTTTGAAATAGTCTGGGAGGTGGGCTTTTCCCGTGGGCCAGTGCTACTGCCAACCAGGAGACACGGGTTCAATGGCTGGGTTGGGAAGATCCCCTGGAGAAGGAAATGGCAATCTGCTCCAGTACACTTGCCTGGAGCATCCCATGGGCAGAGAAGCCTGCTGGGCTACAGTCCTGGGGTAAAAAAAGAGTTGGACATGACTTAGTGACTAAACAACAGCAACAAAGAATACTGCAGCTACTGGGGGCTACATGGGTATTTCAGCACAGGTGTAGTCTCAGCTGAACCAGACCAGAAGTCTGGTCCTACTTGGGGAGCCTCAATTTAAAACAGGCTTCGATTTTGAGCAGTTTGAGGGAAAACTATCCTTGTCAATGCCCCTGGACGACCAGTCTATAAACAACTCTGTCCAGAGAGGAGGAAAGGCCCAGAGGGATAGAGAATACCCTTCACAGTGAGTCCAGAGGGGCATGTTCCCCTTTGCGGGGGCACTTTTGGAAGGTCTGGGCTGTGTTTCCTCCCTTCTCCTCCGCCCAACCATCAGGGATGCTGTCCCACTATCAGCAAGGCTGTTTCCTTTCCACTGGAGGAGGAAACCCAGCCCGCCCAGACCTACTTGCTTTCTGTATTTAGCTAATCCCTGTGGCCTGGGGCAAGCCATTTTTGAACTGCAGCTTCCTTCAAAGGCAGCCGCTTGGAAAAAGCACCTGGCCCTCCCCCTTGACATTTGCATTGCTGAATTATCTATTCATATTTTCATTACTTTGTCTCTCCTGCAGCAATGCATCTGCTCGGACTCAATTGGCAACTCCAGCCGGCAGATGGACACACCTTTAACAATGGGATAAGGACCGGCTTACCAGGAAGCGATGATGTGGCAACAATGCCATCTGGAGGCAAAGGTGAGGTTACAGTTGCGGCTTGCCCTCTTGAGGTCACAGGAAAAGTCAGCTCCCCCGCCCCCTGGTTCAGGTTTTCTGATCCAAATCTTGGAAGGTATGCAAAAAAGAAGAAAAGGGGAGGAAAAAGAACTGCCCTTTCCAGGTGCCTCTGTTCCAAGCTGTCTGCTGTCCCTGTCTGTGAGCTGGGTTTGGCTGGAGCCGCTGGGAGCTGGCAAGGTGCCGGCTCAGAGCTATGTGCATACCTAAGCTATCTGCAGCGACCAGCACGCTCTGCAGCTACTTGAAAGCATCTCAAGGCCGGGGCAGCAGCAGCAGCAAACAGCAGCAGCTGGGGCAGCAGCAGCAGCACCAGCAGGAGGAAGTCCTGCCTGATGGGGAAAGCTGAGACCAGCAGGCGGCACATGCCGCTAGTCGGGAGCCTCTCCCGAGGGGAGAGATACAGCTTCCCCTGGGAGGAAGCGCCGCCTGGCAAGGCATGAAAGGGAAGGACCCGGAGCGGTTCCACTTCGGGAGAGAAGAGAAAGGAGTTTTGACAACTTGGGAACAAAGCTTCTCTTGGCAGAACATCGAAGGGGGACAATAGGAATGTTTATGAAAGCAATCAGGCAACTGTATTTTTGCAGGAAAAAAAAATATGTGCTAACAAGGTGCTAAGAAGGAGGAGAGAAGACAGAACGGTGGGGAAGTGGGACTGTGGGCAATTAAAGGACAACAATGGCTCAGCGGTAAAGAATCTTCCTGCAGTGCAGGAGCCGGAAGAGGTAGGAAGTATGGGTTCGATCCCTGGGTCTGGAAGACTCCCTGGAAGATGGTATGACAGCCCACTCCAGTATTCTTGCCTGGAGAATCCCATGGACAGAGGTGCCTGGCAGACTACAGCCCATAGGGTCCCAAAAGGTCGGCCACGACTAAAGTGACTTAGCATGTACGCAGGGCAGCCAATGGCACTATGAGGTGGGTCGGCATGTGGGTGAGGGGAGAAGGATGCTTGATTCAGGGCAGAAATCAGGAAGGGAAGAGGTTGCCTGGAAGGGTTATCCAAACACAGAATTTATCACTCTGCCTCTTAGCTCATAAGGCAGTTCACTCCACATTTTAAAAATACCCTGGAGAGATATTTCAGTGATGGGAAGGGAGACATTTATTGGGCACCTATTGTGTTCTAGGTTTAATGCAGTATGACTTCAGTAACTCCAAAGGGATAAAATTTATCTCGGAGAAACAGACCCAGGATGTTTTAGAAATTTACCCCAGGACTTCCCTGGCAGTCCAGTGGTTAGAGGTCCACGCTTCCACTGCAGGGGGCACAGGTCTGATCCCTGGTTGGGGAAATTGAGATCCCGCATGCTGCATGGTACCGCAAAAAAAGAGAGAGAGAGAAAAGAAAACGAATTTACCCCACATCAAACAAGTAGGCAGGTACAAATTTGAACTCAGGTCTCTGTCATGTGCATCTTTAGGGGAGTTGTTAGGGTTTTCTGAGATGAGGCATTTTCCGCAAAGAAGATTCCAGATTCTAGACTCATGTATACCTCACATAGAGATATACATTAGTCATCTCTGAGATGCTAATGTTGCTTAAATTTCTCTCTCTGAAGCTGTCCTAGTGCTTCAGGTGTGACTTTTTCATCTTTTGATCCAGGCTTGAAGAATCACTCTCCTCATCTATCCTAATCAAAACACTGAATTACCTCTAAGCAAGCATGAAAAAGTTTTATCTGAGGATGAAATTATGTACTTTCCATTATCAGGTGACTAAAACCAGACCTGAAAATGAACAGTATATTTTGTCTTCACTGACCCAAAAGCCAGGAGCCAAATTTCTTGGCCCCAGATTTGTAGTCTGCTCTCCTCTAGGACTTGACACCACCCATAAATGTAACTTGAGTTCCCTTTAGTGCAGTGGTTCTCAGCTGCAGTGTCTTTGCCCCCTAGGGATATATCTGACAAAGTCCGGAGACTTTTTTGATTGTCACTTTTAAAAGAGATGCAACTGGCATCTAAATAGCCTGCAGTGCAGAGGAACACCTCCCACAGTGAGGAATCTTTCTATCCAAAATGTCCATGACGCTGCTTTTTCAGAAATACTGGTTTTGGGAGATTCTGTTATGTCTGATCCACAAATGTCCTTTATTCTCCAAATCAGTACCCCTTCCTTTGAAAAGAGTGCAGAATATACATTGAAAAGTGAATATGCATATATTTTGCACAGGATATATTTTGTGTATGCATACGTACTGAGGTTATACACACTTTTAAAATAGCAGTTTTCACAAAAGGAAATCCCCAGTAGGCATTAACTTCCATAGATGAAGGTCCGCCTCTTCTCCCAGTGTGGTTAAGCTTTGTTTCCAACCCCCACCCGACTTGAGCCTCCCACACCAGCAGGACAGAAGGTTCCCTGAAGAGAACAACTCCTAAGAGTATGATGTCTCTAAATGAACAAAGGAACATTTTTCACAGTGTCTCAGAAAAGACCAGAATGTTCCCCCTCAGATGCAACCTGCTTTTGAAAACATTGTGCGAGTCCCATAACGTCACACACAAAAGAATATTTTCCAAGTGAGTTCTGAGACGGCAAAGGGGTTGCCAAATCATTGTCCAGTGGTTTTTTAAATAATTACTTATTTTTGGCTACGCTGGGCCTTGGTTGCTGCATGTGGGCTTTCTCTAGTTGCGGCGAGCAGGGGCGACTCTTCATTGAGTGCGCGGGCTTCCCATTGCTGCGGCTTCTCTCCTTGCAGAGCGCAGGCTCTAGGCACCCAGGCATCAGTAGCTATGGCACATGGGTTCTGTGTTGTGGCTCGTGAGCCTTAGTTGCTCCGCCACATGTGGAATCTTCCCGGACCAGGGATGGAACCCCTATTCCCTGCATTGGCACACAGATTCTTATCTACTGGTACCAGGGAAGTCCCTGACCAGTGAATTTTGTCAAGAGAACTCTTATGATAAAGTCTGAGCATTTCAAGTTGCTTAAAGCTGAGATAAAACTCAGAACACCTTCTTCTGAACACCAAAACAGTACTTTCCCTGTGACCAAAGAGATCACCTCTCTTCCTAAGTTGAGAAGTTTGATTTTAAAATCGACTCAGAAGGTTTACATTTTCACATACCGGCCTAACACTTTGGAAAGGCAGTGACCCTGGGTTTGAATTTCTTGACTCAGTGGCCCACCTCCTCCGCACTCACCAATTCTATACATTTAGATAACCTGAATCAATTCCAATCGACTACTTCTCCAGTGTTTTCAAAGAGACAATCAAGATATATTGGCAATAAGTTAATTAAATACCACCCCCTCTGTTTTTTTGTGCTATACGATAATCCTTCACTCCGATAATGTTTTCATCAAAATCCACCACACATTGCCAGGGAGGTTAATCTTATTAAGCAATTACTGGGTAAGTATCCAGCAGACACAAATTAAAATGTAAGCAAAACACAGGCATGTGAGTCCCATCTAAGATGGCACATTGATAGAGATTTCATTACCTGGTCTTCAGGAGTGTTTACATTGCTCAAATTTAGCAAGGATTCTAATAGACAGGGCAGCCTACACAGTCGGATATGTTAGTGGAAGCAAAGCACTTGATTAATTAGTTGGGAGAGTATATGTTCTTTGGGCTTTGTCTCCCCTTTTCCATTTGTTGTTGTTCATGGTTCTTTTTTTTTTTTTTTCCTCCATTCTCTCTTTCAATTAAACCTTAATGTGGTTGATTTGGGTGTTGGATTTCACATCAAGGAAAGGGAGCCCACAGACTGCCAGAATCACTCACCATCTCGAGTGTATTTCTATGTTAAAAGGAATGAACTCATACATCTTCATTACAAGAGCACGGAGCACTTTTTCTATAGATCTGGGATGAGATAAGCCTGGAGAACAAAGATTCAATACAGTGTTCTGACCTGGTCAGATAGCATAAGGGAATCCAGTTTGATTGGCCAGGCCCAGAGGCAAAGTGTACAAGAAGTTTTAAAGGGCACATCATATGTAGCCAATTTGTGCACTGATCTTAAGAAAGAATAAACTCCCAAATAGAATTCCATGGACCATTCTCAAAACCTATCACCCATTTTACATTCAGGGCATCCTCTAGATCCGGGGTCAGCAAACTGTATCTCATGGACCCCATCTGGCCAGCCGTCTGTTTTTTCAAGTAAAGCTTTATTGGAATCCAGCCATGTTATTCATTGTCACTGGCTGCTTTTGCTCTGGAGCAGTGGAGTTAAGTAGGTGCCGCTAAGCTTAGATGGCCTGAAAAACCTAAAATGTCTACTATCGGGCCCCTTACAGAAAATGTTGGTGGCTGCTCTTGATCATGTACAAACCCATTTCCACTTTGCTTGGACTTGCCTGTAACTAAGAACTGTAAGAGACTAGGGAGAAAGACCAAACACCAATATATCAGTTTTTCCTTCTTGACCGAGAGTTGGGTTTAATATAGTCTTGGTGACTTTGCATTGACAAATGCTCTGTAATATAGGGCTCTGGGGTTGGTCTCACAGGATACAAACACCAGCTCCATCACTTGGCAGCTGTGTGAATGCAAACAGGTCATTTGCCCTCCCTTGGCCTCTTGGGCCATCATCTGTAGAAAGGTACCCCCTCATAAGCTTGCTGTCCAGCATAAATGAGATGTCACTTATACAACACGGTATATGATGTCAGACGCTAATAAGAGATCCATGAATATTTGTTGTTGTTCCTGACATCATCATAATGTCTCCCAGTCAGTCCATTTAACAAGCCTCCACGGACTGCCAACTTCTTATGAGGTGCTGTATTTCCCAAAGGCAAAGGCTGCCTTCAGAATGTCAAGGTAGACAATCCTGCCACTTTATCTTTCTTCTTTATCTTCTAAGAGTTGCGACAAACCATAATGAGGACTTCTTAACTAGATGCTTGATGAGGTCAGTAGGAAGCAGGACTTCCCGTTCCAAAGGACCAACATGCAAACACAAGCTGGCCAGCTCCTCAGCGCGTTATTTGTCTCACTGCAGCTTGAGTTCCATCACTGCCAGCCTGTCTGTTTTAAGCCCCACCATTCTCGGTTTATAACTCAGCTGTAAACATTTATTTGTGCCTGGAGCACATTTCTTTCCTACCCTTTGAAAAAAAAAATCAGAATTTCCAGATGGTATGCAAGTTGGAAAAAAATGGCAAAGACTGTTATTCTGTTTAGAAACATGTTTTTCTACACTTGCCCTTTCAGCAAAAACTTCATAATGATTTTTACTAGTTGGCTTAATGTATGGTACTAGGAGCCAGATTAGCAGGGAGGTTGCTAATTCTTCCTCTGGCTCTCGTCAGCCTCTCAATGAACACAGCCCAGGGTTCCAAAATGATCACTTCCCGACATGGAGTTTTTTCAAAGTCGGTGAAGTTCCCAGAAGGGCAAGGGGTCATTATGTTTGAGACAGTCATTACAGAACTGCACCTCTACTGGCAGATATAATACCCACAGCCTACACAGCAATGCAACAACTCCCTTCATTTTGGAGGCCATGCCATTCTACCATTGTTACAGAAGGGTACCACTTAGTGCATCAAACTGCTGGATTTCAGCTTCTGACTGCCATCTACACCCTGTTCCAAGTTGCATACTCCCTGTTGTACATAGCATCATCATGCGTGCGTGTGTGCTAAGTCGCTTCAGTCATGTCTGACTCTGTGTGACCGCATGGACTCTAACCTGCCTGGCTCCTCTGTTCAGCCTGCCAGGCTCCTCTGTCCATAGGATTCTCCAGGTAAGAACACTGGAGTGGGTTGCCATGCCCTTCTCCAGGGGATCTTCCCGACCCAGGGATCGAACCATCATCTTTTATGTCTCCTGCATTGGCGGGTGGGTTCTTTACCACCACCACCACCTGGGAAGCCCATCATGCCTTGACATAGGTATTAATAAGGAGATCCAGTTTCCCTCCCTGCTGCATTTGCCCTGAAATTTCATGGGCACCTTTCTCTTTCAGAGAGACCTGCACACCCAGAGCTTGATCTCTGCTTGGTACATGTCTTTTTGTATCTGTTATACTTAGCCCAGGGTCCAAAATGCAGTCAGCATAGTGGTTACATATGTGGGTTGCAGAATCGGTCAGACATGGTTTCTGATCCAAGCTCCAGCCAGAACTTAAGACCTATGTGACCCTGAGCAAGTCGCTTTACTTCTGTGGTCCTCTGGTCTAAAAAAAATAAAATAAAATAAACCATAAAGGAACTGGAAGATTCCATGGTGAGTTGTAACCAATCCATCAATTTTAGCCACTATAAGTAAGACTAATGAACTGAACTACATATTAATACAGAAGCATATTCACCTGAACAATTAGATATATAAGTAGGTTAACACCTTCAGTGGCAGAGAGTTGGCCGTTGTTGTCTAAGATTGAGGTTTCGAAAGATGCAAAAGCCACGTGTAGTTCCTCATGCTGAAGGATTTTATAAAAATCACTGTTGCTGTGTGATGTTCTAAAAACTATCACGGGAGTAGTGGACGCTCAGGATGGAAGTCTGTTCCCAAGGATTAGCCAGCCAAGAGCAGCGGGCAGGCTTCCAGGCTGCTGCTGACTCAGACAAGCTGGTGAATCTAATGTCCTTAGGTGGATCTTTTCACCCATCTCTTGGTTAAACAGAACCTGCAGATGGTTGTCCTGCTTCCCAAATAAATGGAAACGAGGTGTAATGACTGAAGCAGTATTCTGAATTCCACTTTATTTGCGATAGATAAAAATATGTGAGGCAGAATAATCTGCAAGGCAGATTTATGCCAAGGTGCCTCCAGAGTTCAGTTCAAGTTTAGGAAGTATTAATATGAGGCTTCATTTTCCTGGTATGACTGTGAGTCCATTCCCTTTATCACTTGTTTGGGGAATAGTCTCGCTGTTTCCATGAATGAATTACGGCAACATTTTCTGAAATGATTAGCTTCTAATGGGGCTACGGACGGCTGTCGTTTTGCTCAACATCAGTCTTATTTAACTGGCTGGAATTTTAGGTACATGTGTCTGAAGTAGGCAGTCGCTTCACATTTCTATGAGCAATCTTCCGTGGAAGTTACAGAGGTAGACTGTCCTGTGAAATTGATCATTAGAGTGTTGCCTCTCAAATCCCAGAAATCTCATCTTTAAGCTGGAGGTGAACCAGCCAGAACCAATGTGTCTTAAGCATCTGCTTCGTAGGGCAAAATGATCGTCATCTCCACTTTTCAGTGGGCAGCTCGTAGATAGGAAGAAAAGCTGGTCATGGAAGCTGCAGCTCTGGCAGTCGCAGGCTGGACTGCATGGTGTTTGCCAGGACCCCACCCTCGGTCCTTACCAGGAGCCCAAGGATGGTGGTGGACTCTCACAGAATGATTACAGACTGGCGTTCAATTCCCCTGTGCTCGATGCTGTCCATGGGACCCTGATTTCAGGCTGCCTAGATAACGGGAATGACAGACACCCCAACTTTAATGTTGACCAGAGATTACCTAGCGCTGCAGTTGATGCCTGATAGTTGTTGCATGAATACATGAGTGAATGACCCACCTGACATTACTTGGTACCTTCAAGAATCATTGTTAAATAAAGATACGACTGCTTTTCAGTTGTCCACCTAAGCAGCTAGAGTCTCCATCAACACCTGTAGTTTGGGATTAATAGACATTGCTTTTTCCGGCCATCCCACTTTAATTTATGCCGTAAGTTTCCCCCAGGTCTGCAGACATATTGACCACTCATTGTATATTGATTTCAGCTGCTCTGAAAAGTGCCTTTCTCATTATGGCCCAGTCCCAGCCCTAGGCCCTCTGTCGATGTGGTGCATATATACAATGGGATATTATTCAACCATAAAAAGGAGTGAAATTGGGTCACTTGCAGAGGTGTGAATGGATCTAGAGTCTGTCATACAAAGTGAAGTCAGTCAGAAAGAGAAAAACCAATATCGTGTATTAATGCATAAATGTGGAATCTAGAAAAATGGTACAGATGACCCTATTTGCAGAGCAGAAATGGAGATGCAGATACTGAGAACAGGCTTGTGGACACAGCAGGGGGAAGAGAGGATGGGATGAACTGAGAGAGGAGCATTGACATGTATACACAGCCGTGTGTGAAATAGCTGCTGAATAGCACGGGGAGCTCAGCTCTGTGCTCTGTGATGAACGAGAGGGGTGGAATGGAGCAGGTTGGCGGTGGGCCAGAGGAAGGGGATATATGTATACATATAGCTGAGTCACTTCATTGTACAACATTGTAAAGCAACTACTGCTGCTGTTGTTCAGTCGCTAAGTCATGTGTGACTCTTTGTGACCCCATGGACTATAGCATGCCAGGCCTCCCTGTCCGCCATCTCCCAGAGTTTGTTCAGACTCAGGTCCATTGAGTCAGCGATAGCATCCAACCATCTCATCCTCTGTTGCGCCATTCTCCTCTTGCCCTCAATTCTTCCCAGTATCAGGGTCTTTTCCAGTGAGTCAGCTTTTTACATCAGGTGGCCAAAATATTGGAGCTTCAGCATCAGTCCTTCCAATGAATACTCAGGGTCGATCTCCTTTTAAGATTGACTGGTTGGATCTCCTTGCAGTCCACAGGACTCTCAAGAATCTTCTCTAGCACCACAATTCAAAAACATCAATTCTTCGGTGCTCAGCCTTCTTTATGGTTCAACTCTCACATCTGTATACGACTACTGGAAACTATACACCGGTTTAAAACAAAATGGTGCCTACACTATGCAGCTGATATCATAAATTAGACCACTACACATTTATCCTCCAGATCTGTGATAAATAGTTACAGATGTTTTAAGGTAGCGCAACAGATAGAAAGATATAGAAGCACCTAAAAGTCAGGTCCTACCTACGTTACTCTGATAAATCCTCAGAAGCAACCCCATTATACAACCTCAGATGAGTAGACAGACTTGGAGAAGGGGAGGGATCAGCCCAAAGGCATGCAGCTAGTAGTTGTCAGAGCTGGGATTCAAACCCAGGGCTGACCAGCTCCACATGTAACATTGCCCCCTGATAGCTTAGAACTTCTCAGTACATGGACACCCATCTTGGAGGTAAAGAAAGTGTTCGTTGCTCAGTAGTGTCCGACTTTGCAATCGCATGGACTGTAGCCTGCCAGGCTCCTCTGTCCATGGGATTCTTTAGGCAAGAACATTGGAGTGGGTTGCCATTTCATTCTCCAGGGGATCTTTCTGACCCAGGGATCAAACCCAAGTGTCCAGCATTGCAGGCAGCATGTTTACCATCTGAGCCACCATTTCTCTGGAGCTAAGGCTGGAAACGGTAATTATGTTGTTTCCTTGTTGAGTGTCTCTCAGTGGCATCCTCTTAGGGATTAGCCATACTTCTGATCCCGGAACAGCTGGCACGGCTCCAGGAGCCCAGGTTCAGATCCTTGTTTGTGGGACTGGGAGCCTGGTTCGGGCTGCTGGCCCCTTTGACCTCAGAGGCTAGCACAGACTTTCCAGACAGCAGACCAGGGATTTGACCCTCAGGGATGGAGTCACTGGGATGGTTCCTCACATCGGCAATAGTATACAAAAGCCATCTTTCCTTTTTATCTCGAGTGGCAGTATTGGTGTATTTTTCTTCCTTTTTATTATTTTTAAAATTACCCAAGTTATGTGCATTCATTTTAAAGATTCTTTTAAGTATGTAGAGTCTTTTTTTTTCCGTTGGTTATAAAGACTATTTGGTGTAACAATTGGCAAATTTGAATAAGATCTATAAATATATGTGTTTAATTGTATCAGTGTTATTTTTCTATTTTTGATAACTGCACTATGGTTCTGAAAAAGAATGCCCTTGTTTTTAGGAGAAACACATGGAGATATTTAGAGGAGTAACCTGTTTACAACTTAACTCTGAATGTTTCAGTAAAAAAAAAAAAACATTTATATATAGAGAAAGCACGAGTGTGTATAATATTTTTGGAGTCTGGGTGAAGGAGATGCAAGGATCTTTGTACCAACTTTTGAAATTTTTCTGTAAATCTGAAATTATTTCAAAATGAAAAATTTGGACTTCCCCCAATGGCTCAGTGGTAAAAGAATATGCCTGCAATGCAGAAGACACTTAGGAGACCCGGGTGTGATCCGTGGGTTGGAAAGAGCCCCTGGAGAAGGAAATGGCACCCCATTCCAGTATTCTTGCCTGGAAAATCCCATGGACAGAGGGGACTGGCGGGCTATACTCCATGGGGTCGCAAAGAGTCGGACATGAGTGAGCAACTAAACAACAACAACAACAACAAACATATATATTTATATAGATATATATGGGGAAATATATACATTAAAACTAAGATCGTGGCATCTGGTCCCATCACTTCATGGCGAATAGATGAGAAAACAATGGGAACAGTGACAGACTTTATTTTGGGGGGCTCCAAAGTCACTGCAGATGGTGACTGCAGCCATGAAATTAAAAGATGCTTGCTCCTTGGAAGGAAAGTTATGAGCAACCTAGAAAGTGAAAGCAAAAGTTGCTCCATCGTGTCCGACTCTTTGCGACCCCGTGGACTCATCATGGAATTCTCTAGGCCAGAATACTAGAGTGGGTAGCCTTTCCCTTCTCCAGGGAATCTTCCCAACCCAGGTCTCCCACGTTGCAGGTGGATTCTTTACCAGCTGAGCCATAAGCGAAGCCCAAGAATACTGGAGTGGGTAGCCTATCCCTTTTCCAGGGGATCTTCCCAACCCAGGAATTGAACTGGGTCTCCCACATTGCGGGCAGATTCTTTACCAACTGAGCTATCCAACCTAGGCAGCATATTAAAAAGCAGAGACATGACTTTGCCAACAAAGGTCCGTCTAGTCAAAGCTATGGTTTTTCCAGTAGTCATGTATGGATGTCAGAGTTGGACTATAAAGAAAGCAGAGCATCGAAGAATTGATGCTTTGGAACTGTGGTGTTGAAGACTCTTGAGAGTCCCCTGGACTGCAAGGAGATCCAACTAGTCCATCCTAAAGGAGATCAGTCCTGAATATTCATTGGAAGGACTAATGTTGGAGCTGAAACTCCAATACTTTGGCCACCTGATGCAAAGAACTGATTCATTGGAAAAGACCCTGATGCTGGGAAAGATTGAAGACAGGAGAAAAAGGGGACGACAGAGGATGAGTTGGTTGGATGGCATCACGAACTCAATCGACATGAGTTTGAGTAAGCTCTGGGAGTTGGTGATGAACAGGGAAGCCTGGCATGCTACAGTCCATGGGATCACAAAGAGTTGGACACGACTGCGCAACTGAGCTGAACTGATGGGGAAAAAGTGAAAACCCCTGTTTGCAAAAGCATACTTCAGTTTCGCATCTGAGAAGCTTACTTTGAAAGCAATCACTAGTTTGTTAAAAGGGATGTAACCTTCACTTTCTGATAACCCCTCCCCTGCAGACACCACACACACGCCTTTGTAGCACAAAACAGGAGACAACCCTCCTGGCTCAGTCTGTAGACCACAGCAGGCTAGGGTGGAATGCACTTTAAGATATTTTGGGGTCAAACCACTCTTATGTAAACAAGAACAATGAGACCTGAGAGCTAACCTGCCTAGAACTAGCCACCTTCTTAATAGCAAGGATGGGAGGTCAACAAAATAATTCCTTTACACCCCTGTTCCTTCCACAAATGATTCAGAGTCACAAAGCATCAGGATGAAGACTCTCGACTTTGGGTTGTTAGTCTAAGAACTTACCCACTAGACTCCAGCTGCCCTGGCTCATTGTTTTGTTTATAAGATTTTATATAAAAGATAAATTAAAATCTGACTGATGATTTTTCAAAAGGATTCATAAAGAAATTTTGTTTAGATACTTTTGTTTTGTTTAGATACTTCTGTTTTGTTTAGATAAATGTCCCCATGGAGCTTTGAAAAGAGAATTTTATTTAAAAAAAAAATCAGTTTCCATGCAACCTTTCAAAGTAAATCTTCCTTAAAGCTCTCATTTCACTCAGTATTCATAGGGATTCAGTTAAAATACCCCATCAGATGGGCAGATAAAACTTGATTCAGTTCAACAGGCATTTATAGATTACCCGTGACTTGCCAGGTGCAAGCTGCTGAGAACCCAGAGATGAATTTGCGGCTCTGCCTGACCTCAGAGAGCACAGTGTCTAATAAGGAAGACTTAGGAAGGCCAACCTAGACAGCACATTAAAAAGCAGAGACATCACTTTGCCGACAAAGGTCCATCTAGTCAAAGCTGTGGTTTTTCCAGTAGTCATGTACAGATGTGAGAGTTGGACCATAGAAAAGGTTTAGCACTGAAGAATCGGTGCTTTCGAATTGTGGTGCTAAGAGGACTCTTGAGAGACCCTTGGACAGCAAGGAGATCAAACCAGCCCATCCTAAAGGAAATCAACCCTGAATATTCATTGGAAGGACTGATGCTGAAGCTGAAGCTCCAATACTTTGGTCACCTGATGCGAAGAGCCAACTCACTGGAAAAGATCCTGATGCTGGGAAAGATTGAAGGCAGAAGGAGAAGGGGGTGACGGAGGATGAGATGGTTGGGTAGCATCACCAACTCGACGGACATGAGTTTGAGCGAGGTAGTGCTCAAGATAGCTCCAGGAGATA
The DNA here is from genome assembly GCF_023091745.1 of Budorcas taxicolor. NCBI lineage: Eukaryota > Metazoa > Chordata > Mammalia > Artiodactyla > Bovidae > Budorcas > Budorcas taxicolor. Next base: position 79,446,488 of record NC_068916.1, read on the forward strand.
GTGAAGGACAGGGAAGCCTAGCAAGCTGCAGTCCCTGGGGTCGCAAAGAGTCGGACACAACTTAGAGACTGAATGACAACTAGAAAGGCAAACAAAATCAACGTAGTACCTAATAACAGTGCTGCAGGAGAGTTAAGTGTAAATGCTACGGAGACAGAGAAAGAAGGGTGTAAAGGACAAAAGAGCTTCAGTGTGCAGGTAAAGCTGACAGGATCTTTATTTCAGTGTTAACTCAAGAAAGCAGGTTTCTCAATAAAGTAATCTAATCAGAAAGATAGCCACACTGGCTCCTAGAAGGTCCCACCAAAAGTCAATAATGGAAACAGAGCCTGACTCCCGATTTTAAACTTGTTTCCATAGTTCTCTTAAGAGAGGGTTAGACTCTCCCTTCTCTCTTGATGGATAGATGAATAGGTAGGTAGATAGATACGTGCATAATGTGTAAATATATACGTGCATGTCACATATATACACGTTGTTTCCTTTTGGAAATTCTTTACTCTGAAAAGAAAGACAGATGTTTTCCCTTATAGTTCCATTATAGTTTTTCATTCTTTTATTTAATTAATGTAACTAGCATTTATTTTATTATTAGTCTGTTCAGCACCTTCTTTGTGTACTTTCATTTGTTACTCTCACCCTATGAGATAGTTACTATTATCGTTCCCATCTTAACAAAAAGACAGTGAAGGCCCAGAGAGGTTAAGCAGATTGGTGGAAGTCACACAGCAAGCAAGAACCAGAGCCAGGATTTGAACCCAATTCTGTCTGACCGCAAAACCTTTAGCACCAGGTACCCTGCCACCTTTAGTGGATAGGGCATGGGGAGGGAGCATCTAGAACCCAGGGGTGGGTGGTGACTACTGAGAAAGCAGCCTGTTGCCACTGGTGGGAGCAGCGGTTACTGACATCAGTGTCCTGAAGTCAGGGTCGCGTGAAAGGGAGACCCCACTGCTTTCAGCCCTGAACCAAACCCCTGAGGCCCCTTGCAGCCACTGTTTGGAAACCAGCTCCCTTTGCCATCTCTGGCATCCTCACTTGGTTTGATATTATCAAAATCCGTTTAAGTTTCAGCAGCAGATTAGCAGGCTCGTGGGTGCCTATTTCCAGCTTCCTTTTCATATCCTGTCATTAACCCAGCAACCCCTGAAAGCCCAACAGACATGAGGGAAAGTTCATTTTATTAAGTGTAAAGATGAATAATTTCTTTAAAATTCTTTCATTTTTAATGCGTTTCTTTAACTTGTTGCCAAACTATGAATGATTGCTGGGCTTCCATGTGGTCTTTACAGAGGTTTGTAAACTGTTCTTCCCCAGAGGTTTTTTGTTTTTTTTTTTTTGCATCACTTCCTTACTGCATACTTTTTATTGTATCCTTCTTCCAAAAGGCCTTAACTGGGGGAGGGAGGCCCATCAAAAGCAGCATTTTTAAGTACAAATGTATTTCTAATTTATAATCATCAGAGCTTCTGATCAAGTGGTGATAAAAAGTGATTCCCCCTGGGTATGTCATTATGTCAGCAAAATAAACACCCCTCTATTGAGTCTTGGTGGTGGTGGTAGTTTAGTTGCTAAACCAGGTCCAACTCTTGCAACCCCATGGACAGAGGACCCGACAGGCTACATACAGTCCATGGGGTTTTCCAGGCAAGAATACTGGAGTGAGTTGGCATTTCCTTCTCCACTATTGAGTCTTAGATAATTTTTATTTAGTGCTTGTTTCATGCCAAAAAGTACTCTAAGAGCATAGATTAAGTCATTAAATTCTTTTAACAACCCTATGAAATAAATAGTAATAATGTCGCAATTGTGCAGGTGAGGGAACTGAGGCCCAGAGAAGGATACCCCTAGCAAGTGTCGAAGCTCGGATTTGAGCCAAGACGGTCTCAGTCCAGAGTCTCCGCTCTTGGATGTGATGCAGGGTCCCTCCGACTCCACAGTCTGTTAGGCCACATGAAAATGTTTGGGGAACATGTCATCGAGTCTCCATCTAAAGAGCTGAACCACAGGACTCACTAGTTTCTTTTCTTCCTAACAGTGTTTTGTAAGGGAAGCTTCCCAACTTCCTGTGGAAGCCCATTCCCTATTCTAGAGGTCAAGCGTGTCCTCTTAAGGTCCAAACCAAGGTATCTCCTACTTTATTTGAAGCCCCTGTTTACTTTGTATTTGGTCCACCTATAAAGGGGAAAAAAATAACTTTACACCCTCAAGTCACTCTGCGGTTTCTCTTTTATAATTTAGATATAGAAAACCTTCAGGATCCAACAATGTCACCTCTCCATTTTCCAGATGGAGAAGCTGTCATTTATGAGTCATTTACGAGTCTTGTCTTGACTGCAGTGGCCAGATAGTGACAGAGCAGGGTGGCTAAGTCACTAACCCTTCAGGCCAGTCTTCTGCAACTGCATGATCCCTCCTGACCATCCAGACCTTTTGCAATGGATTGTGGCCAAGTACAGATGAATATAGTCAGAGGAGTCCATGCATTACAGAACGCAGGAGGGAGCCTGCTTCCCTGCTTTGCCTTTCAGGCTGAAGTTTTCAGATCCACGAGGCCACCAAAGTGATCAATCGAAAAATAAAAAGACCCTCAAAACCCAAAATGTCTTCACTTCTTTCTGTATTTGATTTCAGCTGGTTTAGAAGATCTTAAGAAGATAGGAGATTGTGCTTTTATATTTCAAGTTTAGAATCCATTTGAAAGAATCACAAATGGCCTATCTGAAACCAGCTTCCTGTAAGGTTTTATTCCCATTTTAGAGAGGAGATTAATGAGGCTCTGGGAAATCAATTAACTTGCTCTTCTTGGTTGTAAAGCAAACTACCCTCTGAAGTGCGGGTGACCCTGGCTGGTTCGTTGTTATTAAGAAATCCTCTATTTTCTGAAACTCCTATTACTAAAGTTCTGAAGGATGCTGAGTATGTGCAACCAATGGTTTCTATGTAGGTGATTTCAAATAATGCAACAGAGATGCGCCAGTGTCAACATGCGAGGGGTGTGGTTTCCACGATTCTTAAGCCCCTCCCTCGAGCAGGGAAGAAGTGAAGAAGCGAACTCACTCAGTCGTGTCCGACTCTTTGTGACACCATGGACTGTAGCCCACCAGGCTCCTCCATCCATGGAATTTTCCAGGCAAGCATACTGAAGTGGGTTGCCATTTCCTTCTCCAGGGGATCTTCCTGACCCAGGGACTGAAACCAGGTCTCCCACATTACAGGCAGACACTTTACCTTCTGAGCCACCAGGGAAGCCTCTAGTGGCAGTATTGGGTCAGCCTGAGGGCAAGCCAGCATTTTCTGTTCAGTTATTTTATTTACTTTGGACTGATTTTTATTCACTGATGTCTCTTTTTTTTTTTTTTCTTTTTTAATTTATGAGACTGTCAGAGTATATTGGACTTGTTTGTGGCTGGAAAGAATAATTAAAGGCTGCACGAATTACATTTCATGCCAAATTAACATCACTCTCCGCTCTCCTGCTGATGATTTAACATCCCAGTCACATTTGGGGTGCTGGAAGCTTTACATGTACTTGTCAGACTGTAACTCTTACGATAGTTGATCAGTAAAGAGTACTCACAGAAGTTCAGGAAGCATTGTGCCAGTGTTTCGGATGCCCTGGGGTATGCGTTTCTGTGTTTCTTATTTAAAACTGAAATGGTTTGTTTTGGTTTTCGCCTGCCCTGTTCTTTGCTGTCGTGCGCAGGCTTTCTGTCGTCATCTTCAGCAGGGGCCACTCTCTAGTTGTGGTGCTCGGGCTTTACATTGCGGTGGCTTCTCTTGTTGCAGAAAACAGGTTCGGGGACACAGGCTCCAGTGGTTGCAGCACGTGGGCGCAGTAGTTGCGACGCACAGGCTCAGGGCTCCACAGTGAGTGGGATGCTCCTGGACCAGGTGTCAAATCCGTGTCCCTTGCATTGGCAGGCAGATTCTTAACCACCACGTGACCAGGGAGGTCCCCAAAATCTAAATGGTTTAAGCTCTGACCTGAAGAGAAATTTGCCGTGAGTTTCATCTTTATATATATATATATATATATATATATATGTATTTTTAAATCCTAGCATGTAATCAGTCGGAAATGTAGAGCCAAATAATGGGTACACGTGTCACCGACTTGATGTCAGTTCCTCTTTTCCAGTGCCCTGGTCCTTGAAGAACAGCAGCATAGACAGTGGTGAAGCAGAAGTTGGTCGGCGGGTGACCCAAGAAGTCCCACCAGGCGTGTTTTGGAGATCGCAGATTCACATCAGTCAACCCCAGTTCTTAAAGTTCAACATCTCCCTTGGGAAGGATGCTCTCTTCGGTGTTTACATAAGAAGAGGACTTCCACCGTCTCATGCCCAGGTAGGACCATGCTTGATACAGCCATGAGTTTAAAAAATACCACTGCACACCCACTGAGGCAGCTATAACGAAAGGACAGAAAATAACAAGTGTTGGTGGAGATGTGGAAAAATTGGAACCTTCATACGTGATTTGTGGGAATGTAAAATGGAGAGCCACTGTGGAAGGAATTCAATAGTTCTTCAAAAAGTTAAGCAAAGAATTACAGTATGACCCAGCAATTCCATTACTAGATATATTCCTACAGAGAACTGAAAAACTTTCTCATTTAAAAACATACATAAATGTTCATAGCAGCATTTATTCATAATAGCTCATAAGTGGAAACAACCCAAATGTCTATCAGTTGGTAAATGGAGAAACAAACTGTAATCTCTCCATTCCATGAGATAGGATTAAAACATAAAAGGGGATGAATTTTTTTAAAATAAAAATGAAATATTGTTACATGGATGAATCTTGAAAATGTTTTGTTAAGTGAAAGAAGCCAGATACTGGGCTGGATGAAGCACAAGCTGGGATCAAGACTGCTGGGAGAAATATCAATAACCTCAGATATGGAGATGACACCACCCTTATGGCAGAAAACGAAGAACTAAAGAGCCTCTTGATAAAAGTGAAATAGATGGGGAAACAATGAAAACAATGACAGACTTTATTTTGGGGGGCTCCAAAATCACTGCAGATGGTGACTGCAGCCATGAAATTAAAAGATGGTTGCTCCTTGGAAGAAGAGCTATGATCCCAGCTTGTGCTTCATCCAGCCTAGTACATATGAGGTACTCTGCATATAAATTAAATAAGCAGGGTGACAGTGTACACCCTTCACATACTCCTTTCACAGTTTTGAACCAGCCCGTTGTTCCATGTCTGGTTCTACCTGTTACTTCTTGACCTGCATACAGGTTTCTCAGGAGGCAAGTAAGGTGGTCTGTTATTGCCACCTCTTTAAGAATTTTCTACGGTTTGTCATGATCCACAAACTGCATGGCTGCAGTCACCATCTGCAGTGATTTTGGAGCCCCCCAAAATAAAGTCTGTCATTGTTTTCATTGTTTCCCCATCTATTTCACTTTTATCAAGAGGCTCTTTAGTTCTTCGTTTTCTGCCATAAGGGTGGTGTCATCTCCATATCTGAGGTTATTGATATTTCTCCCAGCAGTCTTGATCCCAGCTTGTGCTTCATCCAGCCCAGTATCTGGCTTCTTTCACTTAACAAAACATTTTCAACATGATCCACAGTCAAAGGTTTCATTGACTTATAGTCAATGAAGCAGAAGTAGATGTTTTTCTGGAATTCTCTTACTTTTTCTGTGATCCAACGGATGTTGGCAGTTTGATCTCTGGTTCTGCCTTTTCTAAATCCAGCTTGCACATCTGGAAGGTCTTGGTTTTTATACTGTTGAAGCCTAGCTTGAAGGATTTTGAGCCCTATCTTGTTAGCATGTGAAATGAGTACAATTGTGCAGTATTTAAATATTCTTTGGCACTGTCCTTTGAGATTGAAATGAAAGCTAACCTTTTCTAGTCCTCTGGCCACTGCTGAGTTTTCCAAACTTGCTCAGTAGAGTACAGCACTTTAACAGCTTCATCTTTTAGGATTTGAAATAGCTCAGCTGAAATTCCATCACCTCCACTAGCTTTGTTCATGTTGATGCTTCCTAAAGCCCACTAGACTTCACACTCTAGCTGAGTGACCACACTATTGTGGTTATCTGGATCATTAAGAGCTTTTTTGTACAGTTCTGTGTATTCTTGCTACCTCTTCTTAATATCTTCTGCTGTTAGGTCGATACCATTTCTGTCCTTTATTGTGCCCATCTTTGCATGAAATGTTCCCTCGGTATCTCTAATTTTCTTAAAGAAATCTCTAGTCTTTCTCATTCTATTATTTTCCTTATTTCTTTGCACTGTTCACTTAACAAATCTTTCTCATCACTTCTTGCTGTTCTTGGAACTCTGCATTTAAATAGGTATATCTTTCCTTTTCTCTTTCACGTCTCTTCTTTTCTCAGCTGTTTGTAAAGCCTCCCCAGACAACAGTTTTGCCTTGTTGCATTTCTCTTTCTTGGGTTTTGGTCACTGCCATATGACTCTATTTATGTTGTCTGGAAAATCCATAGAGACGAAAGGAGAAGGAAATGGCAGCCCACTCCAGTACTCTTGCCTGGAAAATCCCATGGACGGAGGAGCCTGGTAGGCTGCAGTCCATGGGGTCACTAGGAGTCGGACTGGAGAAGGAAATGGCAACCCACTCCAGTGTTCTTGCCTGGAGAATCCCAGGGACGGGGGAGCCTGGTGGGCTGCCATCTATGGGGTCACACAGAGTTGGACATGACTGAAGCGACTTAGCAGTATCAGCAGCAGCTAATAGCTATGGGCTATCTTTTCTGGGTGATGTAAGTGCTCTGAAATTAGATAGCAGTGATGGTTGTACAACACAGTGAATATACTAAAAACTACCAAATTGTAAATGGTGAAATTTATGTTATGGGAACTATTTCTCCAAAAAAAAAAAAAATTGGTTACTTCCCTACCTGATGTAATTGGCTTATCCTGACTAGACCTTTGCTAATCATTGGGTACTTTTTGTTCAGGGATTTGGGTTATTTGTTAAAGCATCCCTAGGAGACAGCCCACTGTGTTTGACAGGAGTGATGTAACTTTCACCAGAATTCAGCCAACACTTTCCTGTGGCTTCCCTGTTCTTGTCGTACTGAGTTCCTTGGGAAGTGCTTGACACTGCAGAAGTGAGATTATTCCCTGCATTGGAAATGAAGACATTGGATTATATTATGGATTTCATTATTTTTCTTCTCATCCCTCCTGGTAGAAATTTTCTTAAGCATCCCACTGGGGATACATTAACCCTCATCTAGTTTGGTTTGCTTTTCCAGTAAGATTTGTGTATCCTAAGGAAACGCAAGTAGTGTTTCCTGCCTTATTTGCTTTCAAATCCAGCAAGTATATACAGAAGTCCATTAGGAAAATACACCAGTGGAGGGGAAAACACCCTTAACCACCCTTTATATCCAGTCAAAGCTAGCTTTTTAAAACATGTATTGGAGGGGTATTCATCCGGAAAATCCAGTGGAAGAATGTAAAGCTTTAAACCCACTGGCAGATGCAAAGCAGGCCTCCATTTCTTTGTCTTTAGCTCATAGCACACATTGGTAATCGACAACTGCACTTTCTCGTCACTAAACTCCGTGCACAGATGCCTCCAAGAGAGCCCCTGAGGCAGCCACCACCAATTGACCAGGGTTAGCTCTCAAGATGAAATTTATTTGCAGTCCCATCTTTACAGCCTGAAACAATCGATATAACGGACTAAAAGGACTTTCTTTTCTGAGCATGGAGGACTGTGTAGGTTTTTAACACTATATAACGGCCCATGCTATAGGGACTAATATGTAAAGTGGTAATCAATAAGTCCTCCTCCATCCATCCATCCAGAAAAATATTTATTGGTCTAGGCACTGATTATCCAGAGGTGAGTTAGCATAGCCCCTAGGAGAAGGAAATGGCAACCCACCCCAGTGTTCTTGCCTAGAGAATCCTGTGGATGGAGGAGCCTGTCTGGCTTCTGTCTATAGGGTGGCACAGAGTCAGACATGACTGAAGTGACTTAGCATGCAGCATGCAGGCAACCAAGCAAAACTCCTAATACAAAACTGACACCTGTCCTTCAGAGAGATTCCCTTAAGAGAAAGAGAGGAATTCAGCTAAGAGGAGTCCCCAAGGCATTTCTGTAACTTCCTGCCAGGAGCAGGGAGCCGGTCTGGGAAGTTATGCAAAGTGTTAGAGGGTCTCCCTGACCTTCAGACTCCACTGTTTCTACAGGAGCATAATGAAAGATTGACAGCAGTGAAATCTGCTTGTTGGCATTATTCAAGGAAGTAGGAACATGCCTCTGGGCACAGCTGAGCATAACTTTCCTCTTAGCCCCTTGGACACCAGGAGATTTACTGGGGAGGGGGGTGGAAATGTCGCCTTTCGACCTTGTTCTGAAGCACTGCTGTCCCCCTACGCTTGCAAGCTCTGAGCAGTCAGAATCATGGAAAAGCCAGCGATCATGGCAAGTCAAGTCAGTAACTCTCTGAAACTGACTGATAGTGGACAGCAGGCAGGAACATGCTCTACCCGGGTTCCCCGTTGTTCTGACATTGAGGACTCAGACCCTCCATGACAGTGTCTCTCCTTTTGTGGCTGCACCACGCCGTCCATCTCCTGCCAAGCCGGTGATTGTTCTAGTGATCGTTCTCTCAAAATAGCTCCACTCCAGGGACAGCCCCATCCCATTTCTCGAGAAGAGAAATGAATAGGCGGGGGCTGATGTGCACCGAGGGTTGCAGTCCAGCTGCCAGTCTGGGAGTTGAGCTTGACTTGGAGGGTCAGGTAAGCGAGCAGTGGTGCAGATCCTTGGAAATGCATGAGACAGCTACAATACAGGGGAGCTTCTTAAAAAAATAAAAAGGAAAGAGGGGGGAAACCAATTCCCCATGCATCTTCACATTCATTCGCTGTTATTACGAGCACTCATGTCCATTTGACGAGATACATTTCCTGGAGGAGACGGCACTTAGCCCGGCGCAGGGGTAGGCAACTAACTCACATCTCAAACCATTATAGAATTTCTCATTTCTATTGGCATATTCTATCAAGGAACATAAGTTCTATGGGGATTGGCAGACTAGCCAAGGTGACTCATTTGAGCTGAAAAGAGAGAAAGAGAAAGAAGTGGGGAGGGGGAGGAATGTGAAAGTCTCTCGGCTGCATTGCACAGAATGGCTCTGCTTAAATTTTATTGAGGATCGTGCTCTGACCAAGTGCCCACAAGGTTTAGTATCCTTGTCCAAGGATATTAAATACAGAGGAGAATCCTTTTTTACCTGTTTAAATTTCCCAAAGAATCAGAGTCTGTCCCAGCTGACTTTTTGAAAGTGGCTTTCTATAGAAATGCAGAGGCAGCGTGGCATAGAGGAGAAAGTACTGGAATTAGCAAGAAAGCTGAGGATGAAGGCGCTGCTGTGTATTAACCAGGTGTCCCCAGACATGCATATTAATCTCTCTGTGCCTCAATTTCCTTGTCTACCTGTTGCTGTAGTTACATCTCCCAATGTTACCGTAGTTACACCTCCCCCCACAAAGGTAAGATGGGAAAACACTTTGTAAATAGAAATGCAGTATAAAAATATGGTACACGAGTGTCTCATCGTATTTAGAAATCCTGCATGTCCCTAGCCAATACTGTCTATCAGTAAGCAATTATGTAAATATAGGTTTTTAAAGTAAAATTAATTGGCTCATTTTTTCCTTCTTATCAAAGGACAAATTGTTTTCATTACAAAAAAATTTTTACAGCACAGAACAACGAAAGGAAAGTAAAAACACCCATAATTGGAAACAGTCCCCTTTGCTAAATATTTATACAGAGTTTTTGCTATAATAAAACAAATCAGTTGCAGTTAAAAAAAAAAAAAAAAACTCAGAATCTGAATGGTTTAAAACCACAGAGGCTATTTCTTGGTTATATCAGTGGCTCTAGACCTGGGCCAGTTCTGCCCACCGCCCCCGCCCCCGCCCCCACCCCAGAGACATTTTACAGTGTCTGGGGATATTTTTGGTTTTGCCCTAAGAAGAGGTTACTCGAGGCAGGTAGTGGCAGCTAGAGATGCTGCTAAACACACACAGGAGAACCCTCCACAACAACCAGCTCCAAAAGGCGTAAGTGCTGAGGTGGGAAACCCCACTTCACGTGTTCATTTCAGGTGACATTGGACTTTGCTCAGTATCAGTCTCACTCAAGGACAGGGAACTGTGGAGCTTCCACTGTCAGGAACATGCCTCGTACCCTACTGCAAAGGAAAGAGAAGATGGGAGAATTATGCAGTAATCCCTAAAGTCTTCTGCTTGCAAGCGTCACATATCATTTAAGCCCGTCACCTATGGACCAAAAGCAAGTCAGATCCTAACTTCTGTGGAGCAGGAATTACAGCCCTCTGGTGTTCCTGGATGGCGGGGCACCAAATATCCCGATGAAAGGCCCTTAAGACTTACAGTAAAACTTTGGGAGGCCAGTCCTCATGGTTAGTCTTCGTGTGCACCCTTAATTCTTTTCCTGAAAGCAGCTCTTAAGGATTTTATGCGAATTGCCGAATTGTCCTTCTGAAAGCTTATACCAGTTACCCTCCATACCCTAGAGAAGGAAACAGGAACCCACTCCAGTATTCTTGTCTGGAAAATCCCAAGGACAGAAGAACCTGGCGGGCTACAGTATGTGGGGTTGCAAAGAGTTGGACACAACTGAACAACTAAGCACACACACACATACATACTGTACTCTCACTATTCTCTCTATACTCACTCACTATACTCTCACTAGATTCTCACTAGACTCTCACTAGACTCTATACTCACACTATACTCACACTATACTCACACTGTACTCTCACTGTACTCACTAGACTCTGTATACTCACTCACTATACTCTCACTATATTCTCAGTAGACTCTCACTAGACTCTCACTAGACTCTATACTCATACTATACTCACACTGTACTCTCACTGGACTCTCACTGTACTCACTAGACTCTGTATACTCACACACTATACTCTCACTAGACTCTCACTAGACTCTATACTCACACTATACTCACACTATACTCTCACTGTACTCTCACTGTACTCACTAGACTCTGTATACTCACTATACTCTCACTAGACTCTCACTAGACTCTATACTCACACTATACTCACACTATACTCTCACTGTACTCTCACTGTACTCACTAGACTCTGTATACTCACTCACTATACTCTCACTATATTCTCAGTAGACTCACTAGACTCTCACCAGACTCACTAGACTCTCACTAGACTCTATACTCACACTATACTCACACTAGACTCTCACTGTACTCACTATACTCTGTATACTCACACACTAGACTCTCACTAGACTCTCACTAGACTCTCACTAGACTCTATACTCACACTAGACTCTCACTAGACTCCCACTATACTCACTATACTCTCACTAGACTCTGTATACTCACACACTATACTCTCACTAGACTCTCACTGTACTCACTAGACTCTATACTCACACTATACTCACACTATACTCACACTGTACTCTCACTGTACTCACTATACTCACTATACTCTATACTCACACTATACTCACACTATACTCACACTGTACTCACTAGACTCTGTATACTCACACACTGTACTCTCACTAGACTCTCACTGTACTCACTAGACTCTCGCTAGACTCTATACTCACACTAGACTCACACTACACTCTCACTGTACTCTCACTGTACTCACTATTCTCTCTATACTCACTCACTATACTCTCACTAGACTCTCACTAGACTCTATACTCACACTATACTCTCACTACACTCTCTCTGTACTCACTATTCTCTCTATACTCACACACTATACTCTCACTAGACTCTCGCTAGACTCTCACTAGACTCTCACTGTACTCTCACTGTACTCACTAGACTCTATACTCACACACTATACTCTCACTATATTCTCACTAGACTCTCACTAGACTCTATACTCACACTAGACTCTCACTGTACTCTCACTGTACTCACTATTCTCTCTATACTCACTCACTATACTCTCACTAGACTCTCGCTAGACTCTCACTAGACTCTCACTGTACTCTCACTGTACTCACTAGACTCTATACTCACACACTATACTCTCACTATATTCTCACTAGACTCTCACTAGACTCTATACTCACACTAGACTCTCACTGTACTCTCACTGTACTCACTATTCTCTCTATACTCACACACTATACTCTCACTAGACTCTCACTAGACTCTATACTCACACTATACTCACACTACACTCTCACTGTACTCTCACTGTACTCACTATTCTCTCTATACTCACACACTATACTCTCACTAGACTCTCACTAGACTCTATACTCACACTATACTCTCACTATACTCTCACTGTACTCTCACTGTACTCACTAGACTCTGTATACTCACACACTATACTCTCACTATATTCTCACTAGACTCTCACTAGACTCTATACTCACACTATACTCTCACTGTACTCTCACTGTACTCTCACTGTACTCACTAGACTCTGTATACTCACACACTATACTCTCACTGTACTCTCACTATACTCACTATACTCTCACTATACTCTCACTGTACTCACTATACTCACTATACTCTATACTCTCACTATACTCTCACTGTACTCACTATACTCACTATACTCTATACTCACACTATACTCTCACTGTACTCACTGTACTCTGTATACTCACACACTATACTCTCACGGTACTCCCACTGTACTCACTATACTCTCACTATACTCTCTATACTCACACTGTATACTCTCCTACCACCAGTGGCAGTGTATAAGTGTTGGTTCTATTTACTTTAACTCCTGTATAAACTGAATATTGTCATTGTTTAATTTGTCCATTTGAAAGATAGATATTATATTGTCTTTTAAATGCAGCATTTTCATACCCTGAATTTCATTTTTTTTAATACCTACACACAAAGAGAAAAAGAAAGAGCCAGTCTAAGTCACTCTCAACCTACCAGCTCAAATTCTTATGGGGCTAGTGTGTGTAAGGTAGCCTAGTCCATCTTGCCAAGTATGTGAAGTCCTACCAACCGTGTCGGGTTTGCTTGACCCCAGTTTTAGAAAGGAAGCCGACGAGACTTAAGAGTCGTCATCATCATCTGACCTGGCAGCAGTACTGGGCATCAAAGGAGATCTCAGAAGCTATTGATGCAAGTGAGACTCTTGGGTGGTGAAGGCAGGGAGCAGGTTTGCTTGACAGTTCATCACTGATTGCTACCGATATGTCAAGCCAAGTAGAAATCCTGCATGAGAACAAGTCAGTAATCGGCAAATTAGGTACATGATAACCGGAGTCAACAAGATGCAGTTATTGCTGGGGAGCCCTGCCAGGACTTCACCTTCTCCACAATCCTATTTAGCAAATCTCAAAAATGCCTATTTCATCACTCGGACTGATGGAGCCATGAGTCCAGTCACTTCCAGTGGCAACTTGAAAGTGTGGGGTGGACTTCCAGCTCCAGGTATAAGGGTTTATTAGAAGGAGGTAGTGAGGATTAAATGATGCTAAGATAGAAGCAGACGCTGTCAGCCCCAGCGCTTTACCCTAAGATGTGTCTGTGGGATGGGAAGCAAAACTATCCACAGATTCATTGAACGATAGAAGGGAACTATTTAAGAGACCACAAATTGCCCCATGATCATACCAAATAAGTGCAAATATAGCAGATTAAGCATGTACAGACCGAGATCAAATGAGCTGAGCAAACATTCCTGTTTGTCCTCATCAGCAGAATTCTCCTAAATGACATTTTTTTAAAGGCAAATTTATAGATGGTGATGAGTGGTGTTAGCTTTTTCCCAGCTCAGGTTATCCCTCTCCAGTTCAGAGCCTTATTTGAAAATGAATTCTCTCTTTCCTTGTCCTCTTCTCTTATCCAAGCAAGTCAGCTGTACACAGTTTCCGTTAGAGATGTAACTAACTGCAGCCCTGGGCCGCTGGAATGCCCACGTGTTCTGAGCAGCCTGGTTCTCTTGCTGTGCCCCTGTCCCGTGCCCATTGCTCAGTCACTTAAGCTCTCCTTGGACCTCACTCATCCTGCAGAGCTATGTTTGGTGATCTTACGGGGATCCCTCCCCATGCCAGGTTTGGCTGTCAGCTTGCATAATCACCACATAGCTTTTTTTTTTTAATTGAAGGATAATTGCTTTACAAAATCATGTTGGTTTCTGCCAAACATCAACATGAATCAGCCATAGGTATATATATATATATATATCCCCTCCCTCTTGAATCTCCCCGGCATCTCCCCCCTGCCCCTAATCCCACCCCTCTAGGTTGTTACAGAGCCCCAGTTTGAGTTCCTTGAGTCGTACAGCAAATTCCCATTGGCTATCTATTTTACATATGGTAATGTAGGTTTCCATATTACTCTCTCCATGAATCCCACCATCTCCTTCCTCCCCCCACCCTGTGTCCATAAGTCTGTTCTCCATGTCTGTGTCTCATTGCTGCCCCACAGATAATTTCATCAGTACCATCTTTGTAGAGTCCATATATGTGTGTTAGTATATGATGTTTGTTTTTGTCTTTCTGACTTACTTCACTCCGTATAATAGGCTCCAGGTTCATTCACCTCATTAGAACTGATACATATGTGTTCCTTTTCATGGCTGAATAGTATTCCATTGTATATGTACCATAGCTTCTTTATCATTCTTCTTTTGAAGGACACCTAGGTTGCTTCCATGTTCTAGCTATTGTAAATAGTTCTGCAGTGAATATTGGAATACATTTGTCTTTTTCAATTTTGGTTTCCTCAGGGTATATGCCTAGTAGTGGGCATTTTAATTTCATTTTAGGAAGGGGCATATTTTTACAGGCATATTTTACAGACCCTTCCTCTCCAAAAAAACTTGAGGTATAGAGAAAGAGTTTTCAAAACCAAGAGAACCTTGGTTTCTTCTGTATTGTACTGAAAGTGCTTTTGGAAAGGTCTTTCTCAGGAGACCCCTTCCAATTATCTGGTAGCCTCCTACGGGATTGAAAACTGCCATTTAAATCAATGAGTATCCTCCTGCAGTCACCAGTCAGGAGAAATCTCAGGAGATTCTTGAGTTTTACAAGGGATCTGGTATTGAGGAAGGTGTTTGAGGAGGGCACATTTAATATTTTTCCAAAAAGGCATTGATTTGAGTACATGGATGTACTTTATTTAAAAAAAAAAAACAAAACACTGTTTGGAACATGCAACATGTTCTTTTTTTACATTGAAATATAATTGGTATACAATATTATGTAAGTTACAGGGAGAAAGACAGAAACAGAGAAAGCAGGAATGAGTAAGAGGGGGCGGTACCAAGCCACATATTTTGACTGAGCAGAATCTCAGAGGTACTGTAATTCAAGAGTTTCAAGTTTTCTAGGGAATGGCCTTTATCTTAAAGTGGAATCTTATGTAGAACCCCATATATAAAACAGGTTGTGACAGTTTTATTAGCTATGGTTTATAATTCAAATCCATATTTATTATTATAATGTTTTAATCTGTGTGCATATGTTTCTTATGTGTATTTATTATATGTGTTTTAATCTCTGTATACCTATTGGTATGTGTAACTATATATATATATATATATATATATATATATATATATATATATAGTACATAGAGATAGAGACACCGAAAGAGAAACTAAATTCTTAAGGTTGGTCACCTGTAGGAAGAGTGAGGAAAAAAGGCCTGAGAATTAGATTTAAAGTGTATTTTTTTATCCATAGTAAAACGTTAAAGGTAAGGCGAACGCTTCCCCATCTGCAGGACACGCACGCATGTGTGTACCCATACAATGACTGAAAGTAGTGGTTGAAATATGGGCAGGCTGTCACTGTGTTCTTTATACTTTTCTTAATTTTAGCAATCTCTCTCTCTTTAGGAAAAGTGGATCTGTGACAAACTTGAGTCTATTTTGAGTAAAACAAGCATTAAGAGGTTATAGATGATGACTCTAATCTTATATTACTCTCAGGATTCAATTTATTTATGTACTTTGTTTTGTTTGCGCAGTTTTGAGAAAAATCATAGTAAATGTATATAAGTAGTTTCAGAGAGCAGCTGTATTTTTTTCATCATTTCCCTTACAGGCTCAGAATAGTCTTCAATTAAATTGATCCATGAACTTGAAAGAAGAGCAATAGAAAATAATCATTTCAAGGTTAAATAATGTAAAATATCTTAACTATTCACATCTCTTGCCTCAGATACAGAAGTAGAAAGGTTGTACCCCAAACTTAAGCTGTGAAACTCTTTATTAAAAAAAAAAAAAACACTGTTTGGAACATGCAACATGTTCTTTTTTTAAATTGAAATATAATTGGTATACAATATTATGTAAGTTACAAGTGTACAATATAGTGATTCACAATTTTTAAAGGCTGTACTCTATTTAGAGGTATTATAAAATATTGGCTGTATTCCTCTTGTTCCATAGCATATGCTTGTCGCTTATTTTCTGTGCAATAGGTAGTGCCTCTTACTCCTCTGCTCCTGGGTTTCCCATCCTCCCTCCCCTCTCCCCTCTCCCCTCTGGTGACTGCTAGTCTGTTCTCTCATCTGTGACTCTGCTTCTTTTTTGATCATTCACTAGTTGGTTGTGGTTTTTAGATTCCACATACAAGGGATATCATACAGCTTTGTCTTTCTCTGACTTATTTCATTTCACATAATGCCCTCCATGTCCATTTGTGTTGCTGCAAATGGCAAAATTTCCTTCTTTTTATGGCTGAGTAGTATTCCATCGTGTGTATGTGTATGTATCTATCAAAGTATGTATACACACACACACACACCCCCCCCCCACACACACACACACACACACCCACACACCATGTATTGATCCATTCATCTCCTGATGGACACTTAGGTTGCTTCTATATCTTGGCTTTAGAAATAGTGTGGCTATGAACATAGGGGTGCTGCTACATGTTTCCTTGAAATTGCATTCCTGGTTTAACATCCTGACATTAACTTGTGTCTCTGCTCTGCCTGGCATTTGGTTGAACAGGATCTCCAGTGGAGTTCCTTATACAACTTTTTCTGAGCAGACACACATCAGGTGGATTCAAAGAAAGCCCAGTGCAGATCTTGAAGTTTCTTGATAAAGGACAGAGTGACAGAAGGTCAAATCTGTGTTCAGAGATATTCAGAAAAGCTTTATTCCAAACTGTTCACAAAAATTAATTGACTTTAGAAATGTTCATTGAAGCCCCTCTCAGTACAGATGTCTGTAGGGATGCCAAAGTTGTTAGAAGGCAAAAATAACTATTAATTATCTGATCTCTTATAAAAATGTTCCCCACTCATAGATCTCCCCCCCCCCATTTAACATGAATTATAATGATAGCATTATTTGAGGGCTGCAGTGTTTCATATAAATTATTTTATCTTCACAACAACCCTATGATTGAGGCACTGTTAGGAGCAGCCCCATTTTACAGAGGAAAGAACTGAGGCAGAATTTAGGGTCTCAAAGCTGGTGTGCACTGGACACAGCAGACAGGCACCCGCTTTCCCTCCTGCCAGAGAAAATTAATGCTGCTGGCCATCATTTCCAGGGGCCTCCTGCAGTACAATGTCAATGAATTTGTTGACAGAGTAAAATTACAACTTAATCCCAAGACAAGAATTTCATTAAATCAGAGGAAGTGATGCTGGAGATTTGCTTCTGAGTGCTAGGGGGACTTGGTCACCGTGAATCTGGCCAAGGCAGCACGGTTAACTACCGTGGCAGAGAGAAGCGGCAAGGAAAGTGCCGCGATCGGCACTTCTAAGAGGGCGGCTGTAATAACATGAAGAGGGGTCCTGGAAGATTTGATGAAGACACCCAATAGGTTTGCATTTGTTTGTGTGGCGCCAGTCAGGCCACAGTGAAGCCACATTGTTCTCAGGTAGTTTATCAATTTTGAGATGCACACGATGCTTGTCTTTTGACATCTCTGAAAACAGGGTGCATTTTGCAGTCAGTATAGCGGAGAGACAATGAAATGTTGGTTGTCACATGTTTGCGTATACGGGAAAGCTCAGTGTTCATTCTAATAATTAGAGTGTAGTGGCAAACATAACCTGAACATTCCTAAATATGATAAAAATACTTTCATAGTTGCAGTTTTATTGTTCAAGGTAGATTCCAAATTGGTCATTTTCCCTTTTGTTCAGAGCATCCATTTTAAGTGACCTTTTATTATTTCCAAATACACTCAGATGAACTCGATCCTATTGTGTATATTGAGTCAGGGTGGGTATTTAAATACAAATTTTAAAATATATAAATACACAAATAAAAATAAAGTTTAAGCAGACATTCTGTGGAATGCCTATGCAGCTGTTCCAGACACAGATGAGCATGGGTTAGGGTTCGAACCAGGCCAGATGGCCAGATCCAGTATTTGCAAGCTGTGCAACCTTGGGCAAATCCCTCAGCCTCTCTGTGCCTTGGTTACTTCATCTGTAAGATGAAGATAATAATATTACACATTCATAGCTTTGTTGTGAGATGTAAATGAGGTAATCTTTATAAAGCATTTACAACTGTGTTGGCACAAAGAAATGATATCAGCTATTATGTTTTTCAAAGCATCCATAATGCAAACAAAGCAAAATAAATTCCAACAGTTTTATTACAAGATAACTTTTTTTTGTTGTAAGAGCAATATATCATGATAGGAAAAACAGAAAACATTAAGATTTTTAGTATATTTTTAGTATATCTTCTGTTCACATACAGTAATCATTTTTACAAATTTGAGTCTTGTCATACATACTGTTTTTACCCTGATTTTTTGCATAATGATAAGTAGGAAACATCTTTCTATATCTGAATATTCTTTCATAAACTCATTTTAAATGCATCAAAAATAGCTCATTCTATACTTTAAAAATTTTTAACCAAGCTCCCTTCTTCAACATTCTATTCATTCTACAGTAAACATCCTCACAGGCATAGGTTTATTTGGTTTTTAATAATTTCCTTATATGAATTCTCAAGAGTGGAATTGCTGCTTTTCTAACAATAGCAATAGCCATAAGAAAGGCTGACACTGATCCAGGGCCTACTGTGAGCTGGACCAGACTCACAATGACCCCTAGAGGTAGGAAATTTTACTATTCTCATTTTAGGGATTAGAGAGCTGAGACTCAGTTAAGAAACTTGCCTAAGATCACAGTCAGTCAGTTAGTCAGTTCAGTTGCTTAGTCATATACGACTCTTTGTGACCCCATGGACTGCAGCAGCCAGGCCTCTCTGTCCATCACCAACTCCCAGAGCTTGCTCAGACTCATGTCCATTGAGTCGGTGATGCCATCCAACCATCTCATCCTCTGTCGTCCCCTTCTCCTGCCTTCAATCTTTCCCAGCATCAGGGTCTTTTCCAATGAGTCAGTTCTTCGCATCAGGTGGCCAGAGTATTGGAGCTTCATCTTCAGCATTTATTCATCTCCCAAAGAATATTCAGGACTGATTTCCTTTAGGATGGACTATTTTGATCTCCTTGCTGTCCAAGGGACTCTCAAGAGTCTTCTCCAACAGCACAGTTCAAAAGCATCCATTCTTCAGCACTCAGCTTTCTTTATAGTCCAACTCTGACATCCATACATGACTGCTGGAAAAACCATAGCTTTGACTAGACAGACCTTTGTCAGCAAAATAATGTCTCAGCTAAAAAGTGCTGCCTGGTGAAAGGGTCAGGCCAGTTTGGAGACAAGCCACCAGTGCCCGTGACTGTGCCTCTTTCCCACTTGAGAAGGAACGTGACTGGACACGTTCCCAGTTTGCTCCCTCTCCTCAGTGATATATTTGATTTATTTTCACACGCAGCCTGTGTGAGACCCTCCTATTGATCTTAGGAGGGCAGGGAGCCAAATGTGACATTTCTGAGAAACCACTGGCTAAAGACAATTAGATGGGAATGTGCAGTAAATAAGAAATCACATCAGCAAGGCACTAAGAGGTAAAACTTCCATTCTCCTGACCCCAAGGTAGAGCTTCAGCGCATCTTGGCATGGCCTAGAGATGTTTGTCAGTTTCATTGAACTTGACCCCTACGCTGTGGCTGGCTTGGATCTTGTGGTCTTCAGGTTGGATCATAAGGCAGCACAATGAGGGCATTACCTTGTGGGAAGACAAAATATGAAATCAATCCAGTCATGCGCTCAACAGATATTCACTGCAGGTCTGTGTTGGGGATGCAGAGATGAAAGGCATTTAAAAAGATAAGGACCTGACAAGTCAAGTAACAATGGCCTCATCGTGCAGGGAGAGCTGTGAGATGAAGTACCAGGCAGAAGATTAGAACTGATGTTCCAGAATAGGCTTAGTCTGGGTTGGAATCTTATCTCCCCTCTGTAGTAGCTGGAGGTTTGTGGATGAAACTCTCAAGATTCAGCTTCACCATCCATAAAATGAGGACTGTACCTCGTCGGGTTGTTGAGAGAATAAATGAGATAATGCCCAGGAAAGAGTGAGCACCCCATGGAGATCAATCGATCAGTCTGACTGGTCCAGAGCCCTTACCACTCTCGTGCAGGTAACCTAGCAACCAGAGGTCTCTCCAGGCAGGATGGCAAGGCCTCTGGCAGAAACCAGTGCTGGTTTGCAGACTTGAGTTTTCGTTGATCTCCCTCAAGACTCTAATCCAGATTGCAAAGGTTAGGGTCTGCCAATTCGGTCAGGTGATTCCTGTCTCCTCTCAATCCTCTTATAAATGTATGAGGTGGTAGGGGATTGGGGTTCCTTTCCTGGGACATGTTGCCCAGCACATCCAGCCTTGTCCAACCCAAGCCCACCTTTCTGCAGGTGGACAGCATACATCCTGTTAGCACTATTGTGCTGTACTTTTCTTGAAGTCGGTGCCATGTATCATTTATGGAGTTTGTTCCTATTGCTTGTATGATCATCAAATATTAGCTATTACCATTCCTGAAGAGTTGGGTATAGGAGGTTTAAGAGCATAAAATTGGCTACTAGTTCTAACCTGTGCAGGACTTTAGGGCAGCTTTCTGAAGGAGATGCTACCCAAGCTGACTGTTAGAAGGTAAGTCAAGCAAAGAAAGAAAAAGGGAAGAGAGGGAAAGACCATTTCAAGCCGAGGGCAGTGAAGATCCCCCTTCTGTACGGGCTGTGCTGAAGCTTCAGATAAGACTGTCTTCTTTTTAGAAACTGTACTTTTCTTTAGCTGTCACTCACCAACAAGGATATAGCTTTGCCTTTGAGACCTGGCTCTTATACGGCCAGGAGGGACCAAGGAGGGCAGCCTCTCTGGAGGTTTAGTGGCCGTGACCCTGTGTTGAGTTACTGCGGGCTTATAGCCATGTACACAGCCCCTACTAGGCATCCATGTTATATAAAAGGAAAAAGTGGTCAAGCACCACAAAGCTATGAGTTACCCTTGAAACTGGGAACACACACTTTTATGTACTCAGGGGAAGTCTTGAAAAATAGGAGATCAAACTTATGGTTTTCAACTGTTTCTCTCTGATCTCAAAAATTTCGTGGGAGAGGGCTAACGATCTCCCAAGCAGACACTCTCTTCAGCTAGATACATCATTCAGGCCATAACCCTGGACTCCACCAACATTTATGGAGCACCTGCTGTGTGTTGTGTGCCAAGGGGCTGCAGCAGTGGGCAAGACAGTGCTGGCCCTTGTGTGGCTGCCAGGCATTTTGGCATCAGGCCTGGAACGGCCGCCTACCAAGGAATACATTGTCCCTGCCTTGCCCTGGCCTGGTCTTATCACTGTAAGTCTATTTGTGGAAGTGGGATCCCTCTCTGAAACACCCCTGAGATGGAGGGGTGCTAGGATCTCACCATAGGAATAATGATGATGCTGATGTCTTCTTTAGCAGTAATAATTGATCCTTTTCTATTCGTTTTCTGTTCTGCCTACATGATTCCCATCCCATACCAGACTTTCAAATCATACTCCTTTGAAACTTGAAAACCACAGTTTTAGGCTTGATGAGGGGTTGGTAAGGGGAGCTTGGCAGAACCCACCATCTGTTTATCCTCACCCAGCAGCCCACCAAAGCCCCTGCCAGCCCCAAGGGGAACCTACTGCCATGAACACAGGTGAGGAGCTGTCTTCTTATTACAAAGCACAGCTGGTCTCACCTTATTTAACTCTTCATCAGTGCGTTCATCTCCACAGACCTTCCATCGGCCTCCCATCACACTAAAAGGAAAATCTGAGGTTGTTCTTGAGTGCCAGCTCCCTGAGGGCAGAGACGGTGGGGTCGCCTGCTGCGTCTCCAGCGCTGGCAGCCGAGCTGGACTGTAGCGGGCGCCGACGTACCCAAGGCCCTTGGAGCTTTGGTCTTGTCCTCTCTCCCTAGACCCTGCTCCACACTGACCCGCTTTCTCTCCCCTGGTCACACCCAGGTCATCCTGTCTCATGCATAGCTTTGCACTGGCTGTTCCCTCATTCTGGAATGTTCCTCCCTGATATGCAGATGGCTCCTTCCTTCCTCCTGTCAGGACTTTACCTAAACACCATGCCCTCTGTGAGCTCTTTCAGACGCCTTTATACTTTATCCCCATGCTCTGCTTTATCTGGCTTCAACCAACTTGATTTAGGCATCGTTTACTGGCCACTAGTGCCATGTATGGTCTGGTTCCTTAAATGTGAAAACTGCGTGAGCGCCATCGCAGTTGTGGTGTAAAATGTGACCACCCCTCAGGAGCTCCCTGGGCCCCATGCCAACCTCATCCCTCCCCGCACTGACCCGCTTCCTGTCACTCGAGGTTGGATTTGTCTTCCCTGGAGTTTTATGGACACAGTATCCTGTGCTCTTTTGTGTCTAGCCTCTCGTTCTGCATAACATCAGTGAGGTTCACCCATGTTGTGTGTATCTGTGAAGTCAGATCAGACTCGCTTAGTTGTGTCTGACTCTTGCGACCCCATGGACTGTAGCCCTTCAGGATCCACTGTCTATGGGATTCTCCAGGCAGGAATACTGGAGTGGGTTGCCGTTCTCTTCTCCAGGGGATCTTCCCAACCTAGGGATCGAACCCATGTCTCCTGTATTGCAGGCAGATTCTTAACCATCTGAGCCACCAGGGAAGCCCTGTGTGTATCTGTGGCTCATCCCTTTTATTATCAAGTCGACTTCCAATTGTAGGGATGTGGTGTAATCAGTCTGTCTGCTCACTTGTTGGGGGCATTTGGGTTGTCCTTGGTTTGCTCTTTTTCATTTGTAGCCCTCGTCACTCCTTGGCATTTTACTCCCCTAAGACGGTGTCCTGCGCCTGGAGGGCCGGAACCTTGACCGTATGAGTCACTATTGGATCCCCACTGCCCAGAGCAGGGCCAGGCACATAGTAGGTGATCAGTGTTTGTTGATGGAACCAATAGTTTTACATTCAATTTCCCCTGTAACCTGAGGCCTGAGCAAGACTCAGGCTTGTGAGCGGAGCTTCGGTGAACCCAATCTAGAGACCTTCGGGCCTTCCACTGGAAACCAGGCATTGGCTGGGAGTCCCTGCTCAGCGCTCAGTGTGTCTGTGCCCTGTCGCCTCGTCCGTGGTTTCTGAGTTCCTGCGGCTTGTTCCTCTCGAATCCTTTAACCTCCACTTTGCCGCTGTGTGATGTCCAGGAATGGTGCTTGCTCTCTCTTTGCCGGTTTCTGTAACAAACATAGCAAGCCTCTTTACAGTTTCTCCTAGTTTCTTCTTGTTTTTATTGCTTGGATTTGGTGAGGGGGTGCAGATCACAGGAAGAAGCCACATTGTGGCCTGGCTGGTCCCCAACACATGGCTGCTGGCCCCTCCCCTCCGTTTATCTCTCTCTAGCCCTCCCCGTTTCCAGTAACCAAAAAAGTCTTCCTTTGTTTCCTTCAGGAAAGTCCTGCCTGCCCCCGAGTTCCTTGGTTTCTTGCTTTCTGCTCTAAGCAGTTTGTTAAAGAACAGTTTCTTCCCCATTAAGTTTAGGAAAATTGCTCCATCTCATTACAAGTGGGCGGGATACCCCCTGCACCACAGGTGCCCTCATCTTGGTCTTACCACCAGGCCTCTCAGAGGGAAGAGGTATTCTGGGCCAAAGAAATAGGATCCAGAACACGAAGCTGGTTGTGTCCTGAGTGTGCTTCCGTTGACAGTCCTGCGGGCTGCTTGAGGAGCCTCATTCTGTCATCCGAGGCTCTCCAGCCCTGATTCTGAAGACAGGAGGATAAACCTTGGTCTCCCCACGTGAACAAGGCTGACCAGCAGTGACCGCCCATTTGTTTGGTGTGCCCAGTGGCCTGGAGTGCAGTGGATTCAGGGCACACCCTCTGAGGCTGACTGCTGGAGTGAGAACCCCAGTTCCACCCCTTGCCAACTCTAGAGCAAGTGATGTAACCTCTCTGTGCCTCAGTTTCCTCATATGCAAAGTGGGGATAATGATTCATGTTCAGGGGCTGTTACAAGCATCGAATAAGATCATGCCTGAGAATCACTTAGAACAGTGCCTAGCCTCATTAAATGTCGCCTTGTATTATCATCTGAGCAGTTAGCAAACAAAACCCAGGAAAACTGTATAGTGTTTAGTAAAACTTCCTAGGAACCTTTCCTCAAGAGGTTGTGCCCTTTCAGTATTTGTATCACAAGATCCCACTGGACTGTTGTACACTTCACTCTGGGTACCATTTTCTTTTGAGCCTGAACGTTTTCATTCACTCAGTCAAGGTCTTTTCTGAGTACCCGCTGCATGCTGGGCACTGCTCTAGGCCCCAGAGGTCCCGTGTGGAGTAAAACAAACAAGTCTACTCTCTTTTAGTTTATTTTTTCTGCATTCAAAGCTGGTTAACATAGATTTATTGGTTTACTTTATTGAGGGATAGTTGGTACACAATATTATATATGTTTCAGGTGTACAGCATAGTGAGTCGTGGTTTGTTCTTAATTCATTGCTGGCTGTGCTAGGTCTTCGTTGCTGTGTGGTCTTTGCTCTCGTGGCGAGTGGGGGCCACTCTCTAGCTGAGGTGCGCAGGCTTATCACCACAGTGCCTTCTCTTGTTGCAGAGTACAGACTCTAGGGTGCTTGGGCTCCATTAGTTGTGGCATGTGGGCTCAGTAGTTGCCTTTCCCAGGCTCTAGAGCACAGGCTCAATAACTGTGGTGCCCAGGCTTAGTCGCTCTGCAGCATGTGGGATCTTCCTGGACCAGGGATCAAACCCATGTCTCCTGCACTGGCAGGCAGACTTTTTACCACTGAGCCACCAGGGAAGCCCCACAATTTTTAAACATTCCATTCCATTTGTAGTTATCATAAAGTCTCCCAGCCTTAAGAAGTTTGTGTCTGAGAGTAGTGAGATGGAGTATAAATTAGCAAATGAGTGACAAGGTTTTTTGTTTTGCTTTGTTTTTCCCCAAAGAGGTTTTGATCATTTTTTGCTGAGAGCAGAAATGGAGAAGTGATCAGAGTACTTTAGAATGGATGGTTTAGAATGTGCTTTCTAAGGCCATGGTGTTTAGGCAGCCCTGATGGACAAGACGCAGGCAGCTGTAAGATCAGGAGGGAGATCTCGTGCAAGGGCCCTGAGGCTGGGATGAGTTTGGCATATTCCAGGAACAGAGAGGAGAGCAGTGTGACTAAAACACAAGGAGAGAGAAGTTAGGAGGTGGACGGAGATTATGGGCCAGGTATGGTCATTGCCCAGCAAAGGCATCCGGACCTTTCTTGGCATCTTTTTTCATCATCTCCAGTGGGACATCTTCCTGTCCTCAGGTGCCCAACTCACTCTGCTCAAGTCTGACCCTAGCACTCCTCAGCTTTGCCTTCATCCCTCTTCTCTGCTCACTGGCTTCTTTGGGAAACTTACCAACCAGGCCAGTCAGCAAATATGCTGGCAGCCAGCTACACCCGGGTTCTTGAAAAACTTCTGGCAACGTCCCACCATTAAGACTCATGCAAATCCAAGTTCAAGCCCTTGCTTGGCCACCAACCAGAGTCTGTGGCCCTGGGTGTGTTATTTAACTTCTCTAATAGCCTTTGTTCCTCCTGAGAAATGGAGATGAGAATAAGGTTTCTGGGAGGGTGAAATGAGATAACACGTATCAGCTTTTGCCATTTTGCCTGGCACATAGCAAGTGCCTAGAAAAAAAAAAAACTGCTTATTTTTGATGATTCTGTTTTCCTCTGCTACAAGAAGACATGTCATGAAAGAATCAGCAGTGGCACCTATGTAGATGTAGTCTCCTTGCGCCTTATGTCAGGAATCACGTTTGATTCTTCTCTACCTGCTCGATTCTCACAATGGAGCCCGGCACGATGATTGTTACAGTCCGCAGATACAGGTGATGCTGTTTCCTGCCCAGAGGCTTGGGTCTTGTTCTCATAGCTGGGGGACAGACAACCTGCAGTGCCCACACTGGGCCAGTCAGCACCTAGTTAAGCAACTTGGACACTGAAAACATGGACCCTGCAAGTAGGAACTGAAAATGACAGGCGAGGCCACGTGGAAGGAAGGCAGCTGCTCCCCAACCCTCCAAGCACAGCCCACCGCTCTCATCCTTCCATGCTTCCTGGAGCATTCAGCCCTTTGAAGGAGAGAAAAGAAGCCGTGCAGAGCTTTAATGAGGAATCAGCCAGACGCACTTTGCCACGGGCCTGGCTGGAGGCGGAAAGAGATGCACAGGCCCCCAGGAGCGACCCACCGCTGCCAATCGTCACCGGATGCCACCGCAGCCTCCACGCTCGTGTGGCTTCAAGCAGCCCTCACTGACACATGCTGCTTCCCTGCAGTCCAACCACCTGCTGCACGTGCCTGGCTGTCTAAGGCAGCATCAACATCAGATGTCGGAGGCTGGGGATGTTGCCAGCACAGAGCCGGGCACTGCAGGCTCTCTGTGGGATAGGTCAGCGTTTGCCGCTGCCCCTATCTACATGGACCAGATAACAATAAACTTATTTGCCCACTCCCTGCCCTCTCCCAAGGTCCTGGCCCCGGTAGTGACATCTTCCAGAAGGGCCGTGAGTCTGTCTCTGACCTTGTCCTCTGTGGCAGGTGTGTGTTGGCATGGCTTCCAGAAGCATCTCTGAGCTCCGCAGTCACTGCCTGTGGACACACTCCCTCCAGGGAAAGTGAAAGGCCCCTTGGCTGTCTCCTCCAGCGCCCCTGGGAAGCCACTAAGTTATCTTAATTACCATTCCTCCTGGGTCTCTGCCAAGAAGCAGGGGAGACCGACAGTCAGATCAGTCAAATATTTGCAGTGGTTTCTTTGTTTGCCTCTCAAGCGCTCATGAAAGTTGCGTTTTCATGCCACTTCAGGGTATGACACATGACTCGGAGGCACAGCCCTCACATTTCATGCCAGCGTGGGTTGTTTTTCAAAGGCCAAGGAGGAAAAAAGAACTTTAGTGGCAGGGGGCAGGGGGTGGTTATTTCGGGTTATAGCACTGTCACCCTGTAGGTGACCTTACTGCCGGATCAAGAGAGACCAGTTGCCTTGGGAGACAGGCTTGCTCCTGCAGGCAGCTTGTGCACTCCCACAGTCCCCAGTGGGACTGGGCCACGTGCTTTCTAATCCTCTTCCAGGGCGTCTGCAGATCTATCAGATAGGACGTGCTAGGAAGCAACCTTCTTAGTCCTTCGAGCACAGCACGGTTTTCCGAGCAGCCCTGGATCCAGGATTGATCATGATGGAGTTCTGTAACTGAGGAGGCACATGCCGCTGGTACAAAGCCTGAGTTCTCAGTCCCCAGCACTGAGGCATGAGACAGCGACTCTGGCCAGCGCCTGAGTCCTTGGCCTCCTTCTGGTATCAGCCAGGCTGCCAAGCAAGCTGGCCAGACTGCCGTCTAGGATTCCTAGAGAGCAGAGGCTCTCCAGAACCAGATGGCCTCCGCACAAACCAGCTTCTTACTGCGCCCCTGCCCTTCCTGCCATGGAAAGCAGTCTCTGCCCTTGGCTGGCTTGATCCACCTTGTGTTTCTAGCCTCCAGCCCTCCCCGGGTTATAGCAGCCATGAACGAGGCTGCGTGAGGCTGCTTGGTACATGTTAACTGAAGAGGAGGGTAACTGTAGATTACACACCAGAGCACTTTTGAGAGTGAGAGAAGCAATGGGAGATGGGAACCAGGACACCCCTGGGCAAACAGAGGTAAATAGATAGCCTACACATAATAGGTGGAACTTAGCCAACAAAAGATGCTGCCATTCCTTCCCGGGTGATTCTCTCCTACCGCTCCTAAGAACAGAAAATTTGCTAAAATTTGCAGTCTTGCAGAGTGAACCAGGAAGGAAGAGAAGCAAGAAATCTTGAAGGCTATGCTTAAATAATAAATAAGCCTCAACATTTCCGTAGCTTTTCTTTTTTTTTTTCATGTATGCGTTGTATTTCGGCTTCTGTATACACTACAGCATGCTCACCACCCGAGGTTTGTTTCCGTTGTTTACCATGCGTGTGATCCCTTTCACTCATTTTGCCTTCCCTAATCCCACTTCCTCTCTGGTAGCCTCTGTTCTCTGCATCCATGGCCTAATTTAACAAGTGTTTACTGCTTGCTCATGTCAGCATCTCCAGCTTCCCTCCAAATGCAAATCTAGGGTCCAGGCCACTTCTATCTTATGACTCCATCTTCTTGGGCTCTAAGAGAACTCTGGTTCTCTCAGGGGGCAGATAAGTAGGGGGAGCGAGCTAGTAGGAGATAGCACAGAAGAGTCCAGAAGGAGAGTACATCACAACAGCTTATGTTCCTTGATGGGGACGCCGTCACATGTTTGCACATAATGGAAAGGAATGAGACTCTGATATAGACAATGATCAGCCATCTCTACTGCAGTGGTCACTAAGCAACAGTGTCAAAGGAGAAAGAGAAGGAAGACAAGAAAGCCCGTAGGAAGAAAGCGTGCATTGGACACCATCTCATTTAGAATTGAAAAGGTGAAGTCGTAATGGCCATCTGAAGTCCCCTCTCCAATCTTGATGATCTCTGTGAATATACAGATTCCTTGGGCCACAGTGTCCGTCATATGCGTGTCCTACACTGTGAGGTGCCTGACTGAGGCTCGCTGCCTCTAACTCTGCCCATTTATCTCCTACTCAAGAAAGCACACTGGAAGACAAGGGAGGGCAAGTGATTTATTATTAGAGGCAAAATCTTCTAACATTGCAAGTTAGTTTGCTTTCAGTGGAATTCATTTACAGATTCAGTATTTTATGTATTTGATATTTAACAAATATTTATTGATCAGACTCAGCTCAAGATGAATTAGATTTAACAATGAATTATCATCGGGATAGCATAAACTTTCAAAGTATGCTTACCATATGCAAGCAAGGGCTTCCCTGCTGGCTCAGACAGTAAAGAATCTGCCTGCTATGTGGGAGATCCAGGTTCGATCCTTGGGTCAGGAAGATCTCCTGGAGAAGGGAATGGCAACCCACTCCAATATTCTTGCCTGGAGAATCCCATGGACAGAGGAGCCTGGTGGGCTACAGCAGTCCACGGGGTCACAAAGAGTCAAACACAACAGAGCAACTTTCACTTTCACAAAATACAGACTGCTGAGTATTCTAAGCACTTTACATACTTGGACTCATTTAGTCCTTACAGCAGTATTATGCTGTATTATTATTATGTCTTGGTATTTTGCCCATTTTAAAGATAAGGAGACCAAGGCACAGAAAACTGAGATGGCTTGTGCAAGCGTCACAGCAGGTAAGTGGCAGAGCGTAGGTTCTAATCAGGCAGTCTAGTTCCAAAGTCCCCACTCTTAACCATTCTACCATGCAGGCGAAATCCCTGCCCTCCTGGAGTTTGTTCTTCTGAGTAGACAGACAATAAGCAGAAAAACATTATAGTCATTTTCAAGGGTGATAAGTGCTTTGAAGGAAATAAAGCACAACAAAGAGATACAAGACTGGGACACCTCAGACCCACACGTCCCAGTGCCTCAGGGTCACAGATTCTTCTTTAAATGAAAACTGCCCTTCTTGCTTCTGTGGAAAGAACTGAAGAACCAGCCAAGACAGATGTCCCCTCTCTCCTCTGAAAAATGCCTTTCCCAGGGTCATTTGATTGGTTGTTGAACAGCGAGCTCACCGATGGTCCTAAGCCATTCCTGTGCCCCTGGGCTGGGCAGCCAGTTCAGAAAAAGATGACTGATGCCCAAATTAATAATGAGCAATGGTCCCACGCAAGTAATCACCTTCCCCGAACTGTTCCTCGTGGGGGTGATAACTCGAATCCCAGGTGAAGTATATCCTTCTCACTTCGCCACCAAGGAAGCTACACTCATCCCTCTGGCTGACAGCAATTTGTAGACGTGGGTCTGGGGAGCCGGACATTTACGAGGTTGCTAAGGAACAAATGCCTTGGTTACAAGAGGCTCCAAAAGCAGTATCGGTTTGTCATATCCTTTCAGATCATTTATTTTATCCCATAAAGACAGCTGCGACCAATGAACTGTGGGATAGAGGGAAGCTAAATATGAACATTTGTTTCCTGAGAGATGGAGGAAATTTCTACTTCCTATACAACATCCCTCCCCAGGCCCCCAGACACAAAAACTAAAACCACGTGCTTCTCCTCCACAACCCTTACAACTTACAAGTAAGTTGTTCAGAGTCACAAGGTATTTCATAAAATGGTTATTATGTTTCAGGCACAGCTCTAAGCATTATCTCATGTTCTCCTTGTAACATCCCCAAAAGGTGTGGGTTATTATTCCCTAGCATGCAAACCAGGAAGGGGGTTAAAGAATCACCTAACTTCAAACAGTAGCAAACGGCAGAGTCAAAATTCAAACCCAGGTTTATCTGACAGTAAAACCTTTGTCCCTAAGATTATAGACTCTTTTGTTTTCACTGATCATGTTTCAGGTGGGGAAAGTGGCAGTTCTGCTGATGGGGAGGTCCCATTAGTGGATTTCCTAGCATCTCATTCTATGAAGTTTGTGGAAGGGGTTACAGTGGATGTCAATAATCTATGAAACCCTTTTCATGGCTTGAAAGTGGTGAGAGAGAGCTCCGTCCCACAGTGGTGATTTTTATTTGCTAAAGACCTACACTTTGAATGTTCTCTGGAAGTCACCATGCACATGACTTTCCTGTGCAATGATTTTGCATGAGTTCAAGATGATTCCTTTTCTACTGGGGTCTTATTGATTTTTTTACTTGTCAACAAGTAAAGAGACATGAACACCTTCCTGGCCTTTTCCTTCATCCTCTCTGTCCAGCCCAGGTCAAGCTTTGTCCTTTCTCCCCTAAAAATGGCCCTCCAAAATCGTCCCCTTTTCTCTTTCACTATACCTAATCACAATGTTTGTCACTTCATGATTGGGTTTCTACAATGGCTTGGTAACTGGTCTTCCTGCTTCTTTTCATTCCCTCCTCTAGGACATCTCATAGGCTGCCTGCAAATGAACCTTAGAACATTCCTCTCATCATGTCAGTCACTGCTTAAGGGTCTTCTGTGGCTCCCACCTGGCCACCCCAGGATTTCATCATTCCCTCGGGCAGGCCCCCTTGGTGCTCTCCCATTCCCCCCACCCATTCCTGGTAGCCTTCACCCTCCACTCTGTCTCCCACTGATTACTTTCAGTTCTGAGCCTGTTTTCCATTGAAATAGAGTTTCATAGTTGATTGCTGGTTGATGGGTGGTCAGGCACGGTAAGGGCCCAGGCATTGCACCTAACAGGTCTTGATCCAAATCTTGCTTGCCCACTTGGCACTGGGTAACTTTGGGTGTGTTTGCTGGACTTCTCTGAGTCTGTTTTCTTATTTGTAAAATAAGATACAAATAGGAGCTGTCTTACAGGGGTTTTGCAAGAATTGAATTAAATGATGGTGATAATAATGGTGGTCATGATAGCTCACAAGTACTTTGTGTTTGTTTTGATCATGTATCTGTATGATCTTATTGTTCACAACAACCTATAACATAAGCACTGTTACTTTCAGTTTTGAGATGGGAAAACGGAGGCACAGACGGGTGATGCCAGTAAGTTCCAGTTTCCCTCTCAGGTAGTCTGGATCCTCAGCCCTCTTTCTTAGCACATTATCAACCAGGGAATTCTTATGGAAACCAATGCCCATGGCATTAATATGTCTCTGGTCTATAATGTGTTAACACCTCTGATATAACTACTCTGATTAACTACTCTCCCACCTTCCCTTAGTAAATGATCAGTCAAGGGTATCTGGTATCTGCTAACATAGGTTAATAATTCCTTACCTGAAACTCTTGGGGGTGCCAGATGCATTTTGGAATTCAGAATTGGGGGAATTATTTTTAAAAGTTACACTTGGCATATGCTATGTATTATGAACACCCTATTGTGCTATGTATTATGAACACCCTATTGAGGAGTAGAGCAAAAACTCACCCCTTCCTCCTCTCCCTCTCTGTCACACATACACACTCAAAAGAAAAAAATCATAAAAGCAGAAAAGAGATTGTGGTCTATACTCGTTAAACTATTAGCACTAATTATAAGCACAATGCGTGGTGACTGTTATTATTACAACTTTCAAGACTCTTGTTTTACTTGTAACAAAATGAGTTTACAGTAAAACGTACTCAGAAGTGTCTCTCAGTTAACTAGTGGGGCGGGAAGGGAGGATGCTGGTCATGGGAGCAGGTCTGCACCCTGGGTCACACGTAGCACGCTCTCTTCTTTCCCCAGTATGACTTCATGGAGCGCCTGGATGGGAAGGAGAAGTGGAGCGTGGTCGAGTCGCCCAGGGAACGCCGGAGCATACAAACGCTGGTTCAGAACGAAGCCGTGTTTGTCCAGTACCTGGATGTGGGCCTGTGGCACCTGGCCTTCTACAATGATGGCAAAGACAAAGAGATGGTTTCTTTCAACACTGTGGTCTTAGGTAGGTACGGGATCTCTGAGGTGCTGTGTCATCAAAGAAAGCATGGAAGTGTCTGGCTTCTCTGTTGAAGGCACACCCCACCCCCCCCAAGCTGCGTAGGGGGCCAGCCAGCATCCTTAGGGTTCGTAGTTTCATCCACTTAAAACTAGCCCTGATTAAAATACTAATGCTACTTAATTCATGAAGAAGCCACTGCAATGAGGAAGTTGGGTCCAACCACCTAAGTTCTGGCCACACAGAGTAGGCAAATCATTGGACTTTTGTCAGCCCCGGTTCCCCTGTGGTAAAATAGAACTAAAAAAATCCCACCTCATAGTATGAAATTAAATAAAGTATAAGTTATAAATCACTAAACATATAGTAGGGCCAGTAAATACTGACCATTCATGCCAGCTCACAATTTCTCTCAAAAACCAAGGAAAACCCAAACTTAAAAACATTTTTTTTAAACCTGAAAAATAAGAAAAGGATATAACCATAGAAGGACAGACTTCCCTGGTGGCACAGTGGTAAAGAATCCACCTGCAGTGCGGGAGACTCAGGAGACGTGGCTTCCATCCCTGGGTTGGGAAGATCCCCTGGAGGAGGGCATGGCAACCTGCTCCAGTACTCTTGCCTGGAGAATCCCATGGACAGAGGAACCTGGTGGGCTGCAGTCCATGGGGTCGCAGAGTTAGCATGACTGAAGCAACTGAGCAATAAGAGGGAAATCATATCTTTGTTCTCAGATTGGTAAATCTCCAAAAGCTTTACTTAAGCACTTGTCATGTGGGGCATATTATAGCACAATTTTTTAGTAGCTATTGAGGAAAAGCTAAGATTTTTTTCCAAAAGTTCCCCTTATAAGTCAAATAACCCCTAAAAGGGCCATTTGTTTGAGAATATTTCATGAGTTTTCCAAAAGCAAATCCTAAGAATTTTAGCATTCATAGCACCTATAAATATTTTCATTACATTTACTTTGTCATTAGGTTTTAATCATCTACTAATGATGATAACTGATCCTGGGCAGAGCCTCTCTGAATCATGGCAGATTGTTAGACCCATTTCACAGCTAAATAAACTGTGGTTCAGAAAACTGAGTCCCTCAAGTTCCCAGGATGTGGAAATGATGGAGACAACATAGACTTCCAGGGATTATTCATCGCCTTTCTGCAGCACCATGTTGTCCCAGCAGCACTCAGTCATGGACTTCACGGTTCTCTAGAAACCTGGAGAAGATGATTGATCTAGGATTAAATCCTGCCTTTTCTTTCCCACATCTGACCAAATGCTCTAAAGCAGTACTTGGCACGCCAGAGCCCATGGACCAAATCTGGCCCACTGCCTATTTTTATAAATAAAGTTTTATTGGACCACAGCCACATTCATCTGTTGTCACACTGTGGCAGCTATAACAGCAGAGTGGAATGGTAGCAGTGGAGACAGTTTGACCCACAAAGCCTAAATATTTACTGTCGCTTGACAGAAGAAGTTTGCCAAGCACTGTTCTACACTAATGGCATAAACTTTGTATCAGGAAAGTCACTGGAGAAATCTTCCATTAGTTAGGAAAATTTTCCAGGAGCAGATTATGTACCAGTGAGGAAAAAAATCTAAAAGGATTAAAACCAGATCACCAAAGAAAGAAACTGGCAACACATTTGGACCTAGTTTGAGATGTTAAGATAAAAAAAACAATCTTTTGCATAAGAATATGATGAGAAATGTGGAGAAGGCAATGGCACTCCACTCCAGTACTCCTGCCTGGAAAATCCCATGGACGGAGGAGCCTGGTGGGCTGCAGTCCATGGGGTCGCTAAGAGTTGGACATGACTGAGCGACTTCACTTTCACTTTTCACCTTCATGCATTGGAGAAAGAAATGGCAACCCACTCCAGTGTTCTTGCCTGGAGAATCCCAGGAACAGGGGAGCCTGGTGGGCTGCCGTCTGTGGGGTCACACAGAGTCAGACACAACTGAAGCAACTTAGTAGCAGCAGCATGATGAGAAATTATATCCTTTCGGTTCCCTGTGTGGGTTTAAAAAAAAAATTTTTTTAAATCATGTTTTTAAAATATTTCTATTGGAATACTGTTGATTTACAATGTTGTTAGTTTCAGGTATACAGCAAGGTGAATTAGTTATACGTATACATATATTCACTCTTTTTAGATTCTTTTCCTATAATGACCATTACAGAATATCGAGTAGCATTCCTTGTGCTCTACAATAGGTCTTTATTATCTATTTTATGTACAGTAATCTGTACATGTCAATCCCAATCTTCAAATTTATCCCTCCCCCACTTACCCCCTGATAACCACGAATTTATTTTCTACACCTGTAACTCTTTTTCTGTTTTGTAAATAAGTTCATTTACGCCATTCTTTAGATCCCACATGCAAGCAATGCCATATGTCTGTCTTTGTCTGTCTGGCTTACCTCACTCAGTGCGACAATCTCTAGATCCATCCATTTGCTTTGTGTTTAAAACTCAAAGGCTTCATACACACACCTCGCACACAGTAGCTGGCTTAGCTGGAGTCTACAAAGACCCAGTGGAATGGATAATAGCAAAAGCAGTAACAGCAGCACCTCTATAGAGAGTTGTCCATGTTCCAAGTCCCCTGGACTTGTCCCTTTTGGGGACCAGATCAGTCAACCCATAGAGTAGTTATAAGAAATAAGGATTACCAATATTTCGTTTTCCAGTTGAGGAAGCCCAGGCTCAGAGAAGTTAACTAAGGTCTCACATAGCTAGTAAGAAGTGGAGTCAGAATCAGCTCTCCAGAGCCTGTGTTCTTAACCACTGAATTGCTTTGGATTGTAGCCAGCTAAAACCCTCTTCCCTTCCATGCAGTAAGTTGTCTGGGGGCCGTGTTATCTAATAATGGCTTCCGCCCTCCATCACCTTTATCCACATGGACACAGATGGCGGTGGTGAGATGCCCTTCCCCCTGAGCCATTACCCCACTTCTCTGTCAGAGCTGGGAATAGCAATTCTACCCGGAGGATTTCTCTTGTCTGGACATAGCTCAAAGAGAAAGTCAAAGGTAATCGGCCTAATAGTTGGGCAGACATCTTGATAGAGCAATGATAGTAATTGGCCTGAAATGTAGGGAAAAGAACAGTGTTTTATTTGGTTCAGAGATTCTCCCACACATACCTATTATCGGACCATTCGCCATCAAGAGCAGCCTGGAGCGCCGAAAGCCCCTGTGATATGAAACAGAAGGAAGGACGTTAGACGGGTGTCAACCAGCCATCACGCTAAATATACCTTTGACTCAGGGAAGTCTTCCGATGTGTTTTGGAGAGAAGCAGCCTGCTTTCAGAAATGAGTTTCATCTCAGGGGACTATAGAGTGGCATTCTTGAAGTGTGGTGCACATTTCAGGGAGGCTGGCCTCTGCATGAGTAAAAATCCCATTTCCTGGTCTAACTTTCATCGCCCGCCTTGTTTCCTCAAGAAACCTTCAACCAGGATGACGAAAAGGAAAACTGATAAGATTTCAAGAGTAATATTTAAATTGAGTGTTGAAAAAAGGTGATTGAGGGAAGTAGGTTCCTTCAATATTTCGGCAGTATCACATAATTGTTGCTTTCCTCAAAAACTGTAGAAATGCTTCCAAGATAAGACCTGGGGGAAATTGAATGAAAAGTACCCCTCTTTGCAGTTTTTGCTTATTCTGGATTCTTCTATCCTCTGAGATGTGTGTGCATACACACGCATGTATACACACAAACACTTTAGTCACTCTTTACCTAGGATCTACTATGTGCCAAACATTGAAGATACTCAGTAAACAGTTCAAATCTGGTCTCTTCCTCATAGAGCTTGAAGAGAGGAGACAGATAGGTAAAAGGGCAATTATAGGAGCTAGGGGAGGATAATGGAAAGGGTACAAAACCCAGGTTGCGGAAAGTAGATTTTGTTGTTTAGTCGCTGAGTCATATCCAGCTCTTTGTGATCCCATGGACTGTAACCCTCCAGGCTCCTCTGTCCATTGAATTCTTCAGGCAGGAATGCTAGAATGGGTAGCCATTCCCTTCTCCGGGGGATCTTCCAGACCCAGGGACTGAACCTGCGTCTCCTGCATAGACAGGTGGATTCATTACTGCTGAGCCACCAGGGAAGCCCAGAGAAGGAAGACACCTAGAAGCTAAATGTTTTCTAAACTGAGACTTAAAGATAAATACCTCAACTACAGAGCAAGGAGTTTGTGCAAAATCCTTGGTCCTTTTCCTTGGGACTGTGATGGTTAAGAGCTTCCTATCTTAGCTGCTCTGAGGATGCTCAGTTGGAGAACAGGGAGCTTTGGCCTCAGCCATGTCAGTTTCCACCAAACCATTCCCAGACCCAGATGCTCAGTGAGAATCAAGCTCCACTTTGCTGTTGGGGTGACTTCTGAAAATGCAAGCTGGATGATGTCATTTCTATTTTGAAAACTTTTCATTTGTTCCCATTGGTCTCAGAATAAAATCCAACTCATCCACACGGCCTCCAGGGCCCTGGAGGATCTAGGTTTCTCCAGCTTCACCTTATGTCACTCTCTTCCTTCTTTCCACCCTCCAGCCACATGGAATTCACCTGTGCTCTTTTCCACCACAGGGCCTTTGCATATCTTCCTCCTGTCTGGAATACTTTTGTCTTGCTCTTCACTTGGCTTTTCCAGTTCACCCTTATATGTCACCTGCATGGAATAGTGAGGCCCTCCTTGGCCATCCTCTCTAAGTAGCTTCCTCCTTATTCCCTTTCACAGTATCCCAGTCTTTTCAAAGCACATATCATGATTTGTGCGGGGCAGGGCAGGAGAGGGGGGTTGCACCATGCTGCACAGCATGTGGCGTCTTAGTTCCCTGACCAGGGGTCAAATCCGTGTCCCTGCATTGGGAGTGCATAGTCTTAATCACTGCACGGCCTGAAAGTCCATGTACCACGATTTTTACTGTATTTGATGATTTTTTTTTAACCTGTATTCTCTATGACAGTGGAAGTTCTGTGAGGACAGGGACTATGTCTTTCCTAGTCACCACTGTATTCAACAGTGCCTTATAGGGTGCCTTGTATCATTCTCCAGGCAAGAATACTGGAGTGGGTAGCCATTCCCTTCTCCAAGGGATCTTTCTGACCCAGGGCTCAAACTTGGGTCTCCCACATTGCAGGAAAATTCTTTACCATCTGAGCCACCAGGGAAACCCCATTAATATATATAACAGATGCTCAATTAATAAAGTAAACCCCCCTTTCAAGGGCCATGGCAGGTCTGAGATCTCACCCTAATTATAAGCTAACACATTATTAACCAGCCACAGCCTCATCAATGTTATCAGAAGAGGAGGTGCTCCTGGGTAAGAGAAAACAGGCTTTGTTCCTCAGAGCAATGTAATATCGAGAATACCAGCCTGTGTGCAAGTTTCCCAAACACCAGTTCCCACAGGGCCACACAGACGGGGCCAGGTGACGCCTGCACGGGCAGTGGGTTACATTATGTGCAGCTCTTCGTTTACTGTACCCCAGGCTCCAAATGGGCAGTGAGCCTGCTCGTGCTTTTCTCCAGAGGAAGACATTCTCTTTATTCTACTGGACAGTAACTAAACCTGGCCTTTGCCCTGAAGACAGATGCTATATCTCCTAAGGCTGTTCACTGTACAGACAGCTTTTCAAAAGATAGTCCAGAGCTAAGGCAGTCGGTGCCTCTGCTCATAAAACATTCAGAGACACATGAGACCCATGGCAAGTTACCTCCTACCATCATGTGAAATTGCTGGCTTTTGACCTGCCGAAGCAGCTACCTCGTATGAGTCAACCTAATGCTTTTTGAATGAAAGAAGGAAAGGGACAATGAGTAGATGAAACGTGAAACAAATTGATAGCCACTTGGATGCTTCTCAGCCCACCTTTATAGAGCCAACTTCAAGGATTTGATTCTGCAGTGATAACTGTTGGACTCTAAAGAAATTGGCTTGGGAATTCCCTGGAGGCCCAGTGGTTAGGACTCTGCACTTTCACTGCTGAGGGCATGGGTTCGCTCCCTGGTCCGGGGACTAAGATCCACAAGCCATGCAGCACAGCCAAAAACAAAAGAAGAAGGAAAGAAATTGGCTTGATACTGATTTTGGAAAACACAGATAGACAGCTTGAATTCTCCTACTGCCAGAAACCAACCACAGCCTGATTCTAGAAGGTGAGAGCTGAGAAGTGAAACTATAGAAAGAAAGCATGGTTTGGTTTTTCAGTCCAGAGTGGAAATAAATGGGAAGTTCAGTGTAAAGGAAGGCCTTACCATTCCATTAGGGACAATTAGACTTCACAGTCTCACGCACATCACTAAGCCAATGTCCCTAGCTCTCCACGGACTGTGTCATGTCATCTTTGGGGCACGGTGGCTTTTCATCATCTTAGTAATTTAGAACCTGAAAGTCTAATGTGTTTATTTGAATGTAAGGCAAAATGAGGATAATAATGATCATAATTTTAAAAGAATACATCTACTTCTGTGCAGACCCAAATCAACATGAAAAAGTTCCAAAATGATCCCTTTGAAGGCATTTCTTGAGAGTACACATAGCAAAGTAAATCATGAAATAAGATGGCTATACAGGTGAGAACAAGGGTGAACTAATTGATTTTCACAAGAAAAAAAAGTTCTGCAAAAAACTAGGCATAAAAGGACTTTTGTACCACCCCAAACCTCCTACTTAATGAATCCCCAAATCATGCCAAAATTGATCAGTCTTAGGTATTTAGACTTTCTTTCTTTAATGCAGGGGATTTTTTTACTCTGCAAACCTGAGATCAGGAGCCACCTCTGTCATTTGGAGACTCATTCTCTATGCTTGAGGCTAAAAGCCGATATCTCACATCTCAAACCAAATCTCATATTGATAGGGTGATGTTGGGGGCAGGCTGAGGCTTACGGTGTTTAAAAACTTGCCAGCATACAACACTGCAATTTTTAAATTCAGATAAGTAATTTCTTTTGAAAAAGCAAAAATTGTCATAGTACTATACTCAAATTCCTGCCTGGGCTGATCCCGTGGAGAGCAGTGGTTACATCCATGCATTGTCCAAGTTGCCCTAGTCCCCACCCATCGCTGTTTTCCTACTTCACCCACTTCTCCTTACCAGTCCCCA
Source organism: Budorcas taxicolor (assembly GCF_023091745.1). NCBI lineage: Eukaryota > Metazoa > Chordata > Mammalia > Artiodactyla > Bovidae > Budorcas > Budorcas taxicolor. Next base: position 79,486,406 of record NC_068916.1, read on the forward strand.
GTAGGCATCTGAGGCTACTGTCACTGCTCCTGAAAAACAGTAGGTGGCTGGCTACTAAACCGCTTCACCAGCAGGCAGAGAAAAAAGTAATTGTTCACATTCTCTCTTTTTCAGACTCAGTGCAGGACTGTCCACGTAACTGCCACGGGAATGGCGAATGTGTGTCCGGGCTGTGTCACTGCTTCCCAGGGTTTCTAGGAGCAGACTGCGCTAAAGGTATTTACCATCACTTCCCTGCTATGATTGGAAAATGGAAAAGAGTCTTCTCAATGGGGCTGGGAGAGGGAGCACCAAGGTTGCCTCCCCAGCAAATTCCACTGGGATATCTTGTAAGCCTGTGCAAGCTATGCGTCCTAACACTTTGGCAAAGAGGAGACTTTGATATATGACAATTGGCCAATATACCTATAAGAGCGGGGCCGTTATCCTTGGCATTGAGGTGTGCTGAGAAGAAAGATTTGCTAAAAATGAGATGGTTAGATTTCCTGTAAAAGCAGAAGTGAATTACCATCACTCCTTTCTTATAATCATTAACTTCTGTGTAATGGAAGATTAAGCATCTCAGGGTTAGTAAATTTCATTCATTCTGGCCAGCTACACTCTTAATCTAGGAAGTGCTATTTATCTTCATGGAATCGGTTTTAAATTGTATTATTAATTTATCTATACTGCTTTGCACAGAATGACGGGGGCCCTGGGATTCTTGGGGGAAAGGTAATAGAAGAAAGAAAATGACTCTCACAAAAACAGGGGACTTAGTGGCTCGTATCTAGCTAGCAGGAGACCTTGAGTTTGACCTTCAAGTGATGCTATCACAGGCAAGTGCAATGGAGAGCTGAGCTTCTCACACTTTTTAGACATGGTACATGCATGCATGCACACACACACACACACACACACAAGTATTTGTTCATGATAAATACAGGTATAAAATTAAAATGAGACTTTCATAAAACAACACTTCATGTTTCTTTTCTATTCTGTCCTATTTCACTTTTAAAAAATGAAATACACTGACTACACTGATTCCCCACCCACCAGTGAGTGGGTCTGAAAAACAGCAGTAGAGAGCTTCCAAGCCTTTGTTCAGGAGTCAGGCCTTCCTGGGTTCCAGCCCCATTCAAGATCTCTGTGGCCTTTAGCAAGTGACCTAACATTTCTGAATCTTGGTTTCTTCCTCTGGAAAACTAGGGAGTTTCTTCTTGAATTCATTGTGAGAATGGAATGAGAGAATATACCCCCAAGCTCTTAGCAGAACACTTTGGGAGCCCTTGGAGGGTTTAGTTTTACCATCTTTTATTTACACGTCATAGTACATTTATTTAGGTATCTGTATACTATTTTCATCCCTTTATGTGCTCTTCTTCAAAAGACCATGCTGCCTTGACATTCTGAGAGCGAGGCAATCATTAATAAAGCCACTCTGTAAATGCTAAATAGTACCACCCTCCCCACAATGGCTTGGGAAAATTGTATGGTATTTCACATATTCACAGTATTTCAAAGATTTGCAACTCCCATATCCTTCTAAATGCTGATTGATAAGTGAACAGAACTGTGGTTTGGTTGCACCTGTGTGAGACTCATTGCTAAATGACACCACCTACATTCATATCCTTAACCACAAGATCATGTCAAAAGTTTGGTAAACCTGTCAGATGCAAAAGGAAAAGAGAGCAGGGATCCACCGGACCAGACCATTCTCTCGGCCGCTTTTCTCCTTACCACGCTTCCCTGGTGGCTTAGAGATTAAAGCAATCTGCCTCCAATGCGGGAGACCCGGGTTCTATCCCTGGGTTGGGAAGATCCCCTGGTGAAGGAAATGGCAATCCACTCCAGTATTCTTGCCTGGAGAATCCCATGGACGGAGAAGCCTAGTAGGTTACAGTCCACGGGGTCGCAAAGAGTCGGACACAACTGAGCGACTTCACCTTACCTCACCTTACCTTACACTATGCCCAAGGGCATGTGGACACATCCCCCAAGTAGACAGCGGAGCCTGGTGCTCCCTGGCTCCAGTTCTGATGGGCTTTGATGGAGGCAGGTAGATGACACCTGCCTCGCGGTGCTGAGCACTTTTCCTGAGCAAAGGCTTTAAAGTAGGGAAAACCTCAGTAGCGTTTGAATGGCTTTTCTTGCATAATCTAATTTTCCGAGGAGTGAAGGCATTAATGAGAGAAAGGACGGAATAGTCCTTTTCTGTATGGCTGCAAACGGGCTGAACACTCTGCTGCATGGCCTGCGAGCTGTAAATGTATATTAACACTGACACACTTCAATGTATTATTAATCCTAAAACCGTGTGTGCTCCGGCTGCACATCCAGGGACCGGCCTTTCAGCCCTAAGTACCCCAGCCATTTAAGAACTCTTCGCTCTCCATCCATTTGCAGATGAGCGCCCATTCTGCATTATGGATCTGTAATGGGGTGTGCATTTAGCTGCTTAAAAGGCCTCTCGGTGTGTGTTTTACATCCACCACCTGTACTGCGGGCCCGGGCTGCACGCTCTGACTGTGCATTAGTCGGGGTATATAATTGATCCTTGCGAAACAAATATCGAGTGGCTGTTAAGAGTAGTTCCTCTGGCATACTCAGAAGCCGTTCCTGAAATCGGCCTCTGAACTTGTATATTTTAATTCAGCTGTTGATGCCTACAGTGGGCAAAATTGAAGTGTAGAGACGAAAATTGCTTTCTCTTTGTTTCCTCACTTATTCTTGGGTAAGTTGGCTTAAGAATGTTAGGAGTAAGCTTTTGCCTCTTGGCCCTGAAGATGTTACTTCCTTAGTATTTTCTGAAATGGCCACAATTTAGCTATTTCATTAACAAGGACAGTGTTTAGAAACACCCTAATCCCTCATTTCTCACACTTTGCTCTTTCATCTACCACCTTCATGGTTTTTGTCAAATTCATGGGGCATCAGAATTTTTGTTTCCTTAACATATTTCTTTAAGTCTACCCATTAGGTTTACATAGGTGAACTTCTTTTAAAAGGAACCATGTCAAAATGAAAAGTTAGAAAAGAACCCTGGAATCTGTTGCAATGAATAGGAAAGGTTAGTGCTGCCTTTGGGCTTCCCTGGTGGTTCAGACAGCAAAGAATGTGCCTGCAGTGCAGGAGACCCACATTCGATCCCTGGATCAGGAAGATCCCCTGAAGATCCCCACTCCAGTACTCTTGCCTGGAGAATTCCGTGGACAGGGGAGCCTGGCGAGCTACCGACCATAGGGTCACAAAGAGCCCGACATGAGTGAGTGACTAACACTAACTAACAACTAGTGCTGCCTTTAAATCTATTGAGAAAGAAATATTTTCTTTTTTTTTAATTTTGTTGACGTATAATTGATTTCCAGTATTGTATTAGTTTCTGGTATACAGCAGGGTGGTTCAGGTATACACATATCTATTCTTGTTCAGATTCTTTTCCATTCTAGTTTGTCACAGGATATCGACCGTAGTTCCTGCGCTGCACAGTCGGGCCCTGTTGTCCGTCCATCCTGTGCATGATAGTTTGCCCCTGTTGATGCCACACTCCCACTCCACCCCTTCCCCTCCTCCCACTTGGCAACCGCAAGCCTGTTCTTTATGTCTGTGAGTCTCTTTCTGTTTTGTAGATAAGCTCATTTGTGTTATGTTTTAGATTCCAGATGTAAGTGATATCGTATGGTATTTGTCTTTCTTATAATCTCTTCACATAGCTCATCAGTATTGCTGCAGATGGCATTATTTCATTCTTTGTATGGCTGAGTGATACCCCATTGTATGTAGGTACCACATCTTTGTTCATTCATCTCTTGATGGACAGGTTGTCTCCATGTCTTGGCTGTTGTATATAGTACTGCTGTGAGCATAGAGGTGCAGGTATCTTTTCAAATTATAGTTTTGTCCAGGTATATCCCCAGGAGTAGGATTGCTGGATCATATAGCAACTTTATTTCTAGTTTTTTGAGGAACCTCTGTACTCTTTTCCATAGTGGTTGTACCAATTTATATTCACATGAACAGTGTAGGAGAGTCCCCTTTAATCCACACCTTCCCCAGCGTTTGTTGTTTGTGGAGGCTACAGTGTAGACTTTTCAAAGATGGCCATTCTGACTGGTGTGAGGTGGTACCTCATTGTAGTTTTGTTTTGCATTCAAGTAAGAAATCTTTTCCGTGCTCTGAGCAATCAAGGCAAGTCAGCTTCTCACACATTCATTTCACACCAGTGATCCCCAAATTCGATCCTACTGTATAGCATGTGTGGGCCAGCCTGGCTTCTAGAGAAATTCAAGCCTTGAACATCTCAAGTCCTAAGTTTAGGGTCCTGAAAATAACGCAGTTCACTACCTACACAATAGGTAGGTAATAAAGTGAGAAACTTGGTAAAAATAGGCACACAGGTTCAACTCTACCAGCTTCAAGTGGGTAAGCTTAATGATTAGTGCCTGATTTACTTGTGGTCTGTTAAGCCTCCATTTCAGATAGTTTCTTTTTTTTCATAACCACCAATAGTTATTAAGTATTAAAGATGTACCAGGCTTTGTATAAAGTACTTAATGCATACAGTCTTATCCATTCTCATATCAGCAATGTGAGATAAATCCTATTCTAACCACCCTCCCCAATATCTTAAGCTTTTTTTATTAATATTAAAATCATTTTTGTCTTGCAGACAGGTTGCAAAAATAGTACACAGAGTTCCCAGGGTTCATTCAGCTTCCCCTGATGTCAACGTTTTAAATTACGGAAGTTCAGTTGGTGAAACCAGGAAATTAACATGGATCGATGCTATTGACTAAGTTACAGACTTGTTTCTAATTTTGCCCCTTTCTTCTGGTCCAGATCTCACTTTGTGTTTAGTCGTCATGTCTCTTTAGTTCCCTCCAATCTGCAAGGGCTCCTCAGTCTTTTTTTTTTTTTTTTTTTCCATGACCTTGAGTGTTTTGCAGAGAGTACTAGTGAGGCATTTCTTAGCTAGCCCCTAGATGTGGGTTTGTCTGATGTTTTCTCATGATTGGATTGAAGTTCTACAGGGACTTGCCTGGCAATCCAGTGGTTAAGACCCATGCTTCCACTGCAGGGGACACAGGGTGTATCCCTGGTTAGGGAACTAAGATCCCATGTGCCATGCAGTATAGCAAAAAAAAAAAGATTGAGATTATGTGGTTTTCATAAGATGCTGTGCCTTTCTCAGTGAATTCTATCAAAGATGTACTTCTGGTCTTTAATAAGAAAAAGATTCAAATATGGTTCTGTGTGAGGGGGTGTGTGCTTGTGAGTGTGAGCATGTGTATACCTGCCTCTCACCCCTCACACATAAGGTGGAGATGGTGGAGTGGCTCCATCCCATTGGTCCTGTGCAATCTGTTGGTGACGATGACAAATTGCCACTCATGGACAACTTTTGAGCCTAGGAAACTCCTAGGTGTTAGCAGGCAGAGCTCTGGAGCAGACAGGGTGAGGTAATCATGCTAGCGAGTGCAGAGGAGAGAGACAGCCAGTCCCGGGGCTCCTGCCACCCTGAACGGAGCATGCCATCTCCCGGCTGCAGCCCACGATCCTGTCCTTTCTTGATAAACGTCTTTAAGAGAGCCTGAGCCCAGGTCCTCCTTCATCACAAACTCGCATTCCCCTTTGTTCCCGCACTGCCAGCTGTGACCAGTATGCCTCAGGTCTGCCAGTTTCTGTATTGCAGGCAGCCAGCAGACTCGGGCCCTTCTGCCAGGAGGGGAATTTGCCACATTAGCAGATGAGATTCCCATCACATCCAAGTGGCCAGGTGTGCATCCAAGTGACAGAAACACGGGTTTGCTCCCCTGACCTGACGCAGCGCCTCCTGTGCCCTCAGATATGCAGCACGGACGGCAGCTCCTTGTCTCCTGATAAACCTGCCAGGCTGCATCAGGCACTCGAAGACATCCTTGCAGTGAGTGAAGGAAGCAGTCAGCATGAACTGCAGGACAGTCATTCCACAGTCCGCCGCCGAACTGGGGGCTCCAAGGGGCTAGAAGTTCAAGTGGAACTGACCCTCGCCCCCAGAAGAACATATGAGGGTTCTAACACCTCGATCCAAATCAGTTCAGGGGACCGAACTTATTTGTGCATCCAGCAAGTGCCTATCGTGTGCCTGCTGTGAGCCAGGCACTGCACTAAGTACCATCCATAAGGTAACGAGAGAATGCCAGGGCGTGCCTTCTGGGAGCTTCCCGTCTGATGGATGCACATAAGGAAGTAGGAAATGTAAGCCTCAGTCCAGCATGCTAGGATGTGGACTCTGAATGCTATAGATGGCATTAAGGAGCAGATAAGGAAGTTCATGAAGCAATAAAGTGTGGATCTATGGAGAGTCAACTAGTTTCAAGGAATGTGGAAAAAATTCCATGGCAGAAGAGCACAGTAAGGGAGCTACACTGAAGAGTGTCTTCTGGCATCAGTTCAGTTCAGTTCAGTCGCTCAGTCGTGTCCGACTCTTTGCGACCCCATGAATCGCAGCACGCCAGGCCTCCCTGATCATCACCATCTCCCGGAATTCACCCAGACTCACATCCATCGAGTCAGTGATGCCATCCAGCCATCTCATCCTCTGTCGTCCCCTTCTCCTCCTGCCCCCAGTCCCTCCCAGCATCAGAGTCTTTTCCAGTGAGTCAACTCTTCTCATGAGGTGGCCAAAGTACTGGAGTTTCAGCTTTAGCAGCATTCCTTCCAAAGAAATCCCAGGGTTGATCTCCCTCAGAATGGACTGGTTGGATCTCCTTGCAGTCCAAGGGACTCTTAAGAGTCTTCTCCAACACCACAGTTTCCAGGTTCCTATGCAATATTGCTCTTATACAGCATCGGATCTTGCTTCTATCACCAGTCACATCCACAGCTGAGTATTGTTTTTGCTTTGGCTCCATCCCTTCATTCTTTCTGGAGTTATTTCTCCACTGATCTCCAGTAGCATATGGGCACCTAATGACCTGGGGAGTTCCTCTTTTGGTATCCTATCATTTTGCCTTTTCATACTGTTCATGGGGTTCTCAAGGCAAGAATACTGAAGTGGCTTGCCATTCCCTTCTCCAGTGGACCACGCTCTGTCAGACCCCTCCACCATGACCCGCCCGTCTTGAGTTGCCCGGCAGGCATGGCTTGGTTTCATTGAGTTAGACAAGGCTGTGGTCCTAGTGTGTTTAGATTGACTAGTTTTCTGTGAGTATGGTTTCAGTGTGTCTGCCCTCTGATGCCCTCTTGCAACACCTACCATCTTACTTGGGTCTCTTACCTTGGGCGAGGGGTATCTCCTTACCGCTGCCGTTCCTGAGCTTCAACTGGGATAGCTCCTCTCGGCCCTCCTGTGCCTGCGCAGCCACCACTCCTCGGGATGCTGGCCTCGGGCTCGGGGTGGCTCCTCAAGGTCACCACCCCTGGCCTCGGGCACGAGGTGTCTCCTCCCAGCTGCCGCCCTTGGCTGCGGGCTTGGGGTGGCTCCTCAGGGTCACCACCCCTGGCCTCAGGCGTAAGCTGGCTTCTCCCTGCCGCCCCTGACCTCAGACGCGGGGTAGCTCCTCTCAGCCGCCGCCCTGACCTCGGACGAGGGTAGCTCCTCACGGCCGCCGCCCCTGACCTTGGACGCAGGGTGTCTCCTCCCGGCCGCCCCTGACCTCAGAAGCAGGGTAGCTCCTCTCAGCTGCTGCCCCTGACCTCGGACGCAGGGTAGCTCCTCTCGGCCGCCACTGACCTCGGACACGGGGTAGGTCCTCTCGGCTGACACCCCTGACCTCGGACACAGCTCCTCTCGGCTGTTCCTGTGCCGTTGCAGCCTGGCACTCTAGGCCGCTGCCCCTGATCTCGGACGTGGGGTAGCTCCTCTCGCCCGTGCTTCGTGCGCCGGCTCTCGCAGCCGCCCGCGCTTCGTGCGCCGGCTCTGGCAGCATAGAATGTCATTAATTTTTTAATGCAATAAGCAACCTGTTCACATTCAGAGCTTGAGGAGATGTGTTTTGTTTTTTTTTCCCTGATGTCTTGCACTGTTCTCCATCAGGTGCCTCTCCTGTCCAGCTAGAATCATGCTTATTATTCGATTATTGTTTAGTTTATGTTTTTTTCTGTTATTACTAATTCCCTTTCATGACTTTCTCATTACTATCAGTCAGTTCAGTTCAATTGCTCAGTCATGTCCGACTCTTTGTGACCCCATGAATCGCAGCTCGCCAGGCCTCCCTGTCCATCACCAACTCCCAGAGTTCACCCAGACTCACGTCTATCGAGTCAGTGATGCCATCCAGCCATCTCATCCTCTGTCATCCCCTTCTTCTCCTACCCCCAGTCCCTCCCAGCATCAGAGTCTTTTCCAATGAGTCAACTTTTCCCATGAGGTGTCCAAAATACTGGAGCTTCAGCTTTAGCATCATTCCTTCCAAAGAAATCCCAGGGCTGATCTCCTTCAGAATGGACTGGTTGGATCTCCTTGCAGTCCAAGGGACTCTTAAGAGTCTTCTCCAACACCACAGTTCAAAAGCATCATTCTTCAGCGCTCAGCCTTCTTCACAGTCCAACTCTCACATCCATACATGACTACAGGAAAAACCATAGCCTTGACTAGACGGACCTTAGTCGGCAAAGTAATGTCTCTGCTTTTGAATATGCTATCTAGGTTGGTCATAACTTTTCTTCCAAGGAGTAAGCATCTTTTAATTTCATGGCTGCAATCACCATCTGCAGTGATTTTGGAGCCCCCCAAAAATAAAGTCTGACACTGTTTCCCCATCTATTTGCCATGAAGTGATGGGACCGAATGCCATGATCTTCGTTTTCTGAATGTTGAGCTTTAAGCCAACTTTTTCACTCTCCACTTTCACTTTCATCAAGAGGCTTTTTAGTTCCTCTTCACTTTCTGCCATAAGGGTGGTGTCATCTGCATATCTGAGGTTATTGATATTTCTCCCGGCAATCTTGATTCCAGCTTGTGCTGTCTCCAGCCCAGTGTTTCTCATGATGTACTCTGCATATAAGTTAAATAAGCAGGGTGACAATATACAGCCTTGACATACTCCTTTTCCTATCTGGAATCAGTCTGTTGTTCCATGTCCACTTCTAACTGTTGCTTCCTGACCTGCATACAGATTTCTCAAGAGTCAGGTCAGGTGGTCTGGTATTCCCATCTATTTCAGAATTTTCCACAGTTTATTGTGATCCACACAGTCAAAGGCTTTGGCATAGTCATTAAAGCAGAAATAGATGTTTTTCTGGAATTCTCTTGCTTTTTGGATGATCCAGTGGATGTTGGCAATTTGATCTCTGGTTCCTCTGCCTTTTCTAAAACCAGCTTGAACATCAGGAAGTTCCCAGTTCACGTATTGCTGAAGCCTGGCTTGGAGAATTTTGAGCATTACTTTACTAGCATGTGAGATGAGTACAATTGTGCAGTAGTTTGAGCATTCTTTGGCATTGCCTTTCTTTGGGATTGGAATGAAAACTGACCTTTTCTAGTCCTGTGGCCACTGCTGAGTTTTCCAAATTTGCTGGCATATTGAGTGCAGCACTTTCACAGCATCATCTTTCAGGATTCAAAATAGCTCAACTAGAATTCCAGCATCTCCACTAGCTTTGTTCGAAGTGATGCTTCCTAAGGCCTGCTTGACTTCACATTCTAGGATGTCTGGGTGTACCCACTACCCAATCCCTGTTGGCCAAGTTCTAGCACTAAAGTCAAATCATTGTCATCATTGCTGACATGTATTGAGTTCTTACTGTGTGCAGCCGCTGCACTAAACAACTGCATAATTAGCTCAATGAATCATTAATCCTCCTATTTTATATATGATTATCATCCCCTTTACAGGCAAGCAAAATGAAGCACAGAGTGGTTAAGTAACTTGCTTAAGATCACTCAGCTCATAAGTCTTATTGCCAGGATTCAAACCAAGCAATCCGGCCTGAACCCTTAGCATTAGGCCAGCCGTGAGTTGGATTCACTGAGGATGTGAGTGTAGAAAGATGTGCTTTGCACACAGTTTGTGTAGCAGATATACACTGGGATTTGGATTTGAACCCCAGAAACCCTCAGGAGAGAAAACTAGGATTTCCTAGGTAGAGAGTGGCAAAGCAGGTATTTGAAACTATACCCATTGTAGAAAATTACTTAACCTCTCTAAGCCTTTGTTGTCAAATCCATAATATGAGGGCAATAGCAATACTACCTGATGGATTGCTCTGAGGACTAAACAGTAAACGCATGTAAAGCAAGTAGAACCATGCTTGACACGTATTGAATGCTCCATAAATACTACCCAGCATTAATCTTCACAAGCCTTGGAAATCACTGTTGTCCATATTTTACAGGAGAAACAGAGACTCAGAGAAAGAAAACTACTTGCCCAAGGTCACACTGCAGGCTAAATGTTGATGCCGTGTCTGGCTGACTTTGAAATTTTTGACCCTAACTTGGTTTTCCTAACTTGGCAGAAAAATCTCCTAAATGAGGAGCAGTGACCCCTCACTTACTCTAAAACTGTCACAGAAACTCAGCTATCTGGCTCTCCTGGCTGGCTTCATCCGCTCACCTGTTTCCCATCTTCCCATCAGTTGCTCCCCCAAGTGGACATCTGCACTCGGGAGGGGAATGATGAGCCCCTTCATCTCCACCAGTGATATAGGGGTCCTCCCCACCACCCCAGAAAGGCTCCGCTCAGAGCATCTTTGCCAAGGAAGCCACTTTCCCCTTTCACAGCTGGCTAACCTGTCTCAGATACCACCTGTCTTTCCTGGAACAAGCACGGATGTTCCTTTAGACCACCTGTCTTTCACACCTGTCTCCCTCTGCCACCCCACCTCCCTCCACAATCCCCTGAAATGCAGACTGGCCAAGGGCCATGGCTGCTGCCCACAGGAGTCGTTCCACCGCCCAGTGCAGTTCAAGGCTGAACCCCACCTCTCCTTGTTCCCGTCCTTGACCTGAGAAAACGTGCAGGAATTTCTTGGCGGCAAGGACCCAGGAGATGGAGCTTAAAGCCGGGCCCTTGGTTCAGGCTTTGCAGAAAGTGAGTGTCCACACTCAGCAAAGGCACCTTTGATAAAATAGTGTAAGAATCTCTGCCCATATTGAACATGAAGTGAATGCCAGGCCCTGTGCAGAGGGTTTAAATGGAATGATCTTGGGCCATCCCCACATCAGGTATCATTGTCGTCCTCATTTCACAGAGAAGGAAACTGAGACTCAGAGAAACTAAGGTACTTGCCCAGGTGTGGCTTTAGAGCCCTACTCGTCAGGATCACCTGCTAACTCACAGCTTGCTGGGTTCCGGCCAGAGTTTCTGATTCAATAGGTCTGGGGTGCTAGCATCAGCCTGGGGAACCTGTTCGATATCCAAACCTCCGGCCCCACACCAGACCCTCTGAATCAGAATCTCACTCTCACAGCATCCCCGGATGTCTTGGGCGCACATCCAGGTCTGAGTCTGGATGCCGCTGCCCTTGGACTCTGCTCAGATGCCCCAGAGAGCTGGAACGGCAATATCGCATTTACCTTCCACTCTCCCCAGCTTGCCAGGCAGGGGTGGAGGATGCTTGCTGCCTCCGTTTGGAAGCTGCAGTAACCTTTCTTGGGTACCCTCCTGCAGAGCCTTGCCTCCAGAACCTCCTGCTGGTTCCCAGGTTGGTACACCACCAAACAGAAATCTCTCCGCAGCACCCACTTCCGTCAGCCCTCCTCCGAGTCAAGTTACTTCTGAGGCTAAAAACTTTTGTTTCCTTTTAAAACTACTAGATAGGCAGAGCAGACCGAGAAAGGAGAGGGCCTAACCCTAGGGAAATCTGCTGTAGAAATGAGACATACAGAGGTGGGAACATACTCTAGTTTTAGAAAAAAAAAACTCCCTTATTGGGAGATAAACCAGTCTTTAGAGAGGAGGTCAGCCAGGATGGGTGATGGGAAAGAGTGTTTCCCTCTCTCTTGTCTCCTGGGTTTTTTTTTGTTTGTTTGTGTTTGGCCATGGTGTGGCATGCAGACTCTTAGGCTCCCCAACCAGGGATCGAACCTTGGCCCCCTGCATTGGCAGCGTGGAGTCTTTACCATTGGACTGCCAAGGAAGTCCCTCTTGTCTCTTTATGATGTGATAATCTGGAACAATTTTCTCCTTAAAAAATGATGATAAATCATACCTATAGATTTCTTACTATGTGCCAGGCATTGTACATAGCAATTCACAGGCATTATCTCATTTCATCCTCTTAAAAACACCGCAGGTTAGGTAATCCAACAATTTAGTCCTATTTTAAAGATTAAAAAAATGAGGCTGAAAATCACCAGTCTAGGTTCAATGCAGGATACAGGATGCTTGGGGCGGGTGCACTGGGATGACCCAGAGTGATGGTATGGGGAGGGAGGTGGGAGGGGGTTCAGGATTGGGAACTCATGTACACCCGTGGCAGATTCATGTTGATGTATGGCAAAACCAATACAGTATTGTAAAGTAAAATAAAGTAAAAAAATAAATAAATAAAAAAGGTGTCCAGAGTCATATAACTGGTAAAACCGAAGGGAAATTTGAGCTGTCTAACTCAGAAGACTACACTGCCTGGTACTCTTCTATGTTCCAGTGAATAAATAGGCCTTCCTATCCTGGGGGAGCTCCCATGCTTGCAGATAACAGGACGTCAGTAATTTTCAAGCTCATCTCAATGCCTGAATCGCAATAAGAATGAAAAGTTACTTCAGTCTGGACTTGAGCTGCAAAAAAGCTTACTGTGTGTGTACTTTGAAAATTTTAAATATTCATTATGTAATTAATGCTGTTCGATCATACACACACACACAGAAAAACTAAGACGCTTTTTAACAAAAGCTTAAGCCCTTATCGATTGAGAACTTTTATAACTCTCAAAATGGAGGCATCCCCATATCTCTACAGGTATTTTAAATGAATTGAATTAATCATAGGCTTAAAAGTCTCTTGCGATCTTCGTTAACTTCCCTGGGTTTAATTAAAACATCTGTGCACTTTTAATTTATCGATTCATCCAACTCATATGTCATGTTTTTAACACACCCCAGCATGCTCTGCATCATTTTTAACCCGATTTCCACTTAACTAAAGCAATTAAATTCACCCCGGATTAATTAAAGCATCCATACTTTCGTGCTTAAGTCAGCGTGTGCTGCTTTCCCCACATGGCTCCTGAATGTCAGAGATCTGACACACCTGATGAGTTTTTCGTCCTTCTGGAAATTCTTCCCTGAATCGCTTCCTTGCCTATTAATGTGCATTTGACAGAACGGGAATGAGGAAGTGGGTGCGCCTGCACTGTGGCCCTCCGGGCCGGAGGCTCTGTCAGAAGCATCCTTGGCCTTCCTGTCTTCACAGGGGCTGCTGGATCTTGCCCCCCACACTGAGGCCAGCTAAAGAGTCTGAGTAGTCCAGGCAGGAGGGCGGAGGGCACTCCGGTCAGAGACCGTCCTCGTGAGGAGAGTGGCCGCTCTTGTTTGCGTTTGTACTTCTGTCACGGCTCCTTAGTTCTGCTTTCCATCCTCCTCACTCTTCCTGCAAACACGGTCCTTTCTTGTCCCACCCATTTCATAGGGAGGGAAAACTGAGGCACCAAGGTCAACAGGCTTCTCAGCTGGGCATGGTGAGCCAGGGAGCTATTCAGATGGGAGCAAATGAGCCCCCTGGAAGCTAGTCTGAACTTCTGCCCCGCCATCCACTGTGACAGAGCCCATTTCCCCTCAGCTGTGGCAGCATTAGAGGTTATGTATTTTCGATTAAAAAAAATTTTTATTGAGTATTGTATTAATTTCTGCTGTACAGCAAAGTAATTCAGTTATATGTATATACATTCTATTTTTATACTCTTTTCCATTATGGTTTATCATAGGATATACAGTATAGTTTCTCTGTGCTATATAGTAGGACCTTGTTTTTTATCCATTCTACATATAAAAGTTATAGATTTCTTTAATCTGATGTCAAAGATTATTTCTCATTTTTATCTATACTAATTTAATTGCTAGTGAAGTTGAGAACTTTTCATACTTTTATTGGCAATTTTATCTTTTTTTCATTGCACTGAGTCTTCGTTGCTGTGCCTGGGCTTTCTCTAGTTGTGGAGAGTTGGGGCTGCTCGTCATTGCGGTACATGGGTGATGAAGAGTAGCTCCAACTCTTCATTCTCGTCGTGGTGGCTTCTCTTATTGTGGAGCACAGGCTCTTGGCCCAAGGGCTTCAGTAGTTGTAGCACGCAGGTTCGGTAGCTGCAATTCCTGGGCTCTAGAGCACACGCTCAGGAGTTGTTGCCCACAGGCTTAGTTGCTCTGCGGCACGTGGGATCTTCCTGGAGCAGGGATCAAACCTGTATCTGCTACATTGGCAGAAGGATTCTTAGCCAGTGCACCACCAGGGAAATCCCTATTGGCAGTTTATATTTATCTGTCCTTTGCCCTGGTTTTTATTTGTTTGTCTCTTTTTATTGATTTGTAAGAGTTCTTTTTGTATTTCATATCAAGCTTTATTCTGTAAAATGTTAGAAAATATATTTCCCCATTGTTTCCTGTTATTCAGCTGCTCAGTCGTGTCCAACTCTTTGCAACCTCATGGACTGCAGCACACCAGGCTTCCATGTCCTTCACCATCTCCCAGAGCCTGCTCAAACTCATGTCGATTGAATCAGTGATTCCATCCAACCATCTCCTCTTCTGTTGCCCCCTTCTCCTCCTGCCCTCAGTCTTTCCCAGAATTAGGGTCTTTTCTAGTAAGTTGGCTCTTCACATCAGGTGGCCAAAGTATTGGAGTTTCAGCATCAGCACCAGTCCTTCCAATGAATATTTGGGGCTGATTCACTTTAGGATTGACTGATTTGATCTCCTTGCAGTCCAAGGGACTCTCAAGAGTCCTCTCCAACACTGCAGTTCAAGAGCATCAATTCTTCGGCGCTCAGCTTTCTTTACAGTCCAACTCTCACATCTATACATGACAAATGAAAGAACCATAGCTTTGACTATATGGACCTTTGCTGGCCAAGTGCTGTCTCTGCTTTTTAATACACTGTCTAGGTTTATCATAGTTTATTTTCCAAGGAGCTGCTGCTGCTGCTAAGTTGCTTCAGTCATGTCCGACTCTGTGCGACCCCACAGACAGCAGCCCACCAGGCTCCGCCGTCCCTGGGATTCTCCAGGCAAGAACACTGGAGTGGGTTGCCATTTCCTTCTCCAATGCATGAAAGTGAAAAGTGAAAGTGAAGTCACTCAGTAAGTGTCTGACTCTTCGTGACCCCATGGACTGCAGCCCACCAGCCTCCTCCGTCCATGGGATTTTCCAGGCAAGAGTACTCTGTCTTCTAATTTCATGACAACAGTCACCATCTGCAGTGATTTTGGAGCCCCAGAAAATAAAGTCAGTCACTGTTTCCATTGTTTCCCCATCTATTTGCCATGAAGTGATTGAACCGGATGCCATGACCTTAGTTTTTTGAATGTTGAGTTTTAAGCCAGCTTTTTCACTCTTCTCTTCTGCCTTCATTAAGAGGCTCTTTAATTCCTCTTCACTTTCTCCTATAGGGTGTCATTTGCATATCTGAAGTTATTGATATTTCTCCCAGAAATCTTGATTCCAGCTTGTGCTTCATCCAGCCCAGAATTCCACATGATGTACTCTGCATATAGGTTAAATAAGTAGGGTGACAATATACAGCCTTGACATACTCCTTTCCCAACTTGGAACTAGTCCATTGTTCCTTATCTGGTTCTATCGGTTCTTGACCTCCATACAGGTTTCTCAGGAGACATCTCTTTAAGAATTTTCCACAGTTTGTTGTGATCCACACACTCAAAGGCTTTAGTGTAGTCAATGATGCAGAAGTAGATGTTTTTCTGGAGTTTACTTGTTTTTTCTATGATCCAACGGATATTGGCAGTTTGATCTCTGTTCCTCTGCCTTTTCTAAACCCAGCTTGTACATCTGGAAGTTCTCAGTGCATGTATTGTTGAAGCCTAGCTCAAAGGATTTTGAGTATTACCTTGCTAGCCTGTGAAATGAGCACAATTGTGTATTAGTTTGAACATTTTTTGGCATTACCTTTCTTTGAGATTGGAATGAAAACTGACCTTTTCCAGTCCTGTGGCCACTGCTGAGTTTTCCAAATTTGCTGGCATATTGAGTGCAGCACTTTCACAGCATCATCTTTTAGGATTTGAATAGCTCAGCTGGAATTCCATCACCTCCACTAGGTTTGTTGGTAGTGATGCTTCTTAAGGCCCACTTGACTTCACACTCCAGGATGTCTGGCTCTAGAGGAGTGACCACATTATCATGGTTATCTGAGTCATTAAGACCTTTTTTGTACAGTTCTTCTGTGTATTCTTGCCACCTCTTCTGCTCCTGTTAGGTCGATACTATTCCTGTCCTTTACTGTGCCTGTCTTTGCATAAAATTTTCCCTTGGTATCTCCAGTTTTCTTAAAGAGACCTCTAGTTGTTCCCATTCTATTGTTTCCCTCTATTTCTTTGCATTGTTCACTTAAGAAGGCTTTCTTATCTCTTCTCGCTATTCTTTGAAACTCTGCATTCATATCAGTGTACTTTTCTCAAAGCTGATCTTCTTGGTCCCTTGAATTTATCTTTTTTATATATCCCATTCACAAGAAAATAAAATTAGTCTTCAGTATTTTTTCAAATACTCTGTAGGTTTTTTTCTTATTTGGATCTTTAATCTGTATCAAATTTATGGTATGTAATAGAGGTCAGACTTTATTGACTATCAAATAGATTGTCACCTGCAAGAGCCCAGAAATAATAGAAACCTGCCTTTCCTGACTTCAGCTCAGCGGCAAACTATGTCCACAGTCTCTAAAGACAATGGGATACCTCTTTTGGTTTCAGTGACACTGAACTTTGTCTCACCTCCATGACCCAAAATATTAATATTATGTCCTTAACTGCTTCGGAAGACTCAAGGCATCTTTATTTCTCTGTCCTTTTTTCCTACCACCTAAGCCAGCTACTCGCATATATTAAGTTCTTCGTAAGTGTTTATTGACTAACTGGAATGTGAGGCGACCAATTGTTAGTACAATTTTGACAATTTCTCAGAGTCCTAGGTTCAAGTATTCTCCAGTCTCTTTTCCAGAGAAATGTTCAATCAGATTTCAAATCATTTTTAAAAGACACATTATTTGTTTTTTCAAATTTAAGTCTAGTTGGTTTACCATGTTGTGTTCATTTCTGCTGTACAACAAAGTGACTCGTTTATACATTCTTTTTCATATTCTTCTCCACTATGGTTTATCATAGGATATTGAATATAGATACATGTGCTATACAGTAGGACCTTGGTGCTTATCTATTCTGTATATAATAGTCTGCAACTGCTGATCCCAAACTCCCAGTCCTTCCCTTCCCCCCCCCCACCCCCTTGGCACCCACAAATCTGTTTCTGATTTGTAAATAAGTTTGTGTTGCATTTTAGACTCCACATATGAGTGACGTCATGTGGTATTTGTCTTTCTCTTTCTGACTTACTTCACTGAGTCTGATCGTCTCTGGGTCCATCCATGCTGCTGTGAGTGGCATTATTTCATTCTTTTTTATGGCTGAGTAGTGTTCTGTTGTATATATGTATATAGTGTATAAATGTATGCATGTCCGTCTTTATCCATTCATCTGTTGATGGCATTTTGGTTGTCTCCAAGTCTTGACTCCAGTAAATAGCACTAGCGCTGCCATGAACACTGGGGCGCATGTACCTTTTCAAATTGTAGCTTTGTCTGGATATATGCCCAGGAATGGAATTGCTGAATCATATGGCAACCCTGTTTTTAAAAAGACACTTTATTTGAAAATCCCTCCGACATCTGGCCCAGCCCACAAATGCCTCGTCAAGATGCAGGCATGCCCCCTGTGTGTCTGGCTGACTGGTCCTCTCCAACCCCCCCTGTCTTCTCTCCAGCTGCTCCCTATACTGCAAGCTCCAAAGAAGTGGCACCCATTTCACTTAAAGCAGCAGACATGAGTGACTTGTCCTATTACTTCCCAATGAGTAAATAACATGGATAATTCATTTCATCCTTTACAGAGAACTTTAGGGCGGCGAGGGGAAAGCTCCAGCTTGATCACTAAAATGAGTTTTACACCATTTAGGTGAATCTAAATTGTGTCATAATTTTGTCATCAGCCTGTAACTTGTCAGTCATTAGTGGCAGTGGTAATTTATTTTTCTTCTGCACAAGTCTTAGAACTTCCATTTACTAGATTTACTAAAACAGGAATAGCCACTTTGTGCAAACATTTTAATTAATTTTAAATAGAAGCTTGGATGTACAGTACTATACTCCTTTAAAGCCTTAGGGAGAGGGAAGTGAGACAGGAACATAAAACTTTCCATTGTGGTTCCAGAACCACCTCCCACCCACAACCAGGGGAAGAACAAGAGGAGATCTTTCTGTTAGTATTATTTGGAGCTGTCGTGGTGGTGGTGGTATGTGTGACGAATGTCACAGGGAACATCTGTGGATTTATGCACCAGGTGTCAGCTACTGTTTTGAGTCCTCAAAGATCTTCGCACACGTACTGCTCCCAGTGACTCAAAGAGACAGTTTTTTTATGGGGAGTGTGGGTCTCAGATAAGTCCAATAATCTTGTCAAAATTCCACAGCTGGTAAGTGATGGGTCAGGATTTGAACCCATGTCTTTCTAGCAGCAAAACCCTTGTTCTTTCCACTTAACTGTTCCATATCACTTGCAAGCAGGTGGAGTCAGAAATATTTGTCCTGTAGCTTGCTTTAAAGAAAAAAAATCTTGTAGAATTAGTGATCGTAGAACTAGTAAGAAAAGTTATTAATGCAGAAGGAGGTCTCTGCTTCACGTGCAGCCTTCCAGGTGAGGATCAGGCTGAGCCTTACATACTGTGATGCTCTGGGTTGACTTATGTCCGAGGATGAGTCAGTTACCCTGAGGAGAGGAGTTCTCTCTGATGCAGGTCAACAGTGGCTACCAGAGGGGGTTCGTCTGGCATTTGCACTCTGTCCCATGGCAAATGGGTTATTAAGAGCTTCATGCTTCTTTAGCCTGCCTTCTTTTTTTTCTTTTATGTGACATCAGTGGAGCCTGTCAAGTGTCCTGCTTTCTGGAGAACATCACAGTGTTTTGCATTTTTTACCACCCTCCTGGTGAGCATTGAGCAAACATATTGAAGGAAGGCTGCATTTAGAATATAGAGAACTCTCTGACCTGACTGTTCTCCCTTCTTTTTCCCTGAGAAATGTAAGTAGGTCACATTTTAAACCAGGCATCTGGTTTTAAATAAATCCATGCTTACATTCTAGAGAATCCAATGTTTTTTCACCACCTTAGAGTTTTTGCAAAACAGAAACTGTTTCAATATGAACAAAGAAAATAATCCTAACTTTATTTTTCAAGTGATAAAGACAATAATTTTTTCCTCTTGGCTTCTTACCCTCTTCCACCTTTGGGGTGGAAGGAATGTCCAGTGGAAGCCCATTGGTGGTGATTTAATGTAACTTTCTCTGCCATCCAGAACTAGTCTAATATATAACCCTCAGGTCAGAAACAGCCCTTGGAAGCTCATCCCACTAGATATGCACACTTCTAATTCTTTTCCCTCTTGACTGTGCATGCGTGGCAGGGGGTAAGAAACGGTGCTTGTTCAAGTCTTCCCACCAGGAGATATCTTCAGTGTTACCTAGATCAGAAAGGGCAATTGAGTTTTCTCTTGTCCGCCTGCTCCCAAGTCCCAGCCAGGGCGCTACCTTGAAGGTTTTCAGGCTTTTTCTAGACTCAGGGGAGCAAAATGCTTTGATCTGTCTCTGCAGAGGTGCAAGAAGGGAGAATAGTGGCTCATGGGCACTCAACGGCCAACCCTGACCTCGAGCTTAGCGTGAGTGTATCATGGGGCACTGCCATGGAACCAGTGTACTTTGTCCTGGAAGTCCTCTGCAAACTTTGAGAAAGACCATCATTTCTCATAGTTGTTCATATTAACACAGTCTCTAATTTTGAATCGTGGGTTCACTGGTTTAAAACTCTTCCCTCTACTTTCTCTAAGACAGTCAGCATGGGTAGCAACTCTGTGGGTCTCTCCACTTAAGTCTCTTGGAAATAGAAGCCAAGTTCTCTATATTTAGAGAGATTTTATCTAAATTTAACATGTAACTTTGATGTACTCACTTTTGATCTCATTCTTCTTTTCTGGTATTAATAGTCATAAGGATAAGAATTCTACTGGAAATGGTCATTTTTTTTCCCACTTATTCTACTATAAAGCATTTGTTGGGCAGGGGAGGAAATAACCCCTCCATCATATGTCCACTGTTGAGATGTTTTTGTTTCATGTCAGTACACCCTTCCCCAGAAAAAAGGCATTGTATGTACAACATGAGGTCCACTCTAGAAACTGTTCTTTCCACACCTTTCATAAACAGCCATGTAGTGCTTGCCCACACCCCCACCACTTGGGAATCCCTGAATGAATCAAGAACATAATAGAAATATCTACTCCAGCAAGCCAACATTGATGAATGTAGCACTAGAAGGAAATCAACAATGATAACCATAATCTTGTCCTTTAGTAGTCTACTATATCTTTGGGAAATTAAACACTGACAGAAGGAGAATGAATTACTATGAAAAATCAACAAACATGACAACAAAGGGGGGTTGATAAGGTGGGTGGGGCCATTATTATGGAGTGATCTAATTAGATAAAGGAATCACATCAGAGGATGGGGAGACCATTCCAGTTGTACACACATGTGTGACTGTAGAATTCTCATAGCCACGGCATCACAAATCGCAGGTAAACCAGGAATCACTAAAAATACCTCTGTAGGTCATTTCTGAAGGTCTCTGGATGCCAGTTCCATAACCTGGAACAGTGTCCTTATTTTAGGTTCACGCTAAAAGCCAGGTTCTTCTAAGAGATTCTTGTCCACAGTAGTAGATATAATGATATGGTCATCGGATTAAATTCACCCATTCCTGTCCATTTTAGTTCACTGATTCCTAAGATGTCGAATATTCACTCTTGCCATCTCCTGCTTGACCACATCCAATTTACCTGGATTCATAGACCTAACGTTCCAAGTTCCTGTGCAGTATTGTTCTTAATTGCATTGGACTTTTAGCACCAGGCACATCCACAACTGGGCGACATTTCCACTTTGGCCCAGCATCTTCATTATTTTTGGAGCCATTAGTAATTGCCCTCCACTGTTCCCCAGTAGCATATTGTACACCTTCTGACTGGGGGGGCTCATCATCTGGTGTCATATCTTTTTGCCTTTTTCTACTATTCATGGGGTTCTCTCAGCAAGAATAGTGGAGTAGTTTGCCATTCCCTCCTCCGGAAGGCAAAAGAAGAAGGAGGTGGCAAAGAATGAGATGGTTAGATAGTGTCACCAGTTCAATGGATATGAATTTGAACAAACTCCAGGAGATAGTGAAGGAAAGGGAAGCCTGGCGTGCTGCAGTCCACGGGGTCACAAAGAGTCGGACACGACTTAGTGACTGAACAACAGAAGGCAGGTTGGAAGTTCAGATTCTTTACAAACTGATCCTGAAGTGAAAAGCCCAAAGCCTGAAGGTGACCCCTAAAATCCCACTCTTAATGACCTCCAAAGGGACAGTATCAGCATAACTGAAGCCAAACTGGTGAGAATTGTTGATAATTCATACCAGGCCATCCCCTCTGATTGTCAGCCTTCTTCCTCTCAACAGATGAAAGAGGGTCCCTGCTGATAAGAACTGCTAGAGGTTTCGTGTCTTTAGCCTGCCCTCCCAGTCTTTTTTTTTTTTTTAAGGCCAGGCATCTTTCCTCTTTATTCTTTATCACACATCACCCTTTGGGGTAGGCAGTTATTTCTTTGTGGTCTAGATAAGGAAAGTGAAACACAGAGAGGTTGTGTCTCAGCACTGGCCCATCCCCTTCCTTTTTAATGAATATAAACTTACCAGGAATAGCAGTTGACTAATCTGAAGGTAAAATATTCAGCAAAATGGGTCCTGATCCCCCTTACCAACAACAGCAACAGTACTTGCTTGTCCCTGCGTCTTAGTCAAGGGCACAGCTTAAGAGGTGAGGCCACCTGATTTCCCATGGGGCCCCCTACTGTTGAGTTTCGTGATCTCAGCAAAGTTCTTTCCCCAGTCTGAGCTTCACCTATAAAGATGGGACTGTGATTCTAACTCCACCTCACTGGGTGGTAATGACGATTCAGCAGTAAATTGTACCTAAAGCATCTTATGCCATGCCCAGAGTATAATAAGCACTCAGTTGATGGTAACTGCTTTTATTAGTAGCATTTTAAAATTAATTTTTATTAGAGTATAGTTGACTTACAGTGTTCTATTCGTTTCTGCTGTACAGCAGAGTGAATCAGTTATACATATGCCCACTCATGTTTAGATTTTTTTCCCATGTAGATCATTACAGAGTATTGAGTAGAGTCCCCTGTGCTATACGGCAGGTTCCTATTACTGATCATTAGTAGCATTTCTGTGATGGTGGTGACTGTTTATTTGAAAATTGCTCTGCCAAGTCCACGGCCCAAGTCCCCAGCCCAGAGCATTACAGGCAGAGCTGAGATGCCCAGCGGGCTCTGCCTTCTTAGACTGACACAGTCCTTCAAGCTCTGGACCCCCTGACCTGGTGCTCTGTCTTCACTCTTTACAGCCGCCTGCCCCGTGCTGTGCAGCGGCAATGGACAGTACTCTAAAGGGACGTGCCAGTGCTACAGCGGCTGGAAAGGCGCGGAGTGCGACGTGCCCTTGAATCAGTGCATTGATCCTTCCTGCGGGGGCCACGGCTCCTGCATTGATGGCAACTGCGTCTGCTCAGCCGGCTACAAGGGCGAGCACTGCGAGGAAGGTAAGCCCGCGGGCTGGGCTGGTGTCTGCAGGTCTGGACCTATGCTGATGAGCCTAGTCCTGGCTCCCTGTTTTGCAAAGGAAGGAAACATTTTACATTTCAAACCCCTCAGCTTTGATGGACTCCTTAAATTGTAGAACTTGAGTGAGTGAGCTTAAGGGTGGCTCTGAAAGGCATGGTTTGTTTTCCCCTCCTTTATGATAATTATCTCCTTTTCTCTTTCTCCTCTGTTTTTCTGTCTTCTCTCTGCCTCTACTTCCTCCCCTTCCTGCTCTTTCATTTCCTTTTCCTTCCTTCCCCTCCCCCTCTTCTCTTTTTTTTCTGCTTTATTTAAAGCCCTCTACATTGAGAATTATGCTATGCAGTAAGAACAAACAAGAATCCTTAATTCTCCTCCCTTCCCCAAAGCTTTAAAAAAAAAAAAACAAAAAAAAAAAACTGTTCCTGGTAATCTCAGATCCATATATGTCTGTGTAAATATTTCTGCAAAAATTCATATCCATAGAAGACAGTCAAGCTTGAGAGACAATAGGTACCCATGTCATTTAAAGACACCATGTAGAGCAATCAATCCTGGTTACCTACAGTCACAGAGACAGAGCAGAGAGGGTGTGCAGTGAGGAAGCTGGGATTTGATGAGTCCTGCGCTGACTCGATGGACGTGAGTCTGAGTGAACTCCGGGAGTTGGTGATGGACAGGGAGGCCTGGCATGCTGCGATTCATGGGGTCACAAAGAGTCGGACACAACTGAGTGACTGAACTGAACTGAACTGAACTGAACTGAACTGAGG
The DNA here is from genome assembly GCF_023091745.1 of Budorcas taxicolor. NCBI lineage: Eukaryota > Metazoa > Chordata > Mammalia > Artiodactyla > Bovidae > Budorcas > Budorcas taxicolor. The sequence continues at coordinate 79,510,030 of NC_068916.1, forward strand.
AGCTCACTCTGTGCTTTGAAGTGGCCTCTAGCACATGGCTAGGGAGAGGGAGAATCAGAGGATGTAATCAGCTAAATCCAGTTCGACAAAACATGATCAGAGATCAGGCTTAGCAATTGAAAGAGGGAGGTTTGGAGGAGAAAATGCAGGAATACAGGGAAAGAGCACCCCTCTGGAGGTGTTCAGAAACAAGCTCTAAGTCATCCTTGTTACTCCAGTTGGTGCTTCTAAAAGTCATTTGGTAGCCAAGTGTTGGGACCTGTATGGCAATGGAGCTCAGCCAAGCTGCCTGTCCGCCTTCCCCTCTGTGTTTGCCCTTCCAGACTATGGGCTCCAGTTGCCCACCTATTGCATCTTCCCATATAAAGAATCAACCCCCATTGGTAGGAAGGTAAAAAACCCTGCTTCTCAGAACCTCATCTGCTCCTCAGCCTTTGCATTGGAAGTCTTCAGCATCTTTCCACTCAGTCCATCTCCCAGTGGAATGTCCCCATGCAACCCAAATGGCTCTTCCTCTCCCATCCTCCCAGTGGAAAAAATCAGCATCCACTCACCCAACAAGCTAAAGGGAGGAGTGAAACCCACTGCCTCCCCCATAGGAAACAGCTTGAGATGACCACCCAGGATGTCTCCCCGGGAAAGATCCTTGAATGTCAGAGACCCATGTTCTCTCTCAGCTTCTCACTGCCAAGCTGATTAAGAATGGACCTCAGATGCCACGAGGTTCTTAGATGTAAGTGGATCTGTTCTCTCATCCTGTTATTTCACAGATCTCTGGGTTTTTGTACAAACTCACCAACCATTACAGCCCTCACTACAGAGGAATAACAATGGCTTACCCTTAGAAACCCATACAAAAGCTCCCCTTGTAACATCTCCCATTTCATGGTTTTTAGAACTATTTCCACAAGGCTCTGCTTCCATGACAGTATTCTTCTAAGATTTTCCAATACATCAGTGCTAGTGCCCTTAATGGGACCCAGAAGTGTGACCCCCCCCACACACACACCAGGTCATCATTTACTCAACTCTCTCTCTACTTTTTCTTCTATTTATAAAAAGTAGGCTTCCTCCCTCTGTCTGCTTCATAAAACCAAATTGGGAGTTTGGATGGAGGAAGTGCTGATTTAATAAAAAGGCCAAAGTTCTCACAGATAAATGGACTGCAGGAGGCGAAGCTTCATTTTGTGAAAACATGGGAGAGGCCAATAATATGACAGGAAAGGTTAAAACGACCTTTTGCATACATCATTTGGCAAGAGGATAGTGATAGAACCATGGCATTGCCCGTCTTAGAATTTTTTCTGTCCAGGAAGGCTTGTGTATATCTGTATGAGTGGAATTTCAAGTAATTTCTCAACGTTCTCACTGTCCCAATTGGTCTTATTTAAATGTTTGGAGTGAATTAAACATCCAACAAAACAAGGAAATCACGTGGATCATTATGAAAGGATGAAGTTTCCTCTATTGATTTCTGCTACCCCAAAAGAATGAACCGAAATGATTCATATGCTGTTTTCAAAACAGGAAATGGAATCAGAAAGCCTGGATCAGCACTTTTTCTTCCATTTAGCTTTTTTTTCTTTGATATTCGTCATAGTCATAACGTTCAAACAATTTACCTGAAATGGCCATGGCAACGAAATCAATAGCTGCCATCCTCTATTTTTGCTGCCTAAACATTGTTGTACTATTAACAAATTTGCACAAGAAAATGAAAGGACAGATTCGTGAGGTTTCACTCAATGATATCTGGGGGAGTGGGAAGGTGACGAGAGAGGAATTGACATATTAGTTTAAGTCAGCCATGTTTTCATGTCAGTTTCATGGTTGAGTCATTTTTCAATGACATTTAACTTCATAAATGTAATTCATGGTTCTTCAGGGGTTTATAGTACATATTGTTTGTAAAACTCCTTGACCTCCTTTTTTATCCTTAGGGATAAAAATTGCATTCACAATCCTTTTTTGTCAAACCTACAGAGGGCCCAAGACTAAATGAGTTCTAATGATTTCAGCTGCCAAGGGGCTGGTGGTATAAGGCGCATGGTACTTAGCTGGTAAAGGCCACTGTCCCCCTTTTAAGTATAACACTGTTTCTATTTATAAAGCTTCGTAAAATGCCAGCCTCCCTCCTGCCTGCTGAAGACTCTAAGGACGTGACCACAAGACCACCTTATGAAACTGGAACCAAATTTAAAATTCAGAGTGAAACTATGCCCCTTAAAGTCTGAATTTAGTTATTCTATCGGCTGCTGTAGTTATGTAGCACAAAGGGCATATTTACTGGTCTCAATGACGAGAGAAAGGGTTATCTCCTATTTCTAGATACAACAAATGGTTCTTTTGATGACATTCCACTCTAAGGCTGATAAATCTCAGTGGATTTTCCTCCTTCCTTCACACTGTAATTCAGGATAGAGCAGAGAAAGCTAATTTAAATCTGTAAGAAAAGTGCCATTTTCTTTTTTTTTTTTTTTTTGGTATATTACTTTTTATGTCATTCTTTGAAGAAAATGATTATATTACAGTTTTTTCAGTTTTTTGAAAGCTCCTAGCTCTTGGCACCTCACCAAACATTTTAAGTGGCTAATTATAGATGGGGAGTCATTATTGAGGCGCAAAGCACACGAGGTATTTTCATGTACTTGTTGCTTTCTCTAGGTCCGAAATGAGGACAGAACTTTGAGGTTTTCTTTTAGGAAAAGAATATGGACAAGATTGATGCTTAACGAGTGAGTTCATATTTTGCAGATTCCAAATTGCACTACATTCTTCCCCAAAGAAAGACGTTGTTGGCACCCTTCTGTCCTTCTTGTCAGTTAGTCCTTCAGACTGAAAATTTGTCTCATGAGCAGTAATGCTTATGGCAAAGTCTGGCATCCGTCCTCTCAGCAGATGTGTATTGAGCACCTACTATATTCCCTTGACTGAGCAAGGCATGAGATGTCAAGGGCATTGCACAGCCTCTGTGTGAATGTCTTCCATGTGTTGGAAGCTTTCAGTTCATTTACAGCCAAATGTGCTCCACCCGACTGAATGGAGCAAATTAGGAAGTATCAGAAACGGTTGATGTCATCAGGAGTAATAGTCCCCAAGAGAATGAATTCAGCCTGAAAGTGGCTGTAACCAGAGTAAGTAACATCCTAAACATCTCTAAGTAATAATAAATCACTGAAGTGAACCTTTCTGAGATAGTATTCCTGATTGAAAAAAAAAAATCAGTGGCAGCTTTTGTTTCGTCATGGCTCAAATAATTTTGAGCTGATTTACATAAGTAGTATCTTCCTGAGAAGGTCCAAATGCGATCCTGAGAAACATCTCTTAACACTGAAAATTCTTTCTTTTTACCTGAAGGGAGAGGTACTCTTGGAAGCTTCATGGAATATCATGAATTAAGTTAAATCCAAGTTCCTTGAGTCTGATGTCCCCCAGAATGAAGTAGTTTGGATAATCTAATTCATGCCATATTTGGAGCTGATGTACCATCAGTTTTAAAATAACACCATTACTTTGTATATCATAAGAAAGAAAAAGGGCTACTACACTACAGAAAGCTGGAGCCCCATCTGAATGTCACGGTGAGCTATTTAGAGGACAAAAACCTTATTTCAGTCTTGGCACTGGGAAAAGAGAGAAATCAAAATCTTCTCTGAGAATCTGAACTACAAGATGGCACACATTCATACAAGGGACTGAATTACCCTATCAACGTGGCCCGGAAAGCCTCAAGAAAAGGGTTTAAGTGATCTCAAGCTGGCTGTGCCCCCAGATGATGGCAGAAGCAAATGATTTAATCTATGCCAACAGACCTGATTTCCAAGCTGTTAACATGAGTGAAATGTATGTCTTAGTCAAATAAGATTATAAGACACCCTCCCCCCATTGCCATGATCCACAAGGCCACATCTAAGCCTCATGCGAGATCACTGTTCACCACTCAAGCCCCGCAGTGTGCAGTGTTCTTTCCTCCAGATGCCACTGCATCGATTTCTAGGGATACCTAAGGAAGCTGGTCTTCCTTTGAAAAGCTGTGTTTACCTACCTGTAAGCTAAATGAAGAGGGGGGAAGAGGGTTTCCCTGAGGGCTTGGCTTCCCTGGTGGCTCAGACAGTAAAGAATCTGTCTACAATATGGGGTTCTTGGGTCGGGAAGATCCCCTGGAGATGGGAATGGCTACCCATGCCAGTATTCTTGCCTGGAGAATCCCATGGACAGAGGAGCATGAAGGGGTGCAGTTCATGGGGTTGCAGAGAGTCAGACATGACCGAGTGACTAACACTTGCACTCCCCAAGCTAGATGGATGTCCTAGTTTGGGGTCACATTCTCATACAAAAAGTCCTGTCCTTGAGAAGTGGCCTTTGCATCTCATTCCTCTCCTCATTCTGAGTTGATTCCAGAGTAATAATCTTCAAGTTAGTACTGGGTGTATATCCACTCTGATTACTGAGATAGCCAAGCGATCAGACGATGATACTGGCCAGAACAACAGTGACCAGAATCTGACCATTAATTCGTCTGTGGAAGGGTCAGTGACACAGCCAGAGACTGGCCCATCCAGTCCGCTCATGACTCTGTGTAGGAAGGTTACCCCTTTGGGGTCATTTCCATACCCAGCTTCACTTTCTCTGGGCTTCCCTGGTAGGTCAGACAGTAAAGACTCTGCCTTTACATGCAGGAGACCCAGGTTCGTTCCCTGGGTTGGAAACATCCCCTGGAGAAGGAAATGGCAACCCACTCCAGTATTCTTGCCTGGAGAATCCCATGGACAGAGAAGCGGGGCAAGTCCATGCGGTTGCAGAGTCAGACACAGCTGAGCGACTACCACTTTCTCCTCTTCCATCCTGTGCGTTTACTAACTTCTTGGGTAGACATGTGCTCAGAGAGTGAACACTGATTTTAGACTTATCCTAAGTGAAACTTAATTAGGAAAGTGACTCATGCATGAGTCTCACTGGTTTTCTTTTTCATCTTTTGGTACCTTCTGAGGTCAAGTATTAGTGAAGTTAGACTGAGCCTCTCTACTTTTCTTTCCAGTGGTGGGTGATGATTGGGTTTGGTGATACATGTAAAGGTATCACCAGCAATCATGGTCTAGTCTCAGAAGCCCCGATGTGATTCCGTTAAGATACTATTACTTATAACCTTACAAAGCTCTCAAAGTTGGATGACACAACTCTGTATTCAGTTCCTCTAATTCTGCTTGAGAAATCTCCCTTTTTCCTTTACATTCTCTTCAAGTTTGAGATGTAGTGTTTTAACAAATCAAAATCTTTCATTCTGTATGGGTCTTCTTCAAAGGGCCACATAACTCATACTGGGGCTGCTCCATTTTCTTGCAGGTGGATAGGAACTGGTGAACCCCTGGTCCGTTCAGCTCTCAACTGCTGTTTCATGTCCCCTCCCCCATGAGTGATCAGTACTTTTCCCCTCTGTTTTTTTTTCAGTTGATTGCTTGGATCCTACGTGCTCCAGCCATGGGGTCTGTGTAAATGGAGAATGCCTTTGCAGCCCTGGCTGGGGTGGTCTCAACTGTGAGCTGGCGAGGGTCCAGTGCCCAGACCAGTGTAGTGGGCACGGCACGTACCTCCCAGATACTGGCCTCTGCAGCTGCGATCCCAACTGGATGGGTCCCGACTGCTCCGTCGGTAAGTCAAGAGGTTTCCTCCTCACTTCCCCCAGTGCTGGCACCCTGTGTTCCTTCCATGAGCCCACACAGATGGGAATCAACTCTTTGTACTTAGCTCGGGAGGGAGCGACTTTAGTCAGTTGCATAGTGCCTCTCTTACTCTGTTCTCAGCCCTGAAGTCTTCGATCCTTGAGAAACATACAAACAAACCCCACAAAGGTTCTTGTGCCTTGTTGGTTTCATCACCGCAAATGGATGAGGGGCCGGGAGGGACGCTTCCATTTGCATCAGAGCTTTCTTATGTACACTCCCTAAAGGTACTAGAAAACAAAACAGAACAATTCAGTCCCAGACAAACTGAATGGAATGTCCTATAAGACAGAAAAGAGGCTCCCTCGGGGTCCTGGGTGAACATGTTATAAAGCTCTGCAATACTCTAGTGACAGGAAAATAATGAAGTTGCACCATACACTTTATTTTCCTAAAATTAAGAGTACGTGTCTTCCCTCCCACGTGACCTTAAAATGGAACGGTTCAACAGTTCAGGCCAGTCCCCACCTCTCCAAGAATGGTTCCATTCACACTGACAGCACCTATCCAAGCAAGCCATCATCTTTCCGCCCCCTTCCTGTGAGCAGTCAGACAGCTGTCAGATTGCCATGGCAATCAGAAAGGGAACCTCTGTGAAGCTTGGCTACAATGGGAAAGAACTGAATATTTCATTCCAGAAGGAAAAAAAAAAAAAAAAGGAAGATTCCATTAAAATGGGCTATTTTGGGTGTCTTCTCAGGCCACTGGTCTCTGGCTTCAATTCTGAGACTAGTAGCCCAGGCCAAGTGCTACAGAGGATGAGGAGGGTGGGCCAGCCCTAGATCCAAGGCCCAGCTGTGCAGCCGACTTGCTGTGTGACTTGGAGTGAGTCACTGACCCTCCTGGTGTGGTTTCCCCTCCCCGGGCCTGATGAGCCACACCTCCCTCCGTAGTCTGTTGTAAGGATGAGTGTCTGGCACGTGCTTGTCCTCGAGTGAGAGGTCTGGAACACCAGAGTGCATATCTGTCTGTCTGTCTCCTCCCCAACCACAAAAGACTTTGAGCTCCTTTGAGAAAGAAGCTGTGTAAACGCAGCAGTTAGAGCGGTCCCGATGACCACCACGAGGCCGTTCTGGGTGACAGCTGGGTCTGCCATCCTCCTGTGTGGATGGAGCTGCTGTGGGGCCCCAACTGGCTTTGGGGCATGGCAGGCTCTCAATAGGGAAAGACATCCCAGCTGGCCAGGGAGTCAGGCTCCATGGGTATCTTTTCAGGTGGGCACCTCCCAGGGAGCTTTGCCAAACTGGATGGGCAGTGTCTGACCTCTTCCTGGGATAGTGTCCTGCCCTAGAACTGTGGTCCTCACACTTTAGCGTGCATCAGAAACACCTGGAGGACATAGTGAACCAAATTTCTGAGTCTCACTCCCTGCGTTTCTAAGCCAGGAGGACCAACCAAGGCATAAGAAGTTGCATCTCTACATAGTTCCCAAGTGATGGTTGATGTCCAGGGGTCTCCCTCTGAGAACACTGCTCTAGAAATTACCTAACCATGAATGAACCAGCCAGTGGAGAGACAGGCTGCCCAAGATGACATGGGCCTTGGGCCAGTTCCAGGGACCCGGGCCATGTTTGTGGTCTGGCCTCCCATGGAGGGTTTCACCGGAGGTGGTGTTGAGCTGTAATCATTGTTTTTCTTCCAGAAGTGTGCTCAGTAGACTGTGGCACTCATGGCGTCTGCATCGGGGGAGCCTGCCGCTGTGAAGAGGGCTGGACAGGCGCAGCTTGCGACCAGCGCGTCTGCCACCCCCGCTGCATTGAGCACGGGACCTGTAAAGATGGCAAATGTGAATGCCGAGAGGGCTGGAATGGTGAACACTGCACCATTGGTAGGCAAACGGCAGGCACCGAAACAGGCACATATTGCTTTATTTTCATAAACCGTAGATCTATAGTGATGGTCGCGCGTTGCAACCGGCTGTTCCCTCAGGGACACAATGCTTTCTGCTGCCTCTCAAATCTCCCGGGAGCATAGGGAAGGGAAAAGCACGGTCCCGATCGGAAGAGATTTTCCCTGCTTCCCAGAATTCCAGATTGGGAGGAGAGGGACCAGATTAGATACAAAAATCCATCCAAATTACTGAGCAGGGGGAGAGAGAAATGCACACGCATGGGAAATTGTCAGGACCTGGAGGTTTTAAGTACCCCAAGTAACTGCAATCTGCAGGTCTCCCCTTTCTGAATATCCTCCCAGCTGGTTGGATCACTGGATCCTTGCTTGGTGGCAACAATGGAACTCACTTCTTTTAGATCAGGTTGGATGCAGGCTGGACTCCCAGGTTTCCTGGGTAACCAGGTACCAGTTGTAATAAGTTTGAACATCCTCTTGCTGTCCCAAGACAAAAACTTTGCCTTTGGTCTCCTGCCTACCACTACCACCACTGATAAATGTCTTTTCCTTTGACCCCATTTCATTCTCACTCAGCCACATCTCTATATAAGCGTCATGACCGAGAATATGTCTCTACAGGTCATTTTCTTTGCTAAGAAGTAGTAGTTCTCAAGTTTCTTCCATTTTGGTTTCTTTTTTGTCATTATTGTGGTTTGGGGTAGGACAAAACTGGCTTCGTTATACCACTTATCCCTTTAATTGAGGAGATGGGAGTGATTGCCCTCTGGCTTTCCACATCTCTTAGACAGTTGGGATTAGCTTTTTTTTTTTTTTTTTTGCATTTGTTATTTAATTAAGTCAGATCTAGGGTTGATTTCATGCCAAGTCTGGCTGAAGCCACTGGCTGGCATGGACACTCTCAGAGAAGTTCCCATCCGAACTACTGACTTGGTTTCTTGAACTTACCTTTGATTCTAGCCATTGAGTTGGGGGCCCTCCCATCTGCCCTAACCTCAAGACCTCAGGCACCTGGAGTAAAAGGCAGGATTAGGAGCTGGTCCAGGGCTGACTCATGAGAACAGACTCAGTTTCCCATGCTGTTCATTTGGGTGGTCAAGCAGAGATAAAGTGCTCTTTGCATTTGATTTCCCCTAATTCCATCTAATTGGGTATCAGAGGGGGCAGCGTGCCTATCCAGGCCATGACTGTAGCACTGGGACCCTGCCGGGACAGTCTGTTGGCAGTGAATTGTTTTTGCAATCTCTCAATGATGCTCCAGACCCCATGCCCCCCTCCCCTCCTGCAGCTGCTTTCATTTACAGTTCCCTGCAGAGTCTGGGGGAAAATTCAGAAGGCTCTCAGAGGAAGGATGTGTACAGCCCAATATCCAGACAGTTTAAAATCATTACCAATAGCTCCCGCTCTTTAGAGGTGCTCCTCTTGAAATACTTTTGCATGCTTGGTGTGATGTAAATACAGACTCTCCCCCCATACCTCCATTGCCCTCAGTCTTCCTCCCCAAAAGAGCTCTTGCCCACCAATAACCTTTAGATGGAAAATCCCACTTTCCCTCAGTTTACACAATCCAACCTCAACCTCCCCTTTTCCCCCCACGCCCCATCTGCCAAGGGTTTAGCATCCCACAAGGATGCCTACTGGCCCTCTCCATCCTACAACCCATCTCTACTCTGGGAAGAGCTCACAGTGCTAATGGATCAGAGCGAAGCTTGGAAAACCCTAGGCTGAAGGGGGCCAAATCCAGCCTGCTGCCTGTTTTTCTGTGACTCTTGAGCTAAGAATAGTTGTCACATTTTTTTAAGGGTTGAAAGAAAAATATTTCCTGACACATGACAATTATTTGAAACTGCAATTTCAGTGTCCATTACACAAGGTGTTAGTTGAGGGCAGCCCCACCACGTGTGCAATGTATTGTCAGCTTCTGCACCGCTCTTTGGCCTTGAGTAATTGCAGCGTGGTCTGTGAAGCCCTTTGTTGTCTGGTGCAAAGCATAGTGGAAAAAAACCGGCCCACCCCTGAATTGGAGAGTTGCACCAGTCTGGGTAGAGAGAGGAGAAAAGAGAAGAGGGTTAGCAACTCACTTTAGGGAAAGGACACCAAATGTGACTTGAAGGACATCAGGGGCCAGGAGAAAGGGAAAGGTCCAGATGTCACAGAGAACGAGGAGAGAGAAAACAACTGTGGCATGGAAATGTCTCTGTGGTCTTTGAAAATGAGATGGGAAGATGGTAACTTGAGTCTCATAGAAGATGGTGAGGATGCAGCCGGCAGCAGAGCACAGGAGATGATTCTAGCTAGCCCTTCAGGCGAGATGAATTAGAGAAAGGTGTTGTTGCTACTTGAAGCATTTGGTTCAAGTTTCACATCACCATGACCTCTTGAGAGACAGAGAAAGATGCAGATTAATACGCCAAGTAAAGCTCCCCCAGTGAAGCTAGTGACATCCCAGGAAGGTTTCTCCTTGAGAATTATGATCTTGCGTGACTTCATGAGCTGGCACTACTTAGGTTACAAAGGTCTTTATCACCGGTGTCTGTCCTTGTGAGAAATTAGGGCTCTATGGTTTTCTTAGTAGGATCCGTGCCATCTCCTCATAGATTTATTAATATGTTTGCTGGGGCTTTGCTCAAAAAAAGCCAAGCACACCTTGGTTTGGTGAGACTTGCTATTCAAAATCTAGAGGTGTTCGTACACGCATAATTGCACCTTTTGCTTTTCAACCTCTGCCCCCAGAGCTGTATCATGGAGTTCTAGGCTTTTATTTTGAGCAGACACTCCTGTCAATTCACTTTAAGTAAATGCCACAATTTACAAGCCCAGAATCAGTCCTCCTCCTCAGGGATACTGACAGTCAGAAAGGAAAGCGAGGCTTTTTGGTTCCTTTCAAAAAGAGCCTCCAAAGCTGTGTCTTGAAAATAGGAAATAAATAAGAATGAAATGGCACCTAGTCTACAAAAAAGGCATTGGCAGGTTTGGGGTAAGACAAAGCAGTGGGTGCTTAGAGTTGGGGGACTTTGGGTTGTCTGTGGTTTGTTTTCCAAAGGTCATGGTGCAACGGTTTTCTTAGGGTCATTGCAAATAGTCGGCTAAACAATTCACATCAGTCCTCATGTATCACGTGTATTTTACTGAAGGAAGCGAGAAGATAGATGCTGGGCTTGGGGAGGGGCGGGATGAGAATAAAAGCACAGCCTCCACAGCTCAGTCAAGTAGAATCACCAGAATCTATTCATAGTTGGTCAAATGCATTTCTAGAATTTTGCAACCCAATTGTATTTGGATATTTAATACATATCGCTGAAAATTTAAATACAAGTTATCACATTTCAGCATTAACCAGTAGAGCTAGCTTAACCAATCCTAGGCTGGATTCTACCAAGCAATGAATTTACTCTGTCTCTAACAAGTTAGAAACAGAGGATGGCTAAAATCTACAGAACTGCACTGGTGAGAAATAGGTACTGAATCCAGACCAACTGCAATCCCTGTATATCTTTAGAATATATTAGCAATGTTTGAATAGGCGGCAGTTTACGCATATGAATAAATCGGAAAGCACATTATGTGGCGAGAATAGCTTCATTCTTTAAGCATAATCCTAAAATGGGTTGTTTTTCCAATCACCTGCCACCCCTCCCCTGCCTGCCTCTTATTAATACTGAGGATTTAACCTCAGAAGTCCATTCAAAATCTATAACACCAGGGCATAAAGGAACCATAGAATAGGTCAGAAGTCTCTGTGAGCTAGAGTAGAGTCAGATAAACATCTCTTATAAAGAAATAGAGTAAACGTTAACATGTTTTGCAAACAGAATAGTGGGGCAGAATACAGGGAGAGACCAGTGTTCTTATTACCGGAGATTGCAAGAGGAAAGCAAAATGCTAATTGAAGATAGTCACTATTATCTCTTGAATGTCAGCTGTCCAGACACCCACTTTAAATAATACAAGCTAACACGTGCACAGAATAAATCCATTGGCACTAGGCTCCAACCCTACGTGAACTCCTTGATATCTGGGTAGCAAGCAATGTCTATAATGGTTATTCTAGCCTGTTTATTTTGTCTATGTGGTCCTGACCTCCAGCTGCATTTCAGAATCATGAGGACTGGATTCCCAGAACCATGTGGGGCTGAATAGCCTGCCCCTGGAACACAAGTCACATCAGTTTTCTTTTCCCTCGATCGCACTGGGGCCCTTCTATTTTTCCTCTTTAATTGGTTGGGGAAAGAACTAGGTTCTTGCGATGTTAATAAGGAAAATGAATCTTTACCCAAGGTAAAACCAGCCGTGCGAAAATCTGATATGCTGATTAAGTGATCGTCACCAGGAATAGACAGGGTCACAGTCCAGGAGGCAGAGAACTTCGGTGCTACAGGGAACGGTCGGGAAGGAGACGACTGTCGAAATGAACCAACTTCAGACCAGTACAGCTGCTTCTGCATCTCATTCCAGCTTCATTCTAGTTGTAGAAACTTTTTTTTTTTCTTGTAGCTATTATCCTTCAACATTTGAGCTTTCATGACTCTACAATGAGATATCAAGTTGAGGTAAAATTTGCCACTGTGGTGCCATCCTTCCTATAGGATCTGCGGAAGCAGCTAATTCTCTGATTTGCTCATTAGCCTGTTCCTCCTGGAGCCCTTCTTGGAACCTATCCTAGGATCTCCCATCTTTTTTGAAGTGAAAACCTAAAGTGATGATTATTTACCATTTAAGACTATGGATAGCAGAGAGGAGAGGATGTTCGTCTGCTATTTTTTCCCCCTACACGTTGGCCAGAATGTGAGCCTTTTCACTGAAGATCAGGAATCACCACGTGCCCAGAAGTTATCTCTGAGTCTGTTCAGGCAGTCTGCCGAGGTTTCCTACCCAAACTCAGAACAAGGGCCTGGTGGTAGTTGTTATGGGAATGCATTTTCAGCTCCCTGTAAAAAGTGGAATCAAATGAAAGGAAAAAGAAAAGAAGAAAACTGCCTTACAAGTAGTGAGATGGGTTGCTGAAAGTGTTTACTTTCTTGGCCTAGATGTTGAAGAGGAGCTTTTGGGGGAAAGGTAGCCACAAAGCTCCCACTAGTTTTATAGCTCAACCATCCTCTAGTTTAAATGTAAACTTTCTTTTGTATTACTTCCTATGTGATTTAGTCGTATATGCCCCAGCAGAAAAGGAGGTCCCATCAAAAAAGAAAAGAGGCAAAGAAGTCTTGGAATTTTAGATCTGTGAGGAGACAGTAGTTGGAGCATTCCTTGTACCATCCCCTTCATATTTCAGAGGGTCCCTTGATGTACTGTTGTGTGGCCCACAGGGACAAGGCTAGACCCAACAAGGAGATAGCATGATACAAGGAGTTACTGCCTTCATAAAAGCAAAGAACTAAAAACAGTTCTGAACTCTCAGAACAGAGTGAGCGTTAGCATGAGAGATTCCAGATTCTAAGAAAGGAAAACATCAAAGAGTAAGAGCTATAGCAAAGCTGAGCTGCACTCCCTGAGTGTATGTAATGAGAGCTTGGTCGCTTCAACTTTTACAGAGAATCAGCATTTCTTCCAAGTCTATATGGTTCTTGGGTTCACAGTATGCACTCAAGACTTTATATTAAAGGGAAAGGGAACACAAAGAGGGCCCCAGAGCGATGAATTCCATAGGATGTTCATGATGGACATTTACTCATCACTTGCTCTCTGATTCATCATGGTGTCATGACGAATAAATGGACAGAGGAGATCTGTGTTCTAGACTTGGCTGTGCCACGAACATTCTGGGTGCCCTTAAGAAGTCACCCAACCTTCTGGCCTCAGTTTCTTCCTGAGACCAGTGAGGGGGTTGACTACATCACTGTCCATAAACATGAGATGCTTTCTGTTGGTGTGCAAGTATATTTTATTGACTGATTACACATGGCTGTTAAAACAGAAGTATTAGGAAAACCATAACTAGCTCATCAAACTCATGAAAATACGGGCATTATTGCTTAGGGATATGGCAGAAGCAGGTAGTGATATTAGGCCTGAGTAAATTTGTAAAAAAAAAATTAAGTAAATAACAGTGCAGATATTGCAAATATCACAAATTCAATATGTGATTGACTGGATTTAGAACACACTTGGATGAGGTGATCTCTAAGGACCTGTCCATCTCCAGAAATTCATTACTTTTGATGCAAATGTATGTGCATCAAATGGAATGGTCCATTTCAGCACAATCAAATCTTTCTCTTCTGTAAGGTCAGGGAGGGTCTCCAGGTAGATTCCCATAATACATACTTTACATTAAAGGGATAGATACAGCAGAGTGTTGGTTTCAGTGATGACACATGGTTGAATTGTTGAAGTCAGTGCTGCTTTTTATTAGTCTGTCTGATTATCTGTTCATCTCAGTCCCAATTTATATCTGGTTTACCTAGAGAATCCTTCTCGGCATTCAAAAACTTCCTTACATGGTTTATATTTATGTTTCTTTAAAAAAATTTTCTACTGAAGTATAGTTGATTTACAGTGTTATGTCAATTTCTGCTGTGCAGCAAAGTGATTCAGTTATATACACACATATATATGTATATATTCCTTTTTAAAATATTCTTTTCCATTCTGGTTTATCATAGGGTATTGAATATAGTTCTCTGTGCTATGCAGTAGGACCTTGTTGTTTCTCCATTCTATATAAATTAATACCTTAAGTCAACTAACCTCAGCCTCCCACTCCATTCCCTTCCCCCAACCTCTGACCCCTTTGCAACCACCAGTCTGATCTCTATGTCTGTGAGTCTGTTTCTGTTTCACAGATAGGTTCATTTGTGTGATATTTCAGATTCCCTCATATAAGTGATATCATACATTATTTGTCTTTATCTTTCTTAGTTACTAAATATGATAATCTCTGCTACTGCTAAGTCGCTTCAGTCATGTCCGACTCTATGCGACCCCATAGACGGCAGCCCACCAGGCTCCCCCATCCCCAGGATTCTCCAGGCAAGAACACTGGAGTGGGTTGCCATTTCCTTCTCCAATGCATGAAAGTGAAAAGTGAAAGTGAAGTCGCTCAGTCCTGTCCGACTCTCAGCGACCCCATGGACTGCAGCCTACCAGGCTCCTCCATCCATGGGATTTTCCAGGCAAGAGTACTGGAGTGGGGTGCCACTGCCTTCTCCTGTGATAATCTCTAGTTGTGTCCATTTTGCTACAAATGGCATTATCTCATTCTTTTCATGGCTGAGTAGTATTCTGTTGTATATTTGTACCACATCTTCTCTATCCATTCATCTGTCCATGGACATTTAGGTTGCTTCCATATCTTGACTGTTGTGAATAGTGCTGCTATGAACATAGGGATGCATGAATCTTTTTGAAATAAAGTTTTGTCTGAATATATGCTCTGGAGTAGAATTGCTGAATGATGCCGTAATTCTGTTTTTAGTTTTCAAGGAATCTCCATACTGTTTTCCGTACTAGCTGCACCATCTTATATTCCTGCCAACAGTGTAGGAGAGTTTCCTTTTCTCCCCACCTCTCCAACATTTGTTACTTGGTTTCTTGTAGACTTTTTCACGATGGCCATTCTGAATGGTGTGAAGTGGTACATCACAGTAGTTTTGCTTTGCATTTCTCTAATATTTAGTGATGTTGAGCATCTTTTCATGTGCCTATTAGTCATCTGTATTTTTTTCTTTGGATACATTTGTGTTTCTTAATAAAAACAAGGTGGTGTTAGTAGAGATCCATCTGACTACAGCCACTTCACTTGGTTTGGGGGCAATGCAAGCGTGATGATGAAGTGCTTAAGACAGAGTCTTTTGGTTCAGTCAACCTGAGATCAAATCCTAGCAAATTTCCCGACCTCTGTATGCCTCAGTTTCTTTGTTTATAAAAGGAGAATAATGAATATGACCTTCCTCAAACCTCAAACATATATGGGTTATATGTAAAATAGTTGGCACAGCACCTGTCATAATGTACGGGCCAAGTAAATATGGGTTAACATCATCATCATTCACCATCATCACCATCTTTATCTAGTACCAATGAGCACAAGGGAGAATTATCAGAATCAACTTCCCTTTAAGACATTTCTGCTACCTTCAATCTCCCTCTCACACATCTGCCTCCAATCCATCAAGCAGTTAGCAGCATGTTGAACATAGCAGCTACCCACTATCCATTTCCCAAACAAAGGTTTGTTCTGTAACTTGCTGGCATCTGGTTTTAACAGACAAGCTGCCTCTCTTACCTGGAATTGAACCTGCTTATTTTACCGAACAGCCCAGTTGTTCAAACATGAAATCAAATATCTGAATATCCTATGTTAATACAGCCTGATTGTGAAATTGGAGTTTGCTATTTTCAACCAGTTTCTCCAACCTAGATCTCTTGGACATATCCTGGGATAGCCAAGAGATCTATGAGAATTTATTTTTAATGCTGGGTTTCCTTTATTCCCATAAGTATAGTTCAAAAGGGGAAAATAAACCAACTTTTCCCCGAAATATTAGTCTGGAGTTCTGTTATAATTTGAAGAGGATAAAACTTCAATTCTTTAAGCTAGCATTTCTCCTGCTAGGGACCACAGACATATTCTTGAGGCCTATGGTAGGGATCTGTTCTCCTTTAAGAAGAAATCTGATATTTCTCACGTTTGAGGACGCTGCCAGGTCAGTGTGTCTTAGGACACTTTGTCCTGGTTCTCAACTTTTCTTACTCGTTCTCATTCCTCATGACTCTTGGGTTCTAAGATTCTATTTGCCTGGCTCTGTTCACAGAATAATCCAGGAGCCTCAACTCTGACTCAGTTGAGTAGCACACATGCTTTTCTCAGAGACTCAAGATTCTCACTGGTTGTCTGTCTCTTTTCAGCCCAATTAATTCCCAGGCTGCAACTGCTTGACTCCTTGGAGCATAACCCAGGGGTTGGATATAGAGATTCTTTGCAATTCCTTGGTTCATCTCCTGGGTTATCAGGAGTCATACAGGGTATCCCAGATGTTTATGGAAGAAACAAATTCTGCATTTTCTCCCAAGTTGCCTGGCTTATGGGGTTCACTTTTACACTAACCCTCTCCTTTTCTAGCACTCTATTTCACAAACTCTTATTAAAAGACTTGCCTTTATTACTTTTGAAAAATATGGTACCATCATTTTTGAAAACCCTCCGGTCAAAATCATCAAGAGAGCAAAATTATTTCCTCCATCCTTTCCACTGTGCATTTCTGTGTATCATTATGATCAGACCCACAGAGGCCATCATACCATTGACCATCTCTGAGCCTTTCCCTTCGTGAGTAATAAAGAAAGAAACCTCACGAAACAGCGGTAAGGAGAAAGTTGAATATTTTATCATAAACATTCTCGTGATAATTAGAATGGATTAAATTACAAGAGAAAATGCATTTAGTTAATCTTTCCTCTAATTAAAAAAGTATCCCTGGTTTTAAGTAAAGTGTTTGTTTTTAAAAACATATTCTCATTGTAATCAGTAAGGGGGGAAGGCCTGCTTGGTCCTTAGTGACAGGCTTCAGCAGTCTGCAAAGTAATTAAAAGCTACCAGCCACTGTTTTTTCAATGATTAAGATTCTTCAGAAGCCTACTCAATGTTTTCCTATAGCTTTCACTGCAGGATTCTCCATAAAAGACCTTTTTCTGTGGTCTGTGGTGACAGTACCCTCTTTCTGTGCCCAGATGGTGGAAGATGTGGTTGACTCCCCTTGGTCAGCAAGTGTCAAGTGTGAAGAATAATTCAAGAGAGGTTTATATACTTTTCCGAGCAAGCTGGGATAAGAATCAAAATGAGACCAGTAGGTGACGTGAGATGTGCATGAAACAGAACAGGGCCGCAGTCTAGCCCTTCATGGGTTCCTTTCCAAGCCTGGCAGACCCCACACTGCCCCAGGCCCTACAAGTCTGTCTCACAAATAAGGAATCATTCGCATCACTTCTCCATCATGGTTCATCCCAACTGCAAAACTCACTCCCCGCTCTCACCCCCAAACATTTCTAGAATGTGTCTCACATGCTCATCTTTAGCCCATTCAGATTCCTCTGGCTCAAGTCTCCTCAATGAGGCTGCCTACAAAATTTAGTTTAAGGGGAGCCCTTAACTAAATAGTACTTCCCCTGCTGCCAGGGGTGTGCCAGCCAGCAGCCACAGCAACCAGCCTACTGAAGCCCTGCTGTGTTTACACCCAGGAGAGGGCGCCACGGTCTCCCGCCCTGGGGAAATTTATCAGCTGCTAACAGGTTCCTTTGAGAGAACAGCGCTTCTTTCTTTGCCCATTGCCCCTCTCCTGTATCTCAAGCCCAGCCCAGGGCTGGGCTATAGAACAGACCACGGGATCCTTTCTGTTTTATCACCTGCGTTCATCCTCGGACACCTTCTGCAGACCCAGGTGCGCTGGGACATGCTCACACATTCTTTATCTTTTTTTTTTTTTCCTATATTTTATTTTATTTGTTTTAACTGGAGGATAGTTACTTAACAATATTGTGATAATTTTTGCCATACATCAATGTGAATTGGCCATAGGTATACATGTGTCCTTCCATCCCGAACCCCCCTCCCACCTCCCTCCCCACCCTTTCCCTCCAGGTTGTCACAGAGCACCAGTTTTGGGTTCCCTGCTTCATATGTCAAACTTGCCCTGACTAACGTATGGTAATATTTATGTTTCAATGCTATTCTCTCAAATCATCCCACCCTCTCCTCCAACTGAATCCAAAAGTCTGTTCTTTACGTCTCTGTCTCCTTTGCTGCTCTGTACGTAGGAGTGTTGTATAGATTCCATATATGTGTGTTAATATACAGTATTTGTCTTTCTCTTTCTGGACTTTCTTCACTCTGTGTAATAGGCTCTAGGTTCATTCACCTCATTAAAACTGACTCAAATGTGTTCCTTTTTATAGCTGAGTAATATTCCATTGTGTATATGTACCACAACTTCCTTATCCATTCATCTGCCAATGGACATCTAGGTTGCTTCCATGTCCTAGCTGTTGTAAAGAGTGCTACAGTGAACATCGGGGTACATGTGTCTTTTTCAATTCTGGTTTCCTCAGAGTATTTGCCCAATAGTGGGATTGCTGGATTGTATGGCAGTTTTATTCCTAGTTTTTTAAGGAATCTCCATACTGTGCTCCATAGTGGTTGTATCAGTTTGCTTTCCCAGCAACAGTCACATGTTCTTTAAACAGGTCAAATAGCTCTGAATCCCAGTTTACCCTCAGGACCTCGGACATCTACACAACCAGATCTTAAGGGTGGCTTCCATTTTCAGCCTGCTCAGCTGCCAATCAGAGATCCCCTGTGGCCTCCCACCTTCCTCGTAATCATGCACCAGGAGAACTGCTTGCATATCCCCTAGACTGCAGATTTCCAGCAGTTTCTGGCATAGCTCTTTGAGATCATGTGTTCTAATCCTTCATGCCCCCCAGTAGCACACAGCCCAAACTGTACATCACAAAAACTACATCCTGCCAGACCCCAGAGAAAGGAAGGGTTAACGAATGTTCTAGAGACAGAAAGCCACATACAATCACTGTCCAGGAGGAATTAAAATTGCAGAGGATCCTGGTCCAGAAATTCCAAGTTCAGCCACAGCAGCACCTGGTCAAATTAGCAATGATGTTGGTTAGAGCCTGGCCCAGCAGCGTCATCTGTCTAAAGTGGTAGGCAGAGTGATGGGCTCTGATAAGTGTGAATTGCATTTCTTTATTTTTTAAATTATGCTTTAACTTCATGAGGGCTTGCCAGACAGCTCTGTCTCATTTAGAAACAGCATCTACAGGTGGAACCCCCAAAGATCATAAATCAATCACCTCACAAACACAGAGGAAACATTTGTATCTGATTTGATTCCAACAGGTTAGCAAGCTGTCAATCACTGGTCACACTTCTCCACCCAAGACACACTCTGTCTGATGACACAAAACTTACAAGTGGTGGCTTAGCTTTGCAAGAGAGCATCCTGGCAATAGGCTGTGGGATTGTTTCTCTACATGAGGTGTGTGTGAGCCCAGGAAGCCCAGATGTCGCTGGTAATAGCAATCCTGTGAATAAGGAGAGAGATTGAAGATGTTGGAGGCAGTGAGAGAGACTCACTTTTTTCTATTAATCCAGGGAATGCAGGCAAGTCGAGTTGGGTCCCCGAAGCCTGCTGCTATCAACTTCTCCCCATACTTTGAATATGAACTGATTTAACTTTTTATTTTCATTTAATGGAGCCAAGAAAGATCTGTATCTGTTCACTTACAGACCTACTCTCTGGGGGTCTGATACAGGAAATGTTATCATATCATAGAAAAGCCTAGTGCCAAAAATAGTCTACCCAGAATTAAATAGCTCAAAACACAAAATACGCATCAACACCCACTCCAGACTCTCAATGGCGCCCATGTTCTGTCTGTAGACTGTGCCGTCTTCCCTGTCTGCCACATATGAACACTTATCGCCAGTGCTTTCGTGCTCTAGCTATCGTGCATCCGCAGGGTGGGGCTGGTGTCAGGAAACGTGTGTGCTGTGCTAAGTCACTTCAGTAGTGTCAGACTGTCTGTGACCCCATGGACCATAGCCCGCCAGGCTTCTTTGTCCTTGGGACTCTCCAGGCAAGCATATTGGAGTGGGTTGCCATGCCCTCCTCCAGGGGATCTTCCCGACCCAGGGACTGAACCCATGTCTGCTATGTTTCCTGCATTGGCAGGTGGGTTCTTTACCACTTAAGCCACCTGGGAAGTGTGTAGCAGAAGGATTAAATGTAAGAATCAAACAGGCCTAGCTTCAAATGCTTTGCACATGGGGTGACTTTGGCAACTTCTGTATCTTTGGTAAGCCTCGGTTTTTCCCTTCTGTAAATTGTGCACTACGAATAGCCATGCCCTACTGTGTGGGGACTTCACTTATAGGTGAAGCCCTTAACACAGTGCTTGAAATTCCATCGATGCTGACCTAATAATCATGAACAGCACATCTTTGTGCCTTGGCTGTTGTTTCCCCCCCGGGTCTTCGTGGAGGGAGCAGTTAAAAAAGCAGTGGGCATAGGACACAGCCATGCATGGAAAGGAGAGGCCAGGGCACTAGACCTTGTGAGTCAAGCTCGATGTCTGGGCCCCTCCTCTGACTTCACTTTTGCAGAAGGAGCTCTTTGGAATACCTGGATTCTGTTCCTTTAAGAAAGGAGAAGCCTGGGAGCTCATGTAAAGTAGGGAGGGAGGTAGAAATGGCCCAGGATGGACCTGACTGCCAGCTGCAGAAACGTGGGTGTTATAAACGAGAGAGACACCTGTATCATTGCATGCCATGTCTGGGGCCTGCCCTTCCTCTCTCTGATTCTAGCTGAGCAATGATGACTACATTCATTCATTCATCACAAAACATTTATGAAGCACCTACTGTGTGCTGACTGCAGCACCCACCCCCTCTCCCTCTCCGTGTGAGCCCTGGGGCAGCAGGAAAGAGGTGACTTGCACAGGGGCTCTAGCCCTCCCCTGCCTTTTTAACTGCATGAGATTTGGCTGTTTTCTAACTTGGGACACCTCTCCTGGTGTTTCTGTCAATAGTTTTTGGTTGACTTTTCAACCTCATCCCTTGCTCACAGCTTCCCAAGGAGATCAATGTAAGCATAGAAGCCCGTCTACTTCAAATGGTAGCTTAAATTCATTTGTAACACAATGTAATTACATAAAAGGAAGCAGTCAGGTATCAAACTGTGTGGATACACACAAATGACTCCCTCATAAGTGTTAATATTTCCAACAACGGAAGACATTTAGTTAAATCAAATGAAGATGGCAACTCATTAAAATTTGATTTTCCCTCCTATCCTTTTTTATCTTTTAATCCTCTGTGTATGGCACGGCTTGTTCCGTTAAATAACACTCATTAATTAAATCTCATCATCTCCTCGCTGTATCTATATTTTTATTTATTAGGAAAACCTTCAGATGCTTATAATCTAATTTAGTTGGATTACTGCTTGGACATCTCTAAGTAAAAGAACTGTGGAGTTTTCAGGTGGAATTAGTGGCTAGAGGAGGGGGCAGGAGAAACCAAGTTTTCTCCCTGGTTCCCCCCAGCAGGAGCTGCTAGACAGGCCTCTCCCCTTATGGGGGACTTAGCCTAGATTTGGAGAATGAACACACCACACATTCCGCATCTTTGTTGGCTATGGGCAGGGAAGGGAGGTCAGAATCTGCAAAAGAAGTTATGAACTCAAACACCCCTATGTGAATGAAGCAAGAGCAATGTAAGTAAGTGCATTAAATAGAGTGTAAGATGGTAGGGAGTGGGAATGATGTGGTAAGCAGAGGCCCCGTCTATGGAGGGCAGACACAACCCACCACTAGCCGACTGCCGCCATGTAGAAATAGAAGTTTAGTTTTGCCAAATTTTTCCAGTTCTTCAATAGAAGCCAGAGATCCAAAGGGGAAGGCACACCCTCCCAAAGTTTAAATATTGGCAAGCAATTCAAAATTTATAAAAATGCTATACAGGGCATTCAGACAAGACTGGGGGCCAAATGGGGCCCCATTTGGGGCCCCTGACACCTCCAGTGCAAGGTGAGTAGTGAAGAAGGAAACCTCATTTGCCCATGAGACTGGGACAGCTTCAGCTACTTTTTGTGATACCCCAACTCTCCTGTTGACTGGTGTAAGCTGATAGGAGTCTGGTTACCATGATACAATGGGGATACTTTGCACTTACATGGTGAATTTTCTCCAAGGAGCTCAAAAGACTTTGTGTTGCCTCAGTCAACCTCACAACAAACCCGTGAGGCTGGCAGGAGGCCCTTGCCCCCAGATCCACAGTGAGCAGCATCAGAAAGAACTGGACACAGGCAGCTGGGTTGACTCATTGGTTTCAATCCAGAGTCTATACAGTTGGCAAACACAGCGCTTGAGAAGCATGGACAGGGTCTCCAGTACTGCCTCCTCTGCTGCCTTCTTGGCTGATTTTCTGTGCATCTGCTCCAGTTGACAGCTCAGCCCCAAATGTCAACAATATAGGCCAACCGAGCCAGGAACTAATTTCTGTCGTACGTGTGAGTGTGTCCACGTCTGTGTGTGCATGCATGTGTGTGTGTCCACCTGACTTCTCGGCAGGCCCAGCATGGTACATCTGCCCCCATTACAACACGGCCCTGCATCGGTCATTGGTCTAATGCCATGCTCTGAAATGCTTCTTTTGTAAAAGCTCAAGACCTAGACATTCGCAGTAGGTGTCCTCAGGAATCTGGATACTTGTTTTAACTAGTAGTGCCTGAATAATTCATGTTGCTTGGGGCCCTCTGTCCCTGTCTCTTCCTCAGTCTGATAGAATTACTAATGGTAGAGGAGAAGTCTCTCTTACAGAGCTGCCATGCATGCCCTCTCTTTGGCCCCGGTGGATTAGTGGGAATGGCCATGTAAAACACGGACAAGGGACAGGAACAAAGATCTTCTTGCCTTGGGGAGAACAGCCAGGAAAGTCACACTGGCCAGCTGTGATTGGAGCTCTATCACTGTTATCACTTCCCCTCTGACACTGGTTGGGTTCAAGGGCTTTCTATACAGTCTCCCTACTCAGCCCCTTCCCCTTGGCTTCTTGGGCATATGTGCTGTCTGTCCTGCTCTACTCAGGGAAATTCCTTGGGCTTTGCAGGTGTGACCCAGAGAGAAGACTCCAGTACAGCAGTGTAAACCTATTGATCTTTACCCCAGGACAGCAGAGCACAAGTATCCTACATTTTCTAGATTGCCTTGCTCTTCCCTCCAAATTGTCTCAGATCGTGCTGCTGATTCCTGGGAACAGTTCCCAGCATGATACTCTATGGCAGTCATTCACACTCTGCATGTGAGCATGCCATGAACATCCTTCAGAGGCAGATGCAAAACCAGAGAAACACCTGGCCATTTTCAAATGCATGTGTTGAGGGGATAACTAGACTTATTGACATTGGAACTACAAAGGCTGTCATACCCACCAGCTTCCCATCTGATCCTGCAGATCAGGAGACTCTTCATTAGGGTCAAAGGAAGCTTGCCTTTTCCAGGGATGGAAACTTCTAAAGATCTTACAGAAGAGCAGTGGAAACCCCTCCTCGATCTAGTCTGCACCACAATTGATTGTGCCTCCTGAATCAACCATGGTGTTTTAGCTCATCCTGTAGATCAAAGTCAATGTTGAATATGTTTCAAGTATGTAAATTAAGAGAATGATTTCTTTATATACCCGACTCCAGCTGAGTATATGAAGAAATGGCTTTTTTGCTGCCTTGGGAGAAATGTATTCGTGCTTTCCACGTGGCTGTTCAGAATGGAAGCTTTCAAAGTCAGCCAGGGCTGCTCTTTATCTCCATTCATTATGCCTCTCAAAGTACCATACAGACAAATTGTCATTTGTATTTTTCAAATATATATGCACATATGCATTTGAGGGAGTTTAAGGGGCACCCTGTTGGGAACACCTGTGTCTTCATACCCTCAGGGTGACAGTCTAGAAAGTCAAAATAGGGTAGCCACTGGCATCCTCAATATTGCAATACCTGGTAAAGCCCAAATTGCCCTGATGCTGGGAAAGATTGAAGGCAGGAGAAGTGGGTGACAGAGGATGAGATGTTGGATGGCATCACTGACTCAATAAGTTTGAGGAAGCTCCAGGAGTTGGTGATGGACAAGGAAGCCTGGCATGCTGCAATCCATGGGGTCGCAAAGACTTAGCAGCTGAACAACAACAGTGTGTAAAATGTTAGCGCAGGTGACTCTTGAGATTTATCTGCTGGCAAATTCAGGCCTACCTGACTGAACTGGCCTTCATGTTAAATTTTCTCTTGAGTGCAAACAGATTCAGGGAGGCTCAAGAGGCCAGATGCAGTGGTCGACAGGGAGTTCAGCCACTGGAGTTTCACCCTTCAGCCTCACTCAGGTTTTGGGAGAAGCTGGAGTGAAATTCCAGGTTGAATTAAATACCTGGTGGGACGAAAAGGTCACTTCAATGTCAGTGATCCCAGCTTCCTGGGACAGCTTTACTTTGACATGTAAATTTCCACATCCACCAATGAGGTTTGGTTACTCTAAGTAATGCAACCTTAAAATATTTTCTGAGCAGTAAAGGCAAATGGTTGCAGTGTTATAAAGTCCTGTCTTGTAGGAGACATTAAAATGTTATGCAGCACGGTAAAAAGCCATAAGCCAAGACCTAAGGAGGCTGAGTCCCTGAGAACAGCACGAGGCTGACACAGAAAGTAAGAAGTTAAAGCCAGCCGGGAGTGGCTTCAGCATCTAGAAATGCACATTGCTGCGGGGTTGGGGGGGGCGGGAGGGGGGGGGGGTGCGCCGGAGGTGTTGCTTTTCATCTGCTTTTCCTCCCCAGCTGGGACTTCATCCTTTTCTATTAAAACTCTTGCCAGTGGCTCCTAAGAAAGGTGATCTCTGGCAGGGCCAATTCCTTGGGTTTGGCCAACCCTGGCACCCAGCAGCAAAACTGCTACCCAGATAGAGCCTAAATGACTCCCTGCCCTGAGTAAGAATACAGCAGGTGCTCTGTAAGGGCTAACTGGCTTGAGATTCCCTGGGAAGGACCCCCTGGGCCGCCTCAGCTCTGAGAAGAAAAGTTGGGGAGCGAAGAGTGAAAAGCCACTGAGAGCACTGTGCTGCTCAGCTGCCAACAACAGCCTATTGTTCCGAAGTCAGGAGCTGGAGGGGAAGAAGGAATACAGAGGGAGTAACAGAAGCTGGGTGAGCGCAGGGCTCCTCCTGAGCTGGGAGTTTGAGGGCTTGAACACAGGGGATGCTGGCCTGTCGTCTAGTGCAGATGTTCAGAATGGCGCAGGAACACCCCCAGTGGAGTGAACAATGGTTCCTTGGGAGGATGTGAAGAAAATCTTAGCCTTTATTGAATCAAACAGATGCACAGGGAAGGAGGCAGTAACCTAAAAAGGCTGAGAATTACTCATCTGGTGGAAGAGATGACTGTTTTCTAGAACTTCAGTAGAAGCAGCCTCAAGTATCTTTACTGAAGACATGCTGTGGCTTGGGACACCTTCTTCCAATTCATATTTCTATGTTTATCACCTGCCAACAGCAGACTCAGGCTTACACCAAATCCGTTTGGGCTGAAATAAGGAGACGGGCCAAAATAATTGATGTTGTATATGTTTTGAACTTACGGATTGACTTTTTGGATGTTAATAAGAGCTAACAGTTATTGAGTGTTGACCGATAACACTTACCAAGGCCAGTGCCAGATTCTAAACATAACCTCCTCTCATTGAATCCTCACACCAGTTTTGTTAGGTGGAAAGTGTGGTCATCAGCAGGGCTTCCCAGGTGGCGCTAGCGGTAAAGAACCCACCTGCCAGTGCAGGAGACATAGGAGACACGGGTTCGATCCCTGGGTCGGGAAGATCCCCTGGAGGAGGCCATGGCAACCCACTCCAGTATTCTTGCCTGGAGAACCCCATGGACAGAGGATCCTGGCAGACTACAGTCCATGCGGTTGCCGAGTGTCACACACGACTGAGGCAATTTAGCATGCACGCACGTTGCCATCAGCATCGTACAGGTGAGAAAATTGGCTCAGAGGGGTGCAATAGTCAGTGTGTTACCTGGCAGAGACAGGGGAAGTTGAGCTCTAAATCCAGGACTACTTGACAGAGACCAGGTGAACTGTTGTACTGGTTTGATCACCTGCTTTGACCCCAGGTAATTGCAACAAGAGGGTTACTTTGGAGACCAGAGCTGAAATCAGAAATAGAGGGACACCAGAGAGCCACCCTCACCTCCTGGGAAAGTCACCACCTGCCACAGTGTCTCTTTGGCGATGAGGGGTTCTCTGGTTTACCAGCACTCCCCAGCCAAAGGGTTCCCTGACTCAGAATCCAAAAAGGACTTACTGCTCTTCAGCGTAGGTATTGTAGGTCAACTCCCCTAAATTTAAGTTGACTTTCTCTCAGCGTTCACATTTCCACTAACTTTTCATTAAATTAATTATTCAAAACAATTCAGAGTTAGCATTCTCACAGCAACTGTAACTCTGCCGTGACTATATTAAGGTGTAAATTGAGCAGCATGTTTCGCAATAAAGTTAATTTTATATTCACCAGAGAACTGAGTTGTAGTTGCTGTGGGAACCATCATTTTGAATCTTGACTTCGGGGGCATTTAAATTCTCAACCACAGCATTGTGCTCCATGTTACTTGGAGCTTCATCTGCTCCGCCCCCTGGCCAGTCTACCCTGAACTTGAAAGTCCTATCAGAGACTAGCGTAGCAGCCTTCTGGCTTTCTCAGCCTTCTTACTCATGCCGGTATCTATGACACTGCACAGAGAAATCACCAAGAAACCAAAATGGTTCCCATTTATCCCTGCAATGTTTTGGAGAGGTGACTTTCCTTGGAAGCACAGTCAGGGAGAGGTACCAAGTCTCAGGCAATGTCAACTAAAGCAGGCGATGCCATTGCCTTTGTGTGGAGCCAGGATTCTCATCCAAGGGTATTTTTGGCTCTGCGCTGTATTATTCAGTACACACAGGGTGACCTCTGAAAGCTCCAAGTCGTCTCACATGCCATTATTCAGGCAGGCATGCACAGCCATACATCAGAACTTATTGGAGCTCCGGAAAAGCTAAACAACATTTCCCAGAGCCCCATAAAACCCAAGTATCTCTAAATCAAAACGCATTGCAGAGCCTCTCTAAAAGGTACATTCAGCAGAACTGGAACAGAACTTGGGCTGAGTCCTGGCGGTATAGAATTGAAATGACATGCGCCAGGATAAAGTCAGAGGCTTGTTTGCAAGAGGGAGGGAGACTTGGAAATGGTTAGAGACGTGAGCGTTCCGTCTACAAGAATTATCGATTTTTGTAGCTTTATTGGAAAAATCAGTCATGCTTTCTGCCTCCTGGGGATTGCTCGGCGGCAGTTTGGGAGTGTGAGTGTGGAAACCCGGCAGGTTAGCAGCTGAGTAGCAGCTCCTATTCAGCATTCAATTATCCATTTAGCGAAAATGTGACTTAGCAGAAACATACTGCTGTTTTGCATGTTTAAAATGTATCCGAAAAGGAGGGATTTTTTTGTTTCTCTGTGAGTGAGAGGATTTCCAAGAGGTGGCTCCTGCCTTCATAAGGGCGCACTTACTCTGCAGAACTGAAGACTGGCACCTAACACTGGCAGGGGCCAGATTGTTGGATTCTGTACTTTCGGAAAACAAGTTTCCTTATTCCTTATACTGTAGCACACGTACTTGCACCTCTTCATAGAGACATCCTACAAAATTGGTAGAAGAAGTCCCAGTCATGAGCAGCATGCTTCCCCCGAGTCTTTGATCAGCTGTGTATTTAGAAAAGGACTGGAACACAACATGCAAGTAAGAGTTTCAAAGAACAGGATATGGTCAGGACAATTAGGAAGACAGAGTTACCTGGGTCACAAGGATGGGGAGGGATGAATGATGAACGTGCTGGATTCATGAGTGAAGGGGGTGATTGGGAGATGCCACGCCAGCCAGAGGAGAGAAAGGAGGTGAAAAGTGGAGGGGAGGTTGGAGTGTCTTTATTTTCTCTGTACCAGGCAGAAAGTAGCAGAAAGCAAGTTAAAATATGGCTATTGTGTGAGGTTATTTGATATGCAGTGTTCTGAGAACAAGTCTTTAGAGGTTTTGGAGAGGTTGTTTAGTAGGGAAGGCTTGAAATAGATTAATAAATATAGATAAATAGATAATGGACAAGTGATGGACGAAAAGGTAAATGATAGATAAGTAAGTAAGTGTTAGTCACTCAGTCATGTACAGCTCTTTGCGACCCCATGGACTGTAGCCCACCAGGGTCCTCTGTCCATGGAATTCTCCAAGCAAGAATACTGGAGTGGGTAGCCATTTCCTTCTCCAGGGGATCTTCCCAACACAGGGATTGAACCCTCGTCGCTTGCATTTCAGACAGACTCTTTACCATCTGAGCCACCAGGGAAGACCTAGATAGATCATTAGATAGATAGGTGTTAGGTAGGTGGGTGTAGCTTTGGTGTGTTTGAATGCCACAATTCAGATGCGTCCAGCTGATCTAAAAAGATAAACAGAATGCAAAGGGGTTTAAAGTCCAGGAGCACTAACCTGGGAGGATGCTTGGGGGTCATCCAAGGAGACCTTAATGCCAAAGCTGGCAGAGTACATGCAGCCTGTGGCCGAAGTCATTGTGTTAAGGAAGCCGGGAATCTTATTTGCTGGAGCTGTTCTATGTTAGACTGTCAGTTTTGACCCTAGAGACCAAGGCTGGGAAACCCCGTGGTTCTCTGCTCTCCTCCACCCATGCTGCTCTTTCCCTCGGCCTCTCCTGATTGTCTTGAGTAAGGAAAAGCAACTTGGAGACGAGGACAGGATCATGGCAGAATCCAGCCTCCTTAGCCCCATTTGTTTGCTAACTCCCGGCTGAGGAATTGAATTTGTTTACATCAACCAGAGCACTATATGAACAGTGTATCTTATCATCTGCTTTCATGTCCCCAAAGCCTTTCCTTTTGGAAGGATGTGTAGGGAACCTTAAACTCATAGAGGATTAGCCCTGCCATATAGAGCCATCCCTTGATTGTCCGTGGTGACCAAGATGGGCCCTATGGCTTCCTCCTGGCCAGCCTCCCAGGTTCTGCGCTTGCCCATCCCTGTGTGTTCTCCTTGCATAAAGGGATCCTCTAAAACTTCATCAAATCAGGCCACTTGCTGCTCAGAATATCCCAGTAGTTCTTTTCGCCAAGAGTAGAGCCACTACCCTCACAGCAAACTGGCCTGCCTGGCCTGGCCTTGTCCCCACGCTGCCACCTTGTTCACTCACTCCACCCACATTAGCCACCTTGCTGTTCCTCCAACACCCCCAAGCACTCTCTGCCTCAGGGCCTTTGCACCTACAGTTTCCTCTGCCTGGATTCCCATCCCCTCAGATACTGGCATGACTCTCTCCCTCCCTTCCTGTAGGATTTTCACTCAGATATCACCTCATCAGCGAGGACTTCTCTGACCACCTCATATATAACAGCAATCCCCATCACATACCAACATACCATCCCCATCATAATCCCCCCTCGCTGTTTTATTTTCCCCCTAGCAATTACCACCATCAGATATGCCATATTAATTTCTTATTTGTTTCCTATGAGTTTCCCCCTAATAGAATGTAAGATCTTTAAGAATGAGACTTTGTCTCTTTCATTTACCACTATACGTTCTGTGTCTAGAACGTACCCCATCATTTGGTAGATACTCAGCAAATACTGGGGCTTCCCTTGTGGCTTAGACAGTAAAGAATCTGCCTCCAGTGCAGGAGATGCAGGTTTGATCCCTGGAGAAGGAAATGGCAGCCCACTAGTATTCTTGCCTGGGGAATTCCATGGACAGAGAAACCTGGTGGGCTACAGTCCGTGGGATCACAAAGAGTTGGACATGGCTTCGAGACTGCACCACCACCACCGCAACATATACTGACCAAATGAATGAAAGAAAACTCATGAGTGTATTCCAGAAGTTGGCACACTGTATCCCTCTGTATTTGTTTAATGTTAGACTGGGATTCCTCCCGTAGAAGTCCTTTCACTCTGTGAGTCCTACACGCTAAACTCATCAAGAGTGAAAGATAGAACAGGACTCCAAGGGCATCACTGTTGACTGGGGACCACCAAGTCACTCAGGCAGGTCGTCACATGCGGCTTCACCGGCAGGATCCTCCTGGCGCACCATCAGCTTCTCATTACAACAGGGTGGGTCAGGCTCCAGACTGACACCCTCACACTGCCCTAAACCACCTACAAATGCAAGATTGTTGTTGCTCAGTCACTAAGTCGTGTCCAACTCTTTGTGACTCCATGAACTGCAGCATGCCAGGCTTCCCTGTCCTTCACCATCTCCGGGAGTTTGCTCAAATTCATGTCCATTGTGATGGTGATACCATGGTGATATCTCTTCTCCTCCTGCCTTCAATCTCTCCCAGCATTGGAGTACTGGGGTCTTTTCCAAAAATCCAAGATGGCCATTGATTAATCCACAATAAGGAAAACCCTCATCTCCATCTCAGAGTACTCGCTCCCTCCAAGGAAATCTATATGGGAAAGGAAGTTAAGATGACAAGATCACCGGGGAAGCAAGGAGTCAAAACAAGGAGTGTGCTATTCTGACGCCGCCTTCTCCCCATGGAATCCAACTCGGTTAGAGGGAAGGGAAGTGTGTGGGCTCAGAGTTGGACGGGCCTGGGTGCAAACCCTCAAGCCACAATTTTCAGTGATTCTGACCTGGGGCAAATTTGTTAACCTGTCTGAGCTTCAGATTATCCAACCACAAATGATGATAATAATTCATGCTTTATAGTGTCCTTGAAAGGGCTTGATGAAATAATGAGGTTGTGCAGTGCTAAGCTCCTAGTCTTCATTCATCAGTGGCAGGGCTGTCCCTTTATTCCTCAATCAATGAGGACGTACTCATGGCTGAGTTGACCCTGACTCTCCCCTGCTCCGTAGGCTCCCCTTCCACACCCCAGGCAGACCACCCCTCTCTCTTAACACGCCTCCTTAAGCCTAAATGAGATTTCTCGACCTTAGGATCCTTTACAGTTTCACCACCCATGCCTCTTCTATTTTAAGCACAATTGTGTATATTACATGTTACATCCATGATGTACCCACCTTACTCATGTAACTCCCAGGAAGTTTCCCCACTTATCTCATTTCCATTTCAATCTTTGGAGGGCATCTTCCTGGGGTCTTTGCTCTACTGACTGTACAGATCGTGATGCTACCTTCATCACCTGTTCAGAGGTTGTGAGAGCAAATCAGAGGCTCTTCTTAGCCACACAAGCCCCTTCTTCTATTATTCGAGGTCACATTTCTTTCTTTCTTTCTTTTCCTTTTTTTTTTGAGGTTACTTTTAGTAACAGCAATAATGATAGCTGTTAGTGCAAGAACTTTTACTATGTGCATTTACACGTAGTTTACATGTTATGCGTATTTTTGTGCATTAACACCTACTAACACCCGTGCTAAGGAAAGTAATGTGATATGTATTCTCTTTTAAACCCCAGTTGTTTTCTAGAATAGGCACTCTTATTGCCCTCATTTCATAGATGAAGAAACTAAGGACTAGAGATCTCATAATTTTTGCTAATAAGATTATGCAACCAAGGGATAGAGCTGGGGTATGAACTCAGGCAGCCTGGATTCAGAGCCCATTGTCTTAACCACACTACAGCCATGTGGTTACAGGACTGACCTGGTACTTTGTCCCAAGTGGGGCAGCAGATACTGTTGGAGGCCCTACATCCTCAAACAGGTAACCCAGTATAAAAGTCTATGTCCTGTCCCTTACCCTTAGGGGCATTCACCCCCATGACCACCAGTGAAACGAGCCCAGTCCTCATTCCCTGACCTTGATGATAACAGTCATCCCAGTTGGCATGGAACTGAGGGATTTCCTGGGTCTCACTACTTTGGGAGCTAAAACTAGACAGTCCCAGGCATGTGGGGATGGTTGGTCCCCCTAGGTGAGAGCAGAGCCTCTGAAGCCCGTCTGATGTCACATCCTGGCTCCACCACTAATGAGCTCTGCAACTGTGGCCAAGTTACCTAACCTCTCTATGCCTCCATTCCCTCACATGTAACATGGGAATCATAATAGTGCCTACATCATAGGGTTATTGTAACCAATAAGTTAATGCATGAGAGACATATAAAAGAGTGCCAGGAACACAGAAATGTCTAGTTGAGGGTTTGCTATTATTGTTGTCTTCCTATTAAAAGCTTCCAAAAATCCAGAGTTACAGTCCTGGGGCAGGTTCTTTGCCTAGTGCTTTTGACATCTATAAGAAACAAACATGTAGTGATTTCCTTACATTTTCTCAAGTTGGGCTGCAAACAGCAACAACAAAGGAATATATATGGCAATTTATCATCAGCCTGATTTTACACCGGTTAAAAGAGAGCCGTCAGCCCTGGAGTAAGTAAGTAACAGGTCCGTGCCCACAGGCCTCCTAGGTGTTATTTGTATTTTTATGACCCTCCTGTGGCTATACGGATGCTCAGTGGGTGTAGAAATTGGATGGTTAAAAATAACAAATAAGAAATCAGAGTCGTGCCTTCGTCCCTATTTCCATACCAGGTAGGCACACATTCATTATTTGCTGGACAGCTGTGGGAATAAGCAGCACGAGCTACAACAACTTGATTATCCTCCCAGAACCAAATTAAACCATTGGGCTCTCTTATTATTGTCATCCTTGCCTTTGTGGAACTCTTGTCACCCTCTTAATCTACCAACATGCCTCTCTTCTCCCTCTCCCGCTCCTCCCTTCTCCCTGGGTGCTCTATCCTGTCTCTTTCGATCAGAAGGGATCAGCTGGTTCAAAGTTAAAATGCACAGACTCCCCCAGCATGCATCCACGGCCACTGGATTCAGCCTGGTTTTAGACCCAGCACTGGAACCAGCTGTTTCTTTGACTTGGAGGAGGTGTCATCCACCCAGAGGGCGTGGCCTGCAGGAAGCTTTTCCCTTTACCTGGAGGCTGACTCAAGGACACAGTGAAGCAGCAGAAACACCATGTGGCTTATTTATGCATTCATTCAACAAACATCTTTAATGCCAGGTGCGGGGAAAACAGCCTGTACAACAGCGTCTCTGCTCTCAGGAGGCCTGAAGGCTCCCAGAAAGATGGGCATTGAGAGTTCTCACTCTCAGCTGCACAGAGGAACTACTTGGGGAGCTCAAGAAATCAAAATACTAATGTCTGAGCCTCATCCTTGGAGATTCTGGTTTAATTGGGGTGCAGCCTACAATCAGGATTTTTCAAGGCTCCCAAGTGATTCTAATGTGCAGCCAAGTGGAGACCTACTGCTCTAAACAAAGGATGAATTAGAATGATGGCGCGTGCTTTAGAAGAAGTAGGTGGTGCTGTGAAGTCATATGATGGGGGCAGAACCCTGAGTTGAAAGTCAGAAAGCCTTCTCTGAACAAGCCGAGGATGCGTGGCTTTGCCAAAGTGAGTGCAGGGAGCAGGATTTAGGGGAGGAATCTGCCAAAGCATAAAAGGAGGATCCAGGCCATGCAGGCAGGCTGTGTTCTTGAGCAGAGCAGAGCAGCGTGGCTGAAGGTCAGAGAGCAGAAACCTCAAGTGACAGGAGATGAGATGGGCAGGTTCAGATCATGTGGGGCCTTGGAGGCTTTTTTAAGGAGTTAGGACTTGATCCTGAAGCAGTGGTTCTCACACAGCAGCCTTCAGAACCTGCTGGAGGGCTTGTTAAAATGCCGACTGCCGGGCCCCACCCCCAGAGGTCCTGATGGAGGGTCTGGGATGGAACCCAAGAGTGCACATTTCTAATGAGATGTTGCTGCTGGTGATGTTACCCCTGGTGGTACCAGGACCACACTTTGAGAAGCACTGCTGTGATCTGAAGCAATGGGAGAAACCCCTGGTGCATCATCAGTGGTGTTCAGTGTGGCTCCAGTGGATGTGTACCTTAGCAACCTCCTGATATTTGCCCATCACTATCCCATGACATCCTCCTATGATTGGGTGAAGTGGGATAAAGAAAAGTGATAAAGGAAAAAAGCAGGCTCCCCCAAGGAAGGCACAAACTTGTGTCTAGCTCCAGTGCTCCTGGGTGATAACATGTGCTCAGTCGTGTCCAACATCTTGTGACCCCCATGGACTGTAGCCCACCAGGCTCCTCTGTCCATGGCAAGAATACTGGAGCAGGTTGCCATTTCCTTCTCCAGGGGAGCTTCCCAACCCAAAGATCGAACCTGCATCTCTTGCGTCTCCTGTATTGGCAGGTGGATTCACTGTGCCACCCGGGAAGCCCCCATACTTAGCCAAAAGGCCTAGAAGCAAAAGTGACTCAGTCTCAGTTCACTAACTGACGTGGGATTTCCCTCCCCAGAACGATCCCCAGTTACTGCTGCCTAAACTGTTTCCTCCCTTCATGATCGTCTACTCTTTTAAAAAGTGTGCTAGTAAGAGCTGGAAGCATCAAAACTGTACAAAATGAGATGCTTGTTTTTTTTTGTTTTTTTTTTTTTTCTTCCTGAGCCCAAGGCTGAGCCTGCTGCCTTCCTTTTCCCAGGCAGAGAGAAATGATGCTGATCAGTGAGAATCCTGGTTCATCCAGGAAACAGGCAGCATCGACACCTGGATCCGAATTTATGTCACCTCATGGAAGCTTCTGTTGCTGCTGGGGTGGGGGTAGGGAGGGGGGCATGATTTCTGTTTTCCGAGCAAAAAAGAAGCATCAGACCTTGGAAAGGATCACTGGCCTTCCCAGCCCTGCCCCCTGCCGCTGCCCCAGCATACCCCCTCCTCAGTCCTACACAAACCCTTAAAGACACACACATGCTATTGAGATGAAGGAACATCTGCCTCTGGATTTTCTACATCTTTTCTGACAATGTAGGGGCATCTGTTCAAGCTCAGGTTCATGGCTGAGGGTCCGTACCAATTTGTGCCTGGAAACAGAATCTCTTCCCTGCTCCCTCTTACTCACCCAGATGAGCGAGAGGACAAGTCCTGCTGTTTTCTGGGGACCAAAATGCTTCTCTGGCAGAGCCAGGCTTCTAAAATTAGTTGGAGTTTGCCCCAGAGTCTCTTGAAACACCCAATTGCATTTACTGAGCATTTGCCGCTGCTCTTTAATAGAAATGACCACCAGACCCCTGGTCCCCAGCCCCTCAGCTGTTTGCAGCCTTAAAGAGTTCTGGAACGCAGTGACGGACTCTGTTACATATTTCCATTGTGCGTCTTTTCCTCAGTTCCAGCAATGCACAGCTCTCAGAAAATAGTGGTGTTTAAAGCAGTTGGAGGAGAAAGGGTCCCCTAATTAAGTGAACAAGCAAAAGTACAATGCTTCCCAAAAGAAAAAGTCATCATTCATTTTATTCTCAACTCTTCTCCTCCTCAGAGTGGCTCTTGGTGTCAGTGGGTTATCTGAAAACACTTCCAGGGACCTTGCTAGAGTCTTGGGTGGTAGGCAAAGGGGAGTGAGATTTTCCTAGGATGTGAAGCAGTCACACACTCAGGACACCCCCAGAAACCTCCATTTTTTCATTTGAAACAGGATAAGCTCTTGGTTTTTTCTTAATCTGGAGATGAGGCAAGAAGAAGTGGCCTGTACTTCACCTCATGCCCCAAAGAAAAAGCCTGCCACTAATTAAATATATTTGTAATATCAATAATTATATCAACACTAATAACCATAAGTGCTTCTCTCTATGGAGCAGTTGCAGTGTGCTCTAACTTGATGCTAAAATCTTTGCCTTTAACATTTCATTTTACCCCTCTGACATCTGTGTAAAGTATTACCATCATCCTTGTTCATTCCTTCAACAAATGTTGATTGCATGTGTTATATGCCAGCTATTTTTCTGACACTGAGGATACTTCAGTGAATGAAAGATGCAAAAATCCTAGCCCTTGTGCAGGTTTCATTCTTTTGGGCAGGACAAGAAATAAGATCCATTAGCAAGATGGTGGTGGAGATTTAGTCGCTAAGTAGTGTCTGACTCTTTGTGACCCCTTAGACTATAGCCCCCCTGGCTCCTCTGTCCATGGGATTATCCCAGGCAAGAATACTGGAGTGGGTTGCCATTTTTCCTTTTCCAATTAGCAAGATAGAGTTTTACAAACAGGGGTGAAAGGTAAAGCCACTAGCTCACGATCACACAGACAACAAGAGGCAGATCAAGATTTTGATCTCAGAAATCTCTGACTACAAACCGGGTTCAGGTTTTCCCCTGGACTCAGAAAAACCTTTCCACGGGGGTGCCGTCCAGGCTGCAGTAGCTCTCCTAATGGTCTCTTGAACCAGCAGGCACATACGTCTCCCTTCTCTGGCTTGCCTTGTCATCTGTCTGCATTGACATGCATCTTGTTGTGTGTTTTCACTTGCATTGCCATCTGCGTGTGGCCCTCTCTGCTTTTCTAAGGTCTGCCCGATGTAGAATGTTAAAGTCCTACTTCTCTTTCCACATCCCTTGTCCTTTATTAGCCACTTATTTGTACCTCTCAATTGCTGCACATGGCAGAACATTTCTTGGTGCTTTTTTAGAAAAGCCTTTTATGGTAATTATAGCTTTCTTCAAGTACATTTATGCTCCCCATTTTACTGTGCTGTAGACATTGTTTCGCTCACGCCTAATTTTTGTTAAGGCAGAGAGCCTGCCTACCTGGTAACTGTGTCGATGAAAATTTTTTTTTAGTGTTCAGAATTCTGCGTGTATAAAAGTCTTGGAAACTATCCCATTTCCACTCTGCCAAAGGTATCAGAGATGCTCATTTCAGTCAGAAGTCATTCATTCATTCATCCTCTGCCTATGTGTTGAGTACTAGCAATCCAAGAGTAAGCAGGATAGACGTGGCCCCTGCCTTCGCAGGTTTACATGATAACAGAAATGCCCAGAGCAGTTGTACACTGCACGGTTTTAGAGGCCCCATTCAAATGGCAGCTGTGACGATGTGCACATTTATTACAACAATTTTCCTTCAGGTGATGACAAAACGTCATAAAGAAGAGCTGCTGCAAGGGCTAGCTAGCATCAAGGAGATGCCAGAGAGTTGTGATTCTGTGTGGTGGATAGAATAGGATAGGGTAGGATAAAACACCATGATAGGTGGAACTTGATTTGGGAGCTTCAGAAAGGCTCTCTGGAGGTGAGTTGAGTGAAGGATGGGATGAAGTTAGACAGATAACAAAAGGCCGAATGGCTTCGATGTGAATAAAGCCTAAAATGACATTGCGTTAGACTGGTATGGTGACAACCAGTGTAAGATCTGGAAGCCAAGGACTT
The DNA here is from genome assembly GCF_023091745.1 of Budorcas taxicolor. Classification (NCBI taxonomy): domain Eukaryota; kingdom Metazoa; phylum Chordata; class Mammalia; order Artiodactyla; family Bovidae; genus Budorcas; species Budorcas taxicolor. Next base: position 79,547,358 of record NC_068916.1, read on the forward strand.
CAGACTTTACCTAAGGTCATCGGAAAGCTATAGAAGCGTTTGCAGCAGGGTCCAGAACTGAGAGAAAGGATAATGGTACAAAACTGGTGGCAGGGAGACCAGTTAGATGGCTTTGACCAGAGTTTAAATCAAAGATGGGGATGGCTCAGGTTAAGATTCTAGAGATATTTAAGAAGAACAGATAGGGCTTCTTATAGTAAAAAACAGGGCTTGATTGTTGACTAGATACATGAGATGAGAGAGGAGGTGCGTGAGGTGGGTAATCAACAATGACTCCAAGACTTTAGTCTTGGCCAGTGGGATACACGGAGGTGCTATCCATTGATCAAGGAATCAGAGTTTGGGAGGAGAAGGAAGATCAAGAAACCAAATTCTATTGAGTCTGAGATACTTGTGAGTGAACAGATGGAGACGTTGAGATGCAAGTTGGAGTCCAGGTCCAGTGTTCAAGGGAATAGAGTTGAAAATTCAGGAGTCATCAGAATATACCAGTGTGTTTGGGTTTGGGGATTTTTTTAAATCCTTAATTTTTACATCAGCTCTAATTTTTGTTAAGGCAGAAACTCTGCCTATCTGGTAACTGTGCCAATGAATATTTTTTCCTAGTGGTTAGAACTCTGCGTGTAGAAAAGTCTTGGAAATGATTCCATTTCCAATGCTTTCTGCCAAAAGCATTCAAAGTGTGATAGAACCAGCCCCAGATATCATTGTTGCCCTAGAAATTTCTCTCTAGGAAAAAGATTTAGGTCTTTAAGAAGGAGGCCCCACTAGCTTCTCATAACTCACAGAAGAGTCTATAAATGAAGACCAGGCTGAAATGATCTAGCACCACCTGATTTGTGTTTCCATTCATTAAAGCACCTACTGTGTGCCTGACACTAGGGCGCTTTCTGAGATCCAACAGCAAACATGGAAATCTCCGCAATGCGAAACATCCAGCCTCTACCCACCAGATGTCAGTAGCACCCTCCCTAAAATGTGATAATCCTAAGTGTCCCCAGACATTGCCCATGTTCCCTGGAGGGAGGGATGGGGGCCACAATTGCCTCAGTTGAGAATCTCAGGTCTAGGGTCATGATAGAACCTGAAGTTTCCAACAGCCAGCTCGCCAGCTGTACGAGGATCCAAGCAGCTGTGCCTCAGGCCTTCTATATCAGTGGTCTCAGAGATAACCACTCAAGGAAGGAGCAGTGCTAGCTAGCCTGAAATCCAGAAGACTCCACACAAGAGACCTGCTGGATCCCCAAGTCTAAGCCCGTAAGCCCCATTCAACTGCAGTTTTATAGTCCTCTCCAGGGAAAAGCCACCACCCGATACCCATTTGCCCTCCAGACTAATTACTTCCTATGTTTTGTTTTCCCTTAAGCAGAGGCTGGCTTTGCACTTTACAAACACAACGAATCACCTCCTCGGAAGGCCACCAGCAGAATGAACTTGTGCTGGGGGTAGCTTGGGGTTGCCTAGCAACGCCACGCATTTACCAAGGCTGCTTTCTTCCTCTTCAAGCTAAAAAGCAACGTCCTGTCCATTAATTCCCAGCTGCCCCAAAAGTTCTCAGAGATTTGCCAGCTTCCCACTGTTCATGTTTTCATCTTCCTCATACGATGTGGAGAAAACCAGCTACTGTGGTCTGTTTATCTCACTTCAGTTGGTCTGGGGAGGCGGAGGGGAATGGAGAGAGAAAGAAAAGAAAAGAAAAAAAACCTCGTTCAATCTAGGAGCATACTTTGAGTGCATATCTGACTGACATGCTGGTGTTCTTTGCAAATTTGAAATTTATGTAGTGGACGTGGGTTTCCTACACAATGAGGCTTCTGTTGAGACTTTGGGCATGATTTTAGTCAAACACAAGACCTCAAAGTAGCTAAATAACAAAGCACACAGAATAGATACCACGCCAGGTGAATGCTGGTGGGTCTGTCATGCAGTGTCTTCTCTGTGACCCAGTCCCTAAAACTCTGCTCGTAGAAACTGTAAAGCTGGAGGTGGCTGGGGGTTGCAGATACTCTCTTTTCCTTGCAAATCTGTGAAATGTCCCTTGGGCTTTACCTACTGAGTTGCATTTTGCTCCTGCAGAAATATTTATGGCATTTCCCTGACACCGGGGCTGGCTTCCTCTCCCAGCTCTCTCTCAAAGTATAAAGAGATGGGAAAATCACCTGTATTCCAGGCAGGGCTGTGGTCACCTCCTTGGTAGGTAAGGAATGGAAATGTGACTCTTGACTTTGAGAGGATAGGTGTGGAGACCAGGAAGTCTTTTTCTAGGTATGCAAACACCAGTGCTTTGCTCACATCCTGGACTGAGTACCAGGCGCTACAACAAAAGAAAAAAATTCCCAGATCACCATCTCCTCATGCCTCCTCTCAAGAAAGCTGTTTCTTTACAGAGACTTCTGCATGTAGAACTTCTCCTGTTGCTTACCCAGGTCCTAACCCATACCACATTCTGGAAAGGATGGGAGGGAAGAAGTATTGAGGAGTGAAACTCCTTAAAGAAGTAAATTTCAACTCAATTTCAAACCCTCCAGCCCTTTCTTCTTAGGAGGAGTCCTTTAAATTCCCACCTCTGCCACATGCACAAATTAGGTTTATCGGCATTCTCGTAAGGGGGACTCAAGAGAAGAGAGGAAGGCGGCCAGGTGATGGCCTCCAGAACACTGGAGAGAGAAGGAGGGGGAGAGACACAGTTTTGATTCAGAAGATTTGGGCCAGAAAGGTTTCAAATCAATTACCTCCATCATTATGAAGCACTTCATCCCTCTGCCACGGCCCAATCCACCCTGCACTTTGTGTGGTTTAAAAATAGATATAGAAAGATATGGAGATGGTAGCAAGAAGTCGAGATAGAAAGAGAGAGATTCAGGAAAAGTTATTTTCTGAGGACAGTTAAATTAACGGTCATTTGGAATCTGTTCTAACATAAGAATCTCTTTAAATGTAGGTATGTAAGGGAACATACCTAGATTGCACGTCTTTAATTTCCTCGAAGTCATTGCCTTGTACACTTAAAGCAGGTGAATTTTATGGTATGTAAATTACACCTCAATAAAGCTGTTAAAGGAAAGAAAGATGAAAACATATCTAGGAATTCTTGCCAGCAAGTAGGTTTTGTGAGCATGGCCACATCCTCCCAGAGACTCCCCTCTCTCTGTAGTGACCCCCAGTCTTTCTCTTTCCTCATCCAGACTCTCTTTGCCCAGGCTCAGGTCAGGAGAGCAGTAGCTGCAACTGTTTTGTGGGCTGGGGCAGCTAGGGAGTGAGGCAGGCTACTGATTCGATACAAACACACATCCAAAAAGGAAAAGAAAACCACAAACTAAGAATGACTTGAACGCTTCCGCCTCCCCCACCGGCACATAAGCTTTCCTCTGCTTTCTCCTGATCCATAGCACTGAGCACCTACCCCTTCCCCAGGCATCAGATCCTGCCGTATTTTTACATCATGCCATAAATAGGTTGAGTGATTAGCAGCCAACATTTTAAGTGTCCCTTAAAACTAAATACCACAAAAATATGAAAATAGCCCAGCAGAACCATCCAGTTCTTGGTCCTAAGAAGCTCATGCTAATCACATGTAAATTTAGTTTTAAAATTCTGAAAGATGGAGGGTACTCAACCTCCACCCTGGGTTGGTAGGGACTTTTCACCCTTCTGCATAAGGCACTGAAAAAAGAAAGGATTTTTGTTGAGGCAGCATCAACCCTGAGCCATGGGCTGGAAACAACAGCCTACTAGACTTGTTGTCCGCCCAGGGCTAGTTTCGTTTTTCCAGAACATTCCCCACTTTGGGAAGGTTGCCTCAGACCCCTTCGCACAGGTCAGTGTCACTGGGGAGCGTCTGCATCTGGGCCCCTGCTAACGTCTTGCAACCGCATGCATCGCCTGCTTCCCCGGCTCCTCCCGTGCCAGGTACGGGGCCCCCCTCTGCGGCTGGCCCAGCGGCCGCCCTGTGGCCTTGCACCCCCTTTGCATGGCTCCCCCGCGGCCCCAGCGCGGCCTCACGTTCCTCCTCCTCATCCTCTCCGTTTCTCCAACCAGATGGCTGCCCCGATTTGTGCAACGGCAACGGGAGATGCACACTGGGTCAGAACAGCTGGCAGTGTGTCTGCCAGACCGGCTGGAGAGGGCCCGGATGCAACGTTGCCATGGAAACCTCCTGTGCGGATAACAAGGATAATGAGGGAGGTGAGTGATCGTCTTAGAATTCCCAGCCCCTCAAGAGTGGAGCGTTGTGTATAAATGGTCGTCTTGAGTCCCTTTTGAAAGACCTCCCCTTTGCTATTGTCAAATGTTGTAACACTTCCTTTGAAGCAAACGCAGCAGAGAGCGGGGTCCTTGGGCCAGCGGGGGTCCCTGGAGGCACCAGGGGTGGATACTAGCTTTGGTTTCTCAAGTACACGTCCCCATGGAAAGGTGGCCAGGCCCTCTATCTTTGGGTAACCCTTCCTTTCAGGGTATACAAACAGATCTGTGCTGGTGACGTTATATGTTCAACATGGGCTAGGAGGTTGTGAGCTGTGAAAAGGCTGCATCCTCTCAGCCCTTTGAGATGTTGCCGTACAGATGAGGAAACTGAGGCCTAGAGAGTGATGAAGTAACTTTTGTCTTTAATTTTTATTGGCATACAGTTGATTTACGATGTTATGTTACTTTCTGGTGTACACAAAGTGAATCAGTTATACATTTACAGATATCCACTCTTTTTTAGGTTCTTTTCCCATGTAAACCATCACAGAGCCTTCAGTAGCGTTCCCTGTGCTATACAGTAGGTGCTTATCAGTTATCTATTTTATATATAGCAGCATATGTATATATATCAACCCATCTCCCAGTTTATCCCTCCCCATCTTTTTACCTGGGTGACCATAAGGTTGTTCTCTATATCTGTGACTCTCTGTTTTAATCACAATCTTTCTGTTTTAATCACTATCCAAATCCAGCTCTGACTGAAAAATCCATGTTCTAACCAAAGGCTAGCAAACCACAGCCCTGGGACCAAATCTGATCCACTGCCTGTCTTTGTACCAGCAAAGCCTACAAGTGAAAATATGGTTTTTACATTTTTCATGGTTGGGGAAAAATATATAAAGAAGGAAAATACTTCATGACACATGAAAACTATGTGGGATTCAGATGTCAGGGTCCATATGGAGAGTCTTATTGGAACATAGCTACACCTATTTATGTTTTGTCCTGCTTTCAGCATTAAGGCAATGTTGGTTAGTTGGCCAAGACAAAGCCTAAAATTATTATCCTCTGATCCCTTATCAGAAGTTTGCTGACCTCTGTTCTATACCTCTGAGCTGGATTTTCCTGTGTTGTTTATTCCCTGATGGAGTCCTGAGATTCAGGGGCCAAATGGGCTTGCTGTAGCACATGGACCACCTGATATCCTAGGAACACATAGTCATGGTCCCCTAACATGAGTACAGGTTCATCATCCACCCCTACCAAAATGACTTATGTGGTCAGCATTTCCTCAGGGCAGAAACTGTTTCTGGGTATAAGAAGGTATGAGTCTGATTATTTAACAAAAATATGCATTCTCTCATATGTGCCAATCCCTGCACCCGGGGACTGTCAGCCCCTGCCCTCATGGCCCCAGCTCAGTGGTGTCTGGAGATGTAGGCTGAAAGTAACAGACATCCTATTTCTGTTTTTCTTCATCCTCCTGTTTTGCAATTCCTGTTACCTATTATTGCAGTTCTAACACCTCTTTAGTTTCTAGGTAAACAAATGTGCGTACACTGATAGGAGTACACCAGTCACAAAAAGTTTATAGACGTGACACAGTGCTCCCATTCATTCGCTTAGCTCAAATAGAAACCACTTTTAATTCATTTTTGAATGAAGTGAGGCATAAGTCCGTAATACATTTTTTTTTTCCAGGAGAGATAGTCAGAATTGCATTGCATTTCCTGGTAACAGTCACTGTTTTTGCGTCTGGTCCCGGGTGGTTTCACCAGGTTGCTTACAGGCCTGCTCTTCACCTTCCAGAAAGGAACTGGCTTCCTTCCCTGGCGCTGGTGTCAGCAGCTGAAAGCTTAGCAAATGGTTGAAATGCTGCACCCAAGGGAGAGGGACCCAGTCTCCCCCAGATGTGCCCTGCACCACTCCCTTCTCCCTCCACCGGCCCCACTTGGATGCCAGCTCCCACCAGGAGAAAATCCCTGAAGTGATGGGGCTGGAGGAGATACCCTCCAAGTCCCCAGCCTGAGGACTGCCCAAGGAGCACCATTCAGGTCCCTCCTGGCAGGCAGAGGCAAGAGGCATCAGAAAGGCAGGCCACAGAAGCAAAGGAGGCAGTGATTATGCTAAAGACAATAATGGCCTTGTTATGGGAACCATTAAAGCAACCTCCCAAGGAAGTAATTAACCACCAAAAAAAAAAAAAAGAAGGCTCTGCACAGTATTTATAAAAAGAAACTCCCAGTTAATTCAGAGTTGCTTATGTCAGGTGAGAGGGGTAGGCAGGGATTCTCTCTCACCTGGCGTAAGCAATTCACAGATGAACTGAGTTCTTTTTTTGGAGGAGATTCCTCAGTGCAGAGTATCCTTTTTATGGTTAGTTACTTCCCGAGGAGGTGTGCTCAGCACTATGGGGTTTATTGATAAATATTGAAGTTGTTCCTTATCAACTCCAGACCCAGCCCTGCCGCAGACTAATATTATCCTGTTCTGCTCATTTTGGGGGTGGGGGTGGGAGTTCTACCCCAGGCTCTGGCCTGCTTTGCCGGTTCTCAGAGAGAGCTTTGTGGGTCTCTAGACATGGCAGTGGGTGGGTCGGAGGGGCGCCCAGGCCTGGGGAGCAGCTGCAGTGAGCGCATTTGTTATAAACCTCATGAATGGAGAAGATAATAGAGCACCCTTCCAGAGCAAGCTGGACGAGCCAAATCATTTTTCCATCTAGGAACGCTCTACATTTTTTTTTTAAACTCTCAAGTTTAAAGTGATAGATCTTTTTTATTTTAAACAGAGATAAATATAGATGCAAATATGGAAATAGATATTTGAAGTCCTCTGGCAGCCTTTTTCAACCTGAGTTCCTCCATGAGAGGCTTCCCTGGTGGCTCAGACAGTAAAGAATCTGCCTGCAATGCATAAGACCCAGATTTGATCCCTGGGTTGGGAAGATCCCCTGGAGAAGGGAATGGCTACCCACTCCAGTATTCTTGCCTGGTGGGCGAATCAAGAAGTTTTAATGCCTACAGACACTAGTAGTTTCCAAAGTTGAAAGTGAAAGTGAAGTCGCTCAGTCATGTCCGACTCTTTGTGACCCCATGGACTGTAGCCTACCAGACTCCTCTGTCCATGGGATTTTCCAGGCAATAGTACTGGAGTGGATTGCCATTTCCTTCTCCAGGGGATCTTCCCAACCCAAGGATCGAACCCAGGTCTCCTGCATTGTAGACAGACGCTTTACCATCTGAGCCACCAGGGAAGTCCCAAAGTTGAATTTATAGCAAAACCACCTGGAGGGCTTGATTACACATAGGTTGTTAGCCCTATCCCCTTTTCTGATTCCGTAGGTCTGGAGAAGGATGCAAGAATTTGAACGTCTAGTAAATTTCCAGAGTGTGCTAATGCAGGTTCTCTCTGAGAGCCACTTAACTAACACATCTGTTATATGGAATGAATGAACTTCTCTCCGAGGCAAGGAGGTGGTGGTAGCTTAGTCTGACTCTTGTGACCCCATGGACTGTAGCCCACCAGATTCTTGTGTCCATGGAATTTCCAGTGCAAGAAGACTGGAGTGGATAGCCACTTCCGTCTCCAGGGCATCTTCCTGACCCAGGGATGGAACCTGGGTCTCCTGCATTGCAGGCAGGTTCTTTATCTGACTGAGCCACCCAGGGAAGCCCCATGAACCTAGAATGGTACTAATGGTACCTTCCTCGGAAAACTTGGGAAATTGATCACACAAATATTTTCTGGCTTCTGTGGTTCTTAGATGAGAAACCCTGTTGGAAAAAGCTGCCTTAAAATATGCCCTGCCAAACAATTTAAGGATTCCTACCTTCTTATTCTCATCACTTTCAAAGTCTCCCAACACCCTCAGCCATGTGACCACCAGCTTAACCTCAGGAAGCACTGGCTGACTTTGAAGGGACAAACATCACCTGCCATGGCCCCTGAGAAGTAGCAGACACTGTTCAGACAGACGTGCATGGGAGCAGACTGTCTTTTTAATAGTGAGAGATCTTTGCTTGAACTGCTCACCCCAGTTTGAAAAAGAAGAGACTCAAAGAAATATTTTTGCTTACAGAAGACAAATATGAGCTCATTAAAGTCTGAGAATACACACAACATGTGCGTCAAGTGACAGGCGGATAATATTTAATTATCACCACCAAGACAGAGGTGTGAGATTTAGTTCATCACAGCCAGGGGTAGGAGAAAGGGTGTAGATTTCCTCTCAAAGTGGGAACCTCGAGGTGGGGAGGCGCTGGTGGACCGTCTGCCCTGGAAAGACAGTCCTTATGCCTTCCCTCCACCCGTTTATCACCCAAACCTTGGAGTCAGGCGCCCCGGCCCTCTGTGTGCAGAAAGGCTGGCTTCCATTATGGTCTGAAGTGCTCGTCCCCAGTCTGTGGGCAGAGGCCCAGAGGTGGAGAGGCAGGAGACAGCCCTTCTGAAGGCTTCCCCTCCACTCTGGGGGATTGTCTCTGTTTCCCTCTGTCTTGCTTCAACACAGATCTGGAAGTTACATGCTGGGAACTTCGCTGGGGGTCCAGTGGTTAAGAATCCGAGCTTTCACCACAGGGGGCATAGGTTCTGGGAACTAAGTTCCCTGGTGGGAGAACTAAGATCCTGCTTGCCACATGGTGCAGCCGGAAAAAAAAAGAAAGAAAGAAATCAACAAATGTCTTTAAAAAGGTAAAGAAAAGAAAGATGCTGTGTGTGCATCCCCTGTCACTTCCCTGATTTTTGAATAGGTGACGCTGTAGCAGAATATGGTGAAGAGCCTGGACTCAGAAGTCAGTCCCTGTAACCCACTTCTGCAAGTCAGTTTCCTCCCCAAAGTTTCCATTTTGTTGTCTGTAAAATAGGCCCAGTTATGCCACCTCCATGAGCAGGTGTGACGTTCCAGGGAGAAAATGTGTGTGATACGTTTTACAAGGCGCCCAGCTCATACGATGCCCTCTTGTGTTGGCTGTTGCTGGCTTTCACGTTATTAGTATTGATGGTGTTGTCATTGTCCAGGATGGATGCTGAATCCACAGAGATGGAGCCGAACCTGTAATTTCCCCACAGTATATAACCAGTGAGATTCTAACCAGCGTTCATCAGACCTCAGGGTTGTATGACAACACTGGAGAGCTTGTTAAATATATAGATTTGTTGGTCCCAACCTTTGAGATTCTGATTTATTAAGTCAGATGTGGGATTAGGAATCTGCATTTTTACCAAGGATTCTGTTGCAAGGGATCTGCCAACCACATTTTGAGAAAAAAGTTTTTTCAAATAACAGTTTCCCCTGTGTGGGCTGACACAGCCCAATGTCGTGATGCCTGTTTCCAAGACCTCTACCCCTAGTATTTCCAGAACCCAAGAGGAATGAAGTGAAGAAAGGGGAATTTAATTCAGGAAGAAGGAAGGAATTGGAAAAATATAAACACAATTTCCTGTTGTGTTTCTGAGTAAATAGTATGTTTTAGAAGTGCTCTCCATTCCTGGCTGGAGAGATGGCCAATGTTGGTCTCAAAATTTAAGTAGCCTTTAACTCTCTGTCATTAGAGTGTGAATCCATCCATCCATCCTTCCATTTGTCATTCTTTCATGGTTTAACAAACATTCGTTGAGGGCTGACTGAATGTTAGACTTTGGAAACAGGCCTCTGGAAATATGAAGACAAATGACACAAAGTGTCCACAAAGAGTTCACTGAATCCATCTGAAGCTCAGAATCCATCTGGAAAGATGTATAAGCATGGTAGTATCACAGTCCAGCGAGTGAAGGCAGACGGGGCGGGAAGCCATTCAACCGTGAGCTTCGGGGAGACGCTGTCATAGAGCATGGGCGTCAGCTCTGCGGAAAGAAAGCCCATCACAGGATCAGTCCGGGGTCTCCAGCCTGCCTCCTAGCTCCCTCAGGTCCTCAGATCTGTGTGGTCAGGAACCCCTGGTAGGAGCTCTTCCCTCCACCAGCAGCGTCGACCTTTCTCTCTGTAAGTTAAGGTCTTGTCAGGCTGCTCTTCAGAATGGTATTTCCCAGCCCACCTCCATCTGTGAAGCTCAGTTCCTTGTTTTGCCCCAGAGGAGGCTGCCTAGGGTTAAGAGATGTGGATGCTGGCCTGAGCTCAGGGCACTCCAGCCAGGCCTAAATGGGGAGAAAAAACACTGCCGTCTGTCCAGAAGCACTTGGAACAGGCAAAACCCACCCCTCACCCACCGCCTCCTCCACATCCCACAACCATCCAAATTGGTTTGATATGATTCAAGGATGCTGTTGCGGCATTTATCTCAATTGTTAATTAATAACTCACCTTGTCTGTACGTTTAGCAGAGCCAAGCTCGGGACCTCAGGGACTCCGGAAGAATCCAAATAGTCCGGTTTCTCCATCCAATGAGGGAGCAAGCTTGGTGAACCCATTGTAAATGCCTTGATTAATGTGTGTAAATCACACTGATGGATGGGTTGGGTGGAGGACAGCATAAAAATGCAATGTTGCTCTATTAATTGGGTTGGATGAGGATTCCCTTTGCAGTCCAAAGACCTTGTGGCGAATGTAGCTGGAGCCATAACCAATTAGCTCCCAGAGAGCAAAGCAATATATCTCACGCTTAGAAGACTAAGACTTGGCCTAGAGGCCACTGCCAGCTGGCCAGGCACTGGGGCTCTCATCTTTGGGAGGGAAACAGAACTAGCCCCAACTGAACTCCTAGCGAACCACATGGGCCTTCCAGCTGTAATAAGGTCTTTGATTTCCTGAGCACATTTGACTAGAGAAGCTTCTTCTGTTGAGGGTACTGAGAGTTAGGGGGTTTGGTTTCCTTTTATTCTGTTGAGGTTCAAAAAAGAGATAGAATCCACTTTCCACTGCATATAAACGCTATAATCAGTAAGATTTCAAGAGCACTGTGCTGGGCTTTGGAGGCACCTGGATCATGGGAACAGGCAACCCACAAGGTTTCCCTGGTGCTGTTCTTGCCCCTGTTCCCTGTGCCCCCACACAGAAGCAGAGAGAGAGTTTTACAGTAAGTCAGATGATGTCATGCCCTCCAAAGGCTTCTCCCATAGTTAGCATCAAAATCAAATGTTTCACCTTGGGGAACTTCCCTGGTGGTCCAGTGGCTAAGACTCTGCACTCCCAATGCAGGGGACCCAGGTTCAATCCTTGGTCATGGAACTAGCTCGTATGTTCAGCAACTAAGAGTTCTGCATGTTCCACCTTGGCCTGGAGGGCCTGCTGTGATGGGTCCCTACCTTCCCTCTCACTGTTCCCAATAACCTCCATAGCAGACCTGCTTCATCCCCTCTGGCCAGCCTTCTGAGCCTTGTGGGGGCTGTTTCATCCCCCAGCCCATGCCAGTCCAAGGCAAGCGATACTCTGACTTGGGCATTTTGCATGAGAGACTTCTCCAGGCAAGAATAGTGGAGTGGGTTTTGCCATTTCCTCCTCCAGGGGATCTTCCCGACCCAGGATCAAACCTGCGTCTCTTACGTCTCATGCATTGGCAAGTGGATTCTTTACCGCCGAGCCACTTGGGAAGCATCTTATTCTTAGGTCTCAGCTCAAAGGCCACAGAAAGGCCTGTCAGAGAAGGCTCACCTTTGTCTTTCTCCCATCACTCTCTGGTGCTTCCTTCACAGCAAATGTCACACCCAGTTTACCCCTTTCTTTCTTCTTCATTATCTGTGTCTTCACAACAAGTTCTATGAGTCTTTCTCTTCATAGTTTTTCCGTTTCCCTGATGAGGATACCTCAGGAAGGGCATAGTCAAAACAGGCTTTTCAGCTGGCCACTGTAACATCGCTTTTCTTCCTTAAAGCCAGCATCTCATTTCTTCTAAAACAGCAACAAAATTTGGAAGTTGTTTCTGAAGAAGCTTCAAACAATTACAGGATGTGCGCTGTTGCCACAAAAGGTCCTGGGGGGACACTGCCTCCTGGGCAAAACTTTCCAGCAACTGTTTTCATAGTAAATGTATTTGACCATGGAATTTGTTGAAGAAAATAAAAAGGTGTGGAAAGTTCATGAGTTTGCCTAACACAGCACCTTCAGTCTTTTCTAATCAAATCTTTAGAGGCTTAAATGGTTATTAAGTGTCTCTTAAGGAATTGTATATTTTTCCCTGATTAGATGACAAATCAAATATTCATCATAAAATTATGATTAAAATGCATAACTGTAAAAAATGTTGATAATTCAAATCACTGAGGACTTACTTGGGGAAATTAAAGGATCAAAACAAAGATCTAACTGGTGGCAAGGAGGTAACATTTGCATCATTCTGTTGGCTTCCTGCTTTTTGCCTTGACCAGAGTAGCTGCCTAGATGACTGAGATGCCCCCCTGGTTTCTGTGACCAGCATTTAAATTTCAAATTCAGGGTTCAAGGGCATAGGTGCGATGCTTAGCTCTGTTGCTCCCACAACCCTCCCCTCAGTCCAGACTAGTGGTTCCCTACCAGGGACGACTGAGTTCTCCAGGGCACCTTGGCCACGTCTGCCATTGTATGAGTCACAGCAAGGAGGAACAGAGGAGGTGCTGCTGGCATTTTGTGGGTAGAGGCCAGGGATGCTACTAAACATCCTGCACAGGATGACTCACAACGAAGAATGCTCCAGCCCCAAATGTCGGTAATGTCAGGGCTGACAGATCTGATGCAGACACTAACATCTCCAGGAGCGTATCTGAGGGGCTAGACGGTACCGGCAAAGGGAGTGTCCTTTGTTTCAAGGTCAAAGGCCTGGGGCATGGAGCCCTTATTAGCAGAGGCCAGGCCAGTGCTCAGATGTTACCAGACTGCCCAAATAAACCATGGTGTTGGCCCAGGAGAGCCCTAGGAGCCTCTTATTATCATCCTTTATATAGATGATAAGGAAGGGCCAGAGAAGGACGGTGGCTTACCCAGGTCCCCCAGCTAAAATGTAGCCAAATCAGGATTCAGGACACATGGTCAAGGGCCCCTTACAGCTCCCGAGTTTTGTGTCCCGGATCAGAGCAGAGCAGATCTGCTTAACGCCCTCAGCGCCTCAGCAGCACGAATTCTGCAGCACTCTGAAAAATCGCCTCGGCATTAGCTTTTCTCTTCCCTGTTTTGGGTCTGGAGTGCATTTTTTGCCACAAAGTGCTTCTGCGCTGAAGTGCCAGGGGCGAGCAGGGGAAAGTGGAGCAGTTGGACTTTAAATAGCGAGGCGTTCTCTGCAGCGAGGAGAGAACAGCTGCCCAAGGCCTGTGCTCTTTCCTTTGACTTTCCATCTTCTCAGCCAAGAGCTCTGGGGGATTGGAGAAGGGCCAGAATTATGTGGCCAAATATGAATCGAAGGAAAACTGCAAGGTGTCCCCCAAGCTCAGAGCCCAGTGTTTCTGACTTTCTCCACACGCAGCAAAACCCAAGCCTCTTCCAGGGAATTCCATCCCTTTTCAGTCCTCAAGGTATACCAGCATCAATCTGCCCCCAGCCAGGACTACCAGCACCACCCAGGGGTAGGGCCTCACACCAAGGGACACCATGTCTTTCATTTATGAGATTATGGAGCCCAGGATTGTCAGGCGCAGGAAAGCTGCAATATACAGTTGCCAGCAGCTCCAAAGTCCAGAGAGGAAAGTAACTCCTTGAAGGCCACACAGCAGGGAAGGACAGATAGGAGCCAAACGCCCGGTTTCCTGGCTCTATTGTGTTGTTATTTATTTTTTTTAATTGGAGGATAATTACTTTCCAATATTGCATTGGTTTCTGTCATACATCTGTGTGAATCAACCATAGGTGCCCACATGTCCCCTCCCTCTTGAACCTCCCTCCCACTTCCCACCCCATCCCACGCCTCTAGGTTGTCACATAGCGCCAGGTTTGAGCTCCCTGCAACACATGGCAGATTCCCATTGGCTATCTGTTTTACATTTGGTAATATATGTGTTTCCACGCCACTCTCTCCATTCGTCCCACCCGCTCCTTTCCCCACTGTGTCCACAAGTCTGTTCCCTATGTCTGCATCTCCACTGCTGCCCTGCAAATAGGCTCATTATTAACATCTTTCAAGATTCCATATATATGCGTCAATATACAACATTTGTTTTTTTCTTTCTGACTTACTTCACTCTATGTAATAGGCTCTAGGTTCATCCACCTCATTAGAACTGACTCAGATGCATTCCTTTTTCTGACTGAGTAATATTCCATCGTGTATATGTACCACAACTTCCTGATTTGTTAATCTGACAGTGGACATCTGGGTTGCTTCCATGCCCTAGCTTTAGTAAATAGTGCTGTGATGAATGCTGGGGGACAGTTATTTCCTGGCTTTAAACCCAGTACATCTTTCCCCAAAGGGACCCAGTTACCCTCCAGAGAATGGGTGCCTGGCATTGCTTGTTTGAGCCAAAGTCTGTCTGAGACCCGGGACCTAGACACACTTGAGAGTGAGCAGCGTCTTTTTTTCTGGCGGCACTGGGTCTCTGCGGTGGAGTGCAAGCTCTTCGTTGCTACACTCTGGGGCTTCCCTCCCGTTGTGGCCCACACACTTCTCTTGTTGTAGCCAACAGGCTCCAGAGCGCATGGCTTTAGAAACTGAGGCAAATGGGCTTAGTTGCCCTGGGTCATGTAGGATCTTAGTTCCTGGACCAGGGACTAAACCTGCATTCCCTGCATTGGAAGGTAGATTCTCAACCACTGGACCACCGGGGAAGTCCTGTGAGTGCCTTCTTTAAAGTTGCACCCCAAGTGGGACTAACTCCACCCCAGTCCCCACTCTGTGCAGACATCTTGTCATTGATGGTGATGATGAAAAACACCTCCCCCCAAACCAGCCACTCTGGGACAGACGCCCCCAAATCATTCATTCATTTAACAGATGTACACCAAGCCTCTACTCTGTGAGGCATGAGACACAGAGTCCCACAAAGAACCCACAGTCTAAAGATGGGTGAAGAAGACGTGAAACCATTCAAAGCCGTGTCCTAAGTGTCCACGATAGACCTGAGGCCACAGGACAGTGGCAGCCCGGAAGAGAGACATCGAAGCCAGTAAAGTGGGAATTTTGAAAGCTAGAGAGGAATCAGATAAGAAAAGAGGGAAGGGCATGGTGGATGAGGAAAATGGCAAGGGGACACAGCACATTTGGGGGCATCTGAGACAACGGAGAGTGTGGAGCATGGAGGCAGGGGAAACTGGGGAAGCTGGTAGGGATAGACCAGCTCTTGTGTGGCAGCTCTTGTGTGCCAAACAGAGCATTTTATCCCAAGTATTGGCTTTACCTTCCTCCACTGAGCATCTTGGTCCCCAAAATCACAGCCACCCCTTTTCTTCAGACAGGAAGATGTGTTTGAATTATTCCTGAACACACACACTCGCAGCAGAGAAGTGTCTTTCTTTATGATGCCTCATTGCCTGTGGCAGGAAGAGGCAACCTGGCAGGATGATAAAGAGGTTCTGGGGTCAGGAGGTTTTGTTCACCTTCTGGCTCCCCTGACCGGTTCATGGTATGAATGTAAGTAGGTCCCTTCTATTTCTCTGAGCCTCAGTTTTGTCCTCCCTAAAGTGGGGCTAATGATGGATCCTACCTTACGGGATACTGTGATGCTTAAATGAGCTCATCCGTGCAAAACGCTTAGCACAGTGATTTCCATCGGTCAGTGGGCATCAGAGTCTCCAGAAGGGAGTAAGGCACAGGTTAGGCTGGGCCTCATTCCCAGAGTTTCTCATTCGATAGGTCTGGTAGGGGATCCTGATGCTCATTTCTAGTGAGTGCCCAGAAGATGCTGACACTTTGAAAACCACTGACTTGGCACAATATGTCCCCTTGTGAGGAGAGCTCAAGTGCCTGCAGGGGATGATGTCTGCAGGCCTAATGGCCCTGGGCTGCCCGATGGGGAAACCAGCTAAGGCACTCTGGCCTTAAGGCCACAGGAACATCCCCAAGCTCAATCCCTGGGGCAGGTCTACTGGAGCGGTCATTCCCTGGTTCTCTCACCTGCCACCTTTGTCTGCATGGTGTCACACAGATCCATGGGTACACCTTTTTCTGGCCCCTCCAGTCTCTATTCCTAATTATTAAGGCCCTGGTTTCTTAATGTCCTCCCAGCTCCACCCACATCCTGCCATCAACTCTGCTAGGCTGACTACTGTTCCTGCAGCTGCCAGTCTATCCCACACAGGCCCCTCAGAAGAATCCTCTTTAAAGGTCAGGTCATATCACAGCGCTTCTCAGACCTTTCCAGGGCATCTCCTCTCCCATAGAATGGCGTCCAGGTGCAACACTGGCCATTCATTTGCAAAAGCAAGTCCCCGCTTCCATCTGATCTCCTTTCTTCCTTACCCTCTCCTTCCACTGGCCCAGTGTCCACCTTCTTGTTCTCCCCATAGCTCACAAAATACACCCCATCCCTGGGCTTTTGTACCTGCTGTTCCCTCTGACCCAAATGCTTTTCCCCCAGATGTTTCTGCAATTTGTTTCCTCATTTCACTTAGGTTTCTACCCAGTCGTCACTTCAGAGATGCCATCCCTGGCTCTCCTCCATCCCTCTTCAACACTTGGCCTCCCCTTTACTTTTCTTCAAAACACTGTCACTCTTGCAAAGTCTATTATAATTTGTTTGTCCACTGTTTCCCCTCTCAAGGCTAGGCCCACAACCTCCAGGTTTCTATCTGTCTTGGTCAATTCATTATTAAGTAACTTGAAGAATGAAAGCTTGAATATGAAGTATCTAAGATAAGCAGTTGTCATTTATTCAAGAGATTATTAATAGGATGAATAAATTTCATTTGAGGATTAAAGCAACACACACAGACAGTGACACCCAAGTCACTACATACCATTGACACCACTGTATTAATGCAAAGAAAATCCAAGTGTGAGCTACACTGTTTCTTTCGCAAAAATGTGAACGTGTGGTTCTGCTGCTCTTTGCCTCTGTAGCCAACTTTGCTCACCCTGTGCATTGACTTCCTGTGGGCTGACCGCAGTAGGTAGGCAGGCTCCATAATCCTCCTCCAACGAAAGGCAGAGGCAGCCAGGAATCAGTCCCGAGTGGGTCCCGACCTCCCGCAGTATGGGTCACTTGACCAAATGTGGAGTAGCACGGAAGCCAGAGTAAACAGATGGTTACTATCCATGGAGTGCTTTTGCGCGGAGCTTATTTAGCCTTTCACAACAACCCTATTATGCTGATACGATCATTTTCAGTTTACCGATGAGGACGCTGGGGCTCAGAGAGGTAAAGGAACTAACCCAAAGCCACACAGCCAATGCATTGCAGACCTCCAGATCCTGGGATCATAATTGGCGGTACTGTACCAGTTCTCAGTGCCCTCACTGTAGAGTGGGTGTGAGGATTAAATTGAGCACATCTCTAGGGAGCGTTCAGCACAGCGCCTGGGGTGGAGTAATGGCCAGTTTTAGGAATTCGCACTTCTGATTGCCCTCATCTAGCAGGAAGCTTCTGATAGCCAAGTCTGGTCCCTTCTCCCCATGCCCGGGCTGGGGGTATTTCTTTATTCTTTACCTGCTAATTCTCTCAGCTTTGGGGCCAGCCCTCCCACCTGCCCTCAATCCCCCAGGAGACAGGGCCTCTCCTCAGGCGGAAAGGGACTGTTCCGGCTTGTTGCTCAGAGGTGTCGGTGGTGACAGCCCTCTTCTTTTCTGAGGGCCCCAGCTAGTCAGTGTCTGGCACCCCACCAGGCTGCCACCCCCTGCCAGGCCCGGACTCCCTGGCCATCGGCTCTCTTCTGTCTGACCTGTCAGTGGGCTCTTTGAAATGGTAGTTGATGAGGGCAGCAGGCATGGTGGGGGGGAGTAGACGGAGCTGGGAGAGGCCACAAGCAGCAGGGCCAGGCCAGCATGTGGGGAAGTCAGTGCCTGAGATCAGAAGCCCCGCTCTCTGTTGCCGCCAGTTTTTGCAGCAAGAAAGGGGGCAGACAGCTGCAGGCTGGGGAGAAAGCCCCCGGGTATAGAAACGTGGCCCTGGGCTAACACGGGGGAGACGGTGCCAGCAAGGCCTGTCAGGGATGTCCGAGGCGAAACTTTCTGATCAAGTGAGATCACTGTTCCTAGAGGCTCTGTGTGCTGAGGAGAGGCAGAAGGGGAGGGGAAGAAAGAGGAGAGAGAAAGACTGAAAGAGACAGCAGCTAGAGGGGGATGTTCTCTGAAGGCTTGGCATTGCCTTCCCCAAGTTCTGCAGCCTTCACAGGACTCCCTGAAGTTGCGGTGACCACTTGCAGCCTCCTGTGAAGAACAAAGGATAGAAACCAAGAGCATAGACCTCCTAGGGGTGAATCACTCCTCCATCATGTACTTCCTGTGTGACTGTGGGCAAGACCCTTAAGCTCTCTGAGCCTCCATTTCTTTAACTGCAAGGCGGAGCACACAGAATATAAAAAGAAAAGTATTAGTGACTCTTTGCAACCCCATGGACTGTAGCCTGTCAGGCTCCTCTGTCTATGGGAGTCTCCAGGCAAGAATACTGGAGTGGGTTGCCATTCCCTTCTCCAGGGGATCTTCCCGACCCAGGGATCAAACCCGGGTCTCCCACATGGCAGGCAGACTCTTTACCATATGAGCCACACAGAACCTGCCTCAAAGGGTTCTTGTGGGCATTACTGGCTGGTGGCTGGATCAGGATGCTTGGCTCAGGCTGAGAAAGCACAGAGAAACTGAAGATGCTAGTGAGGGGACAGCCCTGTGGCGGTCTGCCCAAGGCAGAAGTGTAAGCTGGGTGAAGTGAGGAGCTGGGGTGGAGGACAGCTAAAACATTCTGCATCCTGCTTTTTCAAAAAATAAATTGCCCTTCCCTATGGCTTGAAATCGTCCCTCTTCTGTTTGATGTAGTCCTGCCTTAAATTAAAGAGCTTGGCACAGGCACTAAGCATGGCCATGTGGCAGATAAGCTGCTCCTGTGTGTTGGCCATTCGGAATGTTTCACAGTAGCAGACCTGTCATGGCAGCCTCACGCAGGATTTGATTTTGGAGTGCAACAAACTGGGTTCAAAACGCAGCCCTAGGCGGTGCAGCCACCGCCATGCTATCGTTGCCTCTGCGGGTGGCGCTGGTGTGCTCCATCAACCAGAACCGGAGCGTGGAGGCGCACAACATTCTCAGGAGGCAGAACTAAGACCGGAAGGATTGGTTGAAAGAAGGTCGATTTCTGTGTTGATCTGAACATTGAGACGAAACTGGGTAGACCAAGCATGGTATCAGCTCCAGCAGCTAGAACATTTTCCCTGCCTTAAGGATCATCTCTAACCTTCTGCAGCAAACAAGGATTCAGCATCCGGTCCTTCTGCACAGGAACTTGCGTGAAGCTTCTAGGACCAGCGCCCAGCAAGCCAAACATTTATGATTTCAAAACCACGTATGACCAGATGTACGATCTCCTTAGGAAAGACAGAGAGCTGCATTCCAGTGGTTGCCCTTTAACCCCAAGTGCTTGACTCTGACAGGTGTCACCTGTGGGTACCACTCAGGGGCACCTGTGAAGCAGGGGCCACGGCAGCCCGTGCGAGGTGTGCGAGGTCACTGGGTTTCTGTCCTTATGCTCATGGGACAGTCAAGGAGACCACATGGACACTGTCGAGGAAAGTTCTGGTGCAATGTTAGAGCAGTTTCAATGAGGAAAGTGGGACCCCAAACCCTGTGGCTTCACACACTGCAGGTAGGTGGGGGTGTGTGCCCTGATTCACAGGGGTACTTCCCACTCCGGTGGTGTTCTGGAGGGTCAGACCACAGGAGGGCCACGTTGGCTGCAGAGGAAGCATGTTAGAAGCAGGTAATTTGAGAAGATTTAGTTTCAGGAGGACACAAAGCAGACTGGTCTGCTCCCTGAGACTCACAGGGTTCTTGTACACATGACCTCGGGCTGTGTGTGGATAGTAAGACCATCCTTGATGGCTGGGTTTTGACCAGGACCTTCAGGGTCACACCCAGATGGTTTATATTCCTGGGCCTCCTCGCGTTACCTCAGATGATGGTGAGTCTCTGGGTGGAGCCCAGACACGTTCCAAGCAAAGGAGTGTAGACACCGTGTGGAAAACTATCTTCACGTTGGCACTCTGGCAGTTTTGAACAAACTACAAATGTTCTCTGTAAAAAATAAAACAGAACAGCCCCACCAGATAAAAGCTGCATGGTCTTAGGTGAGGTGTTTAATCTCTCTCAATCTGCAGTTCTTCATCTGTAAACAGCAGTGTTGATGATGCCTGGAGTTCTGATGGTAATTTAATGAGAGGATGCATGTAAAGCACTTAGCCCGGTGCCTGGCACTTAGTAAGCTCTTCATAAGAGCAGCCATTAGCTCTCATTAGATGATCCGTGGCCGTACTGACCCCCAGGGATGCTGTCACCGAGCACAGGATCCCTGTGCTGAAATGCACTGGCTTTGGGAGGCTCCGGGAGCACAAGGACAGAGGCTCTGAGCCAGTGTGCTCGTTTTGGTGGTGTAGTTTGCATGAGGACTGACCACCCCAAGCCTGTGTTTGACAAGATGGTCACTAAAGCATGGAGCTGTCACTTGTCAGTATGGAGTAGATGAAGGTTTGGCTGGCCCTTCCTAGGGGGAAATCCCCAAACCTAGAGCCCTGCGCTCTCCTGAAGTGCTTCCCAACTAGTAAGACACTAGACTGTTGGCGTGGAGATGCTCCAAGCCAAAAAGCGTCCACCGTCAGGAAATACCGCACACTCCATCGCAACAGTAACGATCCCTAACGCACAGTCACTCAACCAAGGCTCTGAGACGTCCCGCCGTGAAGAAGCCACTTTACCTTTGTTTAACCAGCACCCCCTAGACTGACCGCAGACCCTTCTGTCCCACCTCACTCTCTATTTTAGGGAACCCCTGTTACTCTCCCCCAGGAGGCATAAGTTGCCTGAGGGTGAGTTGTGCTGCTGTGGATATCTGAAAGGTGTTTCCAGTCATTGAGAGCGGGTGGGGGGCGGGGAGGCGGGCGGTGGGGCAGTCTCAAGCTCTAGTGAGCAAAGGAATCACACGGGGCATTTTCTTTAAAATGCAGATTCCCAGTTTCCACTCTCAGGAATTCAGTAGGTGTGGGTGAGATAATGATCAGTACTTTAACATCACTGAGCTGATTCCAGGACAGGAAATCTGGGAGCATAACCTGACCATCAGCAGTTTGGTGCCTGATTTATAGAAGTACGTGCTCAGAACACCAGCGTCAGCATCACCTGCGAGCTTATAAGCAATGCACGCTCTCGAGTCCCAAACTCTAAAACTACAGGATTAGAATCTACATTTTAACAAGTGACTCTGATGCTGGTTAGAATTTGAGAAGCATTGGTTTTAAAGGGTTTGGTTGATAGTGTTTGTTTTTGTTTTTTGTCCACTTGTTTTATTTTTGATGAAGAAGCATCCCCCCCCACCCCCCCACCCCCCAAAAAAAGAAAACTAGACACACATTTCAAGTTCATTACCATAAGATTTCTACCATCCCTCACCTCCCATCCCCATGCATATGGAGTCGACCAGATGCCCCAGTAGCTTCAGGGTAAACCAGAATCCCATCAAAAAGAGGTTTTACTTGGATCATATCACTGCCTTCAGTAACAGTGCCTGGGTTTTCCTAGGCAGTCTTTGCTTTCTTTCCCACATCCATCCTGAAGACCAGGAAAGCCAGCAAAGGAGCTCTTAGTGGGGGCCTCCACTCTGCCAGGTCTCTGATTGGACATGATGGATCTTCCACTGCTAAGTTATAAGCAAAGCTGGAAGGTGCTTTGGGGGCAGGGATCCCAGGCCTTGGAAATCAGAGACTGACAAAAAGAGTTGACAGGAAGCAAGAGGAACACTTCCAACAGGCCTTCCAGAAGGAATGCAAATACAATTTTACTTCTTGCAATGTTTGAGAATGGCGGGTGCCCCATGGGGGGAGAGGCGAGATGCCTGCCGAACGATGGTCCATCAGGCAGCCAGGGTATTAATGGCAGGTGAAACCTTCCAAATGAGCACCCTGTCAGCCAATCTATTGCTTTAAAAGGTTGGCAGTGCGGGAGACCTAACAGAGGCAATGAAGAACTAATCTCATATTGCCAGGTTAAATCAAGTCAGCCTTGCCTGTGCCTTTCACTTCTTAGTTACATCAAGCTGGAATACTTTCAATTATCCCTCACTTCCAACTTGTCAGCAGGCATTGGGTAAAATGCAAATAGAAGAGTCCCCTTCCCTGGTGGAGAGCAGGAAATATCATTAAAAACAGCCTCCCCCGTTTGTTGAGCTCTTCCTCTGTGTTTAGCGCAGTACCTTCATCTTCTCATTTCACATGGACCATCTTATAGCATCTCCCTGATCTTTGGTGACATAGGTGCTATTAAGTCCACTCTGTAGTTGGGAACACCAAGTCACAGGAAGTCGCTCACCATAGCTAATGAATGATAGATAGGACAGATTTTAAAACCAGACCATTCTAACTCTAAAGCCTGTATTATTATTGTTATTTGTTTAGCTAGGATAGAAGGCCAGTATTGCCCTGGACAATGGTTCCCTGAGCTTTGGAGTGTTGGACCTGCCTTAAAATTTTGTAAGTGCTGTCCCAGTGGCAGAGACTGGCCAGGATCAGCAATGCAGTGCCCTCACCTGGACTAGAGCCCTCAGGAGCCCTGGGTCCTATTTCTTCCTTTCACGTGCTCTCTGACCCTCTCCCCCTCCTCACCTTCACCCCCACGCATGTACGGTTGACCAGATACCCTGAGATGCTTGGAGATTTGCATTTCTGAGTTATCTCAAGGTCCAACACCCAGCCTCAACATCAGAGAGCAGATTGGTGAGTCAGTTGCTCCTGCTGGCTGAAGGAGTGTTTCTTCTGCAAGTTTATGTAAGATCAGGCTGCCAGAATAGTGCTGATATGCTGATCTGGGAAACTCAGATTGTTTACCCAGATATAGGCCTGGCAGGAAAATATTAGCCAGGGACCCCATACCCTTTCAGCACGGTCCTATAAGAGCTCACCTTAAAACAAAATAACTCCCAGGGCAAGTCAAATCCTATGGTCACTGTATTTCTTTTTTCACTCAAGAACCCCTTTATGTGTCTGGCTGGAATTCAGGAGCCTTTGGCCTCTGTCAGCCTGCAGTGGAGGCTGCTCTCCAGCAGCACACAGTACAGGTCTCCTTCTTGCCCCAACTTGTCACCTCCTTCCTTCTCACCACTGCTTCATTCATTCCCCCCTCCTCTCCATCATTCAGGTGATCTCAAAAACTGCCCTAGGATTATTGGGTTTACTACCTGGATTCCCTGTATTTTGTTGGGAAAATGAGAATATGACAAGTACTGTACTCTGTATGGGAAACAGACCTATATGATGCCAAGAAGACTCAAAAAGAAGAAAAGAAGTAGAAATGATTTGGAAGCACGTAGTAGGTTACTTGGATAGGAAATGGCTACCCACTCTGGTATTCTTGCCTGGGAGATCCCATGGATAGAGGAGCCTGGCAGGCTGTTGTCCATGGGGTTGCAAAGAGTCAGACACAATTTAGCAACTAAACAGCAACAACAGTAAGTTACTAGGTGCTCTTATTTAATCCTCCCAATGCTCCTGTGAGGTCGTCAGCATTAGCAGCAGCAGCAGCAGCACCGCCATCATCATCATGCCTGCTTAGTGCTTAAGGAAGACAGAGCACAGAGAGGGTGATCATCTTGCCCAGAGTCAATCTGTTAGCAAATACGTGAAGCGCATAATCTTAAAGATGCACCTTGATGAGTTTTTATCGAAATAATCACTTGTGTGGTCGAGTGAATAAGATAATCTAGAAAATTCCCAGAACCTGAAAGGTCCCCTATATTCTTTTCCAGGCAATACCTCCCTATAAGGGTGACTACAATTTCTAACGTTTCTACTATGAGTCAGGAACTTTGCCTGTTCTTGAACATCCGATAAATGAAAGACTATGTAGTCTTGAAAGCCAGTGTTTTAACCAGTCCACCCTACTGAGTGGGAAAGGTAGATTTGATGGTTGGTGGTCCCTCTTGTCAATTCCTGATCTGGGAAAAAGTGCGGCTCGTTTTTCATGAGCTGCCGACCAGTCCCCAACCTTGTGCTGCCTACAGACACTAGCAGAGTTTATCCGTGGCACCTGAAGTGAATTGTGAGAGTTGATTTGTGCCACCCTGTCACAAAATAAAACTGAGAAAAGTAAATTTGGATCTTCCTCTGAAGCCTTTAATACCCACGAAAGCCAGAGAGTTCATGCAGGTCATTGAGGGAGTCACTTGCATACCAAGCTGCAAGGAACAAAAGGCACCAAGAACAGACCCAAATGCCTCCATCTGGATTCTCCCAAAGCTGCCCAGTTTACAGAGATCGAAGAGGAAATGAAATAACCCTCGTCTCATTCCTGGAGACTTTGCTTTCCTACAGGAGTGATGCATGGACTCAGGCAGCCTTCCCCAGACGGAAGAGAGGTGCATCTTTCAGCCAACTTGGAAGTGCTCAGTTGTTTGCTATAGCTTCTCTGTTCACCCGTGGCCCCTGTCCCCCGAGAGTAGCATCACTGTTAAGTGTTCAGTGAAGGATCTGAGGTTAAATCTCTGGACTGTTGAGGAACTCCTTAAAAAGCCTTCCAGAACAAAGGAGGCAGCAGCTGGAAACAGCTGGCACCAGCCTGCAGCCCACTCAGGTGTGCCACCTTGTACCAGTGGTAAACAGCTGGAGGGGGGCTCGAGGCTCCCAGGTAAACAGTGTGGTCCTTAGCAGCCTGCACTGCAGACAGTGAATTCCCAGGCATCTTGTTTCTCATGCTGATTCCTTTTTCAGATGTCCATTTCAACCAGCCAGACTCTTCCTCAGCTGTAGGGCAGACAAGCCTTCAGAAGTGATTAAATCTCGCCGCTGCTCATGCCTTCCCGGCTTAATGAGTGGCCACTGCCCTGTCTTCAAGCTCCCTTTGGGAAGGAAGCATCTCCTCCTTCCGATGAAGAAGACAATGGGTGGTGAAGTCATGGGTTGCCTCTTTCTGCTTTTTCTCCAAAGCTGCTTCTTGACCACTCGAAGAATTTACTTAGTTTTTCTGAGCCTCATTTCCAATTCTGTAGGATGGGCGTTGTTCTGAGTATTTTCTACACCAGGTGCTCTTCCACGTCCTGAATATGAAATAACTGCTTTCATCCTCCCAACAGCACTTGGTGTCATCTTCATTTTGTAGCTAAGAAAGCTGAGGCACAGAGCACTGAATTGTCCACGGTCAGCAGATGGGTAGTAGCTGCTCTGAGATTCAAACCCAGACACCCCGATCCAGAGTCTGCAGCTTATGGGTTCTATTTTTCTGCTTTGTAGGGTTGCCATAAGGGTATAAATCAAGAATATATGTAAATCCAGTACAATCTATAGCATTTATTATTACCACCAATTATTAACTTATCCCTATTTGAAAACATAGCATTCTTGCCCAACTGCAACCTACCCATGAATGACTCTAATCAGGGGACATTCGTTCCATTTATTTCTTTGTATCCCATTTTTATCCACTGAAAAAAGGGAAAACTTCAGGGAGTTTCTGGTTATGGTAATTCCTATCATTGAACATATCCTGTATTGGTCAGTCCCTAAGTCATGTCTAACTCTGCAACCCCATGGACCATAGCAAGTCCTGTCCTTCACTATCTCCTGGAGTTCGCTCCAACTCATGTCCACTGGGTCAGTGATGCTATCCGACCACCTCATCCTCTGTCCATGTATACTGTATGCCCGACTGATACTATATCTGTCCATTCCCCATCATATGACCCTATGATATATGCATTGTTATCACTCAGTTTTAAAGGCAAAGAAATTGAGTTTCAGCCAGCAAAACTTTGATTGTAAACTTTTTCTTTCTAAGCTGACACAGCCAGGGACTAGAGGAATTCACAGTCCAGGTTCGTAACCTCCGTGTAGACTCTGTGTAGACTTTTGGCTTCTTATCGTGAGAATGCCAATCCAAAGCTTTCCATTTAGCATTAACCTGATTTTAGTGTCACGTTGCCAGCACTGTTATGCAGGATTCTCTCTGATTTTCTTTGTCAAAAGCAATACAAAGAATGCCTCACCTACCGCTCCCAGAAAATTTCTCCCTATCCATATTTCTCTGGAATGGCCATTCCCATTAGCATACCATGTCTGTGTGTGGCATACAGCCAGAACTTTTCTTTAGTGTGTGTTCTAACTTAAAGCACCTAGTTAATACTCCACAGCCGCATCTTGCAGAGTGGAGTAAATAAGAATGTTTATGAAGCGGACGTAGGACTCCGCTGTGAGCTGATGGGGAAGACCTGGGTCAAACTTTCCCATAACCGCTGAGTCAGAACGGGGCTCTTTTCGAAGACTCTGCAAACCTCTCTCACCAGGAGAAAGCCAAGCAGACAAACAAATAAGTAGGCAGATAAATAAAAAAAGAAATCATCCAATGTCATGCAGGGGCCAAGCCGCTTTCACGCCCCTGTTGAATGGAGACGTCGGCAGCCTCTCAGGTCCTGAACTGGCAATTCAGAACAGTTTGATTGCCTGCTTGATTGTTTGCGAGATAACTGCAAGATTGTCAGTGACAGGGTAATTTACTGAAGATTGCCATGTCAGACTCCATGCGAGGGGCTTGCTGGCATAAAGATGCGCTTCTTGTGACTGACAGGCCGCGGGGAGATTGGAGTGCCAATTTCAGGTTCACAGTGTCGTCTGCAAGTGTTTGGCGGCTGCAGCCCATAATCGCAAAACATGATGAGGTCATTACAGGCGTAACGTATGCTCACACTTAATAACGGCTAGAACCCCAAATGCATAATGTCTGGAGCAGGTAAATGTAAATATGTAGGAGGACATCATTTATATCCTTTTTATTTTAAGCATTTGCCATCTGCTATTGCTGATGTGTTTGTAGGACATCTCCTGCTGCCAGACGGACCCTTGAATAAAAAGCCCAGAGTCAACAAAAACAGTGAGGAAATTTAAGGTCCACACTTTTGAAGCAGTCACAGATCCGGAAGGAGTAGCTGACTCGAGGGGGTTGGGAGAAGAATCTGAACAGGAAAGACTGTCTTAAGTTATTATTTGATCCCGACGCGAGGCCCTCAAGCTGGTTGTACAGAGTGGGTGGTAGAGGGTTGAGGGTGGGGGGATCACATTCCCAGCTTCGGGAGGAAAAGGCCACCAGAGATGGATGGAACTCCTAATGGGAAGAGGCCGGTGGCCTTAAAGAAATCTATAGTGCTAATAACAGTGGGTTTCTTCTACCTGAGAACTTTCTGCAGCGGCTGAATGAAGCACTGCCAACATATCTCAGCAGGATATTTTTAAATCCAAAGCAGGCATTCCGTGGTGGATTCCTTCTGTCTAGTGAGGGCAGTCCATGGAAAATGATGTTAAAGGAAGAATACTTGGCTTCTTTATCCTATTCTTCTTTCATATTCTACCAAGGGCGCTGGGAGCCCTTAGCTGATGTGAAATGGTACCTTGGCATCATTCTGCTGCTGAGATATGAGTCTCCAACACCGTTTCTTAGGTCTGAGATTTGCCTTGACTCTTGGGGGGATACCCGATTCAGCCAGCACGTTGGACAGAGGTACTCATAGCCATGACTCTGAAAGTCTCTAAATTTTAAGCATGCCTGCCTGCTCACCCTCCTGTGTCTGCACTTCCAGGAAATTTTGTAAATCTAAACGTGTTACGAGACACCCGAGCAACATTTGCCCATGTGGAAAATGAGAGGCTAGTTTTAGTAATTTAAAGCCGAGCAGAACATACAACCTCCTAATTTGTTTGTTTGCTAAAAAGAAAGTAATGCATTAAAATCATTGTACATTAATTGCTAAATTACAGTGGAACTTGGGTGAAATTATATATTTCAATTTCATTAGCGGAACCAAATGTAAAGAGTAATGCCAAAAAATTACCTTGTAGTGAATTTAAAGCACACAGCCAGGCCTCTGATTCAGCGCTCCAGTTCAAGTGTTCATCAAGTCACAGCCTGGAATTGGAGTACATGTTTTTATGATGCTAATTATGGCCCCCAAATGCCTCGCTATCAAATCAAGGAGGTGTAAGCAAGTTACTCTCCAAGCTCCTACACTGTGTATTCAATCAACTCCCAGCAGAGTGAAGAAGGACCAGCTAACTGATCCATTCTAATAGGAATCCCAAGGCATAAACACTGCCCTAAACATTCCCATCCCCATTCCTAACAGACATGTGGAGAATGGGAAACAGTCATTTATTCATTCAACAAACATTTGTTGGGTCTGATTCCACGTTGGCACTAAGCAAAGCATGAATATAAAAATGAATGTGACACTGTTCTTCTTTTCAAAAAGCTCATTTTCCAGACAGGAAGGCAAGCAATCAGAGATAGATAATTCTAGTACAAGGAAGTTAGTGTGAACAATGGTTTCTAATATTTCTAGTGCATTAGAATCACCTGAGAATCATGTTTAAAATGCAGATTCCAGGACCTACTCCTGGAGGCTCTGCCTGGGGAGGTCTGGGTTAGGATCCTGATTCTCCCCGTGGGATTTTGATATAGAACCATTCTCTGAGAACCTCAGATTCAGGGATGCACAGAACAAGAATACCTACCTTAGCCATCAACATCATCAGGAAGGCTTCCTGGAGGAGGCCACACCTAGTGTGGATCTTAAAGGATGCATCATATCCTTTTCCTTCTCTATACTGTCAGCTCCTTTTTGACAGACACCATCATTCTTTGTTCCCTGTTTTATTTTCAGAACATGAATAGCACTCAAATATTTGTTGAACAGTAGATGACTAGGAGGGCTTCCCTGGTGGCACAGACAGTAAAGAATCCACCTGCAACGCAGGAGACCTGGGTTCAATCCCTGGGTTGCGAAGATCCCCTGGAGGAGGGCATGGCAACCCACTCCAGTATTCTTGCCTGGAGAATCCCATGGATAGAGGAGCCTGGCAGGCTACAGTCCATGGGGTCACAAAGTGTCAGACATGACTGAGCAACTAAACACAGATGACTCAGGAACGGGTGAAGGAGCAGGAATCTAGGCAAATAAATCAGAATGTTCAGAGTCCTGCAGCTATGGTGAAGGCAGCTCCAGAGCAATTGGGTAAACTAATGGCTTAGTTTGTGGATGCTCATGCCAAAGCCATATCTCCACATTTCCTGGAAAATGTCACTCATCACCCCTGGTGCTCCCACTAGTCAGCACTACCCTCCCTGGCTTAGAGGAAGTGGGGATGGAATGCTTTTCTCCGCTGAAGCAGGATTTAAGGAATCCCATGCATTTTGATGACTTGCATACCCATTAACATGGGTCTCTGAAATCTAGCAACAGGTAATTTTTTTGTGCTACGTTGTTTAAAAGCAAAGTGTTAGTTTTTATTGCCAACTGCTCAAATAATACGTGTTCATAATAGAAAAAGTAGAAATACAAAAGTTTTAACACAAGATAGAAAAAGAAGGAGACACACTAATCTACTACCTGGGGATAACCATTTGTCAACATTCTCAACAACTTTCTTTCAGTCTTTTATTTATATTGGAAATATACTAGGCTTGTTGTGGGAAACCTGCCAGGTCAGGCCTTTGGGAACGGTCGAGGCTGGTTGGGACAAAGATGTTAACATCTCAAGGACTTCCCTGGTGGTCCGGTGGTTAAGAATCTGCCTTGCAATTATCCTTAACCACTGGATCCCACGTGCTGTAGAGCAACTAAGGCCACATGCAGCAACTACTGAGCCGTGGTGCCACAGCTAGAGAGTCTGCTGGCTACAGTGAAAGAAATGAAGATCCCCGTGCTACAGCTGAGACCCAATGCAGTCAATAATTAATTAGTTTTCAAAAAAGGTGCTAGCATCTCAGAGCAGCTTTGGGCCATGAAATCTGCTGACCCCTGGCTTTGTCTCTGCCCTTCCAGATGGCCTGGTGGACTGCCTGGACCCTGACTGCTGCCTCCAGTCAGCCTGTCAGAATAGCCTGCTCTGCCGAGGGTCCCGGGACCCCCTAGACATCATTCAGCAGGGCCAGACAGACTCCCCCGCAGTGAAGTCCTTCTACGACCGCATCAAGCTCCTGGCCGGCAAAGACAGCACCCACATCATTCCTGGAGACAACCCTTTCAACAGCAGGTAGGCACCCTTCTGTCCCTGCAGGTGACTGAGGTCACTGCTTCCCTTCCTGTCCAAGCAGGAGGAAGTGCTCCTGGCTCTTCTGTGGGATTTGACCCCCTGCGGTGCAGAACCTGCTGGAGACCCGTTTACCGCCTGCTTTCTAGATCATTTTGAGGATCTATTACTTTATGACGTTCTTGTTATTCTAAATCTCCCTGATTGTGACTTCTGTTTGATCATAACTGAAATATCTCATTCATTAGCGTATTTTTTAATTTAGTTATTTTTCATTGGAAGGATAATTGCTTTACGGTATTGTATTGGTTTCTACCAAACATCGACATGAATCAACCATAGGCGTTTAAAGCAGTTGTAAACTCAACAGCATGACTTATCATTTGTGGCGTCTTAGAGTCAGGATGATGCCAGTTGCTAGAATTTATTGAGCACCTATGATGAGCTAGAGACTTGATGTGTACAGATTGGCTTTCATCCTCATAGCCAGCGCACCCCCACCCGCACCGATTGTATCTGCTAATTGCTTACTTGGTGTTGGGCGTTGTGCCTGGGCATTTCCCCTTCTCATTCCAAAATGGCGGCGGCAGAGTGGATTCTCTTGAATTTACATTTGCTCTCGGTTGCTAATTTGAGGCTTATGAGTATTCTGGGGCAAATTCTGGGTTTATTTTGTAGACAGCTTGGCCCCTCCTTTCCCACCAGGACAGATTAGAGCTGTACCCTGGAGAAGAAAGCAAGGAGACGAGTTGGCTTTGAGATGCCCATCCTCCTAGTCGGTGTCTTCTAGCTGCTGTTTTTGATGCTGAGGGTGGAAGGAAGGCAAGGAGAGGTGGCAGTCTTGTCCTCTTCAGGCCTGCCTGCACATCTCTGCTCTCCCTCTGGGTCAGTCTGGATCCAGAAAACAATGATGTCAGCAGATGTGATGACGGCGGGTGTGACCTTCTTGGGGATGCCCTCCCATATCTGTGCTCCTTCTCAGGGAGAAATGAGAACTGGGAACCTCTAGAAACTTGTCCCTATCCTCTTATCCCTCTGACAGCCCTCAGCATGCCATCTTTCTCTTAGTTTTCTTCCCCCTCACTTAGGTCTGGGCTGACCCTGAAGCAACTCAGGAAATATGCTGTTTAAGCAGGCTTTCAACTAGAGAAGGAAATAGTGAACTTTACATTTTAGAAGAGCCCCTGAGTCTACAAGAGATTGTCTTGGAGCCCCCCTCATTAGACTTTGGGGAGGAGACTATCACCACGTCACAACTCAGACTCTGGTCCTCCTTGGGAGAGCCTGGGGAGGGTGGGAGTGGGGAGGTGGTGGGTAATGGTAGAGCCAATGAACTCTGCAGCCCTTAGAGCTCCCTGGGAAGCTATGCAGCCCCATTCGTGGCAGCTCTCTGACTATGAGGGTTCTTAACAAGGTCACCTTGGGCCAGCAACTTTAGCCTCTCTGTGTTCTGGTTTCACTAAAAATAAAGTAGAAGAGAAAAAAAATAATCTCAGCCCTCGCCAGTTTCAACCCTGACATCTTCTGGCTGTGCCACATTAGGCAAGTGATTTAACCTCATAAACTTCATTTTCTTGATTGGTAAAATTAACTTAGTAAGTGTAGATTATACTACACACAGTAATATTATTTTAATACGAGTAACCCTCAAAAAAAAATAAACCACATATCTTGGAACCAAAAAAATATTTTCTCTGCTTATTAATTCCTAGTTCTGGGGCAGAGACTGTGTTGGTATGTTTCTTTTTAATTATGGACATGATTCCCATTGCCAGGATGACAGGCCCTTGCATCAGTCCATAACCATTTCAGTGAGGTTTGCATGTGTGTGCGTGCTGTGTCTGACTCTTTGCGACCTTGTGGACTGTAGCCCTCCAGGCTCCTCTGTCCATGGGATTTCCCAGGCAGGAATACTGGAGTGGATTGCTTCCAGGGGATCTTTCCCACCCACAGACCGAATTCAACCTCTGTTACAGCCCCTGCATTGGCAGACAGTTTCTTTACCACTAGCGCCACCTGGGAAGTCCAGGTTTGCATACCATTTGATTATACTATAAATGCATCTTTCAAAGGCTCATACTCTGTTTCAGTCAGCTTCCTATTAACATTTTATTTCTCCCCTAAATCCTTTAATTTCCTTGTATTCTTTTCATACTCTTTCTTCACTTATGCCTTAAAAGTCAGTCTTATCCTCCTCACCAGTAGTTACCACTCCCAGAAGGCATCCTGAGTTAGAGCCAAGAAGTCGGGGAGCAGGCAGGGACTCCAGTATTTTAGGTAGACTATATCAGCCCCAGAGATCTGGGCAAAAGAAACTTACTTTAGAGAAAGCTTCTCTGAAGCTTTGAAGGCAGCAATCAATAGCACCACCCAAATGAGCCCACACTCCAGCATGTCAGCTTGGATCCATAATTCAGAAATGCAAAATGTTACTCCAAGACATAGGTTGAAGTTCACTAAGCATGTGAATTTCAGTGCATTATCCTCTGACAAATAATGAAGGACAAAGCTCGGAGTAAAAAAGAACTTAATTCAAGACTTCTAAGAAGGCGTTTCCCCTAGATAATGGCATACAAAAATAACTAAAATGCCTTGACTCCACCACTATAATTTATAGAGCAGATCTCACTATCTAGATAATGTGATAATTGTTACACATCAATAATCATAAATAGAAATGAACTGATAGCATGTCTTAGCTGAATCTTTGCTGCGAATTGACTGCCTAGAGATGTAGGCAGCCAGCAGCAATGAAGAATTAGAAAAATAGAGGGTAGAAATCATAGGCAACCCAGCTCCCTTTATTCCTATGGCACACGGCAAAGTCTTGTGCTGCAGGAGTGATTTAAAGAAATAACAGTTGTATTAAAAAGGAGGGGGGAAATAACTCCACTGTGGGATACATTCCCAATTTTGTTTTCTCATCACAAGCAGCTTGTACCTTGTGGTCATCAACACACATCATTGATTTTAAAATAGTGTCTAGGAAGGCCTGAAAGAAATCTTAGTCTGAGCTAAGATAAGGAAAGGGAATTGAACAAAAGAATTATTTTCATAAATTAGTTTTCCACTTTCAAAAGACTCTAGCATTGTGGTTAGAACCAGCTAAAAATGGAATTCATTTGTTAGGCAGCCAGTCGCAGACAATTAGAGCTGTCAGTGGAACAGTCTAAACCCTCCTGAGATCATCAAAGGGTCGGAGTGGAACAGCTAGGGGGATTGCTAATAGAAAGGGAGGTGCTTGGAGAGAACATCCCTCCAGTTTTCTGGTCACTTGGGATTGCAGAAGTCAGTGCTTTCCAAAAATTGAGCAGACTTGGACAAGATTCTGGCACAGAACAGCTCAGCTTTATTACCTAGTCCAGAAACTGGGAGCGTGTCCAGGAATCTGGATGCCTGAGAACCTCTCTGCCTTCGCCAAATGGCCCGGTGGCTTGAGGGTCAACGATACAGCTGCGGACCTGCGTGGTAGGCGGGCGCCTCAGTGCAGAAGTGGAACTTCTCATTCGCCCATTTCTCTATGAGCTCAGGAGAATTCAGGCGAAGGGAGACATGTGCGTTCTCTCTCCATGGATTTTGAGTAGACTACTGTAGCATGTCCTTTGCTTTATGGGATTTCCCCGAAGGAGCTGGTTGAATGCTGGCATCTTGGGAACATTCTAGTTACTGTGATCTGGATAGAGGAGAGGTTTCTGCCACAGAGGCCAAAAGTTGAGAGGGATTTCAACCACTTCCCTCCTCCCCTGTCCCAAATCAGGGTAGCAGGAATTTGATGTAAGAAAAATATATAGTTACATGGAATCCAGAATCTAAGATAGTTCTGCTGGAGAAAATATCTCTCATATTCTCTTTTCCTCAGGCTGTCATGGATTGTGAGAAATTTCATTTTTAAAGGGCAACTAAAAAGAAAAACGAAACAAACAAAAAAAAAAACAACAATGTATGTATATGCCCTGGCCTTGTTAAAAACCTCTGTGTGCTTCCCTTCCTCCCCACTCCCCACTCCCTCTGTCATCCCAGCCTGGAGGGAAGAAGTAACATTGCCTTCCTCCAAAGCCAAAAAAAGGAAATGAGTGGGCAGATGGGGAAGCTCTCACCCGAGGATAATACTCTGTGTGCCAGGCTAAGGCACAAACATGAGTGATGTGGGGCAGCCTGGATCTCCGGCCAAGCAAAAGCCAAGTAATGTCAAGAAGCGGAGTGAGGCCAAGGGCAGAGGGACTGTGCCCAGGGGACCCCATTGCCCAGTAGAAGGACTGAGGACACTGCCCATGGACCTCACCCCAGACTGCTCCTCAGGAAAAGCCAGCACAGAGGCACCCCTCTTGCCCACAGCTCCCTATGATCATGTGAAGCCAGCAGTTGACATTTGAAAGTCTTCTCCTTGCCTTAGGGACCAGATGAGGATGGGGGGGTGGGGAGCTTTGGCAGCAGAGAAGGGGAACTTGACGGCGATCCCCACCGCCTGTCCCCTTGTTCTCCTGAGTATGGCTCAAAAGCTTGTGTTTCTCTTTCTCTCAGTTTGGTTTCTCTCATCCGAGGCCAAGTAGTAACTACAGATGGGACTCCCCTGATTGGTGTGAACGTGTCTTTTGTCAAGTATCCAAAATACGGCTACACCATCACCCGCCAAGATGGCACGTAAGTAGCTTTGTGGGGCTCCACTTACTTAGTATTGAGGCTGCAAAGAGACAGATGGTGCAGTGGGCTTGGAACCACATGCCTCCCCCTTGCAGGCTGGGGGGAGACCCCACCAGGCCAGATCTCGAGGGAGAATCCCCCCACCCAGATATATATTTTTTGGTATGATCTCAAAAATGGAAGATAACTAGAGTAGCCAACCTCTCCAGGGCTGCTGACACCCATGCTTTTCCCTTGGCGTGTAAATGCTTTTCACTCTGTGTGTGTATGTGTGGGTGTATGTTGGGGATAAGGTTCAGGGTGGCAGTCTAGAAGGAAAGGAAAGTAGCCCTTGGAACCTCACTCCTATTTTCGTTTAAATCAAAGGCCATGCAGGGTGACAGGGATCCACAGGCCACAGTGTCCTGTGGTGAACCCCTCTGTGTTCATCTGTGACTTTAGGAGCGGTGGTGTGTTCGCTTCTGTTTTGAGGGGGTGGGCTGTAATCAGGGAAGTCTAATTAAATACATTTAGCCTTCACCCTGCTGTGTGAAGGAGGCAACCTTACCCTATTATCTTCTGATTGGAAACCCACACCCGTGCAGCCCCCACCAAGATGAAAGCGCTGTCATTTCCTTAATGTGTTGGGCATGGAATTGCAATTTAGAGAAAAAGAGAAAAAGAAGAAAAGACATCTATAGGAAGGGGAAAACATGCACCCACCCTGGCCTTAAAACACACAAAGACACACACACACACCACACACTACTGTGTTCTATTCAAATGAAAGAGGAGGCTGTGGCTGTAAATCTGATGCAACACTTTTCCTATAAAACTGGGGTCTGGAAAATCATAAACAAATCATGTACTCTGATTCTTGTCATTTCTCTGGTGAAGAATCTGGACTTTTTTTGTTTTTTCCCTAATGTCCTAAAATAGCCTTGGGGTAGTTTCAAAAATGACCAGCCCACAGTAGCCCTATCCTCCTATTTCCATTTCTGAGACTCAAAGAAGGCATCTGATGATTCACATCAAATTCTTAATATGCGCCAGGTTTCTGGTGTCTTAGATCTTCTGTTCCTGCAGCCAAATCTCATGATTTGAATGCACTAGGACCGTGAAGGTGTACCGTACAAGGCTACCTAGGCACTTGTTCATTCTCGGAAGCCAGCGTTCTAGTCCTGTGATAACACCAGAGGAGGTTTCTGAGTCCTTGGTCTGCTGTCTCTCCCACCTCACACTGCCCCATCCTTCCTAACTGCTTCCAGACTAATTATCACCTAAATCCACTTCCTAGATCATGTATCCAACCTCCCGGATTGGTGATTCTTCAGCTTGTCCAGGTAGCAGAGCCTGGAAGTCACAGGATGTGTTTGGAAATGCTCCAAGGAATCCCACAATCTGTTGTATGTATAGTGCTGTGCACCACAGACGTGGGTGATTCGACTCTATCATCCCAAGGAGGAACAACGTCGCTTCAAAACATTTCACTCTCCTGCACTCTAAATAAATAAACTGTCCCCAGCAGCGTGCATGCCCTAAAATAAAAATGTAAACAAATTAACAGAATAAACTCTTCTACCATGATATTTACCTTAATACTCATATGCTCCCTGTTCACTCATTTTATGTCTATTGAGAAACACCGAAACTGTTACCAAAATTGAATGAAGTCAGAGAGTCTGTATATTTTCATTGAGTTTTTTAAAATTTTCATTGGAGTATAGTTGATTTACAATATTGTGTTAGTTTCAGGGGTACAACAAAGTGAATCAGTTATACATATACATATATCTCCCCTTTTTTTCCATTGGGTTTTTACTGTACTCTAGGAACTCTGCTAGGTGCTGGGGATTCTGAAGTGTGTGGAAGAGAGCACCACTGCCCGTAGGGAGTTGAGATCCTGGTGGAAAAAGGTCAAATTGAGTGATTTCTCTCCATTGACTTTCTTTTCCTTTAACTGGGGAAGAACTACCTTTATTTTACTTCACTAGTAGTAGATTTCCATCTAGCCTGAAAGAACAAGCAGGAATATAGTTTAAGAACAATTGTCAAAAATACGAGAAACAGTAAGAGCCATTTCATTCCAAATGCCAAATGAGTTTGTGTGCTGGGAAAATATATCAGAAACAAGGCAAAATGGTTGAAGGAGGTTAAAAAGTCGAAACTTCTTAACCAACAAAGACCTACTGTATCGCATGTGGAACTCTGCTTACTGTTATGTGGCAGCCTAGATGGGAGGGAAATTTAGGGTGGATTGGATGCGTGTATATGTATGGCTGACTCCCTTCATTGTTCACCTGAAACTGTCACAACATTGTTAATCAGCTATACTCCAATATAAAATAAAAATTTTTTAAACAGTACAGACTTCTAATAATAAAGTCCTGGGATGTATGTACAATGTGGTAACTGTAGTTAATGATACCGTATTGTATGGTTGAAAGTGGCTAAGACGTATCTTAAAATTTTCAGCACAGGAAAAAAAGAAATTGTAACTGAGCGTGGTGATGAATGGATTTATGGTGGTGAACATTTCACAACATATACAAATATTGAATTATTATGTTGTAGACCTGAAACTAATATAGTGTTATATGTCTATGGTATCTCAAAAAAAGTTAAAGTTCTATGAAACCAAAAACAGAAGTCAGAAACAGCACAGGTTGATGAAAAGAAAGCTTTCCTGAGCCTAGGATCAAATCATTGTAACTCCACTAAGTAGTAAAGACTCCTATTAGCCTAGCACAATGCTAAATGCTTTATACCAGTGGTGAAGGAGCATTTTCTGTAAAGGGCCAGATTGTATCTGTTTTAGGCTGAGATGCCATATGGTTCCTGTTACAACTACTCAGCTCTGCTACTGTACCCCAGAAATGGCTGGAGAGAATAAGTCAATGAATGGACATGGCTGGGATTCCCACAAAACTTTTTACCAAAACAGGTGGTGGGCCGGCTTTAGCTCACGGGTCTAGTCCGCTGACGTCTGTTCTGAATTCATGATGATATTTCATCCTCTCAGCCACACTGTGAAGTCGGTGTAACTATTCCCATTTCACAGACGAAGAAATTGCAGCAACTTGCCCACAGTCACACAACTAGTAAGTGGTAGAGTTTGGGCTCCCCGCCAGCCCATCTGCTGACAAAGCCCGCTGTCTCCTCCTGCCTGCTCTGCCCCTTCAGACCCTCTCAATGAGCCCATTTGCCCCTCTCCAGGTTCGACCTGATCGCCAATGGTGGTGCCTCCTTGACGCTGCACTTTGAGCGGGCCCCGTTCATGAGCCAGGAGCGCACCGTGTGGCTGCCGTGGAATAGCTTTTACGCCATGGACACTCTGGTGATGAAGACAGAGGAGAACTCCATCCCCAGCTGTGACCTCAGTGGGTTTGTCCGGCCGGATCCGATCATCATTTCCTCCCCGTTGTCGACCTTCTTCAGTGCCGCCCCGGGACAGAATCCCATTGTGCCCGAGACCCAGGTAGGAGCTCTGGGTCCCAGAGTGGGACTCTCGATCCGGCCCTGACCCAAACCCACTGGCCAACTTCCTCCCACCATCTCTCTCTCCTGGGGTAAGCCAGAAACTACTATTAAGGGGGAGGGACAAAAAGTAAGGACACAGTATAATTTATTGTCGCTGGAGAGAAAACTGAATCTCTCCTGGACATTCCAGATGTTTCCAGATAGTTGTTCAAGACTTTGGCAGTCACTGGAGCTTTTAATAGAATAAAAACGATACACATATGTGCACGCCACCTGCAAATTGCTTTTTATTCCTGTTAGTCACAGAGATACATGATAAGAGGCGCTTTAATGATCTACATCGGTGTTACGACAGAGGGCATATTACATTATTGCTTCCCTGTTGCTTTATACCAATTGTCAGTGGAAGTTGCAGGTTCATATAATTACAGCCTCTTGTGGCCTGCTTGCATGCAACTAGCAATAAAGCCTGCTGTTCTTATTTACATCTTTTGCCAACAGTGTGGTTTTAAAAAGAAACACAACAGTGACCAAGAATAATTATTAATCCAAAAATCGTAACCTCGGCCCCTTCGCTCCATCGTGCAGGATAAAGTTGTGGTTGTTGGTTTTTTTCTCTCTCCTCAGCCATGGGAAGGGGTTCTTACACCCCACCCCTGTAAGGTGGGATGCTTTGGTGAGGATGATAGCAGGCAGGTAGCCGTGGGTTGCAAGCAGCCTAGCTTCTGGGGTGTGTTTCATGCGCTGTTTCTACCTGTGTTTCCTCTCCTCCAGGTCCTTCATGAAGAAATTGAGCTCCCTGGGTCCACTGTGAAGCTGCGCTACCTGAGCTCCAGGACCGCAGGCTACAAGTCACTGCTGAAGATCACCATGACCCAATCCACGGTGCCCCTGAACCTCATCAAGGTTCATCTCATGGTTGCTGTAGAGGGGCACCTCTTCCAGAAGTCATTCCAGGCCTCTCCCAACCTGGCCTACACCTTCATCTGGGACAAGACAGATGCCTACGGCCAAAGGGTCTATGGACTCTCTGATGCTGTTGGTATGTTTCAGTTTCAACCCCTTATTGATTCTTGGATTTAGGCATGCATTAAATTGACAAGTATTTGTTGAATTCCTAGTATGTGCCAAGCACTATTCCAGTAGTTAAGAGTGCAGTGGTCCATAAGACAGACAAGAGTCATCTTCCATGGACCTTCTATACTAGTGGGTATCGAGATGATAAACATAGACTGGCAAGAAATTTCAAGCAGTAAAACTGCTTGAAATTTTATTTATTTATTTATTTATTTTATTTATGAAAATAAGTGATGTATACTGGGAAGGAGGGGCAACCATGAGTGGGTGTTCATGGGAAGTTCCTCAGCAGGTGCCATTTAAACAGAGACTAGAAGGTAAAGGAACCCTGTGACGAGCTGTTTTTGAAAGACAAAAATAGGCCAGCGTGGCTGGAATGTGGTGGACACGGAGACTGTGAGATGGGGAGAGAACTGGGCAGGGGCTGGGTCATGTTCCAGAGTGGCACAGACACAGCTTGGGGACCAGAGGATGGAGTGAGAGGGTATCTGAAGGCCACACGCTCTGTTCCAGGCTTTGCCTCTGAAGGAATCATGTGACTTCCTACTTAAGAAACACCACTGTGAGAGAAGGGTCCTACAATGATCAGTCTTTGAAGAACTGTGAACTGTGGATTCATATCAACCCACCCAGTATATGTTCTTACTTGTAGAAAGCTGTCTGGGAATTAATTAAAATCCAGAATCCTGTATATGCTTCACTAATAGACTTGTGGTTTTCAAGAACTGCAGTAAGTTTACCAAAGTAAGAAACCAGCAAACTCAAAAATGTTCACTGTAATGGCCTCCAGTGTTTATCAGATACTCCCTTTGTGCAGAGCTTTGTGCTAAATCTTTTTTCTCTTGGGTGACCTCTCACTAACACTGTCAAGAAGGCACTCTCATAATCCCCATTATCTAGATGGGACAGGAGGGCAGAGTAAGCAAGCTACCTAAAGACACACACCTAGCAGGTTACACATGCTCAGAATATGGTCCTGTGGTCTGCTTCGTCAGTGAGTGGTTCGGTTCAGTTCAGTCGCTCAGTCGTGTCCGACACTTTGTGACCCCATGGACTGCAGCACACCAGGCTTCCCTGTCCATCACCAACTCCGGGAGCCTATTCAAACACATTACATCGGCAATGCCATCCAACCATGTCATCTTCTGTCATCCCCTTCTCCCACCTTCAATCTTTCCCACCATTAAAGTGTTTTCAAATTAGTTGGTTCTTCACATTAGGTGGCCAAAGTACTGGAGTTTCAGCTTCAGCATCAGTCCTTCCAATGAATATTCAGGACTGATTTCCTTTAAGATTAACTGGTTGGATCTCTTTGCAGTCCAAGGGACTCTCAAGAGTCTTCTCCAACACCACAGTTCAAAAACATCAATTCTTCAGCACTCAGCTTTCTTTATAGTCCAACTCTCACATCCATACATGACTACTGGAAAAACCATAGCCTTGACTAGACAGTCTTTGCT
This sequence comes from Budorcas taxicolor, assembly GCF_023091745.1. Taxonomy (NCBI): domain Eukaryota; kingdom Metazoa; phylum Chordata; class Mammalia; order Artiodactyla; family Bovidae; genus Budorcas; species Budorcas taxicolor. The sequence continues at coordinate 79,588,215 of NC_068916.1, forward strand.
GGCAAAGTAATGTCTCTGCTTTTTAATATGCTGTCTAACTTGGTCATAGCTTTTCTTCCAAGGATCAAGGGCCTTTTAATTTCATGGCTGCAGTCACTTTCTGCAGTGATTTTGGAGCCCAAGAAAATTAAGTCTCTCGCTGTTTCCATTGTTTCCCCACCTATTTGCCATAAAGTGGATGGGACTGGATGCCATTATCTTAGTTTTCTGAATGTTGAGTTTTAAGCCAACTTTTTCACTCTCCTCTTTCACTTTCATCAAGAGGCTTTTTAGCTCCTCTTCACTTTCTGCTTAGGGGTGGTGTCATCTGAGGATCTGAAGTTATTGATATTTCTCCCGGCAATCTTGATTCCAGCTTGTGCTTCTTCCAGCCCAGAATTTCTCATGATGTAATCTGCATATAAGTTAAATAAGCAGGGTGACGATATACAGCCTTGACGTACTCCTTTCCTGATTTGGAACCAGTCTGTTGTTCCATGTCCAGTTCTAACTGTTGCTTCCTGACCTGCATACAGATTTCTCAGGAGGCAGGTCAGGCAGGTCTGGTATTCCCATCTCTTGAATTTTCCACAGTTTGTTGTGATCCATACAGTCAAAGGCTTTGGTGTAGTCAGTAAAGCAGAAGTAGATGTTTTTCTGGAACTTTCTTGCTCTTTTGGTGATCCAGCAGATGTTGGCAATTTGATCTCTGGTTCCTCTGCCTTTTCAAAATCCATCTTGAACATCTGGAAGTTCACAGTTCACGTACTGTTGAAGCCTGGCTTGGAGAATTTTGAGCATTACTTTGCTATTGTGTGAGTTGAGTGCAATTGCGTGGTAGGTTGAGCATTCTTTGGCATTGCCTTTCTCTAGTATTGGAATGAAAACTGACCTTTTCCAGTCCTGTGGCCACTGCTGAGTTTTCCAAATTTGTTGGCATATTGAGTACAGCACTTTCACAGCATCATCTTTTAGGATTTGAAATAGCTCAACTGGAATTCCATCACCTCCACTAGCTTTGTTTGTAGTGATGCTTCCTAAGGCCCACTTGACTTCACATTCCAGGATGTCTGGCTCTAGGTGAGTGATCATACCATCGTGGTTATCTGGATTATGAAGATCCTTTTTGTATAGTTCTTCTGTATATTCTTGCCACCTCTTCTTAATATCTTCTGCTTCTGTTCGGTCCATATCATTTCTGTCCTTTATAGTGCTCATCTCTGCATGAAATGTTCCCTTGGTATCTCTAATTTTCTTGAAGAGAAATGGGTCTTTCCCATTCTGTTGTTTTCCTCTATTTCTTTGCATTGTTCACTGAAGAAGGCTTTCTTATCTTTCCTTGCTACTCTTCGGAACAGTCATAAGTTATTGGAGTGACTAGTGCATTTATTGTCAACAGTATGTCAGGCTTTAGCCAATATCAAAATGACACCTAATGTCAAAAAATAGACTGAATACTATAACACACCCCATGTACTCCAGTTTCTACCGTTATCAACACATCTCGTTGACTCTTGTTTCTTCTTTACCTTCAGCTACTCCTCTGCCTCCTGTATTTTTCTGAAGCAAGTCCCAGACATCACATCATTTCATTCATAATATATCAGAATGTATCTCTAAAGAGCACTTTGAAAATATAACAATATCATCATTACAACAAGGAAACAGAAGAATTTCTTTATATCAAACAGCCAGTCATCATTCAATATTTCAATTGCCTTATGAATATCTGAAAATAGAAGTACTTCATTTGCTTGAATCAGAATCCACATAAGATCCACCTTTTGTAACTGGTTGATTTCTTTTTGTTACATATGCTTCAGATATACAGCATTATTACTTGCCTTCTGTACACACTACAAAGTGATCACCACCACAAATCTTGTTACCACCTGTCACCATACCATTGATCCGTTTCACCCATTTGACCCATCCTCAACTCCCTTCCCCTCTGGGAACCACTAGTCTGATCTCAATACCTTTGCTTTTTTTTTCTTTTTTTTTTTGCTTTATTTTGTTTGTTCATTTGTTTTATTTTACATTCCACATATGAGTGAAACCGTTCAGAATGTTGTCTTTCTTTTTCTGATTTCTTTCACTTAGCGTGATACCTTCAACGTCCATCCATGTTGTCACAGATGGCAGGATTTCATTCTTTTTATGGCCAAGTAGTATTTCCACTGTCTATAAGTACCACCAGTTATTTATTCACTTATCCACCAGTGGGCACTCAGGTTGTTTCTGTATCTTAACTGTTGTAAATACTGCAATAAATATAGAGGTGCATATATCTTTTGGAATTAATGTCTTAGTGTTCTCTGGATAAATACCAAGAAGGGAATAGCTGAGTTCTCTTAAAAAATTTAAATCAATGGTTTTTCCCTTTCATCTCTGGATTTTTTCCTCAGTTTTAGAAATAATTGACTTACATTACTGTGTAAGACATATAGTATGATAATTTGATTTACTTATGGTGTGAAATGATTAGCACAGTAGATTCAGCTAACATTTATCTTCTCATAAAGATACAGCAAAAAAGGGAAGAAAAGGGGAAGTTTTTTCTTTTTATCATGAGAACTCATAGGATTTGCTTTCTCAACCACTTTCCCGTGTATCATACTGCAGTGTTAACAACAGTCATCATGTTATACATTATATTCCTAGTACTTTTTTGCTTTCTTTCTAGTACTTATTTATCTTATATCTGGAAATTTGTACCTTTTTACCACCTTCATCCAATTTCCCCTTTCCCCACTCTCTGCCTCTGGGAACCTCAAGTCTGATCTTTTTCTATTCAGTTCAGTTCAGTCGCTCAGCCGTGTCCGACTCTTTGCGACCCCATGAATCGCAGCATGCCAGACCTCCCTGTCCATCACCATCTCCCAGAGTTCACCCAGACTCACGTCCATTGAGTCCGTGATGCCATCCAGCCATCTCATCCTGGGTTGTCCCCTTCTCCTCCTGCCCCCAATCTCTCCCAGCATCAGAGTCTTTTCCAATGAGTCACTCTTCGCATGAGGTGTCCAAAGTACTGGAGCTTCAGCTTTAGCATCAGTCCTTCCAAAGAAATCCCAGGGTTGATCTCCTTCAGAATGGACTGGTTGGATCTCCTTGCAGTCCAAGGGACCCTCAAGAGTCTTCTCCAACACCACAGTTCAAACGCATCAATTCTTTGGCGCTCAGCTTTCTTCACAGTCCAACTCTCACATCCATACATGACCACAAGAAGAACCATAGCCTTGACTAGGCGGACCTTAGTCGGCAAAGTAATGTCTCTGCTCTTGAATATACTATCTAGGTTGGTCATAACTTTTCTTCCAAGGAGGAAGCATCTTTTAATTTCATGGCTGCAATCACCATCTGCAGTGATCCTGGAGCCCAGAAAAATAAAGTCTGACACTGTTTCCCCATCTATTTCCCATGAAGTGATGGGACCAGATGCCATGATCTTCATTTTCTGAATGTTGAGCTTTAAGCCAACTTTTTCGCTCTCCTCTTTCACTTTCATCAAGAGGCTTTTTAGCTCCTCTTCACTTTCTGCTTAGGGGTGGTGTCATCTGCATATCTGAGGTTATTGATATTTCTCCTGGCAATCTTGATTCCAGCTTGTGCTTCTTCCAGTCCAGCGTTTCTCATGATGTACTCTGCATATAAGTTAAATAAGCAGGGTGACAATATACAGCCTTGACATACTCCTTTCCCTATTTGGAACCAGTCTGTTGTTCCATGTCCAGTTCTAACTGTTGCTACCTGACCTGCATACAGATTTCTCGAGAGGCAGGTTAGGTGGTTTGGTATTCCCATCTCTTTCAGAATTTTCCACAGTTTATTGTGATCCACACAGTCAAAGGCTTTGGCATAGTCAATAAAGCAGAAATAGATGTTTTTCTGGAACTCTCTTGCTTTTTCCATGATCCAGCGAATGTGGGCAATTTGATCTCTGGTTCCTCTGCCTTTTCTAAAACCAGCTAGAACATCAGGGAGTTCACGGTTCACGTATTGCTAAAGTCTGGCTTGGAGAATTTTGAGCATTACTTTACTAGCATGTGAGATGAGTGCAATTGTGCAGTAGTTTGAGCATTCTTTGGCATTGGCTTTCTTTGGAATTGGAATGAAAACTGACCTTTTCCAGTCCTGTGGCCACTGCTGAGTTTTCCAAACTTGCTGGCATATTGAGTGCAGCACTTTCACAGCAACATCTTTCAGGATTTGAAACAGCTCAACTGGAATTCCATCACCTCCACTAGCTTTGTTCATAGTGATGCTTTCTAAGGCCCGCTTGACTTCACTTTCCAAGATGTCTGGCTCTAGATTAGTGATTCTTTTCCTATTAGTTTCTTTCATTTTGTTTTTAGGTTCCATATATAAGTGAGATCATACAGTGTCTTACCCTGTCTGACTTATTTCACTTGCATAATGCCTTCAAGTTCCATCCATGTTATTGCAAATAGTAGGATTTCCAGTTCTTTATGACTCAGCAATATTATGTATGTACACATATACTATATTTTGTGTGTGTGTGTATGCGTGTGTATACACTGCCATTTCTTTATTCATTCATCCATCATTGGACACTCTGATTGTTTCCAATATGAAAAGGATTGCTGTATATTCTTCATAAAGTGTTTAGAGAAGTTCACCAGTGAGACCATCTGGTCCTAAGCCTCTCTTCATGGAGAGATTTTTGATTACTGATTCAATCTCTTTACTATAATTGGTTGTTCAGATTTTCTGTTTCTTCCTGAGGCAGTCTTGATAAGTTATGCCTTTAAGAATTTTTCCATCTCTTCCAGATTGTTCAGTTTATTGGTGTGTAGTTATTCAGAAGAGCTTCTTATGACCCTTTGTATTACTGCAGTATAAATTATAATGTGTCCTTCATTTTTAATTTTGTTGATTTGAGTCCTTTCTCTTTTTTCCATAGTCTTATTAAAGAGTTCTGTTTTATTTATCTTTTCAAAGAACTGACTCTTGTTTTGGTTAATCTTTTCTATTGTTTTTCTGCTTTCTATTTTATTCATTTATACACTAGTCTTTATTTGTTCCTTTATTCTGCTAACTTTGGATTCAGTTCGTTCTTTTTCTAATTCCTTAAGACATAGAATTAGGTTGTTTATTTGGGATCCTTGTTAATGTAGGTGTTTACTGCTGTGAACTTTCCTCTTAGTACTGCTTTTAATGCATCCTGGAAGTTCTGGTATTTGTGTTTCCATTTTAATCTGTCTCTTTTTATTTCCCCTTTAATTTCTTCTTTGATCTGTTGGTTATTCAGGAGAGCATTTTTTAATTTCCATGTATTTTTTAATTTTCCAGTTTTCTTGTTATTGATTTCTAGGTTCATGCCACTGTGGTTAGAGAAGATACTTGGTATGATTTTAATCTTCCTGAATTTGCTAAGACTTGTTTTGTGGCCTAACATGTGACCTAAAATGTTCCTTGTACCCTTGAAAACAATCTGTATTCTGGTGTTGTTGGGTAGAATGTTCTATGTGTGATAGGTCCATTTGGTATATCAGTTCAGTTCAGTTCAGTTCATTTCAGTCACTCAGTCGTGTCCGACTCTTTGCAACCCCATGAATCGCAGCACACCAGGCCTCACTGTCCATCACCATCTCCCGGAATTCACTCAAAGTCACACCCATCGAGTTGGTGATGCCATCCAGCCATCTCATCCTCTGTCATCCCCTTCTTCTCCTGCCCTCAATCCCTCTCAGCATCAGAGTCTTTTCCAATGAGTCAACTCGTCACATGAGGTGGCCAAAGTATTGGAGTTGCAGCTTCAGCATCATTCCTATAGTGTTGTTCAAATCAGCTGTCCCCTTTATGATTTTCTGTCTGGGTGATCTATCCATTTTTGAGAATGAGATATTAAGTCCATAATTTTACTGTATTATTTCTCCTTTTAGCTTCATTAGTTGTGCTTTATATGTTTAGATGCTGCAATGTTGGGTGAATAAATATTTATAATTGTTATATCTTCTCAATGTATTGACTGCTTTACAATTGTATAATGATCATCTTTGTCTCTTTTGAACATTTTTAGTTTAAAATCTATTTCATCTGATATAAATATAGCTACCCTTGCCTGAGACAGGGTAGGGAGGTTTACCACTTGCTTGAAAGCTTGAAATGTATTTTTCCATCCCTTCATTCTCATCTATATGGGTCCTTAAGCCTATGCTGCTGCTGCTGCTGCTGCTAAGTCACTTCAGTCGTGTCCAACTCTGTGTGACCCCAGAGACGGCAGCCCACCAGGCTCCCCCATCCCTGGGATTCTCCAGGCAAGAACACTGGAGTGGGTTGCCATTTCCTTCTCCAATGCACAAAAGTGAAAAGTGAAAGTGAAGTTGCTCAGTTGTGTCCGACTCCCAGCGACCCCATGGGCTACAGCCTACTAGGCTCCTCTATCCATGGGATTTGCCAGGCAAGAGTACCAGAGTGGGGTGCCATTGCCTTCTCCGCCTTAAGCCTATAGTAGGCATTATATCATTGAATCTTGTTTGTTTGATTTGTTCACTTGGCCATTTCATGTCTTCTGATTGGAGACTGTAATGTTTACATTTAAATAAGTTATTGGCAGGTAGGGACTTAGCTTGTCATTTTAGCCTCTGTTTTCTAGCTTTTCTGTGAGCCACTGTTCCTTCTTTCTTTTTTTGCTATCTTTGATATTAGTGACTTTGACTTATTTATCATATTCTTTTGGGTAATTACTGTAGATATTTCCCTGTGCTTACTATGAGATCTGCCTTGTGCAATTGGTTGATTTCTCTTCAATTATTTTAAACTATGGTTTTTCCTTTCATTTCTAGCTCATTTTTGTTTTATGATGTATTTGTTGAAGAAACTGTTGTTTGCCTCTAGTATTTCTCATAGTCTGGTTTGTTTTCTGATTGCACACCTGTGGCTGTTTAACATATTCCGCTGTTCTGTATCTCCTGTAAATCAACAGCTGAACCTGGAGGTTTCCTAAGTACAGGTTTGATTTTTTATCTATACCAACTTTTTTGAAATATAATTGACATATAACAGGTGTATGACATAATGATTCAATATTTGTATATATTGCAAAATGATGACTGCGATAGGTCTAGTCAACATCTGTCACCATCAGTTCAGTTCGGTTCAGTCGCTCAGTCATGTCCACCTCTTTGCGACCCCATGAATTGCAGCACGCCAGGCCTCCCTGTCCATCACCAACTCGCGGAGTTCACCCAGACTCACGTCCATCAAGTCAGTGATGCCATCCAGCCATCTCATCCTCTGTCGTCCTCTTCTTCTGCTGCCCCCAATCCCTCCCAGCATCAAAGTCTTTTCCAGTGAGTCAACTCTTCGCATGAGGTGTCCAAAGTACTGGAGCTTCAGCTTTAGCATCATTCCTTCCAAAGAAATCCCAGGGCTGATCTCCTTCAGAATGGACTGGTTGGATCTCCTTGCAGTCCAAGGGACTCTCAGGAGTCTTCTCCAAACCACAGTTCAAATTCATCCAAATTTTTTCCTGGTGATGAGAACTTTTAAGATCTGCTCTCTCAGCAACTTTCAAATGTGCAATACAGTATTACCAACTATAGTCACCGTGCTGTACCTCATATTCCCATGACTCATTTATTTTTTAACTGAAAGTTTCTGTCTTTTGATTTCCTTCACCTGTTTGGTCCACCTTTCAGCCCTTGCCTCTGGCAGCCACCAGTTTGTTACCTGTACATGATCTTGGTTTTTTGCTTGTTTTTTATTTTTCTATTCTGCTTATGATCATCTTTACTCCATGAACACTTTTAAAAGATTAGTTAGATCTCACCAAAAAAAATGTACTATTTATCACGATAAAGCATTAAGGCATTTAGAGCAAGTAATATTCCTATTTATACAAATTTTTAGACCCACGTATAGGTGAGATTATACAGGATATGTCTTTCTTTGTCTCACATATTTCACTTAACATAATGCCCTCAAGGTTCATTTGCATTGTCACCAATGGCAAGACTTCATCCTTTTACATGGCTGGATACTATTTCATTGATTGTATACCACATCATCTCTATCCATCCATTTGTTGATGGACACCTTGGTTGTTTCTATATGTTCGTTACTGTAAATAATGCTACAATGTAGCCTTTTTGTTTTCTCCGGGTAAATACCAAAAAGTGGAATTGCTAGATCACATGGTAGCTTTATTTTAATTTTTTGAGAAACCTCCATACTGTTTTCCATGGCTATACCAGTTTACAACTGCTACCAGCAGTGCACAAGGCTTCCTCTTCTCCACATCCTCACCAACATTTGTCATTTGTATTCTTTTTGATGATAGCCATTCTGATAGATGTGAGGTAATATCACATTGTGGGTTTGATTTGCACTTCCCTGGAAATTAGTGATACTAAGAATCTTTTCATGTAGTGTTGGCCTTATGTATGTCTTCTGATAGATGTCCATCAAGTTCCTTTGCCTGTCTTTTTAATTGGATTTTTTGGCTTTTGGTTGTCAAGAGGTGCAAGTTCTTTATGTACTTTGGACACTAACCTCTTATCAGATATATGATTTACAAATATTTTCTATTTTCATTTTATGGATGGTTTCCTTTGCTGTGCAGAAGCTTTTTAGTTTGATGTAGTCCTACTTGCTCTTTTTTGCTTTTGTTGCCTTTGCTTTGTGTATCAAATTCAAAGGATCATTGTCATGACCGATGTTAAGGAGCTTACTGCCTGTGTTTTCTTCTAGGAGTGTTATGGGTTTGGGGCCTTTTAATCCATTTGAGTTAATTTTTATGAATAGTATAGAGTGGTACAGTTTCTTTTTTTTTCTGCATGTGACTGTCCAACTTTCCCAGCCCACTTATTGGAGAGAGTATCCTTTGCCCACTGAAATATTCTTGGCTCCTTCATCATAAATTAGTTGACTGTGTATGCTTAGGTTTATTTCTGGACTCTATATTCTATTCCACTGATTTTTGTGTCTGTTTTTATGCCAACACCATGCTGTTTTGATAAATATAGCTTTGTAATATAGTTTGAAATCTGAGCGTGTGGTGCCTCCAGCTTTGTTCTTCTTTTCAAGATTGCTTTGACTGTTCAGGGTTTTGTGGTTCCATGCATATTTTAAGAATGTTTGTTCTTTTTCTGTGAAAAATACCACTAGAATACTGATTGGGATTGCACTGAATCTGTACTTTTCTTTGGGTTGTATGGACATTTTGGAATATTAATTCTTCTAATCCATGAGCATGGAGTATCTCTCCATTTATTTGTGACTTCTCTAGTGTCTTTCATCAATTTCTTCGAGTTTTCAGTGTACAGGTCTTCTGCGTCCTTAGTTAAATTTATTTCTAGGTATTTTATTCTTTTTTTTTTTTTTAAGAAAGACAGGTGGTGCTCTCATCTTCTGTCAGGAGGTGACTAATGTCAGCTTGTCTATTCTTTTATGCTTTCTGCAGCATTGATGCTCATTACCTAGATTCATTAGGTCATTAGGTATTACAAAATGATATTCTAATAATGCCATTGCTTCTTTATTATTTACTAGCTAGAATACTTTTCTATAGAGATACTTTCTCATTAACTACTTTGTTATTTGAAGTACAGTTTAAATAAGATAAATGCTTGATTCTTTCCCTTTGTTTACCAGTTTTCAACATTGTAAGTTGGCTCTCTAATATCCTCTACCAGTGGCAAGTCCATTTTTTAAATACCATTATAAACTCACAGAATGAAATACCTCTTAATATATCCTTTGAAGTTATCTTTCCTAATAGTCAGATTGTCTCATCTTTGGTCAGTAGAAGCCTCTTCAAGCTGATTCCCGAATTCTTTTGCCACTGCCCTAGTAGATGTTATTTCCTTCCTATCTAGTCTGATAAAATAGCCTGGTCTTCTATTGTTCATTTCTTGCCCCAGCCATGTCTTCAAGGAGCCCTGATTCCTTTTAATGAGAAATAATATTTCAAGGCCACAGACCAAGCACTAGCAATTCTCTTTGCTACTGAGTTGGTCATTGTTTCTTAGAATTTTCAGAGGACAAGCCAGGAAATACATGGAGCTTTTTTTTAAAAGATAAAATGTATCTTTCGTTCATCTCGACACTCCTATGTCTCAGGATTTAAAAGAAGCGGAGGAGAATCCCCTAAGGTGACACACATAGTTAAGAATTTAATGTAGTAGGAACAGCAATAATAACAATGCCTCATATTTCTAAAGCAGCGCTCCAATTAAAAATGTATGGCATCTCGGCGTTTTGTCTCATCTATCCTCACGACATCTCTCAGAAATTGAAGCTTCACTTGCTCTGTTTTACACATGGGGGAAATGGAACCCCGAAGAAGTGTGAGCTGTAACAGAATTGGGACTCAAGTCCTTCATCTCCCGCCCCTCTCTCCTATTTGTCCATGTGGCAAGTGCAGGATTTTTATAGTTTTTGGATTCTGTTCCCCACTGCATTGCCACATAATTGGCAGGCTGTGTCCCCGTGCCTGCCTCACTTGGAACCCTCTGGAATCCTGAGTGAATGTACAAAGTGCCTTAACTAACACAAGCTGTTGCCTCCAAAATCTCCTTATAAATGAGCCACAAAGCTTCCATAGGTCTTTCTCCTAGTGAGTAGAAATAAATAACACAGAATATAGAGAGCGCATGCCGTGAGCAGCAGGCTGAGGGAAACAGTCTCCTGTCCATCTCTAAAGGAGCGTTGTATTCAGTTTTTAAATGATTCATCTCTTCCCTCTCCATCACTGGGGTCATTTTTGAAAAGCCAGCTGTTCATTGGAAAGGTCTTTCCATCCCCACAGACTACTACTGTGTAAAGTTTCAAGGTTGAGTTCAGCTTGAAATTTGAATTTAATATTGTACGGAATCACAAGGAGAAAAGCAATCAGCCTGCCTCCTTGAGTGAGTTTTTTGAACTGAATCTGTATTACCGTGAGCACAAGTTTCTTATTCCTGCTGGAGGGCTCTGGAGTAATCAAGTAAACTCTCTCATCTCCCACTCTGCCCCACCCCCTTGTATCTTTCAGTGTCCGTCGGCTTTGAATATGAGACCTGCCCCAGTCTCATCCTGTGGGAGAAAAGGACAGCCCTCCTTCAGGGATTTGAGCTGGACCCTTCCAACCTCGGTGGCTGGTCCCTGGACAAACACCATATCCTCAACGTTAAAAGTGGTATGTGGGAGACCTCCTGGTGATCCGATGGTTAAGACTTCACCTTCCAATGCAAACTCAGTTCCCTGGTCAGGGAGCTAAGATCCAACATGCCTTGGTGCCAAAAAAAAAAAAAAAAAAAAAAGACATAAAACAGAAGCAATGTTATAACAAATTCAATAGACTTTAAAAATGGCCTACATCAAAAAAAAAAAAAAAAAAAGTGGTTTGTGAGCACATCTCCTTTTCCTGAATACAACCTAGTCTTGCCTCTGGAACTTTCTCTCCAGCCTTGACATTTAAGCGAAAGCATCATCCCCTTCTTGCATCTATTTTTCATCAAGTGCCCAAAATACTCATAGGTTTTTCCACCTTCTCCTTTGAAATGTCAAACACTGTAGAGCTGGTTTTCCCAGACCATGCATCTTAGTGTCCCTCACGATTCTTCTTCAATTATCTCTGCAAATGTTTTCTTAGCCCGGACCATGGCCTCGGGGCTTACCCATCCTGTTGCAGTGCTATCAGCATTGGGAGGAAATTGGGGACCTCCCCACAGTTGACGTTTCCTGCTGTTTCTCTTCCCTCTGTCACTCTCACCCATCCTCAGTAAGTTGATAGACATGTCCACCCTGGAGGGCTGCAGTAACCATCCCAATTTACTGCCCCCCCCACCCCGCCCAGGAATCCTGCACAAGGGCACTGGGGAGAACCAGTTCCTGACGCAGCAGCCCGCCATCATCACCAGCATCATGGGCAATGGCCGCCGGCGGAGCATCTCCTGTCCCAGCTGCAACGGCCTTGCTGAAGGCAACAAGCTGCTCGCCCCAGTCGCCCTGGCTGTTGGAGTCGACGGGAGCCTCTTCGTTGGCGACTTCAATTACATCCGACGCATCTTTCCCTCTCGAAACGTGACCAGCATCTTGGAGTTACGGTGAGTGACAGCATAGAAAACCTGCTTTGACTCTGTGGCTCCCGCCGCTACAAAACTGCCCTGGGTAAACGGTGGCCACGTGTGGAGTTCTCCAGAGGATACACACTCGGTGTGATGGGCTGAGGTTTGATAACCGAGGCCTAGGATCAAGTAAGGATTGGGGAAAATCCTTGGTGTAGCGATAAAACACTACCCGTGTATTTAATACAGTTGTTGACACCTACCTTACGGCCAAGGCGAAAGCCTTCAGACATTGTGCTGGTGGTGGGACCTGGGTAGCTATATTTTATAGAACCTCCATGAGAGAATCTGATACATACCCAGCAGTGAAAGAACCACTACTCTAAGCTGATGGTCCTTTTCCCTGGTTTCTAAAGTGGCACGTCTTAAAAATGCAGATTTCCAGAGTCCACCGCCAGAGAACTGGTTCAGTAAGTCTAGAGCAACGTCAAGGTGTCTCTCTCTTTGACAGGCTCTGTAGAAAATTCTGATATGCATCGAAGTTTGAGAATCACTAACGTTCATTCATTAATTCAAACATTTCTATTGAGCACTTCTGTGTGTTAACTCTCTGTGAATTTTCTAGATCTTTGCACATTTATTAGGATCTGACTTAGAATTACTGCATAGGCATTTCTAGGTAAATTCCAGCCACCCCAGGGGATTCCTCCTGAGTCTAAATTCCAGGTCTCTGTGCAGACAAAAGCTCTTCGAAACTCTCTTTTTGGGAAAGTTGATTCCAGGTCCTCAAACCTAGAGAGGAATCCATCTATAAGTAGAGGGAGAAATGCAGTCTAGAAACAAGGGGGAAAATTCATTCAACAAATACTTGGTGAATATATACATGTGCAGGACTGTCTGGTGAAGCAGGGGAAAAAAAAAAAAAAACATGGAAAAAGCAAAGCCCTAGCTGTCCCGTTGGTGGTCTGTTGTTGTTGTTCAGCCACTAAGTTGTGTCCGACTCTTTGCGACCCCATGGACTGCAGCATGCCAGGCTTTCCTGTCCATCACCTCCCAGAGTTTGCTCAAAATCATGTCCACTGAGTCCATGATACCATCCAACCATCTCATCCTCTGCCGTCCCCTTCTCCTCCTGCCTTCAATCTTTCCCAGCATCAGGGTCTTTTCCAGTGTGTCGGCTCTTCACTTCAGGCAGCCAAAGGTGGTGGTCTGATAGGGAACTTCAAACTAAATAATGTGGACAAATTTTAAAAATTTTTTCAAGTAGCCTTCGATGCTCTAAGGAAACTCTAACAGGGTGAGAAATAGGGACTGTGGTGATGGGAAGGAGGAAGAAGAAAGCTACATAAGATAAAGTATTCAGAAAAACCCCTTGTATTAGGTGATTTGTGAGGCGGGACATGAATGATAAGGTTAGCTATGTGGTGTACTAGGGAAGAGCATCCCAGGCAGAGAAACATTGTGCAAAAGCCCCAGTATCAGCAAATAACTGATGCTTATTTATGGGATTGACAGAAGTCCAGGATGGTGGGGAGCTCAGGGAAGAGTGTCTCAGAGGAGAGCAGAGAGGTAGGTAGGGGACCAGTGCTTCAAGATCGGAATGACCATGTCTACACGTGTGGATCATATTCTTTTTAATTTATTTTATTGAAGATAGGCGATGTATCATGTTGTATTCATTTCTGCTGTATAATGGCATGATTCAGTTATACGTACATACAGATGCTTTTTTATATTCTTTTTCATTATGCAATGCACAGCCATGGGAGGTTGAAGTAGGAAGAGGGGTTGCGCTGATGTGATCTGATTTGCATTTTCTTACAGATGACTCTGGGTATCAGGTGAGGAAGGGACTGTAGCCATTGTCCAGGATTTCAGTGATGGTGGCACTGACATCATGGGCTAGGGTGGTAGCCAGGGGGATGGGGAGCTTCCAGTTGAGATACATTTTCAGGATAAATCTCACTGGAAATGTCAGTAGACTATTTTCAGAAATTGGGGTGGGGAGAACCAGAGAGAGAGAGAAAAGAATCAAAGGTCATGCTAAGATTTTGATCTGAGCAGCCAAGTGGGCGGTGGTATTCTCTGAGGCAGCCTCAGCTGCCAAATGAAGGACTCGGAAGAAGCGACAGGCTGCCCCTGCATTTTGTGTCTCTGAGACCCTTCTGAGGGGGAAATCAGTGCTCTGACCACCAGCAAGTGTTGCTGGTATCCTGGGGGGCTGAGACTATGCCAGACACTTGTGGGGAGTGGGGAGAAGAAGAGAATACAACCCAGCTCCACCCCACGAAGGTGACCCTCTCAGTGATACAATGATCGGGGATCCTGGAGGCGTTTACTGAGCATGGGGTGAGCCAGACCCTGAGCTGGGTCCCAAAGGGGATGAAGCCCAGGCTTAAAGAGCACCCATTCGAGGACGAGATATGGGCACCTGGGAGAGGAAAAGCAGTTCAAGCTGAGTGTTCTAGAAGAGCCAACAACCAACCATCACAGAAACACGGTGGGGCGGGCGGGGGGCATGGGGCAGAGAGTGTAATGACCAAAAGATAATCAGTGAGAGGAAGGGCGAGGCGAAATGGAAGAGGCTGGATAATCTTCAGGAGGTCACGCTGACAGTGAGACACGCCACTTTCTTAGCGCTCCCCAGCCGGGTCCCTTTCCCAAGCTGTTTATTCCCTTTGTTATTCTAGCAGAACATCTTCTTCACAGGCATCCTGTGGGCAGTGGAGAGCCGGGAGAGGAGGCCGGGAAGGCAGTGGGGCGAGCGCTGGGCCGGTTCTGAGGGGCTGCATGTCCGCACCTAGCATCTGGCCCCTGCTCCTCTGTCTCTGCGTCTCCTGCTCGGAGCCCCGTCAGCACCTGCCTGCCACTTCCCCGCCTCCACGCCTTGACTTGTGCTGCCTGCTCCACTTAAAAGGCCTTCTCCGCCTCATCTCCTGCATCAGGTCCCCCTTTAGAAAAGGAGTTTGAAGGCCTCCTCTTCCGTGAAGCCTGGTCTCCCCAGCAGAAACAATTCTCTCCCTCCTCTGAGCCATTTAACTCTCATCTTCCACAAAGGCAACTCCATGGGACTGTCATGGTTTTCAGCTATTTCTGCAAGTCTGCAGGGCCCTGGGCTGTGAACATCTATAGAGCCAGCACCTTTGCCATCTTTGCCCCTTGATGCCCAGAGAGGTGCCTGGCCCACAGGAGGGGCTTGAGACGTGCTCCTTGAGTTAGAGTGGATAAAGCCCAGCATCCTCCCTTTGGTTGGAGTTTGTCCCTGATTTCACATCTCTCAAGTTGCAGGGGCCACAACATCAATGGCACAAGTTAAGGGCCCACGTGGTAACATTGAAGACAGCTGGAGGGAGTGTAACTGTCAATTTCCCTTGACAGCTGTGTGATTTTTTTTTTTTCCTTTGTAACCACCTTTAGACTTGCTCTTATTTCATCAGCCAGGTATCCAGACGATTAGAAGTTAAGCTTTAACAAGAACACTGGTTTGATTCTTCTTTGCTTCCCACCACATACCTGAAAACAAAGGGCTGTCAATCCCCTCTCTTCAAAACAGTAACCAGCAAAGGGAGGGGGCGATGGGGAGAGACCTGTCGTGCTTCTGTCTTTTCTCTATTGTGAGTTGGCAGCCGAATTATCCAATTTTGGGAGTTGGTGCCCATCCCAGAGCTGAGCCTCCAAACCCTAATTTTATTTCAGTGTTCATTCTCCTTGTCCCTCACTTCTTCTTTGCCTATCCCAAATAGGGGCAGAGCTCTACACACTTGAAGAATTGATGCTAGAAGAAGCCTTCTTCTTATATAAACCAGTTATCACCTGCCTGCTCTAATTCCACCAGCATTCAAGACATTTTCAGTACCCATATCTCCAAAAAGCCTGATAACCTGTCTCTGGGAGCTTATTTCCCTTCTTACAACAATTATCCTCTTCAGGTGGTTCTTAGAAAACCCAAGCCCTGTGGAGTAGAGTATATCTGTCAGTCACTCACATCTTGGGGTGAAGTTCTATCAACAAACAAGCTTTCCTGTCTTCCCAGTTTGAGAATATCTCTGGACCTGAACCCCAGTATGAGGCAGGAAATGATAACGGATGGATCGGTGTCTCTCTGCCTTTTCTTGACTTAGCCCTTTTCCATAAACATAAGAATCTCACACTTTCCTTCATGTTTGCAATTCTAAGATTTCTTTCTTTTTCCCATTATTAGATTATACTGTGATATGAGCTATGCTTTTTTCCAACTAAAGCACTTCCTCATGCTGAGATTCTGATGATGCTGGTGGGGGCCGGTCAGCAGCACCACTGAACTAGGGAAGATGTTTAGGGGAGGGGATTGTCCTGCCCAGGTGTGTGAGTGCTGGAGAGGGAAGAGATGCCAGAATGCAGAAACCTAGGAAAGTGGGTAAGGGCGGCAGAAATTGAAAGGAGGCTTCACCAAAGGCCAGCTTTGCCTGAGAGTTCACCTCCAACAGACCCTGCTTCATGCCAACATAGAAAGTTAGGGAGAAGAATGAGATTATAGCCAGGGGGGGAATGCTTTCTCTGTGTAGACAGCGTATAAACATGGAGATCAGAAAACAAAATATAACACAGCACCTACCCAGAGTAACAATGACAACAATATTGCCACAAAATTTTAGACAGTTCTTGGCACTGTTTTCAAAGCTCTTTTTACCAAGGACAGATCCAGGTTTCATGGGGTCTGAATCTTCATGCAATTTTAGAATGAAACTGTCTACCATTTAAAATAAGAAAAGAACCCAAAACAAATGACAAATTTAGAAAAGCTGGCAATTAGTGCAGACATAACAAAATCCAGACAAATAACCTAAAGTTTGTTGTTAATTAACCATTGCACTTCCACGATATATGACTTCTCTGCTGGACATTCTAATTCCTGTAATGATGTTAGGTGAGTTAGTATGACAGGGCAGGAGCATTCCTTAAAGCCATGAATACCACTGTCATTTAAAAGATAGTGAAGGACTGTGTATGAGCCACAGAAGCACATCCCCCTAAATTAAATTAAATGTATCCCACCTCACTGTTTTTAAGAAGTAATACATGTAAACAAAAACTCTGGCTACCCCACATCCACCCTGTTCTATGCCACAGAGTGATAGATTGGAATAGAAAGGGACTGCAGTCTCCACCGATGGCAGCTTTGTGATTCTCAGCAGAACATGAGAGACTGGACCTCATCCAAGGCAGGTCTTCCAGCATGATGGGAAGCAGCCCATTGCTTCCTTCCTCTACTCAAG
Source organism: Budorcas taxicolor (assembly GCF_023091745.1). Lineage (NCBI taxonomy): Eukaryota > Metazoa > Chordata > Mammalia > Artiodactyla > Bovidae > Budorcas > Budorcas taxicolor. The sequence continues at coordinate 79,605,463 of NC_068916.1, forward strand.
AACCCATTTTTCCAGCCCTGCCTCTCTCCAGGGATCTCTACTAAAAATCAGCCACACAGAGACAAGTCAGTCATGTCCAGATTTACTCACTCACTTCTGTTGCTGATGGATCAAGGAAGATAAGCACACACACAGAAATCACAAGACAGCCTCTGAGAGATTCCTGAGATGAGCGGAGAAGGCTTGGAGAGACCCTGTAAGACTCTGTAGGGGAGTCATTGAAACTCCACAGTGTGGAGAACTAATCCATCTCAGTTCTTGAATCGGAGACAACCCTTTCCTCAAGGTTGGTGGCCTGAGGCCATGGACCCAAAGACTAGGCCTATCCCTTGTAAGTAGGGCACCTACACATATGTACGGAGATTGACTCAGTGGTGCTGTTATTTGGGTTTGTTGCTCCTAAACACCCACTTTGCTAATGGCCCTGGACTGGAACAGCCATGACCTCAGCCTTCGTCCAGAACTCAGATCCATACGATCATTCGGACTCTGCAGTCTCAGTGACTGAGTCCCCACTGCCTTCTCCTTCCCCCAACATAGATATTATATTAATCAACTTAAAGCAGATGTTCTTAGCAAAGAAGTAGGTCAGGTCTACAGACCCAAATCCCAACCAGTCTTTTCACAAAATCTTAACTTTAAAAAAGTGGAATTGATATTGTAATAATTAAGAGCCAAATATGACTACCACTGGTGGCAGATAACATTTCACTTTCATTAAGCAATATAAAATAGATGCGAGAATTCCCGGCTGCCACCCTGACACACCAGGCTTTGCAGAATGAATCTTAAATTGCACTATGTCAGTCAGAGCTCAAGAGTTATCAGCATCATTTAATTAACTTTTTTTTTTTTTTTTTGCAAAAACTAACATGTTGGAATAAAATATAAAAATGTAATCCCTGTGCAAACCCACCACTAATGATGGCCCCTGGCAAAGGCCTGAGCTGCACCCAGACAGGAATCAGGGCATTCAACCTTCTTCGTTCCTTCCCTGAAGCCTCCTCCCTTAGCTGGAAGGGAAAGAGAGGTCAGGGGTTCCTTCCACAGTGGCCAGGAAATCTCAGAAATGGGGAGTACTTCTCTATTTGAGGCCCTAGTCTCTCTCCTCTTCTCCTTAATGCTGTTAAGATTCAGCTGCTTTTCTTTCAAGTTTTTTACATGAACTTGACATGTATTTTTATTCTCTTTTTTTTACGATTTTTTTTTAACTTGGCTGTACCAGGTCTTGGTTATGGCAGGTGGGGTCTTCTATCTTCATGGTGGCATGTGGTATCTTTAGTTGAGGCATGTGGGATCTAGTTCCCTGACCAGGGATGGAACTCAAGCCCTCGGATTAGGAGCTCGGAGTCTTAGCCACTGGAAAGTCCCTGTATTTTCACTTTTAAAAGAAAAAAGAAGCAAAACTTTCACTAGCTTTCTGAAAAAGAATGTTCACTGGAGTCTTTGGCTCCGACTATGAGAGGATAGCATCACCTGTGAGTTTCACTGCTGAGTGTTATCTGTAAGGAAGAATGCGTGTTAGGCAGGGGGCACACACATGCGTGTAGGATGGGGAGGAGACATGGAGCGGGGTGAGGAAATAGTTGAGACTCTCAGGGTCTCAGCAGTGTTTGGCAAATGCAATTGTCTGGGGCAGGGGCTCTCTCCTGGGGGCAGAGTCCCTCTCTCCCTGATCCTGTGATGCACCAATGGCAAGTAGGTGACACAGGCTCCCTCCCACACCCAAGGCAGATGTCCCAGATGACTGCAGCACTCTGTGCTGTAGACGGGCTTGAATGTGGCTTCAGAATCCTCCCCTCCCACCCTCCCAGCAGCCAGTATCAGCGGATATGTGTTGGCCCCCAAGAGGTCACCTGTGTGCCATCTGTGCATTAGGCTGTTTCCCCTGGGTCACGTAAAGCCACACTGCTGGTCAGAGAATTTAAGCATTCTTGTCTAGATTTTCCAGTGGCTGGGAAGAATCTAAAACTAGCTTCCCAAATACATATGAACCTTCAAGTTGCAAGCTTTCAAAGATGCAAACTGTACCCTGGTCCAGTCACCTAAGGCATAAGTGAAGTGGCAGCTTGCCCTCCATCTCCTACTGCTAATGATCCTTCAGCTCTGCCATCTCCCACCTCTTCTCCCTTCTTCCACACTCTTCTTGCCTGTTCACTTAATGCCACTCCCTGTAGACCAGCTGTTGAACTAGTGTACTTTTCAAGGTACTGTACTGTAACATTAAAAATGGTTTCTTCATTTTTTGTGTTTGTTATTTATGTTCAGTTGTGTGAACAGTATTAGAAACCTATTACAGCACAGAACTATATAGCCGATTGTCTTAGCTGGGTACCAAGACTAACTTTGTTGGACTTTACTAACAAATCGGACTTACAAACAAGCTCTTGGAAGGGAACTTATTTGTATGTAGAGGACTCATTTCTGTAATTGTAGTAGGAGCTGTCAGCTAGAAGGGAAAAAACAGGCTGCCTTTAAGGGGGGCCCTTCATACAAGAAACGAAAATGTTATGTTTCCTTTATCATCAATTCTTCTGCTAACTGTTTGTTCTTTTTCCTTCTGTTTTCTTTCTATAAAGAAATAAAGAGTTTAAACATAGGTAAGATGAAGAACTCTTTCCCATATAATTTGATATGGTTCGTTTGCTTCCTTGTGTTTGCGTTTTGTTTTTGTGCTTTCTTGTGTAATGTTGCATATTTTTATGTGCCAAATATAGTAACTTTTTTATGTGCTAATTGTGTGTTGTGGATATGATAAGCTTTAGCAATTATGAAATGCAGTCAAAAAAGAACCAAATAAGCTGACAGTAATTAGAATTTCCGGAAGATGCAAGTGTGAGATAATGAACCCTCAGCGAACTTTTACCCTGACTGCTCATTGCGGTCCATAATTGGGCTAAACAGTTGAGGCAAACTTCTGGCTTTTGTAAATGCTGGACTGGGTTCACAAAAGCTTTAATGAACTGGAAACGGGTCAAAAACTCATTTTCAACTCATTAATGATTTTTTTCCCCTGAATGTATGGTCACTTAAAAAAAAAACAAGTTAATTGCCAATCTGCTGGTCAAAATGAATCCAACAGTCAGATGCACTGGGAATTTTCATAAAATTCAATCACTTTTAAGTAGTATGAAGGGTGTGGACCAAGTACTTTTTGTCTAAATACCCTTTGTCATTCAGCTGCTCTGAGATTATTACCCAAAACCATACTGGTACAGTTCATATCTACATGCATAGTGCTTCGAGGAGCTTCCTGTTACCAAGTTAGGAAAACTTTGGGTTGCACTAGAACATCAGAAAAGTGACCTTATTTTTACTTGGAAGAGGAGAAGAAAAAATGCATTTTAATACTCAAGGGAATTCTTCTCCTCACTCCTTGAAATGAAATGTCGGCAGAAGCTTCTGCATCACGTCAGGTCAAAATCAAGTTAAGAGTGGGACTTCCCAGGTGGCTCAGTGGTATAGAATCCTCCTGCCAATGCAGGAGATGCAGAAGATGCAGGTTCGATCCCTGGGTTGGGAAGATCCCCTAGAGGAGGAAATGGCAACCCAGTCCAGTATTGTTGCCTGGGAAATCGCATGGACAGGGGAGCCTGGCGGGCTACAGTCCGTAGGGTGGCAAAGAGTCGGGCATGACTGAGTGACTGAGCGCACACACAGGCAAAGAGTAGAGTTAAGTTGTGTAAGATCATCAAAGTCAGTGTAAAAGCCATATGTGGGAGTCCTCTGCCTCCTCCATCTCAGGCACCGCCAAAATTGGCTAGTTATAGACGCCCCAATTGGTCCACATTTTTTAAAAAGCACCAACACTGTGGAAGGACACCCCCTCAAATTTCCATACTCCCTTTGACCTTCACCAGAGCCCCAGTGTGAAGGCATGGCTGCCCATCTACCGGGGCTCCTCTGTAAGCATCTCGATTGGAATGTGTATGAGACCGTGGGGAAGAAGGGGCTCCCAGTAGGAACTGACCCCACACCCTCAGCTGGCTGCTCTTCTGCCAGAAACTTTGAAAAGCCTCCTTGAATTGGGCTCCCTAGGAAGTCCAGAATTAATTATCCTATTCATAAGATAGGCACAAGCATGCAATGCCCTGTTCTTCTGAGGATGGCATCAGCTCCTCCAAGGCCAGTAACAAAGTACAGCATCTAATTAAAAACCGGCATGAATTTTCCCCTTTCTGCTCTTATTTGTTTTGCCTGTATGGTCTCTTAAGACTTAATAGCCAAAAATAAATAATAAATAAAAGGAATAATGAAGGAAGGCAAGGACTCCAGGTAGCCTACTCTCCCAGACTCATCATCTAGGCTGGAATTTTAGAAAGCCCTTGACTTCTGGTTCAGTTATGGGTCTTAACAGCCACCTGAGGAGAAGCTGGAATTAAGATGGTATCGATGCATAAACTGTTCCTAAAAATAGCTTTCTAGTTCTTTTCTTACTTAAATCAGTAAAGAACCCAAGTGGTGGTGTTTTAATTAGTAATTTACCAGCTAATGTCTACAGGACAGATGTATCCAACACCTTCATTGCCCTCATCTTTGCCTCACCTTTTCCAGCGCCTCTCTTCCCATAATTCCAAATTACAGATGCAAAACAACTGGGGAAAAAAATGACCTGTGCTCATTTAGACCTGTGGCACCGAAACCTAAGACAGAGAGACATCTGCCACCTGTATCCTAGGGACAGTGATGCTAATAACCCGTGTGGGAATAACATGAGGACCCATTCGGTTACAACCTCCAACCAGTGACACACACTAAAGAGGGACAAAAATGTAGGGCTTGAGCCAAAAGGAACATGAGTGATGCTCTGATTCAAGTTCTTCATTACCCCCGATAAGGAATCTAGGACCCACTGTGGCCAAAAGTCTTCCTTAAGGTCCCCAGCTGAGTTTGAGTTGAATTTAGAGTTTCCTAAGTCTTAGTTCTGAGCCAAGTTTACAGATCTTACCCATAGGAGAGCGGGACGCAGAGCAGAGAAAGAGATCCAGGTCTCTGAGGCTTCATGCTCTCCTGATACATCACCTCCACATGGAGGTACTTCTCTCCCAGTGTGACTTAGGGTCCTGGCAGCTTCTGGGGCACACCTGTGACCTCACTATTGGTTGGTGGTAGTTTAGTTGCTTAGTCGTGTCCAGCTCTTGTAACTATGGACTGTAGCCCCCAACTCCTCTGACCATGGGATTTCCCAGGCAAGGATATTGGACTGGGTTGCCATTCCCTTTTCCGGGCATCTGCCCCAGCCAGGGATCAGACCCACATCTTCTGCATTGCAGGTGGATTCTTTACCACTGAGCCACCAGGGAAACCCCCCGATCTCACTGTTACCCAATATTTGAAAACTACATCTCCTTCCTTTATAATTTAGATTCTGAACATGATATCAGCAGGATATCACAGGTCATCACACAAAATACCAACTTTGTTCGTATTCACACTGAAGAAGATCTGAGGTTGAGGACCTGAGATGGCTGCAGGGAGCTGCCCATCACAAAGTTAGGAAGACTCAAGGTTACCCCAGTCTTCGTGGTCTGGTACCTTGGAGTCACTGAGGGAGCAGAGATCAGAAAGAGGACATCGTCTCATGGAAGTGGTCCTCAGTCCCACTTGAGAACAGAGTAAACCCACAGGGGAAGTAAAGAAGACCAGTGCCCACAAAACACAATCACAAAAGCAGGATCAGAGTGGGATTTTTCACACTGGCTAAATGAAGCAGTGGTATTTTAGCATGATGGGAAGTGATGAATTCTCTGATAGCATGAGGAGCTTAAGCCCAAGCAGAAATAGCTCAGAGCCATGATATGTTAGAACACTAACTTACGAGATTACATTCTTTCCAGTTCACTAAAGTATTGGGTTGGACCAAAAACTGGTTCAGGTGTTTCCATATCATCTTATGGAAAAACCCAGAGACCTCTTTGGCCAACCCAATAGACAGCAGAGGTGGTTAGAGGTGGGATGTTTTGTCATCTCTCTGATCCAGGAGGCCAGCTGCATGGCGCCATCTCACTCCTCTTTGTGCTTCTTCTCCTGAAGCAACAACCCGGCACACAAGTACTACCTGGCGGTGGACCCCGTGTCCGGCTCTCTCTTCGTGTCTGACACCAACAGTCGGCGAATCTACCGAGTCAAGTCTCTGAGTGGAGCCAAAGACCTGGCCGGGAACTCGGAAGTCGTGGCGGGGACAGGCGAGCAGTGCTTGCCCTTTGACGAAGCCCGCTGCGGGGACGGAGGCAAGGCTGTGGATGCCACCCTGATGAGCCCGCGAGGTAAAGGCTGCCCAGCAACAAAGCCCCACCCCAGAGAGAGCTCCCCGCACACCCGGCTCCCTTCATGCTGGAAGTGAGCTCAGCCCTGGCAGTCCCAAACCCAGCTTCTCCTAGAATCATTTAACTCTGATAGATGGCTTTGGTGGGTGGGTGAGTGTTGTTTAAGAAGTATTTCTTTATCTGAAGTAAACTTCATCTCCCACATAGGCTACAAGTGGAAAGTGCAGTCGCTTGCCCCTAGAGATTGCTGCCAGTCACAGAGAGTCAGAAGGAAATGTCCGCTGTGTGAGCCCAAAGGCCAGCTGTGTGGGCTGGAGACAGAACAGAGCCCAGTGCGGGGAGCCTCCAACCACTCCCAGCTGTTCCTGTTAGATAGCAGTGTATATAAAGTCCAAACAGTACCTGACATTTTACAAATACCCCATAATAGTAGCAATTAAGAATCGGTATAATTTCCAAGGGACTGGGATTGGCAAGGAGGGGTTCTTGGCTCTGAGGGATCTCTATTTGAAAAGGACTAAAGATGCTGAAGGTTAAGGACCGTCACTGGAAGGTCCGATCCTTGTTAGCATTTTTAGCTAAGCTGAAAGCACACAGCAGTGTAGATTAAAGATGGGGAGCCTTGGGCTTGGGCACTGGGGTGAAAATGCAGAAGAAATAAAGCTGCTGTCTGCCTCTTACCAAGGGAGTGCTAGAACCAGCATTCCCCCAGAATAGCAATGTGCCAAGTGGAGTCATGGCTTAACTGGGAATACTTCCTGGAGGGTATATTTGGAATTAGGAGTTTGAGACTGCAAGAGTCACTGTTTCTCAACCTTAGTGTGGCAATCAGTTGTGAAGGGTATTCCAGTAATTTACTACCAATAATTTTTCAAGCAGTGAACTTGGGAAATAGCTCTTTTCTAAAAGCGAGCAGATGCAAAATGATCTCCCCATTCATTCATTCACAGCCTTGGTTCATTTGCAGCCCAAGGTTCTTTCTTCACTTGGACAGTGAAATAGCCAATACCCCAGGAATTAGCCAGATCTCAGCACAGTGCCCATGAGAAAGGGTGTCACCTTAAACAACTCTTGAGTGTGCTGTCTAGTCAGGTTCCTCATCCAAGACGATAATGCCTAGTAGGGCATCTCCACTACCACCACCACCCCAGCAGCCTTGTCCCTTGCCAAGAGACACACTCCTGCTGTTTCCTCCACTCAGGTATTGCAGTTGACAAGAATGGACTCATGTACTTTGTCGACGCCACCATGATCCGCAAGGTCGACCAGAATGGAATCATCTCCACCTTGCTAGGCTCCAACGACCTCACCGCCGTCCGGCCCTTGAGCTGTGACTCCAGCATGGACGTGGCCCAGGTGGGACTCTCTCTTTCTCTCTTCCCTCTCATTTCTCATCACTGTGCCACACCTGATTCTGACCCTGAACGTCTCACCCGGGTTCTCTTTGTGTTGGAAGTGGAGTGGGAGGAAGAGATACAGATCCCAGGTTTGTCTGCAGAAGGTTTGAAATGAACTGGACAGTAAGATGGAATGGGACATGTGAGACAGGCGTGAGAGAGAAATAGGAGAAAGGGAGAGGGGAATTCCGCTCAGAAGCATGGAGCTGGTGACATGCTCCAGCCGTGGCAGATTATAGGGTAGGCGTTACTGTGTAATTACCTCTCTTCTCCATCATTATCGTGGGTTTGAGAACATACCATACGTGTCAATCAGAACTTCCCTGTTAATCTGAAGCAATTGCATCCTCACTATATAAACCTTCACTTTGTGAGGTTGTAAATGAGCAGATCCCTCTGTGATATTCCCCCAAGTGATAGTCTTTTAGTCTGGGCTCTTACATTAGCAGAGAACAGAAGCTCACTCAAATGTACAACAGGAGAAAAAGGACTATATACTTAAAAAAAAAATTATTGAAGTATAGTTGATTTACTGAAATGGGACTTGAATATAAGGGTCCTCAACCTGAGTCTGTGCTTAGTCTTCCAAAAGGGTCTTTTCCACCCTCAGTCAACCTCATTACTTTCAGCTCAAATTCCTCAGCTAACTGACCACTGATTCCTAAGGGTTTCATTTCAGATTCTGCAGAGAAGGGAAGTGTTTTATCCAGTTTACTTTTTCAAGCAAACACTCAGGTTGTAGTTCATTGGCCAGCCTGTGCACTGGCTGCCCTTGGGGCAGGGCCCCCTTCTCTACTGCATGGCTCCTTGTTGTAAATGAGATCAAGGTACCTCCTCTAAGTGAACATAGCCTCCTCAGGCCCATGGCTTGGTGAGCAGAGCAGGGACTACGTTACACTAGCCCTTGAGCTATGAGCTACCTGTCCAACTATGTGTGGTGAAGCCAACCCTGGCCCAATCATCCGGGGCTGCAGAGAGCATTGTGGGTAGAACTGGTGACCTACTCTCACCCCAGCAGGTGATGCCACAGAAGATATCTGTTCCACAGTCTCTTGTTCTCCACCATGCCCAGCATGGACAGTGAGCAAGTGGTTCCATGATGGGCACTTCTACACTGTGTTAGGGAAAAAAAGTATTTTCCCCCCAGTTGCACAAAATCAGTAGAAGTGCCCTGCACAGGTAAACATTGAGCATGTTAGAGGCTGTCCTTGAATTTGGTGCTGTATCATCATCCATAGGTTCGCCTGGAGTGGCCAACAGACCTTGCCGTCAACCCCATGGACAACTCCCTGTACGTTCTGGAGAACAACGTCATCCTTCGCATCACCGAGAACCATCAAGTCAGCATCATCGCGGGACGCCCCATGCACTGCCAGGTTCCTGGCATTGACTACTCGCTTAGCAAACTAGCCATTCACTCTGCCCTGGAGTCAGCCAGCGCCATCGCCATCTCTCACACTGGGGTCCTCTACATCACCGAGACGGATGAGAAGAAGATTAACCGACTACGCCAGGTAACAACCAATGGGGAGATCTGCCTGTTAGCAGGCGCAGCCTCTGACTGTGACTGCAAAAACGATGTCAATTGCAACTGCTACTCAGGAGACGATGCCTACGCGACTGACGCCATCTTGAATTCCCCATCATCCTTAGCTGTAGCTCCTGACGGTACCATCTACATCGCAGACCTTGGGAATATTCGGATCAGGGCGGTCAGCAAGAACAAGCCTGTTCTGAATGCTTTTAACCAGTATGAGGCTGCCTCCCCCGGGGAACAGGAGTTGTACGTCTTCAATGCCGAGGGTATCCACCAGTACACCGTGAGCCTGGTGACGGGGGAGTACTTGTACAACTTCACATACAGTGCTGACAACGATGTCACTGAGCTGATTGACAACAACGGAAATTCCCTGAAGATCCGTCGGGACAGCAGTGGCACGCCCCGCCATCTGCTCATGCCCGACAACCAGATCATCACCCTCACGGTGGGCACCAACGGAGGTCTCAAAGTCGTGTCCACGCAGAACTTGGAGCTTGGCCTCATGACCTATGATGGGAACACTGGCCTCCTGGCCACCAAGAGTGATGAAACAGGATGGACAACGTTCTATGAGTAAGTCGACTTTTAAAGTAGTTCCTCAGAGCACTTACCCTTCTAGCCTCGCTGGCCTCAGGATCGGCTGCTGGTGTGGCTTTTAGAATGATCTGCTCATGTTGTCTTCCTGACTTTAATGCCTCGGGGTAGTCCTGTCCCCTCTCTCTGACTCGTAAATGATTTGCATTATTGGGTGTCTGATATCGAACATCCTCCCTACAAGAGTTGGGAATTCCTGTTGTCTGCTTGCCGTTCCAGTTTCAGGATATTGGACACGCACAGCGCCTGAGAGATCAAGTGTTGATTAACTCTGCTGATTATTCATGTTTGCCATGGGTGCGGAAATTAGAAACTAAAAGGCATGGTCCTGGTGGGGCTCCTGTAATTTGCCGATAGGTCCAGCAACACACTTGATTGCACAGACAGGTAGATAAACTCTGAATTTCCTCTTTAGCAGAAGCAGATCAATACAGATAAAGTGCTAGGTATATTAAAAGATGTGAGAGCTGGTCATATTTCCCCTAACAATTATCTCATACTTGATAGTCCTGCTGTTTGTTTTACCAAAAAGCTGTTTTCCCTCACTCCTGCAGGCAGTTCTTGGTCACCTGCCTGCTGCTGCAGGTATTAACCAGTGGGATGCCGGTGGGAGGAGGTTGCTAAGGCATGATTGCTAAGGTTGCTCCTTGGCTAGCTGAGACAGGGATGGCATTGGTAAAGATCTGGCTGTCCTTGATGGTGAAGGATCTGGTTAGCCACTATGTAATTTGGAGTCATTGCTTTCTGTCTATGTGATGCTGCTAGCTGAGAATTTAGTGTGTTGGCCAAGTGTTGTCATGGAAGGAAAGGACAGGAGAGAGAACAGAAGACTTGATCAGTCTTAAATTCAGGCATGTTCACTTCCTGTTTGCATTCCAAAGGCTTTGAGAGAATGTAAAGGAAGCTTCTGCCATCTGCTGGAAATAGGTTGCATTGCCATCTTTCTTTGGGCAAAGCGGTCTTTCTCAGACTTCTGAAGCAGCCTGGCATCCTTCAGGGCACTGGGACTAGGCCACACTTTACCAGGTGACTCTGTCTCTGAAGGTGCCATCTGAGTGTCATCTTTTGCTCTCACACCAAGTTAAGCTAAAGCTGCGCTGTAACCCAAATGCCTCCTAGATTCTCAACTTCTCTTCTCACTTGCACCTGAAGACCCAACACATTTCAGAGAGAATTGGTGTCACTCTCAGGAGGCCAGTCTGAAGTGGGCCCGGTGTAAGAGGCTGGAGTGACAGAGTTCAGGCTGAGGTGCATCCTGAGATAGGAGCTCTTAAGTAGAAGAGTAGTTTCCAGACGGGGTGCCGGACTAAATAAAAACATGGTCATGGTCCCCCCGCCCCATGATTGTTCAGAAGGTACACAGAAGAGAGAATTTTTTCTCTCTTGATGTGAAGAGTTGCTTTTCTTCCATAAAGTTGGTAAAAGATCATACATTCTCCATTGCAGGAGATCAATGGATATGGTTTTCTTAGCCTCCTAAGAAAGATGGTAGCTTCTGTTTTGTGGGGTTTTTGGGTTTTTTGTTTTTTTGTTTTTTACACATGGTCAGCAAATTGGTTGTTTAATTAATAGTCAGACGCAAATTTGACTTCCTGTTGAGATGGTCACCTTAGTGAAAACTTTAGAGAAAGGAGTCAACAAAGTCACAAACAAAACCCCACAGACACCTGGATTCAGTTCAGAGCGGCAGAATTAAAGCATGTAGTTTTTCCATTTGATCTTTGCACAATACTCCACTTTGAAACTGTTAAAACCATTCATTTATTTGGCTACTCTGGGTCTCAGTTGTAGCACCCAGGATCTCTTAGTTGCGGCACATGGGGTCTAGTTTCTGGACTGGGGGTCTAATCCTGGCCCCCTGAATTGGAAGCATGGAGTCTTAGCCACTGGACCAATACTCCACTTTGAATTCATCCTGCTCTCTCCTCACCCCCTGTACTCCTGCCACTCTCTCTCCTGCCAGGGCAGAGCCTGCCTTACCAAACCTGGGGCCCAGAGGACAGGCCCTCCAGAAGGGAGAGGTTTCCCAGGAGGTGCTAGCGGTCAGGAATGCGCCTGCCAAGGCAAGAGACGTAAGAGACACAGGTTGGATCCATGGATCAGGAAGATTCGTGAGAGGGAGAAATGGGAACCCCTCCAGTATTCTTGCCTGGGAAATCCCATGGACAGAGGAGCCTGGTGGGCTGCCATCCATGGGGTCACAAAAAGTCATGACTGAAGCAACTCAGCCTATATATATATATATAAAGTATTTATAAAAATTTTAATAAAATACATTTATATATAATATAAAGTACTAAATACTTTAGTACTTTAATATTTAAAATACTTTTCGCATTACTGAATATAAACTAAAATAAAGTAATATAAAGGGCTATTCCAGTCCTGCTCAACTCCTCCCAACAAAGCAACAGAGGCAGGACTGAATATCAGCTCTGAGGGAGGGAGGGAAGTTACATTCCAGGGAGCAGGTTTCAAGAGTTACTTTCTAGAATCAGCCAGCACTGCCGCTCGAGGAGCCTGGAGTGGGTCCCTTTAAGGGGCTACCTTTCTCCCCACTCCCCTTTGTGTTGGGAAGTGCCCCATGGAGAGCTGGGCAGGGCTGAAGCCAGCATGGGAATGCCATCTGGATTGCTGTTGTGTCTGGTAAGTTCTCAGAATGGACGCGAGCGGTCTGTTATCTCTGAGAGGCACGGGGCTACTGAAAAGGACAACCACCTCTTCAGGTGCTCTCTCTCGTCCTTTAATCCTTACCGCTTGTCACGGTATGACATACTCTGTATTGTGAGCTTTATTTTGACCCTCCCCATCTAGTTTGCACACATCACAAGGGCAAGGAACCCTTTTGTTCCTAGATGGGTCCCCGGATCGTTGAACAGTGCCAGGCACCTACGAGGAACTTAGTGAGTAGGTGCTGAATGAAGGAGTCCAATGCAGCCTCCAGCCCCACCTGAGACAAGGAAGGCAGAGCTGGTTCCACTGGGCAGCCATGAGGTCCCATTACTGGAACTCACAGCTCCTTGCCAGCGTCTCCAGGCTTCTTTGCAGAGAGAACTAAATCTTAGACGTTTACTCTAGGGCTATCAAAAGCTGAATCTTCTTTGAAAGTTAAAGAAAACCTGCTTTTCTCCTGATGGTCGCTGAGATTCTGGTCTCAGCCTTAATTCTCTGTTCCCCAAAAGTAGAAGCTCCGGTTCCTACTATTTCTCTCCAGCAAAGCACAGCAATCTACACACTGTAGGTGTCCAAGTAATATAGTGGATTGGAATCAAATCGTTGCCTGGGACTCGTGGAATACACTGCTCACATTGTCCCTACTTGGTAGCAAGAGTTGGAACACTGTCTGAGTCTCCACTAAGTACCCCACATCAAAACACTTAGAACTATTTTTTATTTTCTTATTTATTGAGGTAAAATTAATGTGTAACATTATATTAGTTTCACGGATACAACATTATGATTCTATATGTTTTGAAATGACCACAATATGTTTAATTAACATATGTCACCATATAGTTACAAAAACCTCTTATGATGAGAACTTTCAGGTTCTACTGTCTTAGCAATGGCAACTTTCAAATATGTAATACGGTATTATTACTTACAGTTACCATGCTATATATTACATCCCCATGACTTATTTTACAAGTGAAAATCTGTACCTTTTATAAGTTTATTTTATTGAAGTACAGTTAATTTACTGGAGAAGGAAATGGCAACCCACTCCAGTATTCTTGCCTAGAGAATCCTGTGGACAGAGGAGCCTGGTGGGCTGCTGTCCATGGGGTCACACAGAGTCGGACACAACTGAAGCACCTTAGCATGCATGTATGCATAGTTGGTTTACAATGTTTCATTAATTTCTGCTGTATAGCAAAGTGATTCAGTTAATTCTTTTTCATATTCTTTTCCATTATGCTTTATTACAGGATACTGAATATAGTTCCCTGTGCTCTACAATAGGACCTTGTAATTTATCCGTAACAGTTTGCATGTGCTAATCCCAAACTCCCAATCCATCCCTCCCCAACCCCACCTCTCTCTTGGGACCCACAAGCGTGTTCTCTCTGTCTGTAAGTCTGATTCTGTTTCACTGTTTCATGGATAAGTCCATTTATGCCATATTTTAGATTTCACATATGAGTGATACTGTATGGTATTTGTCTCTCTCTGGCTTACTTCACTTAGTATGGTAATCTCTAGGTGCGCTGATGTTGCTGCAGATGGTATTCGTTCGTTCTTTTCCTGGCTGAGTAGTATTCCACTGTGTATGTGTACCATGTCCTTATCACTCCTCTGTCGATGGATGTTGAGGTTGTCTCCATGTCTTGGTTGTTGTAAACAGTGCTGCTGTGAACACTGGGGTGCGTGTATAGTGTTATCCAGGTATATCCCCGGGAGTGGGATTGCTAGATCATATGGCAACTCTCCTTTTAGTTTTTTCAGGAACTTCCATACTGTTTTCCATAGTGGCTGCACCAATGTATATTCCCACAACAGTGCAAGAGCTTTCCCTTTTCTCCGCATCCTCCCCAGTGTTTGTTATTTGTTGACTTTTTGATGGTGGCTCTTCTGACCCAAACTACCATTGTAGTTTTTGATTTGTATGTCTCTAGTAATCAGCAATGTTGAGCATCTGTTTATGTGCCTCTTGGCCATCTGTATGTCTTCTTTGAAGAGATGTCTTTTTAGGTCCTCTGCCCATTTTTTTGATTGAGCTGTTTGCTTTTCTGTTACTGAGTTGTGTGAGCTGTTTGTATATTTTGCTAATTAAGCCCTTGTTGGTCAAAATATTTCTCCCAGCCTGTAGGTCATTGTTTTGCTTATGGTTCCCTTTGCTGTGCAATAACTTGTGAGTGTGATTAGATCCCATTTGTTTATTTTTCATTTCTGTTGCCTTGGGAGACTGGCAATTATGTACCTTTTGACCCCCTTCATCTACCCCTAACTTCTAGCGACCACCAATCAGTTCTCTGTGTATACAGGCTTGGTTTTTGTGGGAATTTGTTTTTGTTTTTGAGACCTACATATAGCTGAAACCATAGGGGATTTGTCTCTCTGTCTGACTTATTTCACTTGGCATCATGCCCTCAAAGTCCACGCGTGTTGTCACAAATGGCATGATTTCATTCTTTTCATGGCTGAATAATGTTCTGTTTATAGCATAGCTTTTTTTTATTGATTCATCTTGGAGATGGACCCCTTAATCCATATCTTGACTGTGGTAAATAATGCTGCAGTGAATATGTGAGTGCATAAATATTTTCAAATTGGCATGTTTGTTATCCTCAGATTCCACCCAGAAGTGGACTGTAGATCACATGATAATTCTACTTCTGTGGAAAATCCCCATCCTGCGTTCTATAGTGACTACACCAATTTACATTCTCAACAACCGTGTAGGAGGTTCCCTTTCCTCCAGATCACCACCAACACGGTTTGTGTTGTTTTTTTATAAGAGCCATTCTAACTATTGTGAGGCAGTATTTCAGTATGGTTTTGATTTGCAATTCCCTAATGATTAACGATCCTGAGCAGCTTCTCATGTACCTGAGGGCCCATCTGTATGTTCTCTCATTTTTTTAGTCAAATTGTTCATGTTTTTGGCTATTGGGTTGTAGAAATTCTTTATATATTTGGATATTTTCTCTTGTCAGATATGCAGATATTCCCTCTCACTCAGTACATTGCCTTATTTTGTGGATGGTTTGCTTTGCTGTGCAAAAGGTCTTTAGTTTGAAATAATCCCACTTGTTGGTTTGTGCTTATATTACCTTTGCTTTTGTGTCAAGTGCAAAAAAAAAAACAACACAACACTAATGTCATGGAGCTTACCACCTATATTTACTTCTAGGATTTGTGGCAGATCTTATATTCAGGTTTTCATTCCATTTGAGTCAATTTTATGAGTGGTATAAGACAGTGTTTCATTCCTTCTCATGTGACTGTCCAGCTTTCCCAACACCACTCACTGAAGAGACTGTTCTTCCCCTACTGTATATTCTCAGCTCCTCTGTCATAAACTGACCGTGTATGTGTGGGTTTTGATTTGCAGAAGGAAATGGCAACCCACTCCAGTGTTCTTGCCTGGAGCCTGGTGGGCTGCCATCTATGGGGTCGCACAGAGTCAGACACGACTGAAGCGACTTAGCAGCAGCAGCAGCAGTGATTTCTCAAGATTACTTTGGCTGTTTGGGGATTGTGGTTCTGCACAAATTTTAGGGTATTTGTTCTATTGCTATGAAGAATTTTGACAGAGATTGCATTGAGACAGTAACTTGCTTTGGACAGCATGGACAGTTTATCAATATTAATTATTCCAATCCACAAGTATATACTATCATCTCTTCATTTATTTGTGTATTCTTTGATTTCTCACATCATCAGTGTCATAACTTTCAACGTACAGGTTTTTTACCTCCTTGGTTAAATGTATTCCTAGGTATTTTTTTCTTCTTTGATATAAATGGTTTTTAAAATTTTCTTTCTGGTAGTTTGTTATTAGTTTATAGAAGCACAATAGATTTTATATATTTGTATCCTTCGACTTCACTGAACTTATTATTTCTGACAGTTTTTTGGGGTGAAGTTTTTAGGATTTATATATATATATATATATATATATGTGTGTGTGTGTGTGTGTGTTATTTACAAATAATACCTTTTTTCCTTTGGCTAATTGCTCTGGATAAGGCTTCCAATAGTATGTTGAATAAAGTGGCATTCTTTGTCTTGTTCCTAATCTTAGAGTAAAAATGGTCAGCTTTTTACCACTGTGTCTGATGTTAGCTGTGGGCTTTTCATGTTGAGATATGTTCCCTCTATATCCACTTTGTTGAGGGTTTTCTTGTAAATTTTGTCAGTGTTTTTCTGCATCTATTGAGATGATAATGTGGTATTTCACATCGAATGATTTGCTGGTGTGAACCATCTTTGCATTCCCTAGAATAACTCCCACTAGATCATGGTGTATGGGCCTCTTACTGTACTGCTGAATTTGATTTGCTACTGTTTTGTTGAGGATGCTTGCATTTATGTTTAGAGACACTGAATTGTCATTTTCTTTTCTCCAGTGTCCATGTATGGCTTTGGTATCAGGGTAATGCCGGCCTTATAAAAGGACTTTGGAGTGTTCCCTCCTGTTTATTTTTTGGAAGAGTTTGAAAGGACTGGTATTAATTCTTCTTTGCATATTCAGTAGAACTCACCAGGAAGCCAGACGAGTGATCCTGGACTTCTGTTTGGTGGGAGGGTTTTGATTCACGAGTCAGTCTCCTTACTCCCCATTGGTCTATTCAGATTTACTCCTTACTCCCTATTGGTCTATTTACTCCCCATCGGTCTATTCAGATTTTCTTGTTCATTCGTTAGTCCTTTACTTTGTGGAGCCCAAGTTAAAGAGCATAAAGTAGCTGTTCTCACTGACTTGGGAAGCGTAGTTAAGTACCCCTTGCCTGGGGTGAAAGGCTTTCACTGAGTATGTTGTTAGGTAAATGGGTGGGTAGTAGAAAGCATCACCATTTCCCAGGGCAGGTGGGGGTGCTGCACCACCCGGCCACCCCACCTTCCCCCTCTCCCCTTTTCTAGCCCCATGAGTCTATCCCTTGTGGGGTTCTGAGTTTTAAGGAAGTCTTCAGCCCCAGGAACTGCTGCTCATCAGTGTCTCTCTTCTCCAGCTATGACCATGAGGGCCGCCTCACCAACGTGACACGCCCCACGGGGGTGGTGACCAGCCTACACCGGGAAATGGAGAAGTCCATCACTATTGACATTGAGAACTCCAACCGTGATGACGATGTCACTGTCATTACCAACCTGTCCTCGGTGGAGGCCTCCTACACAGTGGTACAAGGTAAGTCCCTCACTCATCACCATCCTACCCACACCCTCACCCTCAGACACAGCCAAGGCCAGAGGCAGAAGCCTGGGAGGACTTCCTAGCACCCCTCAGCTTGCAGTTTTAGCCCATAGCAAACTAACTCTATAAGACATCCACCTTATAGAAAAGGACTTAATCAGATGCAGGAGAATGTCCCTTTCCATTCCCACTTCTCTGTCACCAGCACTCCCTACTCACCCAACAGACAGAGCTACCTCCTCAAAGGTGGTTTTAGTCCCATTCTCTCTACCAAACATTTGTGTGATGAGTCCATTGTCCTCAAGTCACAGAGCCCTTTAGCAGTCTCTTGCCCAGACCGAAAAGGCCTCTGACCAGCTTGTAGTTACTCTTGCTGTTCAACATGACACACACTCCAGGACAAGCACGGGCCCTGGCAAGAAAAGGAATTGTGCAGATTAATTTTTCTTTTAATTAAGATAGACTGTCGGTGGGCTAGCCTGTTGTCAGAGGATAACAGTGTCCTTGTGGCAGATAAATGATGACATTTCTGGACTATTATCCCATGACAGAGCCTGTTTCCATGACTCTATTTCTACTCTGCCAGATGATTAATGATGTAGATTTTTGTCTTTCTGCATGATGGCTGCAGTCGCAAGAGTGACAGGTCCCCCCTTGCTTGCTACCTGCAAAAGTTAGCATCTTGGAGGCCAGCCCAGCTGGACTCCTCTGTCCAAATAATCGGGAAGTAACTTATCCAAAAGAAGAGTCTCAGACTCACATTTCCTACCTGGAACTTTTCGATAAGGGAAAAGGTCAGAAGTCTGATGGACGAGTGTAGATTCCATTTGGGCAGATAAACACACGTTATCAGCACCCACTGGCCCAGTCTCTCTCTTGCTATTTGAGGCTCCTCAGATTTGTCTGGTGTGGAGGTGGCATCATGGTAGAGTCAGCAGCAAAGAGATGAGGGGCAGGAAGGCTGCTGCTTCTTGAAGAATCCTAGACTTGATTTGCAGTGGATCTGACCCATGGTAAACCATCAGCCTCAGGTTAGCTGGTAGGGGAAAGGAAACAAAATTAAGTCCGTTTTCATTTATTTTTTTTCCATTTCAGCTAAAATATATATGTTAAAGATCAGGCATTTGATTGACACAAATTGTGTAGGCAAGATACGTCTTTAAATGTACTATTAATAGTCTTCAGTGAGTAGAAGAAAAATATCACAGCATAATTATTTCTAGAATGCCACATATTAATAATGTTTTTCTTTCCACGGATCAGTAGCATCTCTGCTACTCACCTTAACATTGCACGTGTGCTAATTGAAGGCAGCCTTAGACTGACAGCTGCAAAGTACCATGGAAACCTACAAAAATAGGGGTTCTGTTCTCTCCTGACTAGCAGCATGGATAATTTATTTCCCTCTCCCCACCCCCACTTCCATTTCTCCAGATCAAGTGCGGAACAGCTACCAGCTCTGCAATAACGGGACCCTGCGGGTGATGTATGCCAACGGGATGGGTGTGAGCTTCCACAGTGAGCCCCACGTGCTCGCAGGCACCATCACCCCCACCATCGGGCGCTGCAATATCTCCCTGCCCATGGAGAATGGCCTCAACTCCATTGAGTGGCGCCTAAGAAAGGAACAGATTAAAGGCAAAGTTACCATCTTTGGCAGGAAGCTCCGGGTAAGTCATCCCATCCAACTTGTCCCCACAAAGTGGCAGGGTACACCCCCTTTCCTCAGGCGCTGAGGCCGTCTCCCAAGCCTCCATGGCTCCTTTCTTCCCTGGAAGAGACACGTGAGTCACATCCCTCGGGGACTCAGGAAAAATGTTCTGCATTTTCTAGGATGGAAAAGGTGGGGATTTACCTTCAGCTGAAAGTAGAGATTCCCTTTGGTGTTCTTTTCACACTTGCCATTTTCTCTGTCAGCTTTCACTGTTTGGCCAACTTAACAAATGACCTGGTGCCTATGCCCTACTGTGTGCTTTGCTAAATAAGTTTTATGACACACTCTCTAGGCTCAAGGAGTTGACAGTCTGGTAGAACAGATGAACTCAGGATAATCCAGTGGGTTGAGCGAGAAGCTGGAGGAGCATCCAGGGCTTGGTGGGATCACAGAGGAGGAGCTCTCATCTACCCTGCAGGCATCAGGGAAGGCTTCCTAAGAGGAAGTAACAAGCAAGCTGCAGCAAGAAGTTTTAACCAACTCTAGCTTCCGCAGACTAGGTAACTCACCACAAGTTACAGCTTTTAAAACCAATATGTAACATTCGTGGAGGACTTTTATGATGCTTATGATGCAAACAAACATGACATTAAATGCTTTGCTTACATTATCTTACTTTCCAATGGGGGTAGGTATTATTTCCATTTTTCAGATGAGAAAACATGGACTCTGGGAAGCTAAGTAACCAATTCGAGGGTACAATGGTTTGAAAATGCCAAGGCCTGAACTCAGCCCCAGTTCTCGCTTTCTGTCTCACATGCTAGGATTCTTAGCCAATAGGCTTCACAACTCCTGATTCCATCAACAGTCATCCAGATAGCCTGGGTCCTGCTCTGGTCATTTACATGGTGTTAAGAGAGACGGGTTCTTACCCTCGTGCTCACTGGGAACATCTTTGGGATCTCAGTCTTCGTCAAATTCAGCACCTATTTATTGAACACCTAACGAGGAGCGAGGCACTGTGGTACACACTGGCTACACAGCACAAGATCCCTGCCCGCTTACAGTCAGCAGGTGAGGCAGCGGCTAGTAAGCCAACTAACAGATACAAAATCATTGTGGCTTGAGATACTCCCCAGGAAGATGGTAAGCAATGCGATGCTGCAGGGTTTAACAAATGCTTTGGCATTCCTGAGCTCAGAAGGCTCACCCACAAAAAAACCTGGGTCATAACTTCTACTGTGTTATTGGCTTGAAATCCAGCCAGCCCAGGTGACTCCCTGGAGAACCAGGCCACTCCATGTTAAGATTCTACCTTTGTTTAGTTGGAGTTTAATTCTCCACATTAGGTTATCAGCAGTCGCCCATGTTTTTCTTCCTCTGCTGGTATCTGTAGAGCTGCAAGCTGCAGTATCTTCCTAAAGACAAAAATGAAATGAGATTAGTAACTAAATCCTTAATGACTGGATTTCGGGGCTGTATAATTGATTTTTGATACACTGCACCGTAGAAGTTGATTAGGAGTAGTAATCGTGCCTTTTCTCTGATAAGTCAGTCAGTGATGCATTTTGACTGAGTTTTTGAAATAAAGATAAACGCAGCCCTCAAATAAAATGGCCATAATCCCAACTCCGAATATTAAAAGTCATAATAATGGTACTCGTGGTAATTAGCAGAAGTTAGGCACGCAAGTCTTATAACTGAATTTCTGCCAGGGTTAGATTTGCTGGCATCATGTTTATGCAAATCGAAACACAGCTTTATCTATCAACACCTCAACATTTAATTGTCTGGTGTTAGTTCCTGTAACAATAATCACATATCCATTTAGCTCTCTTAAATGAAAATCACTATGAGATTATAACAGGTTGAGTGGACTGAAAATGTAATTTGAAAATGAGGGAGAAAGCCTGGAATTTATTTGCATCTCATTTATTTTAATTCAATTCATAAATTGTTTAGTGAATGAAATAAAAGCAGCTCCTGGAAATTGCTGGGGAGCCGTTGGGAGAAGGTAGAGGAGGAAGGTGGCGTAGCACGCGTGAGTCACGTGATGTGAGCTGTCAACGAGGCCAGGATGTCAAGAAGGGGGAACGTCACTGTATCAGTCGGGGGAGGATGAGCTGTGGTCGGTTAACAAATGGGCACAGATAAGCCCTGAAATTGGGGGCTTAATGAACATGGCTAGATGTGGCAGACATCACTGCCATTCCCCCTCGTGAGAACACAGTGGGGTGACTTCAACTTAACCGCAAGGAAGCCTAGGAAATGGTGTCTTTCTGCAAGCCTAAGAAGAAAATGAAAGGAGATTTGGTGACCACGTAGCAGGGTCCCTGCCCTCCAGCTCAGGGCTGAGAGATGCTTCACAGAAGAGTTGGAATCAGTTCTACAGAGCAGGAGGAATTAGCCAGGCAAAGATTATCAGCAAGGGGTGATCAAAGTGTCGCTTGTGAAAAGGCAAAGAGGTTTCCACCCGCTCCCCCGCCCCCGCCACCACCTCAAAAAAAGGAATGGCATTTCAGAAAACTCAGTGTGGCTGGAGAGAAAGGTCTGTGTTCTACTGTGAGACAGAGTGAGTTGGTCAGGGTTAGGATGGGAAGGGAATGAAGGGCATATTTTGCTAGGGTGGGGGTGCTGCTCCAGGGCTTGGTTGGCAGAGTGACGTGTTGGGATTTGTCGTGTTAGAAAGACCTCTCAGGCTTCCTTGGGTACAGAGGAAGATTAAATCAGATAGGGACAGGATAGGAGGAGGGGGTAGTTCAAACAAGAAACAAAATCCCTAGCAGAGAAGACAGAGGGAGACCTAAGCGCTACTTAGCACACACAATTAATGGGATTTGGCAGCTAGCAGGGTGGCTATATCAGGCTCACCTTTAAGGGGCCTCTTCCGCGATCAGGTAGACTGGGAAGCCAAGGAGTCCTCCGGACTTCAAGGACTAGCCTGCCAGGCTCTGTTGCGGGACAGAAGCTGGGACCTGAACCCCGAGACAGAGATGTGCGATTCCGGCAGCCCCAGCCCTGCCTCGTGGAGGGGGAAGAAACTGAATGAGCTTTCAGGTGCTACCACTGAACCAGCACCATTCGATCGTTGCTCCCCACCCCCGTGGATCTGTTTGCATTGACGCAAACAGCCTGACCTTTCCCAGGGGCTGGCCCACTCCTCAGAGTCTGGCCAGTTGAGCAGTAAGGGCCAAAGGCTCTGAGCATCCCTGGAGTTCACCAGAATCCCCAGAACAGTCCCCAGTGAAAGTCTTACCCACCCAGGTACCCCCTTCTTCCAGCATTCTAGCCAAGGGCATCTCTCAGGGGAGGGATGCACCAGCAGCCCTTACCTGAAGGTTGAAGTGTAAAATGGTGGCTGGATGGACCATGGCCATTCCCTTCCACCAAAAGCTTTACAGCTCTTTTACTTGGGCAAAATCTCGAGCAGTTGTGACTGCCTAGACTCAAAGTGGAGAAGACTTTTCCTTCTACCTCCCAAGGATTGCTCCAGGAATCTCTCTCCTCCTGCCTCCAGCCCTCACCACCCACCACTCTTCCCTGTTTCCTCTGACCTTCTCCTGAAGCTATTACATCAGGGTACCTGTAAGCACTGTGGGCATGAGGACCATCTCACAGCCATATCCCTGATGACAGGTACCATGTGATGATGGGCATTCAGGCAGTGGGTAATGAAGATATGATGAACACGCCCCCTTAAAAGACTCCTCCATGGAATGTGCATAGTCCATAAATGCCTCTGTCAGGAATCTTTCCGCTGCAAGAAACAGGACATATACTCAAATGAGCTGTTAAAAAGGGCATGTGTTGTGCGTGGCCTTGCTTCTCCCCACCAGTGACTTCACCAGCTCAAATGATATCATCAGGTTGACATCTTTCTCCTGGACCCCTTCCATCCCTTATCAGTGTTTCCCCTGATACTTAGGCTCATTTACCCCTACCTTCAACTGGTGACCTCTTCACACTGGGGAGGTCAGGCAGGCTTGGCTAAAGATGACTCCAGGCTGCTATTAGCTCAGCTTAGTGACCCAGAGGGAAGAGAAAGGGATCTCTTACAGAATCAAAAACCAAAATCCCTTCAAAGCCCTCTGAAGGGCCTGCCACAGATGGAATGACAGTCACAGCCCTGGGCCAGTCCCACCGCTCCGGGAGGGGGTAGGGGGGGTCTGTGCGTGGCTGGGTCACATGTACCATGTGACGGATGGCTCAGTAAAAACGTCTAGATGGGGAAACCTCAAGGAAAGGGGGCGCTGCTCCCAAAGGAGGAAGAGATGGTTACATCACACTGAAACTTACACACCCCCGATCTAGTCTTCATCGTCCATCCTTCCAAAGCCTAATCATAAAACAAACTTCTGGTCCTGAGGACTTGTTCATGCTTTAATGCTCCTCCCCTCCAGCAAGACTTCTTTCTATAATACTTTTGGAAGACAGCACTGAAACCACCTCCTCCTGTTAAGATTTAAAACTTCTGCTCTTTGCTAAGACAGGCTTACTGCATGATTCCCTCTGATAAGGAAGGCATATAACCACCCTCTAGGATATCTCCTCCTGATTATGATTTACACAGAGATTGCAAAAGCACGAAACAGCTACATGTGTAGGTAGCAGAACAAAAGGAAAATTGCTGCCAAGATAATCTTCCATCATGATATTGGTATTAGTGTTATTAGTATTCCCAGAAGGAGTGGGAGTTAGTAATTTTGTTTTGGTTTCTGTATAATTAGTATGACATTGCAATTACACGTTGGCTTGTGTTACTTTTACTTTTGTGGCAAATGACAGTGACACGGGAACAAGGTGGGAGGCAGATGTGCATGTGTGCCTGTGAACACACACACGTGAACTCAGTTCCGCGTGGATCCCACTCTGGTAGGTCTGCTAACCTACACTGTCATCACAAAAGCCTGAATTTTATCAGCCCTTTCTGCCCCAGTGCATTCCCTTTGCACCAACCAATGTTGTTTTGTTTTTTTGTTTTTTTTTTCCCCAAGCACCTATTATGTTCCTGGCACTGTATTAGGCACTGAGGATATATTAGTGAACAGACAAGACACTCAATTCTGAGCAGAGCTTGTACAGACAGAACTTGCTACAAATTTAACATTAGCTTAAATAATATATAATTAGAAGGGTGCTAAGTCGCTTCAGTCGTGTCCAACTCTGTGCGACTCCATAGACGGCAGCCCACCAGGCTCCCCCATCCCTGGGATTCTCCAGGCAAGAACACTGGAGTGGGTTGCCATTTCCTTAAGCCTCTGCAAATATATTCAATAATAAATCCCCCAAACAAGCATTACTTTTGGATTACTTGCTATTTTGATTGCTGAGATAGAAAAGTAAAAATATCCTCCTGGAGCTTATACTGTAGCAAGGGGGAAACAGATAGTAATCAAATTAACTACAAATAATGTAAAGAAGTGGTGATGGATGCTGTGAGGGAACATGGTTGAGATAACAAGGCATATCTGATTGAGGTTAAGGCCACACAAAGAAAACGGCCTTTGGGGTAAGAAAATGAATGAAGAGTAGGAATTTTCCAATAATGGAATGGGAAGAAAGCCTTCTGGGCTAAGCTACCAGCACATCCAAAGGCCCTGAGGCAGAAAAGACTGTTGCTTGTTATCTGAGCAGAAGATGAGGCAGAAGGGTTAGAGCAAATTAGCTGGGGGTGGTGAGGTCATGGGATTGGGACCTTATTGTTCTGGTAAGGCTCTTGGAAGGGTTTCCCGGGTGACTCAGTGCTAAGGAATCCACCTGCCAAGCAGGAGATGCGGGTTTGATCCCTGAGTCGGAAAGGTCCCCTGGAGGAGGAAATGGCAACCCGCTTCAGTATTCTTGACTGGGAAATCCCATAGACAGAGGAGCCTGGTGGACTACAATCTATGGGGGTCACAAAAGAGTTGGACATGACTTAGTGACTATAGAAATATAGAAGTCCTCACCAGACGTACCCACTGTTGAATGCAAAGGAGCATTCATCCATAGGCTGCACCGTCCTTTCTTCTTAGAGGCTAAAGAGACGTACAACACGCTTGACATCCAGAAGTTCAGGTTGAAGGATGACAAGTACAAGCCCCATTCAGGTCATCTAGGCTGAGCCTCCACATCAGACACCTCTCCTCTCTGCCACATGCCTCCCCAGGGACCACCTGCCTCCACCAGGATACCCAAAGCATCAGAAGTGAAGTTCTCTGACACCTGGGCAGGGCCCCTGCTAACCACCCAAGCTTTCACTTCCTGACCACCCCATCTGGAATATTCTGCCTAACCCACCTCCTGCCCTCACCTGTTGAACTCTCATACTTTGGGACCCCACCCCCAACCCCGAGGCAGCACTTTCTCTGGGCAGCTGTCCTTGTCAGCTCAGTTCTGATTCTGTGTCCCCTCTCCATTCCATACTGCCTTCCTCTGTTTACTCTCATAACCACACACATGTTTTCCACTGTTGGTTTGTATGTCTTTATCCTCCTCTGACCTGTAAGTTCACAAGGGCAGGGGCCCTAACTGTTCTGCTCTATTTTAAGTATTGATCACATCAACAAGCATACACAGTAGGTGCTCAGTAAATGCTCAATGAATGGATGTGATTTTAAATTGACATCCTAAAAATCCACTCCCTCCAATCTGTGTTCATTCCAGGACTCGAGGGTTCCTCCCAGAATGACTATCACTGTTCGGAATGAAGACAGCCTTTCAGATATTTGGAGATCACAAGTGTCCTGCTCACATTTTCTTGTCTCGGTTTTTCATGTTAAAGCCTTAGATCTAACATGCTTAAACTCAGTCTAATTCAGTCCCCTTACTCACAAATGCTTGTCAAGCACCAAGCACTTTCCAAACTAACAGAGACCCTGAGAAACTTAAGCTAAAGCCTCTACCCACCAGAAGTTCACAGGCCACGACAGATAAGGAAACCAAGGCCTGACTAGGGAAGAGTCTACTTTGTAATGACAAAAACGATCCATATCAACAATGCAACTCAGATCCGGGCCTCTTCCACCTTTCCACCTCACCACCATCCAAAATAGCACATCATCACCAAATCATGTTTGCTTGGGGAATACATTATTTAACGTGTTTGCAGAGGCTTAACCTTCTAATTATGCATTCTTTAAGCTAATATTAAATTGATAGCAAGTTGTTCTGTCTCCTCCAGCCCTGATCCCAACATAGCACAGAGTCATGTTGTATGGGAGCTGGGGAGAGCTACTTTCTAAATCCTAAAGGACTGACCCAGAAAGGAAATGAAGATGTCATCCAGGCCAGGCTTCTCCTCTGGGTGGGTGAACAGCTCAACTCTCCAAGCAGGGAGTTCCGCTTTTCAGCACTGCCAGACAAGGAGACTCTCCCCCTCCTCCCTCACGAATCTTTTCAGGGTTTCCCAGACTTACAGCAGAAGAGGCAAGGGTTCTGCTCTAAGTCTAACTGAGGTTTCTCCTCCTGTGCTTCAGTGCCACTTCCGGGAGGGGACCCAGCTCAGTGTTAATTTCTTCTTTGCAGTTTCTCGATTCACCGGCTCCCCATGCTGCCCCTCAAGCTAAGTTAGAGTCATCCGTTATGGGCCCAGCAGGGCCATTTTGACGACAGCGTTTCCTTTTCTCGGGGTTTTTTACGAGCCTCCTTGTGACAGGCGTGTGCTTGGTGAGATCAAAACATTCTGGAGGGAGATTCCACATGGGGAAACTACTTCCCAAAGTCTGCCCTCTGCAAAAATAAAAACCATGCTAAGTAGCTGAGTTTTATTAACTGGGGAAGCCAGGCTGAGGAAAACGCCTGATAATTAAAAATAATGGCTTCCTTGGAAACACAAAATTGTATTAATTTAAAAATTGGTTTCTCAATCACTGAATACCTACCGAGCTGGCTGGGAAGGGAATTGTGCTGATCCTGGCAGTGAAAATAATTCAAAATAACTTTTATGTTCTCCAGGAAGCCTCAAGGTTAATTTAAATATTGTTAGATGGGTAATTTAATTCGGAATAAGAGAGCGGTGTGGCTAAGTGAAAACTCCTGCACGCTCTGAAGATGAGGCGGGGCAGGTGCCCACGACAAGCTGAGCATGCCTGTCAGACTCTCCACAATTTCGACCCCCACAGCCCAGGCACCTCCTCTTTAGCAAAGGGACCCTCACAATTCAAGATGTTTGATTAGATGATGTGGCTGGCCCAGACTCCTTGGCTCTGCTTCCAGTGAATTTATCACACTTAATTATTAGAAGGATCAGACGTTTTTATAGAAATTACACATTTCCAAAGTTAAACTCAGCAGTATCACCAAGGTGGGACTGCAGGTCATTCCTGACTACTCTGCCCTTAAGAGCACAGCAACTAACAAGGCACCATTGAGAGCATTCTACAACACAGGGTGAGGCTGAGGCAACCCCCAACACACGCACCACAGAGGGAAAGACAGATACATCAGAAGGGTAAGGGGCGCCACTGCCCACGGACCGCATTGCCCCTCCCTCAGGCCGGCACAGCTCCACTAGTGGAAAAAGCAAGCTCCTGGGCGACATTCAGGGCCCCCCGCCCCCACCCCAGCAATGTGACTTGCTTTGTGAGAGCCACTACACCTGTATTGTCCCACCAAGCCTGCAAGGGAAGCTGCAGGGCTCAACCACTGGGAATCGGACGTGATGGGGGAAACGGGGAGGGGCCTGCAACAACCCACACTCAAGAGCGCAGCAGAACAAGCCCCTGCCTGCAGCACCCAGGTAGTAATCCCGTCCAGCAGCTTTGCTCAGCTGCAGAACCAAGTCTGACCAGGGAACTCACCTGGGTGCAAGTCAGGTCCTCAAATGACGGGTGGAGCCCGATCTGCCCACCTCCCTCTCCAAGGCATGGAAGCCCAACAGTGCTCAAGCCAGGAAGCAGGCAGGCAGAGCTGATGGCCCCCAGAGCCCAGTCTGTGTCAGGCATGGAGGCTTCCCCTGCTATGCCCAGACAGGGAGAGTTCATCCACAGTCCCATTGCTGCTAAGTGGAGCTCTCAGCTCCTGCAAACCAGAAAAACCTCTTCAGAAAATGTGGGAGGTGCCTGAAGTGGACCCCACACACACACAGCATCCAGGCACGGGAGCAGATCATAGGCCTGCCAGCTGCTGAGTGTGGCTCCCACCCAGACTGGCCAGGGTCACTGCCAGGAACACAGAGAGAATGGACCGCCCAGCAGTCTCAAGCAGAGAGATGGGAAGGCTGAGCTGATAGCCTGTAGAGCAGAGCCAGTGGCCCTGTTTGATCAGGGAGCTTGGGGCAAGAGTTGGTTTGGATCAAGACCACAAACAAATAGCGTTACAAACCTCGGAGCTAGTTCTCCCACTGTGCCCAAGCAGGGAAACTAATGTGTAGCCCCACTCATTGCTGACTACAGGCTTCAGCCCACCCAACCAAGGAAACTAACCAGAGCCCTGCTTACAGTGGCAGTTGAACAGAAACACTCCGTAGCTTTTCCCATCTGCAGAGCAAAACCAGTAGCCCCATCTGGACAGGGAATTCAGTATATACACTTCCCAAATTCAAGTCCCACGACAAAAAGCCACGCAGCCCTTGGATTCCATTCTGCTGCCTGACCAAGACAAGTACGCTACCTACTGCTGAGTATAGTAACCTGGCCCAGTGGTCTAAAAACCCTGACCAGAGAACCTAGGCAACTGCAGAGCCTATACTATACCCTCCCTTAGGCAGGAAACTGAGACAAGAGTCCTATCCAACTGTTCAAAGTCAGCAGCACACCCTCTCACCCCTGGCCTCAGGCAGTTACCTTACTCAAAAACAGATCCTAATATCAAGCCCTACCTGCTCAAAGACTTTATCAGTAGATACATCCAGAAACCAAAACTGAGCTAACTGGTGAAGAATTTTCTCAACCAAAGCAAACCTATAAAGTCTAGAAGAGAGACC
This sequence comes from Budorcas taxicolor, assembly GCF_023091745.1. Lineage (NCBI taxonomy): Eukaryota > Metazoa > Chordata > Mammalia > Artiodactyla > Bovidae > Budorcas > Budorcas taxicolor. The sequence goes on from NC_068916.1 coordinate 79,634,673, forward strand.
ACTTCAGTGCACAGATACCACCATGAGGAATGAAAGGCCAGAGAAATATGACCACCAAAGCAAACTAAGAGAGCTTCAATAACTGACCCTACTTAAATGAAGATCTGTGAGCTGTCAGCCAAAGAATTCAGAGTAGTCCTCTTAAAGAACTCCAGTGAACTGCAAGAACACACAAATGAGGAAAACAACTACTGAACACAAGTTGAGCAAAAATAGAAACCATGAAAAAAATTCTAGAGCTAAAAAAATAACTAAACTGAAGAAGTCAATAAAGCACTTCAAAAGCAGAATCAACACAGAAGAAAAATCAGCAACCTGGATGATAAGGCAGTTGAAATTCTCCAGAGGAACAAAAACAAAACAAAAACAGTAATGAAAGGCTTTGCACTTATCCACCCCACCCCAGCTCCTGCAAAAAGAATATTTGCATTATAGAAATTCCTGAAGACAAAGAGAAAAGAACAGAAAGTATATTGAAAGCAATAATGGCTGAAATTTTTATAAATCAAAAAAAAGGGATCAATTAGGCTCAAAGGACCCCAAATAGCTTGAACCCAAATAGAGCTACACTGAGACACAATTAAAATCTTCAAAAGTTGGTCCTCCACCGTTCCCACCATGGTGTCAGAACCAGGGTCAGTGTGGAGAGCCCTTCATCCTGGGACATGGGGCACGGAGGGAAAAGTGGCTGCCCCCTCACCCGTCACACACTGCATGTTCGTGAGGAACCTGGTGCTAAATCATTCGTAGATGAAATGCTTCTGGGTCGGGGTTTCATAGGTAGCAGAGCAGCTCCCTTGCTGTAATCTATTGAAAGTCAGCCCTCCACACAAATTTGTAAAAGAAAAAGAAAGAAATTTTAAATTTTAAGAAAAAGAATTTTTTTTCTTTTAAAAGAAAAAAAATATCAAAAGTCAAAGATAAAGGTGGGAGCAGCAGGACAATAAAAAAACATCCCTTACAAAAGAACCCCCATGAGACTATCAACAGGTTTCTCACCAGAAACTTCAGGCTAGGAGAAGTGGGATGATATATTTAAAATCTTCAAAGAAAAAAACTTTAAACCAAAAACTCTATACCCAGCAAAACTGTCCTTCAGAAATGAAAGAAGGATAAAGACTCATGAACAAACCAAAGCAAGGTGTTCATCACCATTAGACCTGCCTTACAAAAGTGATAAAGGGAGTTCTTCAAGTATACATAAAAGGACACTCATTAGCATTGTAAAAATGAAGAAAGTAAAACTTACTTTTAATGATAAAGGTACAAAGTTAGATTATGTAATATGGTAAGAGTATAATGTAATTCATGTACAACTCTAGTTATAAGTTAAAAAGACAACATAATAGAAATAATCATAACTAATCTGTTATTAGGTATGTAATCTTAAAAATATGTAAACCATAACACGAGAAACTAAAATGGGAAAAGTTAAAGTGTAAATTTCGGAGTTATATTGACGTTTTTATCAAGTTAAAATAGAATATTGTGATTTTAAGATATTTTATGTAAGCCTAGTGGTAACCACAATAGAAACACCTGTAGTAATTACACAGAGAACATGGAAGTCAAAGAGCACTCGTGCCAAAAGACATCAAAACACACCCAAAAAAAGACAGCAGGTTATGAAGAAAAGGAACGATGCATCTACCAAAGGCCAGAAAATGATGAACAAAACTGCAGTAGTAAATTCTTACCTATCAATAATCACTTTAAACATAAACATTGAATTATTTAATTAAAAGACATAGAATGGCAGATTTTTTAAAAATCTAACAGTATGCTGCCTTATATGAAACTCACTTTAGCCTTAAAGGCATCTATAGACTGAGAGTGAAGAGGTGGAAAAAGACAGTACACCAAAAAATAATCCCCCCCAAAAAAGGGGTAGCTGTACTTATTATATCAAACGAAAGACTTTAAAAACAGTGTAAAACAACAACAAAGAAGGTCATTATATACTAATAAAGAGGTCAATTCATTACAGAAAATACAATTATAAATATTTATACATGAAACACTGGAACATCTAAATATATAAAACAAAAACTGAACTAAAGGAGAAATAAGCAGCAATGCAATAATAGTGGGGAATCTTACTATCCCACTTTCAACAATGGATGCGTCATTCAGACACAGAATTAATATGAAAACATCAGATTTGAACAACACCATAGACATAATGGCACCCCACTCCAGTACTCTTGCCTGGAAAATCCCATGGATGGAGGAGCCTGGTGGGCTACAGTCCATGGGGTCACTAAGAGTCGGACGCGACTGAGAGACTTCACTTTCACTTTTCACTTTCATGCATTGGAGAAGGAGATGGCAACCCACTCCAGTGTTCTTGCCTGGAGAATCCCAGGGACGGGGGAGCCTGGTGGGCTGCCGTCTGTGGGGTCACACAGAGTCGGACACGACTGAAGCGACTTAGCAGCAGCAGCAGCAGCAGCAGAGACATAATAGACCTACAGACACAGCAAGCATGATGTCTGACAGCAGCAGAATACACAATCTTCATGTGCACATGGAACATTTTCTAAGATAAACCATATGTTGGGGCACCAAACAAGTCATGCTGCTGCTGCTGCTAAGTCGCTTCAGTCGTGTCCGACTCTGTGCGACCCCATAGACGGCAGCCCACCAGGCTCCCCTGTCCCTGGGATTCTCCAGGCAAGAACACTGGAGTGGGCTGCCATCTCCTTCTCCAATGCATCAAAGTTAAAAGTCAAAGTGAAGTCGCTCAGTCGTGTCCGACTCCTAGCGACGCCATGGACTGCAGCCCACCAGGCTCCTCCATCCATGGGATTTTCCAGGCAAGAGTACTGGAGTGGGATGCCATCGCCTTCTCCGAAACAAGTCATAACAAATTCAGAAAGACTAAAATCATAGCAAGTATCATCTCTGACCATAGTAGTATGAAACTAGAAATCAATAATAGGAGAAGAACTAGAAAATTTACAAATACATGGAAATCTTAAAACACAATCCTGAACAACCAGTGGATCAAAGAGAAACTAAAGAGGAAATTTGAAAGAATCTTGAGTCAAATGAAAATGGAAATACAATATAGCAAACCTTATGGGATACAGCAAAAGCAGTTCTAAGAGGGAAGTTCACATCAACAACACCTAGACTAGGAAGCAAGAAAGCTCCTAAAGAAACAATCTGGAGGTGGAGACAAAGTAAACAGAGTGGAAAGACATGAGCCCACCTCTTCCTATGAAAACACCAAAAATGCAACTAGCTGCAGAACAACCATCCTCAAAAAAATGCTGGAACCTACCAAAAAAGATATCCTGTATCCAAAAACAAAAAAGCCACAAGAAGATGGTAGGAGGGTGCAATCACTAAAACCAAGTCCATACCCACCTGGTAAAGTGAAAATGAAAGTGTTAGTCACTCAGTCGTGTCTGGCTCTCTGTGACCCTATGGACTGTAGCCCATCAGGCTCCTTTGTCCATAGGATTCTCCAGGCAAGAATACTGGCGTGGGTTGCCATTCCCTTCTGCAAGAGATCTTCCCAACCCAGGGACTGAACCCAAGTCTGCATTGCAGGCAGATTCTTTACTGTCCGAGCCACCAAGGAAGTCCACTCACCTGGTAGATGACCCACAAACTGGAAAATAATTATATTGTGGAGGTTCTCCCACAGGAGTGAGTGTGTCAGGACCCAGGGAAAAAAGCAGTGACCTCACTCATGGAAGCCTGGTCATAGAATTCCTACCTGCTGGTATTGGAGGGCCTTCTGCAAGGAAAGGGGGAGGCTTTGGCTCACTGCAGGGACGAAGACACTGGCAGCAGTAGTTCTGGGGAGCACTCATTGGTGTGAGCTCTCCTGGAGGCTGGCATTTGCTCACCAAGTAAAACTGTCACTGTTTGCAGATGACATGATACTATACATAGAAAATCTTAAAGTTGCCACCAGAAAACTGGAGCTCATCAATGAATTTGGTAAAGTTGCAGGACACAAAATTAATACACAGTAATCTGTTGCATTTCTATACATTAACAAAGATCAGAAAGAGAAATTAAGCAATTTATCATATCAAAAAGAATAAAAACCTAGGAATAAACCTACATAAGGAGGCAAAATACTTCTATTCTGAAAACTGTAAGACACTCATGAAAGAAATCAAAGATGACACAAACAGATGGAAAGATATACCATGTTCTTGGATTGGAAGAATCAATATTGTCAAAATGACTGTACTACCCAAGGCAATCTACAGGGTCAATGCAATCCCTATCAAATTACCAATGGCATTTTTCACAGAACTAGAACAAAATTCTTAAAATGTGTATGGAGGGTGCAAAAGACCTCAAATAGCCAAAGTAATCTTGAGAAAGAAACACAGAGCTGGAGGAGTCAGGCTCTCTGACTTCAGACTATATTCCAAAGCTACAGTCATCAAAAGAGTATTGTGCTGGCAGAAGAACAAAAATACAGCTCAGTGGAACAGGATAGAAAACTCAGAAGTAAATCCATGCACCTGTGGTCAATTACTCTATTGATAGAAGAGACAAGACTATGCAATGAAGAAAAGACAGTCTCTTCAATAAATGGTGCTGGGAAAACTGAACAGCTACATATAAAAAAATTAAATCAGAACATTCTTTAACACCATACAAGAAAAGAAATTCAAAATGAATTAAAGACCTAAATGTAAGACTGGACAGTATAAAACTCTTAAAGGAAAACATAGAAAGAACACACTTTAACATACATCAGAGCAATATCTTCTTCAATCTGTCTCCTAGAGTAATGGAACTAAAAACAAAAATAAATGGGACCTAATTAAACTCAAAAGCTTTTGCACAGCAAGGGAAACCATAAGCAAAACAAAAAGACAACCCATACAACAGAAGAAAATGTTTGCAAACCATGTGACAGACAAGGAATTAATATGCAAAATCTACAAGTAGTTCATGAGGCTCAAAATCAAAAAAATAAAAAATAAATGGACAGAAGACCTAAATAGACATTTCTCCAAAGAATACATACACATAGCCAAGAAGCACATGAAATGATGCTCAAAATGACTAATTATTAGGGAAATGCAAATTAAGACACCTCACACCAGTGAGAATGATCATCATCAAAAAGTCTACAAACAGTAAATACTGAAGAGAGTGTGGAGAAAAGGGAACCCTCCCATACTGTTAGTGGGAATGTAAATTAGTACCATCTCTATGGAGAAAAGTGTAGATTCCTTTTAAAAACTAAAAACAGAACTACCATATGATCCAGCAATCCCACTCCTGGGCATATGTCTGGAGAAAAACATGGTTCAAAAGGATAGATGCCACCCGAGTGTTCACTGCAGCACTGTTTACAAAAGTCAAGACATGGAAGCAACCTAAATGTCCACTGACAGAGGAGGAATGGATAAAGATGATGTGGTACACGTATATAATGGAATATTACTCAGTCATTTAAAAGAACAAAATAATGCCATTTGCTGCAACGTAGATGAGCCTGGAGATTATCATACTAACTGAAATGCCAGACAAAGAAAAATATAATATTGCCTATATGTGGAATCTAACAATTATACAAATGAACTTGTTTACAAATAAGTTCACAGACTTAGAAAACAAGCTTATGGTTACCAAAGGTGAAATGTAGGGGACAAATTTGGAGTCTGGAATTGATATATACACACCACTATATTTAAAATAGATAACCTACTGTACAGCACAGGTAGGTCCTACAACAGGGTACAACAAGGACCTGCTGTACAGCTCAGGGAACTCTTCTCAAGATTCTGTAATAACCTACATGGGGAAAGAATTTGAAAATGAATAGATAACGTGTATATGTAACTAGAAAAAGAACAAAGTGAACCCAAAGTTACCAGTAGGAAGAAACAATAAAGAGCAGATATAGAGAACAGGAAATATATAAAGTAAATAAAACAAACTCACAGCTGGTTCTTTGAACAGATCAGTACAACTGGCGAACCTTTAGGTACATCAGCCAAGGAAAAAAGAGAGGGGAGCCAAATGAACAAAATTATAAAAGAAGAAGAACATATACAAAGGATCATCTGAGGCTTCTCTGAACAGCTATACACCAACAAACTGAATAGCCTAAAAGAAATGGAAAAATTCTTATAAACATAGAAGTTAGCAAGACTGCATTAGGAAGAAACAGAAAATCTGAACAGACCAGTTAACTAGTAAGAAGAAAATTGGTAATCACAAATCGACAAATGAAGAAAAACTTGGGATCGGATGGCTTCACTGGTGAATTTACCTAAAGATTTTAAGAATTAATACCAGTCCTTCTCAGACTCTTTCAGAAAATCTAAGAGGAAAGAACACTCCCCCAAGATTATTTTACAAGACCAGGGTTACCCTGATACCAAAACAGAAAAGGACACTACCAGAAAACTACAGACCATGTCCCTGATGAAAATAGATGTGAAAATTCCAAATGAAATACTAGCAAATCAAATTCAGGAGCACATTAAAAGGATCATTCACAGGATCAACTGAGATTTGTTCCTGGGATACAAGGATGACTCCAAATTTGCAAAATAATCAATGTGATAGATCACATTAATAGAATGAATGAAAAAATTCATATGATCATGTCAATATATGCAGGAAAAGCATCTGACAAAATTCAACACCTGTCCATGATAAAAACTCTTAACATATTAGGTATAGATAGAGCATGCTGGTGCTAAATTGCTTCAGTCGTGTCCAACTCTGTGTGACCCCAGAGACAGCAGCCCACCAGGCTCCCCCATCCGTGGGATTCTCCAGGCAAGAACACTGGAGTGGGTTGCCATTTCCTTCTTCAATGCATGAAAGTGAAAAGTGAAAGTGAAGTCGCTCAGTCATGTCCAACTCTTAGTAACCCCATGGACTGTAGCCTACCAGGCTCCTCCATCCATGGGATTTGCTAGGCAAGAGTACTGGAGTGGGTTGCATTGCCTCTCCGAGATAGAGCATACCTCAACATAATAAAGGCCATATATAACAAGTCCACAGCTACATCACAATGGTAAAAGGTTGAGACCTTTTCCCCTAAGAACAGGATCAAAACAAGGGTGCCCACTCTCACCACTCCTATTCAATATAATTTGGGAAGGTCTAGCCAGAGCAATTAGTCAAGAAAAAAAATGTTTTTTAAGTACCAGACTTGAAAAAGGAAGAAGTAAAACTGTCTCTATTTGCAGATGACATGATGTTATACATAGAATATCCTAAATACCAGGAAACTGCTAGCTCTAATCAACAAATGTGAGAAAAGTTTGGGATAAAAATTTAACATAAAAAGATCAGTAGTGTTGCTGTACACTCACAATGAATTATCTGAAAAAGAAATTAAGAAAATGATACTATTTGCAATAGCATCAAAGAAAATAAAACACTTTGGAATAAATTTACTAAGGAGATGAAATATTTATGCTTTAAAAAATAAAATACTGATCAAAGAAGATACAAATAAATGAAACATATCTCATGTTCATTATTTGGAAGAATTAAGATCACTAAAATGTCAATACTAACAAAAGCCATCTACAGATTCAATGCAATTCCTATTAAAATTCCAATGGCATTTTTTACAGAAGTAGAAAAATACTCCTAAAATTTGTATGGAACCACAAAAGACCCTGATAACCAAAGAAATCCTAAGAAATAAGAACAAAGCAAAAAATATCACACTTCCTGGTTTCAAGCTATAGTATTTAGCTATAGTCATCAAAATGTATGATACTGGCATAAAAATAGACAAACAGACCAATAAAATAGAATTGAGAGCCCAGAAATAAATTCAGGCTTACATGGTCAACTGTATTTAACAAGGAGCCAAGAATACTTGATGGAGAAAAGAAAGTCTCTTCCATAAATTGTTCTGTGAAAATTGGATATTCATGTGTAGAAGAATGAAACTAGGCCCCTTAGACCACTCACAAATATTAACTTGAAATGGAGTAATAACTTAAATGTAACACTTGAAATTATAAAATTCCTAGAGGAAAAAAATAGGGAAAGAAATCCTTGACATGGGTCTTTATAATGATTTTTTTGGTATGACACCTAAAGCATAATCAACAAAATCAAAAATAAACATGTGAGAACATATCAACTATAAAGCTCTGCACAGCAAAAAAAAAAAAAAAACAGCAAAGTGGAATAACTATAAAATGAGAAAAAAATGTATTTGTAAACTATACATCTGATAGGGCTTCCCAGGTGGCACAGTGGTAAAGAATCCACCTGCCAATGCAGGAGGCACAAGAGACACAGGTTTGATCCCTGGTTTGGAAAGATCCCCTAGAGTAGGAAATAGCAACCTGTTCCAGTATTCTTGCCTGGAAAATGTCATGTATAGAGGAACCTGGCAGACTGCAGTCCACGGGGTTGCAAAGAGTTGGACATGCCTGAGCAACTGAGCACACACATACATATATCTGATAAAGGGTTAACATCTAAAATATGTGAGGAACTCATACAATTCAATGGCGAAAATCCAATAAAAAATGGGCAAAGGACCTGAATAGACATTTTTACGAAGAAAATATATAGATGGCCAACAGGTGTGCTCAGCATCTCAACAAGATGCTCAACATCACTGATCACTGAGTGAGTGAAGTCGCTCAGTCGTGTCCAGCTCTTTGCGACGCCATGGACTGTAGGAGCCTCCCATGCTCCTCTGCCCATGGGATTTTCCAGGCAAGAGTACTGGAGTGGGTTGCCATTAATCACAAACACAATGAGATATCATCTTACTCTTATTGGAATGGCCATCCTCGAAAGAGAAGAGATAATAAAAGTAGCAAAGATGTGGAAAAAAGGGAACTCTTTCACTACTGGGATTGCAAATTGGCACAGACACTACGGAAAACAGTATGGAGGTTCCTCAAAAAGGCAAAAATGTAACTACTACACAATCCAGCAATTATACTGTTAGGAGTATGTCTGAAGGAAAAAACCACTATGTCAAAGAGCTCTCTGTATTCCCATGTTCACAAACAGCATTATTTATAATAGCCAAGATATGGAAATATCCAAAGTGTCCACTGAAAGTAAACATATAAAGAAGCTGTACATAGGTAGGTAGATGGAGACAGACAGACAACAGAATATTATTCAGTCATAAAAATGAAGAAATCCTGCCAGGAACAACAACATGGATGAACCTTGTGGGCACTGTGCGAAGTGAAATAAGTCAGAGAAAGATAAATACCATGTGATTTTACTTACGGTTAAAATATGTAAAACAAACAAAAAACCCCAAACTCATTGTAAAACACATCAAATTTTTGGTTACCAGAGGCAGAGATGAGGGAAATAGAATTGGAGGAAGGTGTTTAAAATGTACAAACTTCCAGTTTTAAGACAAGTGCTATGAGTAATGACCATTATGACCATAATTTAACACTGTTGTATGATATGGGAAAGTTGTTAAAGGCATTACATAATGACAAGAAGGTATACTCAGCAAGAGGATATAGTGTTTACAAATATTTACATACCCACTATAAGAGCACCTAAGCATATAAAGCAAATATTAACAGATCTAAAGGGAGAAATATACAGAAATATAGTAATAGTAGGAGACAGTATCCCACTTACATCAATAGGTAGATTGTCCAGACAGAAAATCAGTAAGGAAACCGTGGCCTTAAGCAATAAATTTGGCCAAATAAACTTAACAGATATACGTAGAGCATTCCATCTAAAAACAATGTAATACACATTGGAACGTTCCCCAGGACAGATATGTTAGGCCACAAAATAAGTCTTAACAAATGTATAAGACTGAAATCATATCAAGCATCCTTTCTGACCACAATGGTATGAAACTGGAAGTCAATTACAAAAGAAAACTAGAATATTCACAAATATATGGAGATTAAACAACATGTTACAGGTCAATCAAATACACCAAAGAAGTTCTCATACTGTTGCAAAAATTCTAGGCCCCACAACAGACTTGCCAACTTGGGGATCTGACAAAGGGACTGAGAAACTCCAGGGAATCTGACTTAGAAGGTCATTGGGATTTGATTACAGATCTTTCACTGGACTAGGGAAACAAAATCTCTTGGAGGGCACAAACAAAACTGTGTGTGCACCAGGATCCAGGAGAAAGGAGCAGTGACCCCACAAAAGACTGAGCGAGACTTGCCTGTGAGTGTTTGGGAGTCAGTAGTGGCCTGCCATGGGGTCAGGAGCACTGACAGCAACAGTCCTGGGAGGCATGGTGTGCTGGCATAAATCCTCTTGGCGGAGATGACCATTACCTCTACCATAGTTTGGCCTCAGGACAGACTGCATTACCTGCCTCCTGAGAAACATGTATGCAAGTCAAGAAGCCACAGTTAGAACTGGACATGGAACAACAAACATCAAGGCTATATATTGTCACCCTGCTTATGTAACTTCTATGCAGAGTATATCATGTGAAATGCTGGGCTTGATGAAGCTTAAGCTGGAATCAAGACTTCCAGGAGAAATATCAAAACCTCAGATATGCAGATGACACCACCCTAATAGCAGAAAGTGAAGAAGAACTAAAGAGACTCTTGATGAAAGTGAAAGAGGAGAGCGAAAAAGCTGGCTTATAACCCAACATTCAAAATATAAGATGATGATATCGGGCCCATCACTTCATGGCAAATAGATGGGGAAGAAATGGAAACAGTAGCAGACTTTATTTTCTCAGACTCCAAAATCACTGTGGATGGTGACAGCAGTCGTGAAATTAAAAGATGCTTGCTCCTTGGAAGAAAAGCTATGACAAACCCAGACAGTGTATTAAAAAGCAGAGACATCACTTTGCCATCAAAGGTCTGTCTAGTCAAAGTTCTGGTTTTTCCATTTGTCATGTACAGGTCCATGTGAGAGCTGGACCATAAGGAAGGCTGAGTTCTGAAGAATTGATACTTTTGAACTGTGGTGCTGGAAAAGGCTCTTGAGAGTCCCTTGGACAGCAGGGAGACCAAGCCAGTCAGTCCTAAAGGACATCAACCCTGAATATTCATTAGAAGGACTGATGCTGAAGCTGAAGCTCCAATACTTTGGCCACCTGATGTGAAGAGCCAACTCACTGAAAAAGACCCTGATGCTGGGAAAGACAGAGGCCAAGAGAACAAGGAGGCAACAGAGGATGAGATGGTTTGCTGATATCATTGACTCAATGGACATGAGCCTGAGCTAACTCCAGCAGATAGTGAAGGACAATGAAACTTGCCATTATCTGCAGTCCATGGGGTTGCAGAAAGTCAAACATGATTAAGTGACTGAACAAAACAATAGATAAATGCGTCAAAGAAATCAAAAGAAAAAAATACCTTGAGACAAATGAGAATGGAAATACAACATACCAAAACTTAAGGAATACAGAAAAAGCAATTCTAAAAGGGAAGTTCATAGCAATAAATATCTACCTGAAGAAACAAGAAATATCATAAGTAGATAACCTAATGTTACACCTTAAGGAACTATAAGAACAACAAATGAAGCCCACAGTTAGAAGAAGGAATAATAAAGATCAGAGAGAAAGTAAATTAAATAGAGACTAAATAGACAATATCAAAAATTCAATGAATCCAAGAGCTAATTCTTTAAAAAGGTAAACCAAATTGACAAACCTTTAGCTAGACTTAGCAAAAAAGGAGAGGACTCAAAATGTGAAATGAAAGAGAAGAAATTATAAACAATACTACAAAAATGAAAATATAATAGAGACTATTATAAACATTATATACCAATGAATGGACAATATCGAAGAAAGATGGCATTTCTATAAACACAAAGCTTATAACTGAATGATAAATAAAACATCTGAACAGATCAATTACTAGTAATAAGATTGAATCAGTATCAAAAACATCCCACCAAACAGAAATCCAGGATCACATGGCTTCACTTGTGAATTCTACTTAACATTCAAAGAATTTATACCAATCCTTCTCAAATTCTTCCCAAAAGAAATTAAAATGAAGGGATGTTTCCAAACTCATTTAACAAGGCCAGCATTACCCTAATACAAAAATCAGACAAGGACACTGCCAGAAATAAAATTATAAGTCAATATCCCTGATGGACAGAGCTGCAAATATCCTCAAGAAAATATTAGCAAATTGAGTTCAACAATACATGAAAAAGATCATAACACAGGATCAAATGAAATTTATTCCAAGAATGCAAAGATGGTTCCAAATCCATAAATCAATGTGATACACCACACTAACAAAATAAAGGATAAAAATCATCTCAATAGATGCAGAAAAGCTTTTGACAAATTCAACATCCTTTTACAATTAAAAGAACCTCTCAACAGAGTATAAAGGGAATGCGTCTCAATATAATAAAGGCCATGTGTGATAAGCCCATTTCTAACATCATACTCCATGTTATGACCAACCTAGACAGCATATTAAAAAGCAGAGACACTACTTTGCTGACAAAGGTCCATATAGTCAGAGCTGTGGTTTTTCCAGTAGTCATGTGTGGATGTGAGAGTTGGACCATAAAGAAAGCTGAGTGCCAAAGAATTGATGCTTTTGAACTGTGGTGTTGGAGAAGATTCTTGAGAGTCCCTTGGACTGCAAGGAGATCCATCCAGTCCATCCTAGCAGAAATCAGTCCTGAATATTCACTGGAAGGACTGATGCTGAAGCTGAAACTCCAATACTTTAGCCACCTGATGTGAAGAACTGACTCATTGGAAGACTCTGATGTTGGGAAAAATTGAAGACAGGAGGAGAAGGGGATGACAGATGGTTGGATGGCATCACTGACTCAATGGACATGAGTTTGAGCAAGCTCCAGGAGTTGGTGATGGACAGGGAAGCCTGCGTGATGCAGTCCATAGTATCCCAGAGTCGGACAGGACTGAGCAACCGAACTGAACTGAACATCATACTCAATGGTAAAAGGCTGAAAACTCTTCCTCTAAGAACAGGAACAAGTATGCCCATTCTTGCCACTTTTATTCACCATAGCATTGAAAATCCTAGATAGCAATTAAGCAAGAAAAAATAAAAGACATCCAATGGGAAAAAGAAGTAAAACTGTCACTATTTGCCAAAACCATGAACATACACACACAGAACATCCTAAAGACTTTACAAAAAAAACTGTAGAATAAACAAATTCAGTAAAGTTGCAGGATACAAAATCAGTATTCAGAAATCTGTTACATTTCTATATACTAATAACAAACTATTAGAATTAAGAAATCAATCACATTTATAATTCCATCAAAATACCTAGGAATAAATTTAGTCAAGGAGGTGAAATATCTGTACACTAAAAACTGTAAGACATTAGTGAAAGAAATTGAAAGAGGGATTTTCTGTGCTCATGGATTAGGAGAAAAATGCCCTTAATATCAAAAGCAACTTACAGATTTAATACAATCCCTAAACAAAGCCCAATGGCATTTTTCACATAAATAGAACAGACCTTCCTAAAATTGATATGGAACCACAGATATCCAAATAGCCAAAGCAATCTTAAGATGGAAGAAAAAAGCTGGCGACATCACAATCCTTGATTTGAAACTCTATTGCAAAGCTATAGTCATCAAAACAATATTGCAATAAACACAGACACATAGACCAATGGAACAGAATTGAGAGACCAGAAATAAACTGCACATATACAGTCAATTAATTGACAACAAAGAGCGAAAAATATACAGAGAAAGGACACTGTTTAACAAATGGTGTTGGGGAAACTTGATAGTCACATGCAAAAGAACAGAACTGGAGCACTATTTATACCACTCACAGGAATTAACTCAAGTGGATTAAAAACTTGAACATAAGCTAAAGCTGTAAAACTGAGGGAAAAACATAGGCGGTAAGCTTTTTGACATTCATCTGAAGGATGATGTTTTGGATTTGCCACCTAAGCAAAAGCAATAAAAGCAAAAATCAAAAGTGGGACTACATCAAACTAAAAAGCTTACACACAGCAAAGGAAACCATCCACAAAATGAAAAGACAACCTTTTTATTATAACATTTTTTTAACATTTACAAATCATTTATTAATGGCTTAATACCCAAAATACAAAAAGAACTCATACAACTCAATAGCAGAAAAATAAAAAACACTTCTACTGACAAATAGGATTTATATAGACATTTTTCCAAAGAAGACATATAGATGGCCAATAGGCACCTGGAAAGGTGCTCAACATCATTGATAATTAGGGATGTTCAAATCAAAACCATAATGAGATATTATTAATATCTCACACCTATTAGAATGGCTGTTATCAAAATGACAATGAATGTTGGTGAGGTTGTAGAGAAAAGGGAAACTGCATGTCCTGCAGGAGAAGGCAATGGCACCCCACTCCAGTACTCCAGTACTCCTGCCTGGAAAATCCCATGGGTGGAGGAGCCTGGTAGGCTGCAGTCCATGGGGTCGTGAAGAGTTGGACACGACTGAGCGACTTCACTTTCACTTTTTATTTTCATGCACTGGAGAAGGAAATGGCAACCCACTCCAGTGTTCTTGCCTGGAGAAGCCCAGGGACGGGGGAGCCTTGTGGGCTGGCATCTATGGGGTCGCACAGAGTCAGACATGACTGAAGCGACTTAGCAGCAGCAGCAGCATGCACTGTTGGTAGGAGTGCAAACTGATGCAGTCACTGTGGAAATAGTATCGTGCCTCCTCGAAAACAAAAAAATGAAAAATAGAACTACCATATGACCCAGCAGTCCCACTCCTGGATATATATATATGAATAAAATGAAAACACAAACAACAAAATAGGCACCCCAGCATTCACTGCAGCATATTCACAACAAACCAAGACATCGAAGCAACCTAAGTGTCCATCAAGGATGAATACAGAAGATGTGATATAAATACACACACACACTGGAAAATTATTCTGACCCTGCCAAAAAAAAAAGGAATGAAATATTGCCATTTTTGATATGGATGAACCTTGAAGGCATTATGTGAAGTGAAATAAGTCAGACAGAAAAAGACAAATACTGTATGATCTCACTTATATATGGAATCTTAAAAAAAAAAAAAAGATAGTTACTGAAAACAGATTGGTGGTTGACAGTGGTAAGGGGTTGGGGTGATTAAAATGAGGAAAGGGAGTCAAAAGATTCAAACTTTACACTTAAATAAGTTGTAATGTACAGCATGGTGTTTATGGTTAACACTGTATTGCATATTTGAAAGTTGCTAACTCTTGAGAGTCCCTTGGACTGCAAGGAGATCCAACCAATCCATTCTGAAGATCAGTCCTGAGTGTTCATTGGAAGGACTGATGCTAAAGCTGAAACTCCAATACTTTGGCCACCTCATGCAAAGAGTTGACTCATTGGAAAAGACCCTGATGCTGGGAGGGATTAGGGGCAGGAGGAGAAAGGGACGACAGAGGATGAGATGGCTGGATGGCATCACCGACTCGATGGACATAAGTTTGAGTAAACTCCAGGAGTCGGTGATGGACAGGGAGGCCTGGCGTGCTGCGATTCATGGGGTCGCAAAGAGTCAGACACGACTGAGCGACTTAACTGAATTGAACTGAACTGAAGAGTAAATCTCAGAAGTCCTCATCACAAGAAAAAGTATTTCACAACTGTGTACAGTGATCAGTGATAACTAGACTTACTGAGCTGACTGTTTCACAGTACATACAATATTGAATTGTTTTGTTGTATGAAATGGCAACCCACTCCAGTATTCTTGCCTGGAGAATCCTGGGGACAGAGGAGCCTGGTGGGCTGCCGTCTAAGGGATCGCACAGAGTCGGACACGACTGAAGCGACTCAGCAGCAGCAGCAGCATACCTGAAAATAATAGAATACTATATGTCAATTTGATCTTAACTTTAAAAATAAACATAAAAATCATTGATTTTAGAGAAAGGTGTGAAGAGAGTAAATCCTAAGACTCTTCCCTTTTTTTGTGTCTATTTGAGATGATGGATTTAACCTAATTTATTGTGGTAATCATTTCATAATATATGTAAGTTAAATCACTGTGCTGTACACTTTAAACTTATACAATGAGGTATATCAGTTATCTCAGTGAAGTGAAGTGAAGCGAGAACACTCAGTCATGTCTGACTCTGCGACCCCATGGTCTGTAACCTACCAGGCTCCTCTGTCCATGGGATTTTCCAGGCAAGAATACTGGAGTAGGTTGCCATTTCCTTCACCAGGAGATCTTCCCAACCCAGGGATCAAACCCGGGTTTCCTGCATTCCAGGCAGATGCTTTACTGTCTGAGCCACCAGAGAAGCCCAATTATCTCAATAAATGGTAGAAAATCTCAAATTAGCTCTATAATAAAATCCCATTCCCACACCGAATTATCAATGGCTAATGGGGTCACAAAGAATCAGACATGACTGAGTGACTGAACTGAACTGAACTGAACTGAATGATTAGCACCTATTACTTTTTTATGGTTGGTGTACCTGGGCCTCGTTAGCTTTTCAGTAACAGCAGTAAACCCAAATGGTAGCAGTCAGAGGTTTGGGAACCCTTTTCTGTGCTTGCCCACTATTCTGTTTTTTCTGCATTCTCAACACCTTCATATACTAAGATAGTTGTTACTATGATAGTCATGCTTGCACATTTACATGTTAGTATTCCCCATGAATACATGTTATAGCACTATACTTACATGCATGCACACACAATTATATTATGGATATATGATTTGCCTGTTGGTCTCCCCCAGGTAACTGAAGATAGAGCCTATGGCACACTAAGTATTTTAGCCAGCAGTACTCGTCAGAATCGCCCAGCTTTGATTCCCTGGGAGGCTGATTCAGCAGTGGTGGAGTCAGTGCAGCAGCCCTGCTTTGAGAGAGCATCCCCGATGGTTCAGAATCACACGTCTGATGGAGAGCCGCCCATGGGGTGGGGGTGTGGGGGGCAACGGTACAGCCTAGGGGTGGAGGTGGTGAGCTCAGGATTGGGATCCTGGGCCCAACGCTTACTGTGTAAGCGTGAGCACAGCACTTTAACCATCTGTGCCTTGCATGTAATGTGGGGATAATAGTGCCTGCCTGTGAGTGTTGTGAGGATTAAACAAGAAAAACATGGGCAGTGCTGAGAACACACCAAGCCCATAGCAAAGTTCTCAGGACGTGTTGCTCTGTTGGTGGTGTTCCTCCTTGCATTCCAGAGCAGGCACCGTGCTTGACATTGGCAGAGATGTAATGTTTAATCAATAATAAATGCCCTGGGGGCTGTGTGATATTAGTGAAGAGAAACAACGGGAAAACAGTAAGGAAAGGGATGGACGGATGACTGGGAAGTAGGAAATCCATAGGTACAGGCGGCTCAGGAAATCCTGAAAATCCTTCCTCACTGTTGCCACGTGTTTCATTCTGCCACGTGTTTCATAAAATGTTCACAAGGTCTTGAACTGAAATTCTTAGACAATAGGCTTAAGAATATTGGTGGCCTTCTGCTGCTCTTGTCCCAAATGAAGCGACCCAGTGTGGCCAAATTTCTGTTCCCAGAGGAAGTGATCTTTCTAACCCAAGCTTGTGGTTTGCTCTGGTTATGATAACTCTAATACCATATCTTTAGCATCTTCAGTGATTCTGACAGCATTAACTTTTGGACATGTTAGAAATATTCTGCCATACTCCTTTTTTGGATTCTTCCAATTACCGCAGGTTTGATATGAATCTTTCACTTAAAGTTGTATTTCCTTAAAATCCCAAAAACTCACACCTTTATTCTCTTTCATGCTTTAGATAAATGTTCTGTCTCACATGTTCTGTCCCCTTTTCTCTGGGATGATTTCATGAAAACAGCAATGATTTGGGGAATCAGGTAGTCCTGGACTCAGATCCTGGCACTTCTCTAGCTATGTGACCCCCTCGAGCTTGGATGCCCATATATAAAATAATTTTTACCTATGTGTGAGAATAAAATGGAATCAAGTATGTAAAGTACTTTTCACAGTATCTGTCAAAGCATCAGGGACTTTTATCAGTTTAGATTAGCTTCAACTGCTGGTAACAGATTAGAAATAACAGGAGAGTATACAAGATATAGACATTATTCTCATGGTCTAAAAGGAGTCTGAAAAGTGAAAGTGTTAGTAACTCAGTCATGTCTGACTCTTTGTGACTCCATGGACTGTAGTCTGCCAGGCTTCTCTGTCCATGGAATTCTCCAGGCAAGAATACTTGGAGTGGGTAGCCCTTCCCTGCTCCTAGGGGTAAGCAATTCATGGCTGGTACAGATGACCTAGGTCATCTTAAAGACACCTAGGTTGACAGGGATCTAGACTCTTTCTCTGGATGAGCCATTATCTTCGAGGTTTAACATCCTCAAAGTCACCCCATATTCACAAAGTGAATACTGGAGTGCCAGTGATCACATCCACATTCCACCTAAGGAAAGGAGGGAGGAAGAACAAAAGGGGTGCTTGCTTCCTGGCTATGTCTGCTTTCTTCAAGGTTCCCAGCAGACCCAGCCAGCGACTACCTCTTAAATCACTTTGCCCCTACCCAAGTCTCAAGAAAGCTGTGAAATGTAGTTCTTTACCTGGGTAAAGTGCTGCTCCCCAGTATAATAGGTGTCTGTCATATTAGAATTATTCCTAGTCCCCCCACCAGAGTTGCAATGTGGAACCCTTCAAGGGCTGTGGCAGTGCTTTACAGTCATTTGACACATCTCAGGACACTCAATGCATATCCAATATAAACAGTGTGGGAAATAGTAGAGCTGGTTGGTTAACTGGTCAAAGTCTAAAGACCTAAGTCCCAGACTAACCTACCACTTCATTGCAGCATGACCTTGGGCAAGTGTATAACCTCTGTTCGAGGCTTGTTTTCCTCATTTGTGAGCATCAGCTCCGACAGTGGATGTAAATTGCCCAAGATAATGCCTATATAGACTGGCTCTGAACATGTGTCAAAGTTAGTATTACCATCATTATTACTGTTAAGTGCTATTGAATTATTACTAAAAGGTGGGGAGGTACCAGACATCTTTCACATCCTTTCCTTCTGCATGTTTATACCTTCTCTTGCCTTCAGCAGTCACCCCAGGGAGGTGCAGATTTGCAGTCAATTATGTTGAAAGAGCCTGGGCTGAGTTGGCCTCATTCCCTTCAATTCTAGGCATCCACTCCAGGCTAGCTGAATCTCTAGAGTCCCTCTCATGTCCCCATACCCAGAGTCTAGTCTCTCAGCTCTGCCTTCGGAGAGAGGCTCTCTTCTCTAAAAAGATCAACTGCTAAACAAATATTAAATTATATCTGGGTTGTTCCCTTCAAATCTAAGTGAATCAGTTCTTCCCTTTGTTGGAATTCCCCAGCCCTGTTGCTATTATCCCACTGGTGTCTTGCATCCTTGGCAATGGCGAGATTTTTCTCTAGGTGGGAGAATTAAAGGATTTCATGTAGGAATAAGGCTTTGTATTCTCAGATCATGGTAAAACATGGATTTCTAAGAGCTTCTCCTCACCTTCCTGGGTACCTTTTAAGATTTGGGAACAAATCTTGGCACCTGCTCTCAAAGATCATTAGCTACCCATTAGTTGATGACTTGCCCAAAAAGGGTTTTAAGTGTATAAATATACAAATTATCTTGCTTGCCAAGATGGCCAGGCAGGACAGTCAGAACCCTGGGGTCCAGGGCTATTGTGGATGGCCATGTAATTTCACCATTTATGTGATTTACATGATGGCACCCCTGAGCGGTGCAGTGTACAGCCTATATAACTGTTCATGGTGGCCATGCCCCAATCAGTCATTTCCAGCCATAAGCAGCCATGTTTCTGTATTCTAGTGAATGCTACAAAAATTACCATTTCCTGTGTGTACTATGATATAAAGGCATTTAGGAAGGACTTCCCTAAATAACTTCAAGAGTATTCCTTCCTCTAAGGCACACACATGCCCTGGCCACACCAGCCACATCCTCCATAGCAATCTGAGCTAACATGCCCTGTGATGTCTTTCAAAGCAGGCGTATTGTGTTTTCCCAGGTCCATGGAAGAAATCTCTTGTCCATTGACTATGACCGGAACATTCGGACAGAGAAGATCTATGATGACCACCGGAAGTTCACCCTGAGGATCATCTATGACCAAGTGGGCC
The DNA here is from genome assembly GCF_023091745.1 of Budorcas taxicolor. Taxonomy (NCBI): domain Eukaryota; kingdom Metazoa; phylum Chordata; class Mammalia; order Artiodactyla; family Bovidae; genus Budorcas; species Budorcas taxicolor. The sequence goes on from NC_068916.1 coordinate 79,654,754, forward strand.
GCCCCTTCCTCTGGCTCCCCAGCAGCGGGCTGGCGGCCGTGAACGTCTCCTATTTCTTCAATGGGCGCTTGGCCGGCCTTCAGCGTGGGGCCATGAGCGAGAGGACGGACATCGACAAGCAGGGCCGGATCGTGTCCCGCATGTTTGCCGACGGGAAGGTGTGGAGCTATTCCTACCTTGACAAGGTGGGTGGACATGCTGCCCTTGCTCAGCTGGGGCTGTCTCTCCCATTCACGCTGCTCTTTTTAAGCTGACCTGATACACTTTGCCATAAGACATTTTAACATCTTTACTTTGACTCTACCAGGGCTCCCATGTACTCCCACCCTCTGGGTGGGAGGAAATCCCAAGGAAAATGTTATTCATAGCCCAGCACTACTACCATCAACAGCCAAAAAAAAAAAAAAAAGAAAAAACCTGCTAGATACTCGGTAATGGCGAAAAGAATGGACTGTCTGATTTTATTCCCCCAGAAAAGTGCTGTTGAAGTGGACAGAATCATGTCACTAGCAGCACAGTTCATCATTCCTTATGAATTGGAAATGCAGTGATTCATTTCTACCATGCCTGGAATTAAGCCATCAGGGTAGGAACTCTGCCTAAAACTCCAGCACACAAAGCAGCCCCCTCCTACTTGGCTTGTTAGCTGAAGCAGTCAACAGATTCTTGCTACATAATTCCCTGTGTCTGAAAGTGCCAGACTCAGGTTTCCGTGTCAGAAAAAGTCAGGTTGGAGCAGCAGTAAAAAAGAGGTCCCTTCTGGGAGTGGGGGGTCAAGACTTTTAAAGACTGCCTTGGTCATCTATCATTAGACAGGGGTTTGCTCAGCCTGGGCCTCTTACCTGGACTCACCTCTACACAAGCCCATTTCCATTTCTTCCCTTCTTGCTTCCTGATGGCAGTGGTCACTTGCAGACAGAGCTGTTGCCTCCTCTGTAAGAGGGGCTTTTGTCTATTTGGTCCCTTCTCAATACTGTTCTCATTAGGACAGAAGATACCAGAATGAATGGTCTATCAGGGAAGGCAAGAATTTCCCCATGGCTTCAAGTTGGAGGTCATTTTTTCCCCCAAAGAATCAATGATTCCGGGTTACTTAATCTTTCCAGTGGCTTCTAAATGAAGGATGTGCTTTATGGTGAGACTTAGTCGGGGGTGCCCCCAAACATAGTATGTGCATCATACCTGTCCCCTGCCAGGCCAGCAGCAGTCATTTCTCACCAGTCTCAGGATGTCTTGTCATTGAGCCTGGAGGTGAACCTAGTGCCTCTCATCTCAGTCCTTCAAACCCCTTACAACTCAAGACTATGGTCCAGGCAACACCAGCATCACCTGGGATGTTCCCAAAGCAGATTCACAGGCCACCTCCCCACTGTTACACCAGATCCCTGGGTATTTTACACATACATTAAAATTTGGGGAACATTCCTCTAGCTGCCATGATCCATAGAGTAGCATGCCCCATGACATCAGTTCACCCCACATCTCTGATCTGAATCTCCCCATCCTTCACAGCTTTTGAATTGCCATTTACGGACATGGAATAAATTCCGTCCCTTTGAGCACTGGGTCCTAAATGGCTAACTCACGTGTTCCCTTCCCCTTTCCTCCTCCAGTCCATGGTGCTCCTGCTCCAGAGTCAGCGTCAGTACATATTCGAGTACGACTCCTCCGAGCGCCTCCATGCCGTCACCATGCCCAGCGTCGCCCGGCACAGCATGTCCACCCACACCTCCATCGGCTACATCCGCAACACTTATAACCCGCCTGAAAGCAACGCTTCCGTCATCTTTGACTACAGTGATGATGGCCGCATCCTGAAGACATCCTTTTTGGGCACTGGACGCCAGGTATTCTACAAGTATGGGAAACTCTCCAAGCTGTCAGAGATTGTCTACGACAGCACTGCCATCACTTTTGGGTATGATGAGACCACCGGCGTCTTAAAAATGGTTAACCTCCAAAGTGGGGGCTTCTCCTGCACCATCAGGTACCGAAAGATCGGCCCACTCGTGGACAAGCAGATCTACAGGTTCTCCGAGGAAGGCATGGTCAACGCCAGGTTTGAATACACCTATCACGACAACAGCTTCCGGATCGCAAGCATCAAGCCCGTCATAAGTGAGACTCCCCTTCCCGTTGACCTCTACCGCTATGATGAGATTTCCGGCAAAGTGGAGCACTTTGGCAAGTTCGGGGTCATCTATTATGACATCAACCAGATCATCACCACGGCCGTGATGACCCTCAGCAAACACTTTGACACCCACGGGCGGATCAAGGAAGTCCAATACGAGATGTTCCGGTCCCTCATGTACTGGATGACGGTGCAGTATGACAGCATGGGCAGGGTGATCAAGAGGGAGCTGAAACTGGGGCCCTACGCCAACACCACTAAGTACACGTACGACTATGACGGGGACGGGCAGCTCCAGAGTGTGGCCGTCAATGACCGCCCCACCTGGCGCTACAGCTACGACCTCAATGGGAACCTCCACTTGCTGAACCCGGGGAACAGTGTGCGCCTCATGCCCTTGCGCTACGACCTCCGGGATCGGATAACCAGGCTTGGCGACGTGCAGTACAAAATTGATGACGATGGCTATCTGTGCCAGCGAGGGGCTGACATCTTTGAGTACAACTCCAAGGGCCTCCTAACGAGGGCTTATAACAAGGCCAGTGGCTGGAGCGTCCAATATCGCTATGATGGTGTGGGGCGGCGGGCTTCCTACAAGACCAACCTGGGCCACCACCTGCAGTATTTCTACTCCGACCTCCACAACCCGACTCGCATCACCCATGTCTACAATCACTCCAACTCAGAGATAACCTCGCTCTACTATGACCTCCAGGGGCACCTCTTTGCCATGGAGAGCAGCAGTGGAGAGGAGTACTACGTTGCCTCGGATAACACGGGGACGCCCCTGGCTGTGTTCAGCATCAATGGTCTCATGATCAAGCAGCTGCAGTACACCGCCTATGGGGAGATTTATTACGACTCCAACCCTGACTTCCAGATGGTCATTGGCTTCCACGGGGGACTCTACGATCCCCTCACCAAGCTGGTCCACTTCACGCAGCGTGATTATGACGTGCTGGCAGGACGATGGACCTCTCCAGACTACACCATGTGGAAAAATGTGGGCAAGGAGCCAGCCCCCTTTAACCTGTACATGTTCAAGAGCAACAATCCTCTCAGCAATGAGCTGGACTTGAAGAACTACGTGACAGGTAAGGACCTGGCCACCTCAGTTGGGCAGTGGCTCCCCGTGGGGTGGTTGTCCAGGTAGACTATCAGGGACTTTGAAACAAGGTCTTATGTCTGACGCTAGGAGAATCCTGGAGGGCTGTGTACACTGCAGGTACAGGATCGAGAGCACTCACGCAATCACAGTACAGAGCAGTCCTTAGCTCTGTTTGAGGAAAAGTGTGAAAACGTTAGTCGCTCAGTCGTGTCTGACTCTCTGGACTCCATGAACTCTAACCTGCCAGGCTCCTCTGTCCATGGAGTTCTCCAGGCAAGAATACTGGACTAGGTTGCCATTCCCTTCTCCAGGGCATCTTCCCTGGAATTAAAAGTCCCATGCTCTACCAACTGAGCTATCCAGGCAGCTCTACTTGAAGATGTCCTGGCTATTTTCAAGTCCATTCCATTGAAACAACTTTTATAAGAGCCCTCTCTAACTCAAAAGAGATAGCAACCTTATGAAGGAGGAAAGGATGAGACCCTGATCTCAGAAATACCTGGTTCAGATTCTTTTATTTATAAGTCAAAGGACCTTGGGCTGGTTGTCCAGTATCTCTGAGCTGTAGTATCCTTTTCTGCAAAAGGGCACTAACAAAATCATCTCACAGAGTGATCGTAAGAAAGAAATGAACTTATGTATGTAAAGTTCAGTGCCTGGCACTTTAGACAGAGGATGTTCACAAAAGGGTGTCTACTTGTGTTATTAACATCATCATTACTAGTGAAGCAATGAAACAGCGTGGGTACTGAGATGACTATGACCCAGCTCCTAACCTTATGACAAGGCTGTTGAGAAACAAATACAAATAAGCAGTGATAATGGAAAACGGGATTAAGTCTATGCTACCATATAGGTGTTTGTCCAGTTATTCATTCAACAAGCACTTTTAAGACACCAGCATGCTTCATCCTGGAGTTCAGTTCAGTCGCTCAGTCATGTCCGACTCTTTGTGACCTCATGGACTGCAGCACGCCAGGCTTCCCTGTCCATCACCAACTCCTGGAGCTTACTCAGACTCATGTCCATCGAGTCAGTGATGCCTACTGGGGATGCAATGGAAACAAGGCAGACACTTCTCTCAAAGAAGTGCATGTGCAGATGACTTCAGTTTTGAAAATTTTGGCATAGTCCAGAAGGGCCCCACCTCAAACCAGGCTTGAAGAAAGAAGGGGATCTTGGTGGTAGAAATGAGCTCAAGGCTGAAGAAAGACATGCGCACAAGTCAAAAAGGACAGGAGACTTCTCTGGTGGTCCAGTGGCTGAGACTCTGTGCTACCACTACAGGGGCCACGGGTCCAATCCCTGATTGGGAAACTAAAATCCTGCAAGCCACTCAGAGCTCAATCACAGAAAAAAGAAAAAAAGGTCAAAAGGACATAGGAAGCTTGGAGAGAGAGGTCTGGATAAACAGGTCAAGGAAGGCAAATAATCTGCTTCTTCATGCTAAGTGAGAAATTGGTTAAATGAGGGTCCTTATCCATCCGTCTGTCTATTTACCTATTGACAGATATTTTCATCTAACATATAAGTACTAGAGATGCAGTGGACTGCAAGATAGAGCCCCTTTTTTCAGGGAGATAAACAAGGAAATCTGGATAGATAGATGGATAGATGAATGGAAGAAAAAAGACCAATATTCAGCAAAGAATATGGAGCCATCTCACCTGAACATGCATTGTAGATGAATAACAGTGAGGACCCCAATTCCAAGCCCCGCCCCCCGCCAAGTTCCAGGGAACTCATAGCTCTTAGCCATGGGCCAGGGAAGCATCAGGCCCAGAGGGTCCCTACCCTCAGGTAACCAGGGATCACTCATCGATCCCCAGAACAGGAAAGGAAGCAGCAGCTCCCTGGAGCACAGTGTGGCCCTCAGTGCCCCATGCTGCAAAAATAGATGACCTTAAAGGCCAACTTCTGGCCATGCTGTGCCTCACTGACAGGTTCCAGAGCCTTTGAAGTTGAACCCAGCATCCCCCTACAACTGAAGCAGCTGGTACCTCAGGAGTACAGGAGTTACAGCCAAGCTAGCTCCCTCCTAGTCACCCCACTGTGCATCATCGGGGGGCCCTGCCATGCTACTCTGCCAAGGCGTCCTCCCTTCCCCAGGGCTTAGCAGGGTTTGTGTCCACCCAGCTCACCGCAGTTTCTTTTTTTTTCCATTCATTCATTTTAACTGGAGGAGAATTCCTTTACAACATTGTGGTGGTTTTTGCCATACGTCAATATTAATTAGCCATATTAATTGGAATATATGTGTCCCCACCATCCTGAACCACCCCCCACCCTATCCTTCCAAGTTGTCACAGAGCACCAGCTTTGGGTGCCCTGCTTCATACATCAGCCTCGCACTGCTTATCTATTTTACATATGGTAACGTATATGTTTCAGTGCTATTCTCTCAAATCGTCCCACCTTCTCCTCCTTCCACTGACCACACTGCAGTTTCTAACTAAAGGGCATCTCAGGAAAACACACACACCCTTATGTATATAATGACAAGGGCCGTGAAGATAAATGAAACAGCTAAGAGTTAGAGAACAAAGGATCCCATTTCTTTGGGGTGCTCACAGAGGAAGGGGCGTTTGAGCTGAGGCCACTATGAAGTGGGGAAGGGAGAGGAAGAGTCTCCAGATGAAGAAAACAATAGGCATGGGGTGGCAGCCCACGCCTATCTCAGGCATGGAAGAAGGCCTCCACCCCCAAGAATGCACTTCCCAGAGCCCTCTTGGCACCGGACACCTTGGGGATGGACCAGCCAGAAGCAAACAGAAAGTCCTCAGAATGGGCTAAACAGACACCCTACAGCTACCAAGACCCAAACAAAATCATTTGCAAAGCACAGTCAGCCTCACTGACCCCCTCAGCTACTCTCCTGGCTCTCCCGAAAAGACAAAAAGAAACTAGCAGATAGTCAGTGCCTGGTGGTGACCTAAATGGGAAGGAAATCTAAAAAAGAGAGGATATACGAATACGTATAGCTGCTTCACTTTGCTGCACAGCAGAAACTAACACAACATTGTAAAGCAACCATACTCCAATAAAAATCATTTTAGAATTTCATGTATTTTAAAATGATTTTATTGGCATATAATATACTCCAAATGTTTTTACTGGAGTATAATTTAAAATAAATACATCAACTATACGCCAGTAAAAATAGAAAAAAGAAATTAGCAGAGTTTTTTGAATAGCAAGATGACAGTTCTCATTCCAGTGCTTCATGGAGACTCAATAAATGGGCATCAAAGCCAGGCTGAACAAAGCCCAACAAAATTGAATCCAGAAAACACTAGGAAGAGTCTAAAATAAAAGGTCCTATTAGAGAAGCCCCACGCCTAGGACTAATGTCTGCAGTCAAAGCAGAGGAAGAGGACCTGGATGAAGAGCACTGGACCAGGCACAAGCCCACACCTGCTGCCTGCTGCAGACGAGATGACCTCTGAAGGATGCACCCCATGAGAGAACATCAAATCATTCTCCGCTATCCAAGTGTTGGCTCATCTGTAAACCCATCTTTGTGACTCTTAATTTGGATCTTAGGAGATGAGCAGAGTGGTTGAACTTGCCGCTCACAATTTAAGAAGTAATTAACGTGTAGTCAGCAGGAACGCCACGAATAGAATTTCTCTCTCTCTCTCTCCCTCTCTTGTGCTCAAAAGAATCTTTCCTGTTTGGAAATACAGCTCTCTGAATGTAGCAGACACCTCTTGAGGCTGGTGGAGGCTGTTTCCTCTACTGGCACAGAGGCGAGCAGCATAGACCCCCTGTTAGGAGCAAGTGAGTCATGATATGTAAAGAGCTGAGGCCTGCACAAAGCCTGATCGATGGTAGGAGTGCATTTGTTCTTTATAAGAAGCTCTAGACTCGGAGACAGGAAGTCTGTAGGTGAGGAGTGAAGTTATCCCCTTTATGTAATTCCCTAGGGCTCCCAGGGGTCTGCAGCTCTACTTTGAAACAGATCCCAAACTCTGCCCTGAGTGGCATTGCTCTGGCAAATCTGAAACCCCCCATTCTGAGGTAAGCAAACCTCAGAAATGTTACCCACGATGACTTGGGTGGGCTCCCCACCTTTCTCCCTTGGGGGGTCTCTGGGCTTACAGACCCCCAGGTTCATGCAAGTTTGAAGTCGGACTTCATGGAGGTTGATTTCCCTGAGAGGAGGGAGGCCCAGCCTCCTCCTCACTCTACGCTCTGCTGTCTGCACTTAGCACCTAAGCCGCTGTGCTGACAGTGTGTATTACAGAGCACGTGCTCCAGCGGCACTTGCTGCGAAGAACATAAGGTAGGGGAGTGATGAGCTATTAGGAGGGGCCACATCGCCAGCTCCTACCTCGAGGACTGATTGTTTAGGGAGGCTAAATGAGGACACCAATGACTTTGAAAGGAGGAGAGGTGTCTGTATGATGCCACGAGTGCCTTCTGCGAAACGGAAGAGACAAGCAACTTGAATAAACATTTCAGAAGAAACCAAGCCACGTTAGAAACTTTAAAAGAAGAAAACACGTGACATGAACTGTTAGTGTTCATCGGAGCGGCCATTAAAATGTCTGGTCTCTTGCGACTTCCCTGGTGGTCCAATGGTTAAGACTCTGTGCGCCCACTGTAGGGGGCACATGTTCAATCCCTGGCCAAGGAACTAAGATCCCGCATGCAGTATGACGTGGCCAAAAAAAGAAAATGAAGAAGTGTCTGGTTCCCAAGGCAGGGTGTTGTTAACTCATCTCCTAGAGACCAGGGAGAGATGCCTGCAGGGAAGAAGTCAGGATGCAGAGAGTCTGCTGAGGGCAAAGACCTCTTCTCTTGCCTTTCGTGGGATTCCCTTCATATCCCTGGTGAAAGATGTGATGATTTTATACATTGTACAGATGAGGTATTAAATAACATGGCAACACAAATGGGGAAAGTTAGTTTCTTTCCATGCTCTTTTTATTCTCCCAAATCGGCAGAGGAGAAAGCCTCCAGTTGATGCTGGTGTGTATTTAACACCTCATTAACACTTCTAATCTCCCTTTTTAACGGAGAGAGCAGGTCTAAGACTCCCCCGGTAGCAGGTAACAAAATCATGCTCCAATTTAATTGCATTGCTTTGTTTTAATTTTACAGTTATTTTCTGTTTGCAGAGAGTCTGCTTTCCTATTTATGGTAGGGACAGAAAGTCTCTTCTTTTTTTAAATGGATTTCCTTAAGTAGACAAGGCAAAACAATTTTTCAATTAGATAGAAAATACCAGTAAGATAATACCTAGATATGGCACAACAGTCTTGACAGGTGATCATGATGGGTGACCAGGAATACCAAGTTTAGAAATCCACACTGCACTGCATTCATCATCTGTTGGTACTTTGCACAGAGGTGCTCTGTGAGTATATGATTGTTGCTGGACTAAAGCCAGGCTTCTCTCTGCTGGGCTGCTGACACAATTTTTAAAGCAATTTCAAACCTGTATTCTTAAATGACTTCTTTATTGATGTATAGTTGACTTACAATATTATATTAGCTTCAAGTGTACAACATAGTGACTCAGTATTTTTATAGATTATGCACCAAAGTTATTACAGTGCTATCGACCATATTCCCTGAGTTGTACATTACATCCCTGTGACCTATTTATAACTGGTAGTTGTAGCTCTTAATCCTCTTCATCTATGTAGCTCATTCCCCCACTCATCTCCACTGTCAACCACCTGTTTGTTCTCTGTATCTGTGACTCTATTTTTTAATATATTTGTTCATTTATTTTGTTTTTTAGAGTCCACATTTAAGTAAAAACATATGGTGTTTGTCTTTCGCTAACTTCTTTCACTGAGAACAGCCTCAAGGTCCATCTGCGTTGTCACATATGGCAAGATTTCATTCTTCGTTATAGCTGGGTAATATTCCACTCTAGATGCATACATACCACATTGTCTTCATCCATTCATCTGTCCATGGACACTTGGGTTCTATATCTTAGCTATTATATATAATGCTGCAATGAACATAGGGGTGCATATGTCTTTTCAAATTAGTGTTTTCTTTGGATAAATACCCAGGAGTAGGACTACCAGATCATATAGCAGTTGTATTTTTAATTTTTGAGGACCCTCCATACTGTTTTCTGGAGAAGACAATGGCACCCCACTCCAGTACTCTTGCCCTGGAAAATCCCATGGATGGAGGAACCTGGTAGGCTGCAGTCCATGGGGTTGCAAAGAGTCGGACATGACTAAGCGACTTCTTTCACTTTTCACTTTCATGCATTGGAGAAGGAAATGGCAACCCACTCCAGTGTTCTTGCCTGGAGAATCCCAGGGACGGCGGAGCCTGGTGGGCTGCCATCTCTGGGGTCGCACAGGGTCGGACACGACTGAGGCGACTTAGCAGCAGCAGCAGCAGCAGCATACTGTTTTCCATGATGGCTACACCAATTAACATTCCCATCAACAGTGCTTAAGGACTCCCTTTTCTCCACATCCTCACTGTCTCTTGTCGTTTTGATGGCAGTGATTCTGAGAAGTATGAGGTACTATTTCACTGTGGTTTTTATGTGCACCTCTCTTATGATTATTGAGGATAATCACTCTTAAATGGGCTTCCCAGGTGGTGCTAGTGGTAAAGAACCCATCTGCCAGTGCAGGAGACATAAGAGACTCCCATTCAATCCTTGGGTTGGAAGATCCCCTGGAGGAGGGCATGACAACCCACTTCAATACTCTTGCCAGGAGAATTCCATGGACAGAGGAGCCTGGTGGGCTACGTGAGATCACACAGAGTCGGACATGACCGAAGCAACTCAGCCTGTATACATGTATGATTACTGATGTTAATCAGTCTTAAATGGACTATCATTAATAGGTATAGTTACCAAGTCATTCAATACCTTGTCTGTACCTAAGGCTGATGGATATACCATGGATCCCAGAATCTCCCTCATTAGAGGGTCTTCTAGGCCTGTGTGTTTAGCAGCAAAGTTGCATTAAGCCCCTCATACCAGCCCTCGGGCAGGAGCTGGGTAGACCTTATTCAACCCCTTCAGAAGCATCTTCTCAGGCAGGTACAGGTAGTTCCTCTGTCACACACAGTAGTCAGGGTGGCTTTTGCCACATATGTTCAGTGTTTGTTCTTTCATCCACCCCATGAATCCTTACTGAACACCTATTTTGTGCCAGCCCTGGGGAGACATCAGTGAATGAAATAGACTTTTAACTCCCTGTCCTGGTGGAGCTCACACTCTCAGTGAGGGAGACAGACAGTAAACAATGAATGCAATAAATAACCATATGAGACACATGTTAAAGTGTGGTTACAGTTTTGGTGGTGGGGGATGCATGAGGAAGGGACTAGGGATTGTTAGGTGGGAATGGGCAGGGGTTAAATGTGGTGGTTGAGGTCAGCCTTATTGGAGGCAGTATCTGAGCAAGACTTGAAAAAGGGGAGAGTAAGACAGCACATTCCAGGTAGAGGGGTTGCCAGTATAAAGGCCCCAAGATGAGTGTGCACCTAGCATGTTTAAGAAATAGCAGAGAGGCTGAAGCAGAGCAGGAGAGGAGAGATCACATGTTAAGGGTCCCTGCAGACCATTAGCAGGACTTTCACTTCTTCATTGAGAGAAACGAGGGAATCCCTGGAGTGTAATGAGTAGAGGAATGCTAGGGGCTTATTCTGGCTGCTGTGCTGACAGGGTGTGTGGAGCAGAGGTGAAAGCAGGGAGACCAGTTAGAAGACAAGGCAAGGGTTGAGATGGTAGAAGTGGTGAGAAGACACAGAGTCTGGTCTGTTTTAAAAGTAAAACTAAAGGATTTAACCATAGGACTCAGCAATTCCACACCTAGGTGTATACACAAGAGAACTAAAAACACATTTTCAAGTGTCAATTTGTACCATCATCAAAAAGTCTACAAATGGGACTTCCCTGGTGGTCCAGTAGCTAAGACTCTGCACTCCCAATGCAGGGGCCCAGGATCAATCCCTGGTGGGGAAACTAGATCCCACATACTGAAACTAAAGGTCCCAAGTGCTGCAACTAAAACCTGACTCAGTCAAATAAATATTTAAATTTTTAAATTATTTATTTATTTGGCTTCCCTGGGTTATGGCACACAGGATCTTTGATCGTCACGATGGCATGTGGGATCTAGTTCCCTGACCAGGAATTGAACCCAGGCCCCTGCATTGGGAGCTCAGACTCTTAACCACTGGACAACCAGGGAAGTCCCTTAAATTTTTTTTAAAGTCTACAAATAACAAATGCTGGAGAGGGTGTAGAGAAAAGGGAACCCTCCTACACTGTTGGTGGCAATGTGGATTGGTGCAGCCAGGATGGAAAACAGTATGGAGGCTCCTTAAAAAAAAAAAAAAACTAAAAACTAAAAATAGAGCTATCATATAATTCTGCAATCCCACTCCCAGGCATATAACCAGAAAAGATAAAATTATAATTGAAAAAGATACCTGTACCCCTACGTTCATAGCAGCACTGTTCATAATAGCCAAGACATGGAAGCAGCCCAAATGCCTATCAACAGATGAATGGATAAAGAAGGTGTGGTACATATATACAATGGAATACTACTTGACCATAAAAAATAAAATAATGCCATTTGCAGCAATATGAATAAACCTAGAGATTATCATACTAAGTCAGAAAGACAAATATATGATATAGTTTATGTGTGGAATCTAAAAAATAGTACAAGTTAAGTTATTTTTTAAAACACAGAGAAACTCACAGACATAGAAAACAAAGTTACGATGATTACTAAAGGGGAAAGGGGGAGGGGGAAATATATTAGATGTTTGAGATTAACACATACACAATACTTTATATAAAATAAACAAGGACCTGTATGGCACAGGGAAGTATATTCAATATCTTGTAATAACCTTTAATGGAAAAGTATCTGGAAAAGAACATATGTAGAGCCCTCGATTCTGGACAAGATGGCAGAGTAGGACTTGAGTAGGACCTCTTCTCACAAAAACACCAAAATCACAACTAACTGCTGAACAGCCATCGACAAAAAAAGACTGGAACCTACCAAAAAAGATATTTTAACATCCAAAGAAGTCACAACCAGATGGTAGGAGGGGCACTTTCGTGACATAATCAAATCCTGTACCCACTGGATGGGTAACCCACAAACTGGAAAATAATCCTATGACAGAGGTTCTCCCATAGGAGTGAGTTCTGAGCCCCACGTTGGGCTCTCCAGGCTGAGTCTGGCAACGGGAGGAGGAGTTCCAGAGCATTTGGCGTTGAAGGCCAGCAGAGCTTGCGTGCAGGAGCTCCAGAGGAATGAAGGAAACAGAGACTCTACTCTGGGAGGATGCACACAAGATTTCACATGTACTGGCACCCAGCACAAAGCAGTGACCACACAGGAGTCTGGGCCAGACCTACCTGTGGGTCTTGGCAGGCCAGGTGTAGGGAAGGTCTCCTGGGGATGTGGCAGTTGGCTGTGGCTCACTAGTGGGGGCAAGGACACTGGTGATAGAAGTGCCAGGGAAGAGTGATTGGTGTGAGCTCTCCCAGGTCATGATTTTGGCACCAAAACCTGGCCCCACCCAAGAGCCTGCAGACTGTAGTCCCGGGACACCCCAGGCCAAACAATCAGCAGAGGGAGGACACAACCTCATCAGCAGGCAGGCTGCCTAAAGTTGTACTGAGATCACAAGCCACCTGAAAATATATCTCTTGAAATGGCTCCACCTACCAGAGGGACAAGACTTAGCTCCACTCACCAGTAGGCAGGAACTAGTCCCTCCCACTAGGAAGCCTGCACAAGCCTCTTAGACCAGCCTCATCCACTAGGAGACAGACAGAAGCAGCAAGAAGATCTACAACCCTACAGTCTGCAGAAAGGAGACCACAAACACAGAAAGACCCAATGAGATGGCAAAGAAGTATGTTTCAGATGAAGGAACAAGATAAAGAGCCAGAAGTACAATTAAGTGACCTGGCAATAGGCAGTCTACCTGAAAAAGAATTCAGAAGAATGATAGTAAAGATGATCCAAGATCCTGGAAAACGAATGGAGGCACAGACTGAGAAGATACAAGAAACATTTTTAAAAGACCTAAAATATTTAAAGAACAGAGATTAACAATACAATAGCTGAAATAAAAATAGTCTAGAAGAAATCAATAGAAGAATAAGTGAGACAGAAGAACAAATAAGTCAGCTGGAAGAGAGTGGTAGAAATCACTGCTATGGAATAGGAAAAAGAAAAAAAGAAATGAGAACACTCTCAGAGACCTCTGGGACATTAAATACATCAACATTCCCATTATAGGAGTCCTAGAAGGAGATGAGAGAGGGAGAATGGCCTGAGAAAATATTTGAAGAGATTAGGTACCAAACCCCTGTCATAAGAAAGGACACACTCATTCAAGTCCACGAAGTTCAGAGTTGTCCCATACAAGACAAGCTCAAGGAAGAACATGCTGAGACACATATTAATCAAAGTGACAAAAATAAAAGACAACCAAAAATTATGAAAAGCAACAAATAATATTTAAGGGAATCTCCAACTCTGCAGACAAGAAGACAATGGCATGATACATTTAAAGTGGTGAAAGGAAAGAAAAAGAAAAAAGTGGTGAAAGGGAAGAACCTACAATCAAGAGTACTCTACCCAGAAAGGCTCTCATTCCGATTCAATGGAGAAATCAAAAGCTTTACAGACAAGCAATAGCTAAGCTAATTCAGCACCACCAAGCTAGCTTTGCAACAAATGCTAAAGGAGCTTCTCTAGGCAGAAAAGAAAAGGCCACAACTAGAAACAAGGAAATTACAAATCAAAAAGCTCGTGGTAAAGGCACACATAAGGGTAGGAGATCACACACAAATACGATGTCAAAACCAGCAACTGTGAGAAGAGGGAAGAGTACAAATGTAGGATATTAGAAATGCACGGGAAATTAAGAGCTCAGCAAGTTAAAACAATCTCATACACATAGACGCTGTATCAAAACCTCACGGGAACCTCAAACCAAAAAATCTACAATAGATACAAACACACACACACAATCCAACACATCACTAAAGACAGTCATCAAACCACAAGAAAAGAGGAAGGGGGAGAAAAGAGCTAGATAAACAAACCCAAAGCAATTAACCAAGCAGCAATCAAAACATGTGGGTGTTTGCATACTAAGTCACTCAGTCATATCTGACTCTTCGCCACCCTATCAACTGTAGCCTGCCAGCTTCCTCTGCCCATGGGATTCTCCAGGTACGAATACTGGAGTAGGTTGCCATTTCCTTCTCCAATAAGAACATACATATCAATAATTACTTATTGATAATAAGCAATTGATATGAAGTAATAATAATTACTCAGAAGAGACCCACTTCAGATCTAGGGACATGAATACATGCAGACTGAAAGTGAGAGAATGGTAAAGAATATTCTATGCAAGTGGAAATCAAAAGAAAGCTGGAGTAGCAATATTCATATCAGACAAACTAGACCTTAAAATAAAAACTACTATAAGAGATAGTCACTACACAAATAAACAAATAGGTCCAAATTAAACTTAAAAGTTTTTGCATGGCAAAGGAAACTATACACAAAATGAAAAGACAACCTAGGGAATGGGAGAAGTAAGTTGCAAGTAAAAAAAAAACCCAACAGTGTTTAATCTCCAAAATGTACAAACAGATCATGCAGCTCTATATCAAAAAAAAAAAAACAACCCAATCAAAAAACGTGCAGAAGATCTAAACAGACATTTCTCCAAAGAAGGCATATACGTGACCATAAAGCACATGAAAAGATGCTCAACATCAGTAATTATCAGAGAAATGCAAATCAAAACTACAATGAGGTATCACCTCACACCAGTCAGAATAGTCATCATCAAAAGTCTACAAACAATAAGTGCCGAAGAAAGTGTGCAGAAAAGGGAACCCTCCTGCACTGTTTGTGGAAATGTAAATTGGTACCACCACTACACAGAACAGTATGGAAATTCTTTTAAAAAAAAGAAAAGAAAAAAAAAAAAAGAAAAAGAAAAATAGAGCTACCGTGTGATCCAGCAATCCCACTCCTGGGCATATATCTGGAGAAAACCATAATTAGAAGAGAGACATGCACCCCAGAGTTCACTGCAGTACTGTTTACACTAGCCAGGACATGGAAGCAACCTAGATGTCCATCAGCAGAGGGATGGGTAAAGATATGGAACATAGATACAATGGAATGTTACTCAGCCATAAAAAGAACAAGATAATGCCATTTGCAGCAATGTGGATGGACCCTAGAGATTGTTATACTGAGTAGAGTTAGACACAGAAAGACAAATATCATTTGATATCACTTATATCTAGAATCTAAAAATCAATGATACAAATGAACTCATTTGCTACACAGAAACAGACTAACAGACTTTGAAAGCAGACTTGCAGTTGCTGGGGGAAAACATGGGAGGGAGGGGTAAATTAGAAGCTTGGTGGACTGGCCCCAGGGCAGCCAGAGGCAATGGAAAACCAGGGAAGCCCTCTGTTCCTGGGCGTCCTCCAACATCGGCTCCAGCCTCTCTCAGACTCTCTTGCAGCAGGGCCTTTGCCTCAGCCCCGGCCTTCACATTGACCAACACCCAATGGCCCATGAAGGTTTACACACTCAACAAGGGCCAGCAGTGAGACAGCCAGGGCACAGGGCATATCTTCCAGCTATGTGGAGAGGCTGGAGGGCATGTCCCTGCTAGTCATGGCCTGACAAAATGTGGCCTACTGGAGAAGGGAATGCCAAACCACTTCAGCATTCTTGCCTTGAGAGCCCCATGCAGAGTATGAAAAGGCAAAAAGATATGGCACTGAAAGATAAGTCCCCCCAGGTCGGTAGGTCTCCAATATGCTACTGGGGAAGAACAGAGAAATAGCTCCAGAAGAATGAGGCTGGGCCACAGCAGAAACAACACCCAGTTGTGGACAGAGGACAAGATGGTTGGATGGCAACACCGACTCAAGGACATGAGTTTGAGTAAGCCTGGCATGCTGCAGTCCGTGGGGTCTCAACTGAACAACAACTGATGGTGAAAGTAAAATCTGATGCTGTAAAGAACAATATTTCATAGGAACCTGGAATGTTAGGTCCATGAGTCAGGGTAAATTGGATGTGGTCAAACAGGATATGGCAAGAGTGAACATCAACATTTTAGGAATCAGTGAATTAAAGTGGACGAGAATGGGTGAACTTAATTCAAATGGCCATTATATCTACTACTGTAGGCAAGAATCCCTTAGAAGAAATGGAGTACTCCTCATACTCAACAAGAGTCTGAAATGCAGTACTTGGGTATATTTCCAAGGCAAACCATTCAACACCACAAAAATCCAAGTCCATGCCCCAACCACTAATGCTGAAGTTGGACAGTTCAATGAAGACCTACAAGACCTCCTAGAATTAATACCAAAAAATGATGTCCTTTTCATCACAGGGGACTGAAATGCAAAAGCAGCAAGTCAAGAGATACCTGGAGTAACAGGCAAGTTTGGCCTTGGAGTACAGAATGAAGCAGGGCAAAGGCAAACAGATTTGCCAAGAGAACGCACTGGTCATAGCAAACACCCTCTTCCAACAACAATGACTCTACACATGGACATCACCAGATGGTCAATACCGAAATCAGACTGATTCTGTTTTTTGCAGCTGAAGGTGAAAAAGCTCTATACAGTCAGCAAAAACAAGACCTGTTGATGACTATGGCTCAGGTCATCAGCTCCTTGTTGCAAAATTCAGACTTAAATTGAAGAAAGTAGGGTAAACCACTATGACCTAAATCAAATCCCTAACAATTGTACAGTGGAGGTGACAAATAGATTCAAGGGATTACATCTGGTAGACAGAGTGCCTGAACTATGGATGAAGGTTTGTAACTCTGTACAGCTGGTAACCAAAACCATCCCCAAGAAAAAGAAATCCAACAAGGCAAAGTAGTTGTCTGAGGAGGCCTTGCAAATAGCTGAGAAAAGAAGAGAAGTGAAAGTCTAAGGAGAAAGGGAAAGATATAACCAACTGAATGCAGAGTTTCAGAGAATAGCGAGGAGAAATAAGAAAGCCTTCTTAAGTGAATGATGCAAAGAAATAGAGGAAAACAATAGAATGGGAAAGACTAGAGATCTCTTCAAGAAAATTAAAGATACACAAGTTGGGCACAATAAAGGACAGAAGCAGCAAGGACCTAATAGAAGTAGAAGAGATTTAGAAGTGGCAAGAATTCATAGAAGAACTGTACAAAAAAAGCTCTTAATGACCTGGATAATCATGATGGTGTGGTCACTCACCTAGAACCAGACATCCTAGAATGTGAAGTCAAGTGGGCCTTAGGAAGCATTTCTATGAACAAAGCTAGTGGAGGTGATGGAATTCCAGCTGAACTATTTCAAATCCTAAAAGATGATGCTGTGAAAGTGCTGCACTCAATATGCCAGCAAATTGGGAAAACTCACCAGTGGCCACAGGACTGGAAAAGGTCAGTTTTCATTCCAATCCCAAAGAAAGGCAATGCCAAAGAATGTTCAAATTACCATACAATTGCACTCATTTCACATGCTAACAAAATTATGCTCAAAATCCTTCAAGGTAGGCTTCAGCAGTACATGAACAGAACTTCCAGATGTACAAGCTGGGTTGAGAAAAGCAACTTAGCAACTAAATAAGAGGAACCAGAGAACAAATTGCCAACATCTGTTGGATTATAGAGAAAGCAAAGGAATTCCAGAAAAACATCTACTTCTCCATCATTGACTATGCTAAAGCCTTTGACTATGTGTATCACAACAAACTGTGGAAAATTCTTAGACAAATGGGAGTACCAGATCAACTTACCTGTCTCCTGAGAAACCTGTTTGCAGGACAAAAAGCAACATTTAGTACTAGACATGGAACAGTGGACTGGCTCAAAATTGGCAAAGGAGTATGTCAAGGCTGTATATTGTCACCCCACTTATTTAACTTATATGCAGAGGACATCATGCGAAATGCTGGGCTTGACGAAGCTGGAATCAAGATTGCCAAGAGAAATGATTATCAACAACCTCAGATATGCAGATGATACCACTTTAGTGACAGAAAGTGAAGAGGAAGTAAAGAGCCTCCTGATGAAGGTGAAAGAGGAAAGTGAAAAAGCTGGCTTAAAACTAAACATTCAAAAAACGAAGATCATGGCATCCGGTCCCATCACTTCATGGCAAATAGATGGGGGGAAATGTGGAAACAGTGACAGATTTCATTTTAATTTTCTTGGGCTCCAAAATCAGTGCAGATGGTGACTGCAGCCATAAAATTAAAAGATGTTTGCTCCTTGGAAGAAAAGTTGTGACAAACCTAGACAGTGTATTAAAAAGCAGAGACATCACTTTGCTGATAAATGACAAAGGTCCATCTAGTCAAAGCTATGGTTTTCCCAGTAGTCATGTACAGATGTGAGAGTTGGACCATAAAGAAGGCTGAGTGCTGAAGAATTTAATGCTTTCAAACTGTGGTACTAGAAAAGGCTCTTGAGAGTCCCTTGGACAGCAAGGAGACCAAGTCAGTCCTAAAAGGCATCGACCCTAAATATTCATTGGAAGGACTGACGCTGAAGTTCCAATACTTTGCCCACATGATGTTAAGAGCCAACTCACTGGAAAAGACCCTGATGCTGGGAAAGATTGAAGGCAGGAGAAGGAGACAACAGAGGATGAGATGGTTAGATGGCATCATCAACTCAATGGACCTGAGTCTGAGCAAGCGCCAAGAGATGGTGAAGGACAGGGAAGCCTGGAGTGCTGCAGTTTATGGGGCAGCAAAGTCAGACACAACTTAGCAACTAAATAACAACTACTATACATAAAATGGGCTTCCCTGGTGGCTCAGATGGTAAATTATCTGCCTGCAATGCGGGAGACCTGGGTTCAGTCCCTGGGTCAGGAAGATCCCCTGGAGAAGGAAATGGCAACCCACTCCAGTATTCTTGCCTGGAAAATTCCATGGACAGAGGAGCCTGGTGGGCTACAGTCCATAGGGTCACAAAGAGTCAGACACGACTGAGCAACTTCACTTTAATATATAAAATAGGTAATCAACAGGGACCTACTGTATAGCACATGGAACGCTACCCAATATTCTGTAATAACCTCTATAGGAAAATAATCTGAAAAAGAATGAATATGTGCATATGGATAACTGAATCAGTTAGCTGTACATCTGAAACAACACTGTAAATCAACTATATTCCAATATAAAATAAAAACTAAAGTAAAAAAAGAATTATATATGTATGTATGTACATAACTGAATCACTTTGCTATACCTGAAACTAATGCAACACTGTAAATCACTATACTTCATTTTTTAATGTTATTCTAAAATAATAATAAAACCCTGACAGTAAATGAAAAAATATACAAATTTGTACATGGATATTCATAATAGCATTAGCCATAATAGTAAAAAAAAAAAAGTGTAAACTACCCAAATATCCATTAACTGTTGAATGAATAAACAAAATGGGATATATCCAAACAACAGAATATTGATCCATAAGTAATAATAATATACTGATACATGCTACAACATGGATGAACCTTGAAAATGATGTGCTAATCAACAGAAGCTAGACGTGAAAGGCCACATGTTCTTTGATTTCATTTATATGAAATATCCAGAAAAGGCAAATCCATGGAGACTAGAAAGCAGTGGTGGTTGTCAGGGACTGAGGGGAAAGAAGAATGCAGAATGCCTACTAATAGTGATGCAGTTTTTGAGGGGATGATGAGCACGTTTTAGAATTCATGAATTCCAGAAATGATGATTGCACAACATTGTGAATGTAACTGGAAGCCACTGAATTGTGCACTTTAAAATGATGAGTTTTATGTTACATGAGATTTTCCTGAATTTAAAAAAAAAAAAAGGGAGAGGATTTATGGATGGATTAGACAGAGAGTGAGAAAGAATTGGTCCAGGATGGTAGCTGAAAGGATGGAGTTACCATCATCAAGGAAGGCTACTGTGACAGATGTGGAGAGGAAAACAAGGAGCTGAGGTTTGGACAGAGGCTGGGCATTGACAGAGAAGTCCTAGATGGAGACAAATCCTGGAGTTGGCATCAGCATGCAAGTGGTACTGAGGTACAAATAAAACATGTCCTGGGGCTTCCCTGGTGGCTCAGTGGTAAAGAATCTGCCTGCCAGTGCAGGGGACATGGGTTCAAACCCTGATGCAGGAAGATCCCACATGCTGTGAAGCAGCTAAAGCCCACGTGCCACAACTACTGAGCCTGTGCTGCAGAGCCCGGGAGCTGTGTCCCTAAAGCCTGCGCTCTGCAGCAAGAGGAGCCACTTCAGTGAGAGGCCTGAGCACTGCAAGCAGAGAGTCGCTCCCACTCGCCACAGCTAGAGAAAAGCCCAAGCAGAAGACCCAGTGCCGCCGAAAATAGGTAAATTATTTAAAAACAAACATGTCCTTATATGAATCCTTTACTGTGTAATCAAATCAAATAATGGACAAGTGTTTCTATTAGGCATTCTCCTCTCCATTAAGGCAACATGTGAAAATGATAAGGTGCATTTTTGCTACCTCTGAGTATATTTAGGGTGATCTGGCTTAGAATATAGATGGGGCTAGGGATAGAATGTATGGGTATGACATGATAAATATAGCTAAAACTGATGTATGTTTTCCATCCTGGAGTTTCCATCATAAGAGAAAAAAAAATGTTTTTCTCTTATTTTATATCTCTATGAGACAATAGGTATTCACTGAATGTACTAATCATTTCATGATGTAAGTTAAATCATGCTGTATAAAATTATACGGTTCTGTATGTCAATATTATCTCAAACTTGGAAGGAAAAAAAAAATGGTTTTGAGGGCCCTGAGACTGCATTAGATCACCATGTCTGGGAAAAATAGAGTGGAGAAGAAGTTCACAGACTGCGTCTAGGACACCCCAGCATTCAGAGCAGAGAGATGAGGAGGAACCGAAGAGGGACAAGAGGTAGCCACAAAGGTGGGAGAGGGACAAGACAGTGTGTTGTCCACAAGGCTAAAACAGAGAGAGATGCAGGAGTGTTCAGCTAGTCAAAGACTTCCCACAGGTCAAAGTAAGATGAGGACCACAGTCAGCATTGGACTCAGCAACATGGAGGTCATGTGTGACCTTGACAAGTGTTGTTTTAATGCATCTTTGGAGCAAAGCCTGATTGAAAGGAGAGAAATGGGAGTTCCTCTGTCTAGAGAATTATTTTGAGTTTGAGAAGTTCTTATAAAGGGGGTGAGACACGAATGGTGGCTAAAGGGAGGAGGACAGCCAAGAGAGGAATTTTAAAGGTGCGTACTTAGTGGCATGTTCGTATGTTGATGGGGTGACCTGTTACACCAGCAGACGGTTTTTTCCAGCGGCTCATGTGGAGTAACAGAAGGAAAGAGAGAATATGGGTACTAATGCTGGTAGGCTGGTAAACATGATGAGCGTTTATGGAAACTCCCCCCGACCGCATCAGTTTTCTCAGATAGGAATTAAAGGTCAGCTGCTAGAGTGAGGAAGGTGTGGGATGTTTTAGGAGAGATGAGAAGTAGCCAATCACCCGGGAGAATGGGAGAAGGACTGAATGGAAAAAGGGGATATGGTCAGATTACCAGGCATCAGGAAGGCACAGTTGCGGCTCACGGTCAGGAATTTAACACCAGTCAGTGTGGCTTCGTTCATTTCTGCTGCCACATTCAGCTGCAACAGGGACAAACAGGAGCCTTCCATGATTTCACCAAGCAAGTGTGATGAAATGAGAAAGAGGCAAAGGATCTGAGAATATACACAAGGGAATGATTCTAATGACTGACTGTGGAATGCATGCTAGGTAAGGAGAGAAGACAGATGAAGAAGCTGGGGGATGGGAAAAGTAGTTTAGGTTGGGTTGAAGGTCCTAGGGAAGGGAGACGTTCTGGGAGTATGAGGCATGAGGTTACAAAAGAGAGTAAACTAGAGAGAGTCCAGGCAGTGGTCAGAAGGTGATGCCTATGAAATTGAGGTAGAATTGCTGATGATCACAAGCTCCAAAGGATGAGCAGGAGAGTTAGTAAGTGGAGGATCACCAAAAAACTAAGAGGCCAGGATACTGGAAGCCTTGACTGCTTGTATAATGAAATCACGAGGAAGGAATTCAGGAATAGAGATGGAGCGTGACAATGGAGCCGACCCAACCCTAGGCCTTAGCTGCTGCTGCTAAGTCGCTTCAGTTGTGTCCGACTCTGTGCGACCCCATAGACAGCAGCCCACCAGGCTCCCCCATCCCTGGGATTCTCCAGGCAAGGACACTGGAGTGGGTTGCCATTTCCTTCTCCAGTGCATGAAAGTGAAAAGTGGAAGTGAAGTCACTCAGTTGTGTCTGACTCTTAGCGACCCCATGGATTGCAATCTACCAGGCTCCTCCATCCATGGGATTTTCCAGGCAAGAGTACTGGAGTGGGGTGCCATTGCCTTCTCCTCTAGGCCTTAGCAGGAAAGGGCAATTGTATTCTGAGCACAGATGAGCTCTCTCTTGACCTCTGTTTGAAGAGTAGACACCTGAGGAAAGGGTCTCAGGAGCCAGGTGACTCTCTGCATTGCATACACTCAGGGACCCCCCCTTTCATAATGAGCCAGGCTCGGTGCAGCAGCCCCTGCCTGGAGGTCCTGCACAGTGTTAATCATCACATCTACACGTTTCCGATCATTGTATCTCTAGCTTCTAAGCACACTGACTGGCCCATCAATACTGAGGTACTTGCCAAATGAAGGAATTCATTGTGACTGAACAAGCCACAGGCCAGGCACCCTGATAAGCCCTCCACGTGAATTTTCTCCCTCAACCTTCACGACAGCCCAATGACATTAGTAGTTTATATCTGAGGAACCTGAAGTTGAGAGAGGGCCAGGAACTTGCCGAAGGTCACACAACACGGGCTTCCAAAGGGAGATCTAGCTTACTCCAGCACTGTCCTAAATCACCACGTGGAGGGGGGTTTGGGGTCAACTGACCAAGTCTGGAAGGACATCTGTTTCCTAGAGCCCCAGTAAAGCAGCTCTAGGTCCAGACCAGGACACCCTCACAGGCTCTTGCCTCCCTCTCCTGCTGGACTTCATACTCAACATCCCACTTTATTTCATTCTCTCTCCAAGATCCCCTCTGGCTTTCTACCCATCGTGATTTCAGAAGTCTTTATTTCTGTTTCCACCATAGATGTGAAAAGCTGGCTTGTGATGTTTGGATTTCAGCTCAGCAACATAATTCCTGGCTTCCCAAGAGCCAAAATGTATTTCGTGCCTCCGCCCTATGAATTATCAGAGAGTCAAGCAAGTGAGAGCGGACAGGTAAGCGGAGGTCCCTGCCAAGAATCCGAAATACCGTCATCATTCCCTCTGGCAAACAGAACCATGTCGGGGCCAAGGACATGACAGTAGCAGCAGAAAACATTGGAGCTGGGTATAAAAGGGGCATGAAACCTGGTGGCTTCACAAGACAGCAGACATCAGTGCTGTTACTTGTCTGGCACAGCACATATTTCTTCCCAACCTCAATTATTACCTTAATTGTGGTATCATTATCTGTTCAGTGTGTACCCTTGAGTCACTCCTTGATTAACAGCAGCACTGAGAAATCTAGCCGCAACCTACCATCTGCACTGCCTGTAAGATCATAACCCTTTTGGCTTTTATGGGACGTAATAAAACGGTGGTTTGCAGTTTCTGTCCCATTAAAGAACATTTTTATGCCTCACATAAAATCTCAGTGTTTTATGGCCCAAACGTATACAGATTGAGTTTTCAGAACATAATCTGTGCTTGGGTTTCTTGGTGATGACCGAGAGGTGGTCAGTTTCAATTTGGGTGCAGCTGAGACCGCGGCCATGATTGGATGGGAGGGGTGGGCATCTGCGTTTGGATCTCTCCTGCTGCAGAACCCATGCTTGGCACGATCAACCTCTGAAAGGTCTCAGCTGCTCTGAATAATTGTCCAGACTGTGTCACTAGAGAGAGACCAGGAGGAACTGCCGGGTAATTGAGAACAGTGTTCTCACAGTTCTGCCCCGTGGGGACCACTCACTGGATGAATAGCCATCATTTCGCTCATTTATCTAAGTGCCGTTACCTCCCCAGCACAGCCTCCTCCATTATCCCAGCCTGTCCCCCAACCACCAATTGAGACGAGTTGTAATTTATGAGTAGAAAACTCAAGGCCAAGGAGATAATGGGGATTTTGTCCCCCTGCAGAAGCAGGGCTAGGATCCAAAGCAAATGGATCAAAAAGCCCGGGGATATTCCTCTGGCCCACAAAGCTGGAATCTCTTTAGCCTGGTGCTTCTCAAACATTCATATGCATGCAGACCAGGTAGAGGGTCTTGTTAAGATGCAGCTTCTGACTCAGGTCAGGAGGGAGGCCCAAGATTCTAGTCTTTGCTAACAGGGAGTGTCCTGGTGATGCCTCGGCTCCTAGCCGTACTTGGAGTAGCACAGTGCCAACTCAAGGAAGTTAATGAACATCCCCTTCTGGAGTGGGTAGCCATTCCCTCCTCCAGGGGACCTTCTCAACCTAGGGATCGAACCCAGGTCTCCTGCATTGCAGGCAGATTCTGTACGACCTGAGCCACCAGGGAAGCCCCTATACATGTATAAGGCAGCTGCTAAACCATCAGTGGGCCAAATGACTCTCTCTTCTGCAATGATGGAGAGACACGGTAAGTGGGTAGGCCTGGGTATAGATGCCAGTCAGGTATTATACCTCTGCACCCCCATTTATAGTTACAAGGTGGGAAGGCCATACCATCAGAGCACTGGAAACAAGCCAGCCTGTCCTAGTTCCAAAAGGTAGGGCTCTCTTAGTTCTGATCATGACAGACACAAGACGCATTCTTGCAGGGGTGTCCCAGCCTTCCTCTTTCTGACCCAGCCCCTGCCTGCGCAGGGTGGACCCAGCCCACCCCCTCAGCTCTCTGTGTCTCTTCTGCCCACAGCTCATTACAGGTGTCCAGCAGACAACCGAGAGGCACAACCAGGCCTTCCTGGCTCTTGAAGGGCAGGTCATTTCTAAGAAGCTCCACGCCAGCATCCGCGAGAAAGCAGGCCACTGGTTCGCCACCACCACGCCCATCATCGGCAAAGGCATCATGTTTGCCATCAAGGAGGGGCGGGTGACCACCGGTGTGTCCAGCATCGCCAGCGAGGACAGCCGCAAAGTGGCATCTGTGCTGAACAACGCCTACTACCTGGACAAGATGCACTACAGCATCGAGGGCAAGGACACCCACTACTTCGTGAAGATCGGCTCAGCCGATGCCGACCTGGTCACCCTGGGCACCACCATCGGCCGCAAGATGCTGGAGAGCGGGGTGAACGTGACCGTGTCGCAGCCCACGCTGCTGGTCAACGGCAGGACTCGAAGGTTCACCAACATCGAGTTCCAGTACTCCACGCTGCTGCTCAGCATCCGCTACGGCCTCACCCCCGACACCCTGGATGAAGAGAAGGCCCGCGTCCTGGACCAGGCCAGGCAGAGGGCGCTGGGCACGGCCTGGGCCAAGGAGCAGCAGAAAGCCAGGGACGGCCGCGAGGGCAGCCGCCTGTGGACGGAGGGCGAGAAGCAGCAGCTGCTGAGCACGGGCCGCGTGCAGGGCTACGAGGGCTATTACGTGCTTCCCGTCGAGCAGTACCCTGAGCTGGCGGACAGTAGCAGCAACATCCAGTTTTTAAGACAGAACGAGATGGGAAAGAGGTAACAAAATCGTCTGCTGCCATTCCTCGCCTGGATGGCTCAGCGGGAGTCACTGTTATCTCCTCTCCTAAGGAGATGAAGACCTAACTGGGGCACTAAAGGCCGGGCTGCTTTAGGAGACCAAGTGGCAAGAAGGCTCACATTTTTTGAGTTCAAATGCTACTGTCCACATGAGAAGTCCCACCTCCTGGAGTAGACTAAAGCCCGGCAGCAAAATTCCTGAGGAAAAATAAAAAACACAAACAAAACACAAAAGAGACAAATGGACGAACACACAACCATGTTCCAAGTTCCCCTAAAATAATGACCCACTTGTTCAGGGTCTGTGCAGCCAAGAGACGGAAAGAGACGCAAAATGTTCAAAAGAAACAAGAGAACATACATATGCACACAGGAAACAAACAAGATACACACACACACACACACACACACACACACACACACACACACACACACACACACACACACAAACACACCGACCGAGAAACATAGACGTGAAGATGAGAAGGCCTCATGTTCTATTACCTCACTCATTCACACGTGAGCGACACACAGACATCGTGAGGGCCAGCATCCCAGGACCAGCTAAGGACCACGATTCAGACTGCTCGTTGGATAGATTACTACAGACGTTTTCGTTTAAACAAATACAGGTGCATTTAAACCACGACTTTGGGGGTGATTTGTGTGTAGCGACTGGGGAGGGGGGGGATAAAAGTGAAAGAGTGAGCACTGGAAATAACTTTTTAAAGAAAAAAAATAGAAAAACACAAGGAAAAAAAAGGAAATTAATATCAAAAATCGAAGCGAAATAATACCATTCAGCACTTAACTCTCAGGTCCTGATTTAGTCTGGCCTGAGCTAATTTATTTGAGCGCAGAGTGTAAAATTTAATTCCAAGGGTGGCTATAATCACTACAGATCAATTTCATACTCTTTTGTCTTTGAAGATTCCATTGTGGACAGTAATACGCAGTTACAGGGTGTAGTCTGTTTAGATTCTGTAGTTCGTGGGTATCAGTTGCAGTAGAGGTGTGGGCATCGTGACACTCTTTTGCTAAACGGGCACCACTTCAGATCACCCTGTACATACCTAAGCCTCGAGGCACAATCACTGTTTGAGATTTACAATTATTAGTGTGTTTGTTTGGTCCAGAAACTGAGACAATCACATGACAGTCACCACGAGGAGAGAAATAAAAAATTTTAAAAACCCACAAAAAACAAGAAAAAAAAGTTAAAAAAAAAACCATAAAAAAATGTCTAATAAGAACTTTGGTACAGGAACTTTTTTGTAATATACATGTATGACTTGTTCATCGAGTTTTTATATTAATTTTAATTTGCTGCTAAGCAAAGACTAGGGACAGGCAAAGATAATTTATGGCAAAGTGTTTAAATTGTTTATACATAATAAAGTCTCTAAAACTCCTGTGGACACTGGTCTTCTGTGGAAATGCTTTGCGGTGAGGGCAAGGTCAAAAGTTCTGGAGAAAAGGGTATGTGTGCATGCTTGGTCGCTATTATGTCCGACGCTTAAGACCCCACAGACTATAGCCCACCAGGCTCCTCTGTCCATGGGATTCTTCAGGCAAGAATACTGGAGTGGGTTGCCATTCCCTTCTCCAGGGGATCCTCCCAACTCAGGGATTGAACCCAGGTCTCCTGCATTACACGCGGATTCTTTACCATCTGAGCCACTAGAGAAGCCGGAGGAAAGAGGGATCTTGTCAAGATGCTCGGGCAGATAGGGACTTTTGACCTTCGGGGGACTCTTCATTAGAGGCATCCCCTGTTCTCCAAGCTTCTCTAGAGTGATCTCTCGCAACATCTGCAGCCCCACTCTGCATGGAGCAGAGATGAGGAGGAGAGTGTGGGCCTGGGACCAATGGGTGGTGAAGACCCTCAGGCCCACTGGCGCCTGGATGGTTCCTCCAGGACTCCTGGGACAGTCAGCCTTCTGCCTGCTGCCACATTCTAGTTCTAGAAGGTGCTGCCAGGAAACTGAAAGCAAACACAGTTGTCCCCGTGGGAGACCTGCATGTGTCCGTGTGGCTCTGTGTGTGTGCGCATATGTGTAGATTTTCTTCCACACTAGATCACTTCACCCCAGAACTTGCCAACTTGGGGCAACCAAAGTCAGAAGACCATTTTTTTAATAAAAGTTTTTTTTTTTCTTTTTCCCAAACTAAACTTTTATTTTGTATTGGGGTATAGTCAATAAACGATGTTTTGGTTGTTTCAGGTGAATAGCAAAGGGACTCAGCCATACATATACATCAGAAGAACACTTATGATTTGGATGAATTTTTCCCCACCAGTCCCACAGTCAGAATAGTAATACTATCATTAAGAGCTCATATTTATTAATGCTTGTTGCATGCCAAGAACAGTGTTTGCAACCCCGTAGACGGTAGCCCACCAGGCTCCTCTGTCCATGAAATTCTCCAGGCAAGAATATTGGAGTGGGCAGCTATTCTTTTCTCCAGGGGATCTTCCTGACTCAGGGATTGAACCCAGGCCTCCTACATTGCAGGCAGATTCTTCACTGTCTGAGCCAACATGGAAGCCCCATTTTTTTTATATTTACTACATGCCAAGAAGAGAGCTAAGTGCTCTACACACCATATTTTCATTCAATTCTTTTTTTTTTTTTCATTCAACAGCATTATGCTGAGAGCCTACTATATGCTAGGCCCTATGGTAAATTCTGAGGATAAAGGAGGTGGCATGAATAGGGGCACTAATCTTATGAAACTTACAGCCAGGAATGCAAACAGACAGCAGTCAAGTAGTTACACTATAAAGTAAAATGACAGGGGTCAATACCAAGGAGAGATTTACACAGTTATAAAAGCACTTAGCTGGGGATGTGGCCTAGACTGAGAATGCAAAGGAAGTTACTGAGATTTGAAAGTTAAGGAGGAATTAACCAGATGAAAAGAAGTGAACACATCCCAGACCCAGAGAACAGTACGTGCAAAGGGACAGTGGTCACACTGTCAGGCCAGAAAACAGAAGAGGCTTTCAAGAAAACACCCTGATTAAAGACTGGGTTTTTGTTGTTTTTTTTTTTAATTACAAACAGGGAGTCTGCTTTAATCTCATCAACAAGTTCTCTGAATGTGGTGTGACCAGGCAGGGGAGCTGATGCAATCGTCTGCGTGAGATAACAAGGAAGGTTGCTGGCCATCAAGGAGGAAACAAATTGAGTGGACAGATTGCAAAGACAAGCTCCTAGTATCATTCACTTTGCCAGTGGAGAAACTGAAGCTGCTTGTCACAGGCTGGGAGGTGGTGGAATGATTGAAGCCCAGCTGCGGCTGATTCCCAAACCCCTCCAGCACATCCGGGTGGCATGTCACCCTGAGCCCTCCAAGGTTTCTGAACCATCACTGCCTTTCAGTTCTCTAGCCTGACCAGGGGTGGCTTCCCCAGGTGGAAGGAGATGGAAAGAGAGGCCAGGCTAGAGAGGCCATGGTGTATCAGATCCTCATGGCCCTCTTAGCAGCAGAGCAAGCTGTGATGAGTGAATCAAACAGGAGAACAAAGATACAGCAGAGAAGTTCCTTCTCAGAAGCATGTGTAGGGACTTCCCTGGTGGTCCAGTAGCTAAGACTCTGCACTCCCAATGCAGGGGGGCTAGTTTGACTTCCTGATCAGGGAACTAGAGCCCACAGGCTGTGACCCAGGAGTCCACATGCCATAAGCGAGACCCAGCGCAGTCAAATAACATGAATATTTTTTAAATACCTTTAAAAAAGAAGCACATGTAAAGCTTTCTTTCCCTATTTTCTTTTAGAAGAACAGGAAGCAGGACACAGGTCCTCCCGTGTGCTTGGTCCAGCTGCCTTGTTTAATCTGACTGGTGTCAGGACCCCTTGGATCTGTGCCCACAGAACAGCCTCCAGTTGGTCATAAAGCCAGGCTGAATCCCAACCACATGGGGACCAACTGCTGTGCCCTGTCTCTCCAGGGAAGATGCAGCCAGTGGGGCCACCAAGACGGGGAGGGGATCTCAGGCAACAGGGCGGTGGGAGCTTGCCCAACCTCACCAGCCTCATGGCCGGGTGGGGGGAGCAGGCAGACCAAAGAGGGTGGGCTCACAGCACAGCACACAGGCAGTCACATGTCACCAGAGTCTCCCCTGAATGTGAAACTCTCCTCTTCTGTGCCAGCCATCTTTGAATTATCCATCAGTGTTCTGTTATACCCAGGCAAGCCTAGCCCCTCACAACATGCACACTCATAATACAGGAAAAGGAGATGGTCTTGAGTTAAAAAACAAACAAATAAAAAAAAAAACTTCTGTCTTTCCTTGACCCAGACCTAGAATGACCAGCATAAAATGTTTCACCTCTTCCAAAAGTACGGGTTGGCCATACTTTTTCCATAACATCTCACGGAAAAGCCTGGACAAATTTTTCAGCCAACTCAGTATTTGCACAATGAAAGACAATTCCAGAAAGGCCATTCAGGGGACAAGAGTGTACACTCCGAAGTCAGCTTGATGGGAACAAATCCTAACTTGACCACTCGAAACACAGGGCTTGGGAAGGTTCATTTATGTTGTTTTGTCACTAAGTCATGTCTGATTCTTTGCAACCCCTTGGATGATAGTCTACGAGGCTTCCTGTTCATGGGGTTTCTCAGGCAAGAATATGAGAGAGGGTAGCCATTAGCTGTCCAGGGGATCTTCCCGACCCAGGGATGGAACTCGTGTCTCCTGCATTGCAGGCAGATTCTTTATAGCTACATGCCAAGAACAGTGTAATGTGCTCTACATGATATTATCATTCAATCCTAGTTCTTTGTCATTCAACAACATCATAGCCACCAGGAAAGCCCTTTGGGAAATTACATGTATTAATTGGGGTAAATAGCATTAGCTGCTTTAAGGGATAAACCCAGGAACTTCCGGTGTCCAGTAGCTAAGGCTCCGTGCTCCAAATGCAGGGGGCTCGGGTTCAATCCCTGGTCAGGGATCCCACATGCCACAACTAAGAGCCCACATGCCACAACTAAGTGCCCACATGCCACAACTAAGAGTCCACATGCCACCACTAAAACTTCCTCATGCCACAACTAAGAACTGACACAGCCAAGTAAGTTTAAAAAAAGAGAGAGAGACACCCAATATAAGCTAACACAGAAAATGCTGAATCCTTACTTGTGCAGTTGTCCACTGTGGGCCAGCAGTGGGAATGGCTCTGCCCCAATGGACACCCCAGGCTCCTTCCATCTTGTGGCTCTACCTTCTTCTACATCCTCAGAATCTTTGAAGTAGTGCCAAGAGCACATGTGTAACTACTTTATTTATAATGGGCCACACTTGGATGTATACTCATCCCCTCCACTCACATTCCATGAGGGGTTCCATGGACCTTCCTACTGCAAAGGACATTTAGACAATGTAGTCTGACTAGCAATCCAGGAAGAGGAGACCAGATGTTCATGAGTCTAAGCAGTCATTGCCACATAAGGCAGCATCTAGGAGCCTCTGTTTCCTGACCCATAAATCAGGGCTGATAAACACGGGGCTGCTTGGATGATTAAATGAAATTGCATATATCACCAACACATGGTAAGTCCCCAGTAAATGCTAGCTTTTATGATTTCTAAATCTTTGCTCCAAGCACAGAGTTTCTAAAGTAGAACTTGGGGCATGACCTGTTCATACCAGGGGTAAGAGATTTTTATGCAGCTTGTGAAGGAAGATGGAGAAAACTGGCCCTCAAATCCTACTCGAGGGTGCCCCTCCTCCCTCCCAGGCCCAGCACACAGGAACATGTACCTCAGGAACTGAGCGCTGCTCACGGCTTTTCACAAAGGCTTGGAGATCTCAGCAACATGGAGTCTGGCTGTCCATTCAGTCATTCGTCGAACATTCCCAGTCACCGAACACAGGGTCTTCCCGGGCACCATCAGAAGCTTGGACTACAAACAGAAATGAAATGTGGTCCAAAATCTCACGGTCTAAAGCGTGAGGACTAACTCACAACTCAATCTGTGGGACAGAGAGGGCTCGACGCTGGCACAGAAGTGATGCCCCAAACAGTACAGGCGGGGAAGAGGACCACAAGTTCTGTCCACGAGCTTAGAGCTGGGTACTCACAGGGACGAGAACGTGGGGAAGAGGTGAGAGGGCTGCCCGGACTAAGAAATAGGTTGCAGGAGTGAGAAGAAAGTCACAAGCTGACCGCGGGGAACTTGCCAAAGGATAGAGCAATGGCTGCGCACGAGGACCCTCCCGGCCACGTGGAGCTCTCTGAACACGCCCACTACCTCCAGGGCCCAGACCAATCAGAGCAGGATCTCGAGGGGGCGTGGCTGCCGGGGGCAGATTGTGAAGTTCCCAGGTGATGCGAACTTGCAGCCAGGGGAGAAGTACTGATTGCAGCCCTAACAGGAGGTGCGTGGCCTCAGACACCGACGTCGGAGTGAGGCAGGAAGGAGACCAGGCTAAGAAGCCGCACGCCCTCTTCCATACCGCGAGGAGTGTGCAGCGGGGCTCTTGTCTAGTCGTTAAGTCATGTCTGACTCTTCGCGACTCCACGGACTGTAGCTCACCAGGCTCCTCCGTCCTTGGAATTCCCCAGGCAAGAATACTGGAGTGGATTGCCATTCCCCTCTCCAGGGGATCTTCCCGACTCCAGGATTGAACCCGCGTCTCCTGCCTGGCAAGCGGATTCTTTACTGTCTCAGCCACCAGGGAAGCGCAAGGCTCTTGCACCTGGAGAGAAATATTACTAGGAAATCCTTTGACCAGCAAAGTGGAGAGGGGAGAGGAGCAGAAAGAACAGAGTCCGGGAGGCTGCATCAGCCCCCGTGTAGCAGCCCAGATGATGAGGAGACACAGGATTCGGTTTTGGAGGGAGGAGGAGGCTCTGTATCTCCCTCAGAGCTGGGGACCGTGTTGGTACAGGGTCGAGCTCAGGCAGGATTCAGTCCAGAAGCTCCGAGGGTGTCCTGCACCAACATGGCCTCTCCACACAGCTAAAAGAACCAATGGCTCAGAAGGGCTTAAGGAGAAGTCTAACCTAGGCTTACCTTCAGGATTCCTCTGATGGGCTCACATCAGGACTTTGCAGGAAAATTCTGATCCAGTGTGCCCACAGCCAAGCCCCACCATCCATCCTGACGCTGCTGGGAAGCCTGAACCCTCCCTCTGAGGCCCAAGCTGGCCCTCCAACTGCGGGGCAGCCCTCCAAAACCAAGTCTGCACCAGCTGCAGTCTTTCCAGAGACTGACCTCACCTGTTGCCCAAGCCCCACCCTCCTAAACCCTTGCTTCCTCCTGGTACATGCTTGCTGTCTGGCCACAAGGTGGCAGCCTTTCCCACAAAATCTTCCTGGATCCGGGCCTGGGCACCCGGGACTGGTTTAGTGAAAAGGTTAGGCAGCTCCACTCTGAGAATCAAGAGACAGCCAAAAAAGCCCTGGGCCCAGAGAAGAGTCCTGTGCCCTCAAAGAGGCCCCTGGAATCGGTTCCAGGAAGCAAGATTCCAAAGAATATTAGCCCTGGGAACAGCCAGACTGGATTCAGAGTCTAGCTCCACCACGTATTCCAAGTAGATTTTCATACAAACCTTCCCCTTCCTGAGAAACCCGTTTTCTCAGGTGCAAAATGGGGGGAAATTACTTTATAGGATTATTTGAAAAGAGTTACAAAAATAATAAATATGAAGTGCTTGGCAAGTACAAAATTGGGATTTAAAATTTTCTTTTTTCTTAAAATAATTTTATGTATTTATTTGGCTCTCTGGGTCTTTGTTGCTACATGGGCTTTCCTCTGGGTGCAGTGAGTGGGAACTACTCCCTAGTGGTATGTGGACTTCTCACTGCAGTGGTTTCTTGTGTTGGGGAGCACAGGCTCTAGACACGTGGGCTTCAGTCATTGCAGCTCTAAGGCTCTAGAGCACAAGCTCAGAAGTTGTGGCACATGGCCTTAGATGCTTCATGGCATGTGGGATCTTCCCACATCAGGGATGGAACCCATGTCTCCTGCATTAGCAGGCAGCTTCTTTACCACTGAGCTACCAGGGAAGCTCTGAAGTTTTATTTTCTACTCCAAAGACCGTAACCCCAAAATGATGCCCTGTTTTCCTTTCACAGCATTTTACCATTTAAATCCCACTGCCCCCCCAACCTTTTCTAGCTAAGCCTGGGTTCTTTACCTAACCTCTGAAGCCTCACTTTCCTCCCCTCTGAAATGGGTATGATGATCCCATCTCACAGGGAGATGCTGTAACTAACACCTAGCTTGCTGCTACTGCTGCTAAGTCGCTTCAGTCGTGTCCGACTCTGTGCGACCCCATAGACGGCAGCCCACCAGGCTCCTCCGTCCCTGGGATTCTCCAGGCAAGAACACTGGAGTGGGTTGCCATTTCGGGGATGACTACTCCAGTACTCTTGCCTGGAAAATTCCATGGATGGAGGAGCCTGGTAGGCTGCAGTCCATGGGGCCGCTAAGAGTCGGACACAACTGAGCAACTTCACTTTCATTTTTCCTTTTCATGCATTGGAGAAGGAAATGGCAACCCACTCCAGTGTTCTTGCCTTGAGAATCCCAGGGACGGGGGAGCCTGATGGGCTGTTGTCTATGGGGTCGCACAGAGTCGGACACGACTGAAGCGACTTAGCAGCAGCAGCATTCATCCAACACGAAGCATGATTACTCTTAGCCTATGAGAACAGAAGGTGGAGCCCCTGTCCCTAGATTAGCTAGACAGGGTCCCAGTCCTGAAGCTTGACCTGTCAAAGAGCAAAGGTCACCACTCCCTCTCCATCCGCCCCACACATAAACTACAGAAAGCGATAAGCAAGCGCTCAGCTAGCAGACCCAGGGGCAAGAGGAAAAGAAGCTATGCCTGCACCCCCCATAGGAACAGTCTACCCAGTGGTCACCCTCCCAGAGTATGAGATAGAAGGATCTTGGTGGGGTCCGTTACCTGGGTTCTCAGTTAGAAGGGTAGTGAAGGTAGGGGGTGATCACCTGGCACCTGGCCAGCTACACAGTCCTCATCAGGGCTCCAGCCTGAGCAGGACAGACCACCTCTTTTTGCCCCACCCACCTTTATTTTGGGGGGCTCCAAAATCACTGCAGATCGTAATTGCAGCCATGAAATTAAAAGACGCTTGCTCCTTGAAAGAAAAGCTATTACCAAC
This sequence comes from Budorcas taxicolor, assembly GCF_023091745.1. Lineage (NCBI taxonomy): Eukaryota > Metazoa > Chordata > Mammalia > Artiodactyla > Bovidae > Budorcas > Budorcas taxicolor. The sequence continues at coordinate 79,689,884 of NC_068916.1, forward strand.
CTAGACAGCATATTCAAATGCAGAGATGTTACTTTGCCAACAAAGGTCCATCTAGTCAAAGCTATGGTTTTTCCAGTAGTCATGTATGGATGTGAGAGTTGGACTATAAAGAAAGCTGAGTGCCAAAGAATTGATGCTTTTGAACTGTGGTGTTAGAGAAGACTTGAGAGTCCCTTGAACTGCAAGGAGATCCAACCAGCCCATCCTAAAGGAAATCAGTCCTAAATATTCATTGGAAGGACTGATATTGAAGCTGAAACTTCAATACTTTGGCCACCTGATGTGAAGAAATGACTCATTGGAATAGATTCTGATGCTGGGAAAGATTGAGGGCAAGAGGAGAAGGGGACGGTAGAGGATGAGATGATTGGATAGCATTACTGACTCAATCGACATGAGTTTGTGTAAGCTCCCGGTTTTAGTGATGGACAGGGAAGTCTGGCTTGCTGCAGTCCATGGGGTGGCAAAGAGTCAGACACAACTTAGCAACTTAGGATCCCTCATGCCTCTTGGCCAAAAAAACGAAACATAAAACAGGAGCAATACTGTAACAAATTCAATAAAGACTTCAAAAATGGTCCACATCAAAAAAAAAATTTTTCACCCAAATTAATCAATCTTATCTGAATTTTACATTCACCCAGTGAGACAGTCAGGAGCAGTTGAGAAACTGAGGCTTGAAGGGAGGATGTGACCAGATGAAGTCACACAACACAGCAGACCCTTCCTAGTGCCTGGAAATCCTCCTCCTGCTCTCAGTCTACTATATCACTATATTATGGTTCATTATTTTCATTGTCAGGCCCCTCCCTCAACAATCCCTCACCTTAGTGTGACCTCAGTCAAACACGGATTTGCTCTAAGGCAGGAGCCCCTGGCCGGAAGGATTCTGCCCCATGGGTTGAAGTCAGCAGGTGCGCATCTATCATTCAGGAGCCTGGAGAGGGGTGGGGGGACATGAGAGGAAGGTCCCAGACTGGCTCTGCCCCCAGGCTGCATCACTGTGTTACTCAGAGCACCTGTGATGCTAAGGGTCAGAACCCTGACACGAAGCAAACACTGGCAACTCCAAAGGCATGGCTGACTTCAGACACGGCTGGATGCAGGGGCTCAAAGGATGTCCTTGCCCCGCCTCCACCTCTGCTGCCCGTGGGAAGTGGCCTTATTCCCAAGCAGGCTTTCTCCATGTGTGGGAACCATGACTGCTAACAAGCCCAAACCTATATCCTTGCAGCACCCGTGGAAACAGCAGAGAAGCCTCCCTCTACCCACTGAAGACCTTGAATTGGCCCAAATCCCACCAGAACTTGGGGGCCAGTAGATTTGCAACAACATGGATGAAACTAGAGATTATCATATTAAGTGAAGTAAGTCAGAGAGAGAGAGACAAATACCATATGATATCACTTATCTGTGGAATCTAATACATGACACAAATGAGCAGAAATATGACACACTACGAAACAGAAAAAGAATCAGGGACATCGAGAACAGATGGGTGGTTGCCAAGGAGAAGCGGGAATAAGAGAGGGATGGATCGAGAGTTTGGGCTTAGCAGACGCAAACTGGCATATATATTAATAGAATGGGCAAACAACCGTTCCTACTGTATAGCACAGGAAACTGTATTCAATACTCTGTGATAAACCATAATGGAAAAGAATATGAAAAGGCACGTATGCATATATCTGTATATAACTAACTCACTTTGCTATACAGCAGCAATTAACACAACATTGTGAATGAGCTATACTTCAACAGGAAAAAAATTAGAACTCTGGGGCCACAAAGAGTGGGGAAAGGTGGTATCCCCCAGGAAAGATAAGTGCTTAGACAAAAACACGTTAGCTGCTGATGTATCCACTGAAACCACGGCATTTGTCTATGCTGTCAACAAAGCGTCCCCACACATCTCAGGTGCTCGGTTGACAAGGTCAGGGGCTGGGGATCCAAGGATGAACACAGCCATCTGGGAGCAGTCTGGTGGGGAATGCCAACCAACAAAACAACAGTCACAATGCAACACAGAAGTGCTGGGGAGAGAGCTGCAGGGCATGATGGGAACACGGCCAGGGGAGCAGTTAATTCAGCACTGATGGGGATTTGGAAGAGAGGACATAGGAACTTCCTCGTGGTCCCGTGGCTGAGACTCTGCACTCCCAGTACAGGGGGCTCAAGTTCAATCCCTGGTCAGGGAACTAGATACCACATGCCACAGCTAAGACCCAGCACAGCCAAATAAGTGAATATTACAAAGAAAGAAACACATGCACGGTATCACATGGGGAAGATCTATGTTGAAACTTAATGGGCAAAAAGGCACCAAGCCCATCAAGTCTTCTGCTAAGGTTCTTATCCACCTCCCCCAGCACCTGCCACCACCCACCATGGCCCTTTCCAGTCCTCTGTGAAGGCAGGCAACCTCCTCCCAACACCAGCCTAGAGAACCTGTCACTGGGCAGAACTGGGATGGGGAAGGGCTGGACATCCCCCGGGGCCCCTTCACTTCCTCTCTCCCACCCCCAGCACTGGGGAGCTGGACCTCCCCTTAGTGTCAACTGCGTTGTCGGCAGAGGTGGTTCTGCCCATCAGACCAGCCTCTGCTATACTGCATGGGTCTCCTGCCAAGTACCACAAACACTTTGGGTTGGCCGGTCTGTCGTGGGGCGGCCCTGTCCATGTAGGAGGCTGAGCAACATCCGGGACCTCTGTGCACTAGGTAGCTCCCCATGCCTGGTTGTGTGCGTGCCTAGCCGCTTCAGTCGTATCCGACTCTTATGCAACCCCATGGGCTATAGCCCATCAGGCTTCTCTGTCCATGGGATTTCCCAGGCAAGAGTACTGGAGTGGGTTGCCCTTTCATTTCCAGAGGATCTTCCCGACCCGGAGATCGAACCTACATCTCTTAAGTCTGCCGCATTAGCAGGTGGGTTATACCATTAGAGCCACCTGGGAAGACCTGCCTAGTTGTGCCAACCCCTCGAGACATGGCCTGCTGTCCTCTGGAGGCGGGAGAAATGCCCTCAGTTGAGAAGTCCTGCTCTAGTGCCTCCCCCCACCCCCCCGTTTCTCCTCCACCCCAGACGCCAGCCCCCTGGTCAGGCAGGCCAGCTCCCCCTAAGCAGACATTTGTCAGCACTCACCCGAGTTCATCCAGGGTGTGCTGCTTCCCTTGCACGCACCGCTTTGCTCTGCACGTTCCATCGTTCCCACGTTCTCACAAGTTCCACACGTTCCCCGCATAGCGCAGGTCGCCGCTCCACCGCGCTGTGTGATGCCTTCGCTCATGCCCAGTGTCTTGGTACCCATGCCGTCCTCCCCAGCTCCTTGCAGTGTGTCACATACACATTCTTCCTTCAGGCGGCCCACACTGGAAATCATGCTCCCCTGCACACGGGCAAACATACAATGTGTGTTGCAATTCAACAGACACACACATGCAGGTCATAGCACCCGGTGCAAACCCCAGGCCTTCCACCCCATCGCTCAAAACATGGTCTGCTGTACACTTCTGGGCAGACTAAGTAAGACATGCCTCTCCCTAGCCCGTCTTCCCACTCTTCACACCAGTGTCACTGGCATCAGGATGTCCAGTATACCCCCAGAGCTGAAAGAGTCAAGACACACCTGACCAGCGGAGGTTCCCACAATAATCGGAAGGACAACAGCTTGGCAGACTAGTGCTCCTGAGAAAAACACCACCTCCTGCAAGCTACCCTGGAAGCCTTACAGGTTGGCGCAGATGGACACTGACTCATACTGTCTCTAGAAATGCCATGGATGCCACGGCACCATGCCCAGCCCCTTCCGGAGGACACTGGAAATCATCAATCACCATCAGAGGCCCCTTTTCAAGGGACTCCTGGAACAGGACAGGGGAGGAAGGAGGAAATACAGCATTACCCAGTCATCTCAGGCCCCAGCCTCCTGCCTAGGTCCCGAAGGAGGGCCCTCGAGCGGCCCCTTGCCCCTCTCCACGCGTCACTTTCTCGCTGGGATGGCTCTGATGCTCATCACTGGAATGGACCCTGGGAGCTGCGCCTCACCCAAACAGACCTGCCGCCGCTCCGTCTGTGGTGTTCAGGTCGCTGCCTCCCTTTCAGCAGGGGGAGCTAGCAGGGCAGGGGAGGGCCTGGGAGGTGGGGCAGCAATCCATCCTCTTCTCCGTACTTGGCTCATGAACTTAGCTACTGAGTAGTATCTCCTCGGTGGTGGAGCCCAGAAGGGGAGACTCAGAGCGGAGACCAGTCCTTAGTCCCAGAACCCCTGGCATGGAAAGATAGGAAGCTGGTGTGGCATCACTCTCAGCACAGACGTAGACTCTGTATACAGAAGTACAGTGGGATGGCCACTTTATGCGCCTCTTCTGACCTTGTAGGATGGGACACCAACAGTCTCTACACTCAAGGTGTGCAGTGAAAGGGTTTCTGGCACAAGCTTTGGAATCAGTGACTCGAGGCTGAACCCTGCTCTACTATGTACTTGCTCCAAGCCTCAGACAAGCTCCCTAAGACCTGGCTTCCTCCTTTGTGAAGTGGAGAAAATGATGCTCCGTGTCTCCTTCAGGGGTTATGAGACTCCACTGACACCCACTCTGTGAAAAGCACTTACGTGGAGATGCCACAGTCCCACATGCTAGCTCTTGTTAAGTGCAGGCTACAGAAGATAGCACTTAGCACCAACTCTTTAACAATGCCCAACTCAGCACTTAGCACCAACTCACCAATGCCGGGACAGAGAACTGGGACTCTGCCAGGGGCTCAGCTGTTGTACCCAAAGGCAGAAGCATCACGCTGGAGGCCCTTTTCCCCCGCTTTGCACCCCCCACCCCTGCTGGAAACCCCTGTGTCGTCCCACCGGGGATCTGGCCAACGGGGACCTGAGGACCAGCACAGAGAGGAAGAGGGTCCCATTCAGAAGCATGCCACGTGGATGGGAAAGCACCGGGGGAAACAGGGCGGAGACCAAGTCTAAGCCACTTCATACCCAGGCAGGCTCAGGCCCTCAGAGCAGAGGGAAGCAGGCCAGCTCTTCCAGGCCTCTGCTTGTGGCCCCAGGGCCCCCACCCCAGCCCCTTCCCTCTGCTCCTGTACTCCAGGAGGTGCTGGAACCCGCTCCCGAGATGACTTGTCCTTCCCAACCCGTATTTAGTGGCATCACACTGGTAGTTTGGCAGGGGCCATAGAGGGGAGGGCTACACCATGCACGTGAGCAAATTTCCACGAGACTGGGGTAGGGTTGGGGTAGCGGAATACAAGAAAGGATAAAGACATCAAAGAGCCATTAAGCGGGGCGCCTCTGGCAGCCAGCTGGTTGGGACTCTGGGCTTTCACTCCATGGCCCACCTTCAGTCCCTGGTTGGGGAACTGAGATCCCACAAGCCATGTGGCCAGGCCAAAAATAAAAAAGAGAGAGAGAGAGATTAAGAGAACAAACATACGGATACCGAGGAGGAAGTGAGAGGGGAGTAATTGGAAGATTAGGGCTGACACATACACACTATTGATACGGCTTCCCAGGTGGTGCTAATGGTAAAGAACCCACCTGGGACACAGCTGACTATAAAATAGATAACTAATGAGAACCTGCTGGGCAGCACGGGGAACTCTACTCAGTGCTCTGTAGTGGCCCAAATAGGAAGGAAATCCAAAGATGAGGGGATATAGGTGTACACATAGCTGATTCACTGCTGTACAGTAGAAACCCACTATTAATAACATGGCCTGGTAAAGCAACTATACACCAATAAAAATTAATTTTTAAAAGCAGGAAAAAGGGAGCCCTACCATTTACAACATGAAAAAAAAAAACAGAGAGAGAGAGAGAGGGAAGAGGGTAGAGAACATGCCTAAAGGGTAGGTGAAAGCTTTCTCCTTTGACTTCAAAGATACAGCGCTTGGACACCCAAGGCGAAGAACTCAGGCCTGGCAGCATTCTAAAACAAGTCAGCAATTAACTACTGATAACAACTGTGGTAGAAGCAGCACAAGGACATTTTCTTCCACATTTTCAGGGTGTGGGCAACCAGTCGACAATGATACTGTCTGGACCGTGGTGCAGGCCACCTGCTGGTGCAGGCGAAGATCCCTGCCTTCAGCTTCCTGGCACTGGTTCTCCCCAGGCTGGAACCTTGCCTGCAGAAGCCTCACGAACCCCTTCTCTGAAGGAAGCTGCGGGGCACCAGGTCACACCATCCCCTACCCCGGTGGGGAGTTCACATCCAGGAACTAGTCCACCCCAAGCTTCAAAGGCCTGGCTGCCCCCCCGGGTGAGCAGCATCTCTGAAGAGTTATCCCAGCTCCAGAGCTCCAATGGGCTTGGCCCAGGCCACTGCTCCTATGGCACTGCAGCCCAGCTTCCCCCTCCACCCAACCCTGCACCCCTCCCCGCCTCCCTCCCAGGTGTTCCTGGCATGCTAAGACGCTTCCTGCACTCAAATCTTCAGCCCAGAATCTTTTCCCAGGGAACTCATCCTAAAATACACCCTACCCATCTCCCTGTGAAGAGACCACCGCCCAGGAGAGCTAATGCCCAACCCCAGGTGCTTCTTTGCAGTGAGGACTTGTGCGTGGCTTCATGGCTGTCCCACGCACAAGTGCAAGGCTTCCCAGATGGCACTAGTGGTAAAGAACCTGCCTACCAATGCAGGAGACATAAAAGATGAGGGTTCGATCCCTGGGTTGGGAAGATTCCCTGGGCATGGCAACCCACTCCAGTGTTCTTACCTTGAGAATCCCATGGACCGAGGACCTGACGGACTACAGTCCATGGGGTCGCAAAGAGTCAGACATGATTGAAGCGACTTAGCAGGCATGCACATGAGATGCCAGGGACCTGTAGAGCCGATGTAGGGGTTTCCTTGGAAGGGGTGCTTCACAGTGTGTTTTGCTGGGGGGTGGGGTGGGGGAAGTAGGGGGAGGAGCATGATGGAGTGAGTGAGTGAGTGAGTGAGTGAGTGAGTGAGTGAGTGTGTGTGTGTGTGTGTGTGTGTGTGTGCGCGCATGCGCGCCTTTGCTGCTGTTTGTTTTCCACCCCTGTTGAAGGGCACAGCAAGGGGTGGGGAGGCAAAAGAATGCCACCTGCTTGCTGAGTCTAGCAACACCCAGGACCTCTGAGACAACAGCCACCTGCTCTGCTAACTACACAACACATCTGAGTGTGCAGAAACACACGCCCTCTCTACCTGCAGGCACAAAACGCACGCAGCTCCAGACACACAGCCCACCTTCCCAGTCCTGGTTCTTCAGTGGCAATGGAGAGAACTCAGCCCACCTCACCTTGAGTGCAAGAGGTCCTGGGATCAGCTCCTGGTCACAGGTAAATTCTAGCCTCTAGCACATGTCACTCGCTCCTGCACAAGTCCATTTATTCATTTCCCCCAAAGACTCGCTGCACTTACTGTTTGCCATCTTTGCTGGCTCGGAAGCTCCCCGCGTGAGGCGAGCCCCAGCTCATTCTCCACAAGAGGATGCTACACAGATGGGGAGCCTCCTCACCACCTGGAACAAGGGAGTTCCTGGCCTCCCTGCCGACGAGAGGGCTCTGCTGATCAAACTCCAGGCAGTGGACCGTGTCCATGCCGGTGGCTCCACGCAGAGGCAGAATTCGCCTCCCACCTTCCCCCACAATCCTCCTGCCCAGTCCAGCATTCAGTGAGAGCACATGCCTGAACCTTGCCCCTGGTGGGGGCAACCGTGTTACTCGTTAACTTGGTGATTGGAAATTGACTTCTCTGAGGTGCTGCAGATGAAATGAGGAGGAAAACCTGTGGAGGGCAAGGCTTCTGGGTCCTCGTGCCCTTAGGGTAACAGTCATGCCATTCACCGTTCAGATAAATCTAGAACGTCACCAAGCACTCAGATGCCAGGTCTCATGTGCTGGGAGAATCTTCTGTATTCCCAGGGGTGGGAGGTCTTATGTTAACACTATCTACTCTGCAGCCTGGAATTTAACGTCAGGCAGGCTTGGGTCTGATTCCTCCCCCTGCTTCTCCCACCGCCCCCCAGCAAAACACATTGCAAGGCACCTCTTCCAAGGAAGCCCCTACATCAGCTCTACAGGCCCTTAGCATCTCCGTGTGCATACCTGCTAGGTCGCTTCAGTTGTGTCTGACCCTCTGCGACCCCCAGGCCCAGCTGGGTGTGGGAAGTGCCAGCTCAGTGCCTGGTTCAGGATGCCCAGTCAATCCACAGCCACTGTCAGTACTATTGTTGCCAACCCCAGGGAAGCTCCTGTCTACGAGATGAGCCCCTTTGGAGGCTATGCGTAGGGCAGACCCATCACCCACCTGCTCTTGGGCCACCCTCTGCCTTCAGAGCTGGCATATGTGAGGGCTTTCCTCTTCTGGGCTGACCTTATGTTTGAACGCCATGAAATGAAAACATAAGATACCAAGAGACTGGGGCCGGGAAAGGCCCATGAATCCCTGTTAACTTCATGTAGGTGCGAATCTTCAGCCTTCCAGGCAATTTCAATCATTGAGCTGGATCGTTAGGATATCAGAAGGGCTGCAGTGCACCAGCAGCCAAGCTCTTAAAGGGACATCCAGGGAGCTGTCCTGGAAGATGAACCAGAGAGTGTCTCCATCCTCCGTAATCTGCATATTAATTTTGTATCCTGTGTGCATATGTGCATGCTAAGTCGCTTCAGTGTGTTGGACTCTTTGCAGCCCTATGGACTATAGCCCACCAGGCTCCTCTGTCCATGGGATTCTTCAGGCAAGGATACTGGAGTGGGTTGCTATGCCCTCCTCCAGGGGATTGTCCTGACCCAGCAAGTCTATGTCTCCTCCATTGGCAGATAGGTTCTTTACCCCTAATATCACTTGGGAAGTCCTATCCTCCGTATTCTGAATCAGGTGAGACATGGTGTCCCATGGTCACATCCAAACCCAGATTTCTTTTTCCTTACTTGGAATACAGTGAGCAAGTTTCTCCCCTAACTTTGTTTGTTTTCCTTTATAAAGACTTTACAATAAAAATGATAAACTATGTGAAACCTATTTGGAGTTCAAGCCATTCACCTCACCAGGAAAGAGATGGCTGTTTGCTGGGCTTTTTGATTATAAAGTTGTCAAAGCCCAATATCAGAAGTTCAAAGGGAGGAAGTGAACAGATCACCTTAGGCAACTCAATGCACGTCATCAGATGACCTAGTAGTGGTTGCTACTGCACTTCAGTTCAGTTCAGTTCAGTCACCAAGTCATGTCTGACTCTGCAACCCCATGAACCACAGCACGCCAGGCCTCCCTGTCCATCACCAACTCCCGGAGTCCATCCAAACCCACGTCCATCGAGTCGGTGATGCCATCCAGCCATCTCATCCTCTGTCATCCCCTTCTCCTCCTGCTCTCAATCTTTCCCAGCATCAGGGTCTTTTAAAATGAGTCAGCTCTTTGCTTCAGGTGGCCAAAGTATTGGAGTTTCAGCTTCAGCATCAGTCCTTCCAATGAACACCCAGGACTGATCTCCTTTAGGATGGACTGGTTGGATCTCATTGCAGTCCAAGGGACTCTCAAGAGTCTTCCACACCACAGTTCAATAGTATCAATTCTTCGGCACTCAGCTTTCTTCACAGTCCAACTCTCACATCCATACATGACTACTGGAAAAACCATAGTCTTGACTAGATGGACCTTTGTTAGCAAAGTAATGTCTCTGCTTTTTAATATGCTGTCTAGGTTGGTCATAACTTTCTTTCCAAGGAGTAAGCATCTTTTAATTTCATGGCTGCAATCACCATCTGCAGTGATCCTGGAGCCCAGAAAAATAAAGTCAGCCACTGTTTCCACTGTTTCCCCATCTATTTGCCATGAAGTGATGGGACTGGATGCCATGATCTTCGTTTTCTGAATGTTGAGCTTTAAGCCAACTTTTTCACTCTCCTCTTTCACTTTCATCAAGAGGCTCTTTAGTTCTTCTTCACTTTCTGCCATAAAGGTGATGTCATCTGAGTATCTGAGGTTGTTGATATTTCTCCCGGCAAACTTGATTCCAGCTTGTGCTTCCTCCAGCCCATCATTTCTCATGAGGTACTCTGTATATAAGTTAAATAAGCAGGGTGGCAATATACAGCTTTGACATACTCATTTTCCTATTTGGAACCAGTCTGTTGTTCCATGTCCAGTTCTAACTGTTGCTTCCTGACCTGCATACAGGTTTCTCAAGAGGCAGGTCAGGTGGTCTGGTATTCCCATCTCTTTCAGAATTTTCCACAGTTTATTGTGATCCACACAGTCAAAGGCTTTGGCATAGTTGATAAAGCAGAAATATATGTTTTTCTGGAACTCTCTTGCTTTTTCCATGATCCAGCGGATGTTGGCAATTTGATCTCTGGTTCCTCTGCCCTTTCTAAAACCAGCTTGAACATCTGGAAGTTCACGGTTCACGTATTGCTGAAGCCTGGCTTGGAGAATTTTGAGCATTACTTTACTAGCATGTGAGATGAGTGCAATTGTGTGGTAGTTTGAGCATTCTTTGGCATTGCCTTTCTTTGGGATTGGAATGAAAACTGACCTTTTCCAGTCCTGTGGCCAGTGCTGAGTTTTCCAAATTTGCTGGCATATGGAGTGCAGCACTTTCACAGCATCATCTTTGAGGATTTGAAACAGCTCCACTGGAATCCCCTCACCTCCACTAGCTTTGTTGGTAGTTCAGCCAACACTTATAGAGGTATCCTCCATGGCTGGGCTTCCTGGGTGGCCCAGTGGTCAAGAATATGACTGGCAAGAGGAGGCTTGGGCTCAGCTCCTGGGTCGGGAAGATCCCCTGGAGGAGGGCATAGTAACCCACTCTAGTATTCTGGCCTGGAAAATCCCACGGACAGAGGAGTCTGGCAGACTACAAGCCATGGAATCGCAAAGAGTCAAACATGACTTAGCAGCTAAACAACAACAACTTTCCATGGCAGACACTGTACTGAGATGAGATGAATAAAACATAAAATATGGTACCTTTTTTTCTAATATTTACTGATTTTTAACATTATTGCCACATTTCCATTCTCTTCATCCCGCCTTCCCTCCAAAATCCTCAGTTACTGAACCATTTGAAGTAAGCTGTAGACATCCTGACACTTAACCCCTAAATGTTTCAGCTTCTGTCTCCTAAGAACAGGATTATTCTTCTGCAATAACTACAGTATCACCGTCATCCTGAGACCATTAACACCAACATAATATTGTCTAAAATGCACTCTGTATTCCCATTTCCTCAAGGGTCGCAGGAATGTTCTTTGTAGCTTTTCTTTTTTCTTTTTTTTTAAAGCAATCCAGGATACACTCATGGATCATGCACTACATTTGGCTTCTTCCTAATGTTTTGATAGATGTAAAGAAAGAGTTAGAGCTGTCCAATAAAGACTTCTGAGAAAGAAACTTTAGACTCCAACTAAAAAGACAGATCTGTCCATAAGGACCCTTGGATGCTGCATAATTCTCGTTCTTCACCACAGATGGGCAGATCATTTCTTAGAGGGGCATATGGACTCCTAATTATTCCAACAGTTTAATGCCATCTGCTCCCCACGAGGAGGAAAAACTTCAAATGTGGTGTCGGGGAGTCTTAGGTCTTGATCAGGGTTTAGCCTGTGTTGGAACACAAGCCTGTGTCAGTGTGGACCTGTAGTAGGCACTGGAGAGGTGGGAAAGATGGAGAACAAGCCTGCCCTCACAGGGTTTCAGGTCTAGTTGAAGGTGAAAATGTGAGTCGCACAGTTGTGACCAACGACTCTTTGCAACCCCATGGACTGTAGCCTGCCAGGCTCCTCTGTCCATGGAATTCTCCAGGCAAGAAGACTGGAGTGGGTAGTCATTTCCTTCTCCAGGGGATCTTCTCAACCCGGGGTTCCAACCTGAGTCTCCTGCATTGCAGGCAGATTCTTTACCATCTGAGCCACCAGGGAAGCCTCCCAGGTCTAGTTGGGAAAAGGAAAAACAATAGGGAGAGAGAGAGAAAAATGATGAGGCTGGATTTCTGGGTAAAGTAGATGAAGGAACATGTAACTCAAGGCTGGATGGTGGGGAAAAGTCTCATCTAAGCCACAAGCTGGAGCAGGGGCAGGGGTAAGGGGTAACAAGGGCCCACCCAGACTGGACGTTACAAAACATAGTAAGGTGCTTGGAATCTATCCTAAGACCAGTCAAGTGCCATTGAGGGGTGGAACACGACCAGATGTCCTGGTTCACTGTAGGATGGGCAAGTGGGAAACAGCTGGGAAACTGTACCAGGAACAGGCGATGAGCGGCTGCAGTTAAGACAGTGGAAATGGAGATGGACAGAGGGAAATGGATTTCGTATTTTTTTAACTTTTTAAAAGTTGAAGTATAGTTAATTTATGATGCTGTGCTAGTTTCAGATGTAGAGCAAAGTGATTCAGTTATGCATATATATATTCTTCTTCAGATTCCTTTCCACTAAAGGGTATTACAAAATATTGAATACCATTCCCTCTGTATTCAGTAGGTCCTTGTTGATTATCTTTTTTTTTTTTTTAATTTTACCAGAGGATAGTTGATTTACAGTGTTGTGTTAGTTTCAGGCATACAACAAAGTGATTCAGTTATACATATACATATATTCATTCTTTTTAATATTCTTTTCTCATATCACATGCATGCGTACATGTTTGGTTGTGTCTGACTCTTTGTGACCCCTATGAACTATAGCCTTCCAGGCTCCTCTGTCTATGGGATTATCCAGGCAGGCATCCTGAAATGGGTTGCCATTTCCTTCTCCAGGGGATCTTCCCCACCCAGGGATCAAACCCGCATCTCTTGTGTCTTCTTTTCCACTAGAGCTATCTGGGAGAGATTATTTACTTAACATATTGTTGTTGTTGTTGTTCAGTTGCTAAGTTGTCTAACTCTTTGTAACCCCATGGACTGCAGTATGCCAGGCTCCTCTGTCCTCCACTATCTTCTTACAGTTGCTCAAATTCATGTCCATTGAGTCAGTGATGCTATCTAACCATCTCATCCTCTGCTGCCCACTTCTCCTTTTGCCTTTAATCTTTCTCAGCATCAGGATCTTTTCCAGTGAGTCAGCTCTTGGCATCAAGTGGCCAAAGTACTGGAGCTTCAGTTTCAGCAACAGTCCTTCCAATGAATATTCAGAGTTGATTTCCTTTAGGATTGACTGGTTTGATCTCCTTGCAGTCCAAGGGACTCTCAAGAGTCTTTTCTCGAATCACAATTTGAAAGCATCAATCCTTCAGCACTCTGCCTTCTTTATGGTCCAGCTCTCACATTTGTACATGACTACTGGAAAAACCATAACTGACTATATGGACCTTTGTCGGCAAAGTGATGCCTCTGCTTTTTATTATGCTACCTAGGTTTGTCATAGCTTTCCTTCCAAGGAGCAAGAGTCTTTTCGTTTCATGTCTGTGGTCACCCTCTGCAGTGATTTTGGAGCCGAAGAAAATAAAATCTGTCACTTCTTTCACTTTCTCCCCTTCTATTTGCCATGAAGTGATAGCACCTGATGCCTTGATCTTAGTGTTCTGAATGCTTAGTTTTAAGCCAGCTTTTTCACTCTCCTCTTTCACCTTCATCAAGAGGCTCTTTAAATCTTCTTCACTTTCCGCCGTTAGAGTGGTATCATCTGCATATCTAAAGTTGTTTATATTTTTCCCCAGCAATCTTGACTTCAGCATGTGATTCGTTCAGTCTGGCATTTCATATGATGTACTCTGTATATGAGTTAAATAAGTCGGGTGACAATATACAGGCTTGATGCACTCCTTTCCCAGTTTTGTGCTAGTCAGCTCTTCCATGTCCAGTTCTAACTGTTGCTTCTTGTCCTGCATACAGGTTAATCAGGAGGCAGGTAAGGTGGGCTGGTATTCTCATCTCTATAAGAATTTTCCACAGTTTGTTGTAATCCACACAGTCAAAGTCTTTAGCATAGTCAATGTAGCAGATATTTTTCAGGAACTCCCTTGCTTTCTCCATGATTCAATGAATGTTGGCAATTTGATCTCTGGTTCTTCTGCCTCTTCAAAACCCAGCTTGTACATCTGGAAGCTCTCAGTTCATGTACTGCTGAAGCCTAGCTTGAAGGATTTTGAGCATAACCTTGCTAGCATGTGAAATGACTGCAATAGTATGGTGGTTTGAAAATTCTTTTTCATTGCCCTTTTTTGAGATTGAAATGAAAATGAGCCTTTTCTGGTCCTACGGCCACTGTTGAGTTTTCCCAATCTGCTGACATATTGAGTGTCGCACTTTAAGAGCATCATCTTTTAGGATTTGAAATAGCTCAACTGGAAATCCATCACCTCCACTAGCTTTGTTCCTAATTTTATAAATAGTAGTGTGTATATGTTAATCCCATACGCCAGACTTATCCCTCCCCCTCACCCCTGCTATCCCCTCTGATAACCATAAGTTCATTTTCTACATCTATGAGTCTATTCCTATTCTGTAAAAATGTTCATTTGTATCATTTTTCTTTTTTAATTCCACATATAAGTGACATGACATTTGTCTTTCTCTGTTTGACTTACTTCGCTTGATATGACCATCTCTAGATTTATGCTCATTGCTGTGAACAGCACTATTTCATTCTTCTATGGCTGAGTAATCTTCTGTATGTATACCACTATACCACATCTCCTTTATCCATTTCTCTGTCAATGGACACAGGTTGCTTCCATGACTTGGCCGTAGCAAATAGTGCTGCTGTGAACATTGGGGTGTATGTATCTTTTTGAATTAGATTTTTCTCCAGATGTATACCCAGGAATGGGATTGCAGAATCATATGGTAACTCTATTTTTAGTTTTTTGAGGAACCTCCATACTATTCTCTATAGTGGCTGCACGAACTCACATTCCTACCAAGAGTGTAGGAGGGTTCCCTTTTCTGCACACTCTCCAGCATTTGTTATTTGTAGACTTTTTGATGTTGGCCACTCTGATTGATGTGAGGTGATAACAGATTAATATTTTGGAGATAGGATCCAAATAGAATAGATAGAATGCACATAGAGAGCAAAGAAAAGTAAGAAATATAGGATAAGGCCTACTATGTAATTCAAATGATGTTTTGAAACAGGGGTGGGCAAATTAAAACCTGAGGGCCAGTGGCCTGTTTGGAAATCAAGTTTTACTGGCACACAGCCCCACCATTTGTTTACGTATCATCTAAGGCTGCTTGCAGCTACAACTGAGCAAGTGAGTCCTTTTGACAGAGATTGAGCATATGGCCTGCAAAGTCAAAATACGTATTGTCTGGTTCTTTGCAGAAAAAGTTTGCATTCCCCTGCTTTATAAACATTGCGTTCCAGAGATGCCTCAGGAAGCAAAAAGATGTTTTAGTCAAATAAGTTTAGGCCATTCATATTCTATGTCATTTTCTTGACTATTTACCAGAGATGTAGGTACATTGAGAGCTCTGAGAAGTCTCATAGTAAAGAAATCTCTTTATTAAAGTCAACATTTCCCAAATTCATTTGCTGTCAGACTGTTCTTTTGTTTGACTCTGAAGAATGCACCTATGGACGCTTGCTTTAATAATTTATTTCTCTTATTTTTGGCCGGGCTGAGTCTTTGTTCCTACGTGGCTTTTCTCTACTTGCAGCGAGCAGGGCCTACCCTCTAACTGAGATGTGTGGGCTCCTCGTTGCAGTAGCTTCTCCCAGGAAGCACGGGCTCCAGGTGGGTGCACATACTTCAGTAGTTCTGGCGCACAAGCTGAGTTGCTTCTCAGCCCGTGGGATCTTCCCAGACCAGGGATTAATGCCATGTCTCCTGCATTGGCAGGTGGATTCTTTACCACTGAGGCACCAGGGAAGCCCCTGTGGACAGTTGCTTTAGAAAGATGAGGAGGGGGACTTCCCCGGTGGTCCAGTGCTAAGACTCCAAGCTTCCAATGCAGGGGGCCCAGGTTTGATCCCACCCTGGGTCAAGGAAATAGATCCCACTTGTCACAACGAAAAGATCCTGCATGTTGCAACTAAGACCCAGTACAGCCAAATACATAACTAAATTAAAAAAATTTTAAGATTCAAATAAATTTTTAAAAAGTAAGATGAGTAGCTATACTGAAATGGTAAAGATGGATGAGAGGACCAGTCATGAGATCAGTTAAGAGACCATTAAAATGACAAGAATCAGATAAAAGGATCTGGACCAGGGCTCACATCAATAAGGAAGGAAGAGACATAAGCGAGGCCATGAAGGCAGGATCCTCAGTTTAATATTAGATAGCTGTGAGGAACGTGAATGGAGATAAGGAGACAGAGAGTGGAGGAGGAACAGGAGGAAGAGATGCTGGCTTGAGAAAAAGTGAATTCCACCTTAGATACACTGGGTTTTGTTGGCTCAGAGTAAACAATGAAATTCTGCTTCCAGGATGATGGAGTAGGCATACTTCTTCCTATTCATCCCACTAAGTAAAACCAAGAACTTTGGACATTATACACAAAACACAAGAAGACTCTGACAGTACAGAAAAGAAGGCAGATGGCTAGGGACCTCAGGATCTGATGAATGGTATGGTGGGCAGTTCTCTGGGCTTTCTTTTTGCTACATATCCCAGACTGAGCCCTGGAGAAATGGAAACCCACAAACACCGACGGTCCCAACAAAAGAAATTTCAACAAAAGCCTGCTCTCTCTAGCCAAGACCTAGCAAAGAGGTAGACTAGCAGACAAAAAACTTTTAGACAATAGCCACCCTACTCTAGCTAAATACCATAAGGGGAAAAAAAGGTCGGCACACTTTCACCCACATAGGCCAAGGCTGGGAGGGACCCTAAACTTTCACCCTCAAGAGGCTGTGATGAGGTGCCCAGCATTCCCCTGGATGACGTTGGAGAAGGCCTGTGAGCAGTGTGGACCCCCCCACCTCCAGGCGTCAACAAGGCCCAAGTGGGTACCATGACTACCACCTCTACCTGGCAGTAAGGAGGTGCCCCTTCCCCCACCTTTCATTCCCCTGCTGGAATGGTATCAGAGCAAACCAGCTAAAACTGCTTTGCATAAGATTCAAAGTCTCAGAACATGTAAAAATATCCTGGTTTCAGTTAAAAATCATTCATCATACCAAGAACCAGGAAGACCTCAAATTGAGTGAAAAAAAAAAAAAAGGTGGTCAATAGATCAGTCCCCACCCCCAACCCTAACAACAACAAAAAAGAGATTTAGAATTATCCGACAGTTTAGAGCAGCCATGATAAAAATGCTTCATTGAGTTATTTATCAACACACTTAACAAAAATGGGGAAACACCCTCAGCAGGGAAATAGAAAATCTCAGCAAAGAAACAAATGACATAAAGGAGAACCAAATGGAAACATTTGAACTAAAAAATTTATTACAACTGAAATGGAAAGCTCAGTGGCTGGGCTCAAGACCACCCTGGTGGTCCAGTGGTTAAGAATCCACCTTGCAATGCAGGGGACAAGGGTTTGATCCCTGGTCGGGGAGCTTAAATCCCATATACTGTGGAGCAACTAACCCCTTACGCTGTAACTGCTGAGTCCGTCGTGCACCACTATGAAGGATCTCGAATGATGCAACAAAGATCCTGTGTGCTACAACTAAGACTTGATGCAGCCAAATACATATGTTTTTAAAAGGGGAGTGTGCAGAGTGGAGGGGACAGAGGAAAGAATCAGTGAGTTAGAGGGTAGAACGATAGAAATGACCTAATCTGAACAGCAGAGAGAAAATAGACTAAAAAAAAAAAAATTGACAGAGACCCAGGGATCTGAGGGACTGTTATAAAAGATGAGAGTCCCAGAAAGAGAGGAGAAAAAGGGCGAACTGTAAAAGGACTCAGGAATAATGGCTGAAGACTTCTCAACTTTGATGGGAATCATCAAACTACAGCTTCAAAAAGCTGATTTGTAAATGCTAAAGAAGATAACTGTCCCTCTACCCCAACCCTGCTCCAATTCACATCATGATATATAACAACGTCTAAAAGTAAAGACAGAGAAAGCAAAGTACCCAACCTTTACTAGAGTGTTTTCGATTTTTAGAGGCTTCTGCAGCTGAAGAACATGGACCAGGGAGCAGGGACTCTGTTTAGCCTGAATCAGGATGTCAATGACAGTGCCGGAAGACACGGGATTGGTGTCAGAGAACCTTGGAAGATTTTAGGGCAACCACCCACTAACTCGAATCCCTCAAGAAAAACAACTTTCCATGGTTTACAGAGGAATAGAAACAGGATTCTTCTGACGTGTTGAACACACCAAATCTTTGCCTGCTTTCTATCTCCTGCTCCCTTAACCAGGAATGCACATTCTTCGCCCGTTTACATCGCCAGCTACTTCAGTGTGAGTGTATGCTAAGTGACTTCCGTTGTGCCCGACTCTGTGCAATCCCATGGACTGTTGTCACCAGGCTCCTCTGTCCATGAGATCCTCCAGGCAAGAATACTGGAGCAGGTTGCCATGCTTTCCTCCAGGGGATCTTCCCGACCCACGACCCAGGGATCGAACCTGAGTCTTTTGTTTCCTGCATTGGCAGGCGGGTTCTTTACTGCTAGCACCACCTGGGAAGCCTGCTTAAGTATCACTTCCTCAGAAAGGCCTTCTCCTCTGGGCATATTTAAAGTAAATTTTCCACTAACAACCACCCGAAAGAAAGAAAGTGAAAGTCGCTCAGTCATGTCTGACTCTTTGTGACCCCAATTCTCCAGGCCAGAATACCGGAGTGGGTAGCCTTTCCCTTCTCCAGGGAATCTTTCCAACCCAGGGATTGAACCCAGGTTTTCTGCATTGCAGGCAGATTCTTTACCAGCTGAGCCACAAGGGAAGCCAAGAATGCTGGAGCGGGCAGCCTATCCCTTCTCCAGGGGATCTTCATGACCCAGGAATTGAACCCCGGTCTCCTGCATTGCAGGCGAATTCTTTACCGACTGAGCTCTGAGGGAAGCCCAACACCCACCCAACCATGCTATATTTTTTCATAGCATGCTGTCTTCTTCTTATCAGTCTCAATAGGCAAATATTTGTTGATTTTTTTATCTCCGATACTAAACTGTATTCTCTCTGAGACCTAAAACCACCCTCTATCCTGAGGGCTTGACATATTGTCTGTTACAGTTGACAGTCTTGTTGAGTGAATGAATAAATAGCTGAGGAGGGAAGGGACCTACCTTTAAATGAACTCCTATGTTTCAGGGACTGAGTAGCACTTTATTTGCATCACCTCATTTAGTTGACGGGGAGGTAGGTACAGTGGCTCTCATTTCACAGATGAGAAAACTGAGGCCCAAAAAGGTACCATCTCATACCCAGGGTCACACATGCACCATGATGCAGAGCCATATTTCACAAACAGATATTTCTTTTCTGCCCATGTATTTTCCACCACTCCACCCAGCCACCATGTTCAGGCAGGTTATCTGGGCTTAGGTCCCAAACCTATACCCTTCTTGATAGTATCTTATAAAATTCACTCAGTTTGCTCATCTAGAATTCTGAGAATAAGGTATTGAACCACAAGCAGTGGACAGGTTCAGAGTACTTCATTCCACCAGTCTCTAAGCAGTTGTGCTTCAGGCTGAGTCGCTTCGGTGGTGTCCAACTCTGTGCGAGCCCGTGGACTGTAACACGCCAGGCTCCTCTGTCCATGGGGATTCTCCAGGCGAGAATACTGGAGTGGGTTGCCAGGTCCTCCTCCAGGGGGATCTACCCAAACCAGGGACTGAACCCGTGTCTCTTTCGTCTCCTGCAATGCCAGGCAGGTTCTTTACCACTAGAGGTTGGGGTGGACTATAAGTGCCTGGGTGCTATGGCGATGCAAGTTCTATAGATACCCGAGAGAGGCTCCTTTCAGCCAGCCTGTTGGTTATTGAGCTTGCAATCCCCACCCCTGTTTCCCACCAGGGATCCTCTCCAGAGGTTGGGGTAGGGGTGAAGGAAAGCACTGCTTTGCAGGAACTCCGTCCCTCTGTTCACACTCTTTCTTTCTCCTCTCCACACCCCCGCCCTTGAAACTGAGATTTCATCTCCACCTCCTCCTATGGTGCATAATTCATTTTCTCATTGGTGAAAGACACAACAGCTCCCAGCCCTCAGGCCGCAGAGGCCTCTGGGATGGGAGAGTGGAAACCTCTCCTGGCGGCCCCAGGATAACCTCCCATCCAGAAGAAATCCAGTTCAGCTAACGAATGAAGCAGCAACAAAAAGGCAGGGAGGTAGGGAGGCAGGCTGCATAGGGAGAAAAGTGCCCCTCTTTCCACTGAGACAGCTCCTCTGTTAAAACTCCAGCAATCTAAACCCCAGGTGGGTCTTGTTGACACATTGCTGGAGGTTGAGAACCAGGTTGGTCTGTCTTCAGCTTGGAATTCAGAGCCCCCACCTCAACTCTGCCCTTTCATTGTAAACTCAGCTATGACCTCAGGGTGCCCTCTCCCACCTCCAACCGCTCCAACAGATATGCAATCTGAGTGAAAGCAGAGACTAGCAGTCTCCTCGCTACTCTCTGCCCACTTCCAGCTAGACTGTTTATATAACATGAAGTCCCTTCTTCGTTGACATTCTGGAGCACACGCTGCGCTGAGTTCAGAAGTAAAAACTCAACTGGGAGGAACTGTTGTTGGACTTTTGGCTCTATTATTTACCATGTCACTAGAGGGAAGTCACTTCGCCTCTCAAGTCTCAGTTTACACATCTGTAAAATGGGACTAATAAGAAACCAGGGCAATGAGTCAGTATTCATAGACACTCCCATCTATTTGTAAAATGAATCAGCTGTGCTAGACTTATTTTGATGTATTTTCAAGCTATTAAACACTGAGGTGTGTGCTCTGTCACTTCAGTCATGTCTGATTCTTTTTGATCCCATGGGCTGTAGCCCACCAGGCTCCTTTGTCCATGGGATAGAATACTGGAGTGGGTTGTCATTTTCTTCTCCAGGGGATCTTCCCAACCCAGGGATCGAACCCATATCTCTTGCATCTCCTGCATTGGCAGGCAGGTTCTTAACCAACTGCGCCAACTGGGAAGCCTTAAACACTGAAGAGCTAGAGATAAATAGGTCTCTATTTATCTCCACTTCTGTCTCAGCTCTCATATTGCCAAGGTTTCCTGCACCCTAATTTTCCCTGGCTTACGACATGTTTTCCCATTATTGAAAGAAAATAGTTCATGGGCCCAATTATGAATCGCACATAATGCATGACTAAAGAAAGGGCACATTATCGGCTCCATCACACAAACGCAACTGTGCATCCCGCAGGGTGCGTAGGAGGGAGAGCATGATGTAGGGAGAACAGTCATGGAGTCAGGAAAAAAAATCTCCGCAGAGGTTTCTTCCATTTCCTTGAAGAATGTCAACGCTAACAGGAAAGTACTGCTGGCATTTCTGCTCCTTTTTTTTTCTAAGCTAATTTCTTCTCCTTACCATCTTCATAAAATATGTTACCCTGCCACTCTGAAATTCTCTAAAACGTGTGTGTGTTCTCCTTTGCTGCTGCAGTGGGGGAAAGGATTTTAGTGGATGTCTTTAAAAAAAAAAAAAGACCATCTGTTTCAGGCTCAGGTGCGTCCAACGGGCAACCTGGCTGTGAGAGCAAACCAGGAGAGGCTTATCCTGTGGTCACTTCTGCTTGGCTCCAACAACCGACTGTGCCTCCAGCTTCCTGGGCAGGTTCACACACCCCCAGGAGGAAGGCTGGGCTTCTTGTCTTCCTTCAGATTCCTGCAGTTCATTCACCTGTAGAATAATGTTCAATTTGCCCTATCCTGTGGCTGAGCTGGTTTTTACCTTTAATCCCTTTCACGTTTGTGCTCAGCCTCAAAGAATGCCTGGGGATGATTCACCCACCATCACATGGGGCAGACAGTCATCTGTTTTATTACCTCACCCTGCTTGCAGCTTCTGAGAGATAACCTAGGATTCTTCTGTTCTGGGCTGGGGGGCGGGAGGGAGGGTAGATGGAGGTAAGGCAGACAGAGGAAGACTTTCAGGAGTCCATTCCTGCTCTGGTCTCGATTTCCTACTTTCCAGCTCAGGGCAAAAGACCTGCAGGAACAAGTCATGTGGAAACTCCAGGGCTTGGGCAAGAAATAGATTTGGAGGTCTAAAAGGGGTTTTCCCTTCACTACCAACATCAGCCAGTGGGAAGTCTTGGTTGCAAAACAAGACAGAAAATGAAAGCAGCAATGAGGAAGATTGTCACACACACCAAAAGAAACCCATACACAATTTTCAGGA